>NW_027256883.1:56043353-56643353 GCF_029215685.1 Pituophis catenifer annectens | reverse complement strand
ACACTTTTTCTGGGACAGAAGCAGATTTTCATTCTTTGCTTATACAAAACTAAGAACTTTTACAATAATGATCTGATATTGCACATACTGTATATGGATCCATACCTTGTTTGCTGAACTGTAATGGAATGTCTCCTTTACTTATGACAGAAACAGACTATATCTATGAAGGGCTTCCCTTTTCTAACCTATCTGCGGTCTGAAGTAGTGACCCCCCAACCTTTTGGGTGCCAGGGACCGGCTCTGTGGAGAGAGGTTTTTCCACAGACCGGAGGGGGGCATGGGTTTGCATGTTGCCTGCATCCCACAGATGGGGCTTCATTTGTTTCTGGCATGCCATGGACCAGTGCTGGTCCATGGACTGGAGCTTGGGGACCCTTGGTCTATAGAACAATCACACACACACAAACACTCACAATTTAGTTGTGTACATTATGAGCCATGGTGGCGCAGTGGTTAGAGTGCAGTACTGCAGGCTATTCTGCTGACTGCCAGCTGCCTGCAATTTGGCAGTTCATATCTCACCAGGCTCAAGGTAGATTCAGCCTTCCATCCTTCCGAGGTGGGTAAAATGAGGACCCAGATTGTTGGGGGCAATAGGCTGACTCTGTAAACTGCTTAGAGAGGGCTGTAAAGGCACTATGAAGCAGTATATAAGTCTAAGTGCTATTGCTACAATTTTGAAGACCTCGAAAGATCATTTTGTGCATTTCATGTTTTCCACAATATTTGAAAGGTGTGGGCAAGCACAGTGCAATACATCATAAAATAAAACAAGATTTTATACTGGGTACATTTTGCTAATGTTAACAATTACCGCATTTATCAGATTAGCCATTTGCTATCAATAGTAAACTCCAACAGACCGAGTGGTTCCATTCACCACTCATTTCTTATTTGGGTGGCAAGCAATTTCCTGATAATATAGAAAAACATGCTTTTCTCAAAAGGAAAAAGAAAAGGAAAGACACAATTGTGCATAACAACTACATAATTGATTTTGGTCTGCTAATTTTTTAAAAGAAAAAAAAATCATGTAGCAAGTACATAAGTGATTTCCTACATTATTTTAACCCTTTGATTATATCTCAGTTCATATTATTTTTCTGAAATTTGGACCAAAAGGTCTCCTTCTCCTTTTCCTCCTCCTTAATCTTCATCTTCTTTTTCTTCTCTTCCATATGGAAGATAGATGTCAGTTTTTTACTTGTATATTTGCAAGTCTACGTGCTGGATCAAGTCCAATAAAGATAGCCTACACCAGATATAGCAAATATAAAAATGCAATCATACAAGATTATTATAATTATATTTTATCATTTAAATAAATGTCAAAGTTGAATAATACCTTAAATTATATTCTACACACAATTTGAAATTACAAAATAAAATATTAGTAATAGAGCAGCATAATCAATCAAATATGTTCATTGAAAGTCATTAGAAAGAGATAAATTCCAAAGTAAGCTTTGTGTTATGGTACTGATGAGCTGGGGGATCCTTAATTTCCCCTCATATTTCCCACTGTTGGTTTCTATAAAATCGGAATAGAACATGCATGCTTGGAAAAACGTTGCTGTCACTGTAAATTGAGCAAATGAAATTAAATTGGATTAAATTTTTGCAGTGATTGTACAGGAAGCTCAGTTTAGAATGAATTATTGCAATCTGTCCCTTTTTTCCTGCTTTTTTTTTTTAACAACTTTTGCAACAATGTTTGAGAAACACAATCAAGTGAAGTTAAAGGTAAAGGTAAAGGTTCCCCTCGTACATATGTGCTAGTCATTCCTGACTCTAGGGGGCAGTGCTCATCTCTGTTTCAAAGCTGAAGTGCCAGTGCTGTCCGAAGACATCTCCATGGTCATGTGGCCAGCATGACTAAATGCCAAAGACAGACAGAACGCTGTTACCTTCCCACCAAAGGTGGTCCCTATTTTTCTACATGCATTTTTTATGTGCTTTTGAACTGCTAGGTTGGCAGAAGCTGGGACAAGTAATGGAAGCTCACCCCATTATGTGTGGTGAAGTTAGAATAATTATAATATTTTTTAGAAAGGACAAAAATTTCAGGAACCTCTGAAATCTGTTTAACCATACCAGCAAAAGCAAAGGAGTGAATTCAAGTCTTCAGTTTAGAACAGAGGAAAGTAATGTGATGCTCAAAGACACTGAGGGACCTCAGGATATTACTCTAGATGTACGTAGGATTCTGTGATCCATCCAATTTTGATTTTTTTTTTATAGATTCCTCTTTTAAAAATTAAAAAACCCCACAAAGTTTCTAGTAAATCACAAGCTTCTAGCATCACCAATATTTAAAAGCATATATGTGAACCCATTTTGGGCTCCAGAGATTTTCTTACAAAATAAAAGTGCAGCTCAGTTATTTCTTTGGACATGTGCTCACTTGCCAGACAAGGTAAATTAGAGTTGTAAAGAACAGTCTAAGGGGATGGGAACAATCAGTCACATTTACTTTCTTGCATTGATGGGCAAAACCTAGCACGAAATATAATTTGTGAATGGTAAATCGTTTGTCATGCTACTTATTTTGTCTAAAATGCTCTCAAAATTCTGAAGTGTGTAGCCATCCCAAAAGATTGCTTCCTCTGCCTTATGTGTAAAAATTACAAGCATCAGGGCCAGTCAAATTTTAATGACAAGAAATTATTCCACGTGAGCTGATCACATGTCTTGATTCTGAAGGAGAAATGAGAGGGAATCGTCTCTAGCTCTGATGCATTTCTAGCATACCAATACCATAGGTATTAACACAAGAGCTTTCTTTAAAAGAAAGAAATACATATAATGTAATGAATATTAAAGATTTTTTTGCTCTATTCAGGGCATACTCAGAGCTCTAATAAACTCTAATAATAATCTAATAAGGATTAGATTATTGCATCTATTCCACATGTAATATTCATTCTACAGGGGGGAAATTTCCTAGATTTATTTTATATTGATTTATCTTTATTATAAATAATTAAGGAAAATCACTTGTATCACTCATTGTCAAGAGAATGAGAAGGGCTCAGCTGCCTTCTCCACACTAATACTTTATAACTTTGGGAAGACATCTATTATGAAGGAGTTCCAAAATAAAACTTTCCCTGAGCTTCATTTCTAAAATTAAACATTTGGCAGTTGATATCAACTGAACCCCAGGAAGAACAAGGTGGATAATCAGATAAGGGAACAATCAGGCAAAAATGACAATTGTCTTCATGAATTCCTTAGCAGTTAATAACAGTTTCACATTCCATGTGAAATATGTGTAATTGTCATTTGTTTCAAGTAGTTGTGCTGTGCAATGATTTCAGCAGTGTTACTTCTGTATAAAAATATGGGGTTCTCCTTATTAAGTATTGCGTTTTGTAAAAAAATCTAGATTAAATTTGGAAAAAACAAGTATAGAAATTGTTATCACTCAATGTAGGCATTCATAACACATGGATGAGTATAACATGCACCTAGCTTTTGGGGAGGAAAACAAGGAGAAAAAAAACTCTGCCTCTGCCTCCCAGCAATTTGCTCCTTGCAGCAAATAGCAAACAGCCTGTTTCAGTTTTAGTTTCAGTTTCAGTTTCAGCACAGCCTGATTAGCACAAAAAAACTGCCTCTGTCTCCCAGCAATTTGTCTCCTTGCAACAAAGAAAGAGCAAACAGCTTGTTTCAGTTTCAGTTTCAGCACAACCTGATTAGCACAAGCAGCTGATTGTCTGGCCTCCTGAACATCAGCTGTTTCAGGCTGCAGGGATTGCCATAGCCTATTGCTGCCTCCATGCACCCCATTTTCAGCCTCTACATCCCATTTTTGGCCTCCAGTTGCCCCATTTTCCACCCATTCTGATCCCCACTGCCTGGAACAGGCGGAAAATGAGGGCAGAGGCTGAAAATGGGATGGAGAGGCAGAAAATGGGGCCCGCTGAGGCAGCAATAGGCTATGGCAATCCTTGCAGCCTGAAACTGCTGATCGTTGGGAGGCCGATCCAACCGACAATCATCTGCTTGTGCTAATCAGGCTGTGCTGAAGCTGAAACTGAAACAAGCTGTTTGCTGCAAGAGGCAAATTGCTGGAAGGCAGAGGCCAAAGAGTGGGGGTCGGTGGGTGGGCAGGGCTACATTCGGTGTATAAGACGCACCCTAATTTTCAGCCTCTTTTAGGTGTGTCTTATACTCCAAAAAATATGGTAGTTTAAATCTGGGCATTCCTATATTTAACCCAACTTGAGGTATATCTGTACTGCACTTCTAACCTGTTCCTGTTATGGGCTCATGTTGACTTGATTTTAAGCCAGTTTAAGAAAATTCTGCCTGGATTGAAACGTCATGGCAACAGCTTACAAGATATACAGTTTGGACAGTTGGACAGTTCCTCTGCTGCTGTGTCCTCCCACTTGTATGTTCCAGAAAAGCCATGGCCATCAAACATTAAAAGCATCTGCCAGGCTATCTCAACGCCTTTGCATGGATGAACTGAAGCTATATGGGAAAATACCATCTGAATTAGAATCTCTGCTCAACACTGACCATATAGACAGCCAAGATATTGCAGTGGAATTTGGACTGGACAAATGTGTTATTCTCACCAAAATAGGGAGTCTGGATGAAGATGATCACTACAAATACCCGAGCATCCTTCAAGCTGATAAGCTCAAACACACTAGACAAAATAATAGAAAACGAAGAAGCTAACATGCTCTGAAACTTCAGAATTCAAACAGACAAGTACATGCCATATAACATGTGAGTCATATCAATTATGAGTGGGAAAGGTAAAAAGTCTTGATAATGGACATTGCATCACCTTAACAGCAGAATAGAAGAAAAAGTACTGGAGAAAATCACAAAATACAAAGACCTGGAAATAGAAGTAAAATGACAGGCAAAGAGAGTAATAGACACTTTGGGTGCAATCCCAAAACATCTGAAGCCTCATTTCAGCACCATCCGCAATGACAAAATCACTATCAATTTCAGAAGGCATCCTTAGTTGAACCAGCTTACATTCTGTGACAATACCTTTGACAGGATCAAGCAACAATATCTGCCTATCGCAGGCTCATGGGAAGAACTCAATAGTTGGATAAAAATGCCAAACCATCTAATTATTGGCTGACTGTATGACTAACCATAATAATGAAATTTAATTGGGGACAACTGTTTTAATATTTCCAGGTTTTGCTTTATTACCATGGATTTTCATTCAAGATTCTGATCAGCCAGACCATTTCATTTTGCCTTCCATATTATATTTTGCTTTTCTAATTGCCAATTCAAGTTCAATGCCATTAAGCATGCTCAAACCCCATTGAACAATGTTCTGGCATGTTTAGTGTTTGTGCTTTAATCTTTTAGATACATAAGTTTCCAACCATTTATTCTCATTACTCTTGCAGGCTTTGAGGTTCACCAAGTATAATGATGCTTCCATCTTCATTCTTAGTGGCCTACTGAGAACCCATTTGGAGTAAACAGTGGGATGCTGGTACATTCCTAAGTGGATTTAAGAACATTCAAAATACTTAGCCAGTGAATGCAGAGGCATACAGTAAATGACTGCAGAGATATGCAGTATAATTATGGAACACCCCGGGGTCAATTAGCAAGGCAGGGTCCTTTGTTCAACATTGTAGCCATAAGCACAAATGTCCTTTTAGGGCAGGAATTGTAAATATCACTAGTAAAATCATACAAAAGGAAGGTTTTAGGGAGATAAAGGCCCTTCACAGACCCCCTTAGTATGCTCAAAATAAATGTTTAATAGGCATGATCCCTTTAATTGCATTTTCTTAATTAAGTTAATAAAGCTGAGAACTGTGAAAGTGCACAACATGGTATGAAGGAAATCTCGCTCCCCAACCACCATGTCTCCCACTGAGGTGATAAAAATCCACAGAACGGTAAATAAATAAACACTAACTGTTTGTATTATAGTCTTGAACATCCCATGCTACTTCAGAAAATGATTAAAGGAATTCTCTTAGCAAGACATACTGGTACACACAAAGCATCCCTTCTGTTAGCAAGATTGTTTCTTGGGAAATAATTTACTTAAAGGTAGCCAAAAGGCCTGGTGACACATTAAAGACTACCAGATTTATTACACATAGTGTAAATCAGTGTTTGATTTGTCAAATGTAGAAAAGGGGACAGATGTCACTCATAGAGAAGAGGAAGAGGAAAGTCTCACAAAATGAGGCCAGAAAGTTAATCGGTGCCAAAAATAGCGGCCGTTTTGTTCCTCCATAGAATAAATTAATGCAAATTCTATCATACAAACACATTTCAATCATCTACTGGTTTCGTGCATATGATTAAGCCAAAATTTGCTTCAAACTTTTTGTGTGAGTGACTTCTGAATAAGCTACATTTTTTTGGGTTTCACAGACTACCTCAGCCATAAAAGCAGGATTTATCAACTTCAGGAGTTGGTTTTGCATAACATACAAACCCCAAATCTAATGCCATGAGTTGGCTGGGTGTCATATGTGAACTCTGTCACAGAATACATCCAAATTATAGCCACTAATTAAGTCCACTTATAGCAAGGTTCAATCTGTACATTTGATTCCGCCAGCAATTTTACTAATCTATACATAGCAAGCTGTGTTTGTGCACACAAATATACAAACAAATAAATACAAGTATTTCAATGTGCTTTCCACAGGATGTTTTTAGAATAGTGTTTAGTGCATTTTTAGCTCATTTTATGGTTGTAGACAAAGAAACGCTATCATTGTTGTGGTTGTTTTCTGTTACTTTCGATATTTCTTCATTACTCTTGATCTGAGTAGTAGGGTTTCTTCATGAGGTCTTCTGTTGGGTTGAACTGAATGATGGGAAGCCAGGATGGCTATAAATTGCTGAGGAAAAGACTGGATAGTGGTAAGGAGAACTTTCTAGCTACTTTATGAGAATGTGTGGTCAATCACTCAAAAACAACAACCAAAAAATGATGCAATGTCTTTCTTCCATCAAGCTGAATGAGAATGAAAAATTTTAAAAAAACCCTCAGAAGCAATTTTCGACAAAGGCTAAGAGAAATATATTCATAATATCCAAGCTGACAAAATTGAAAGGGGGTTGATCCTGCTTATTATGGAAAGCTTGACTGGTAGTTAAAAATAGACGGATTATCTGACTTTACCACAGTGTCTTAGAATGCTTTCCTAGGATTAACAGAGCCATTCAGTGCACATCTGAATTGTAGAGGCGTGCATTTATCAATACAATTTTCAGCCATTTTGACCATGAAAGTGTATAGGAGCATATGAAAGTGCAGCTGCCACAAAATTCTATCATCACCCACTGTGCTATTATATCAAAACAGACTGAGCAAACCACAAGGGAATAAATGAGAAAAATGTTGTTTCTTGCATCTCTGTATGGAATTAAAGTCCCTACAATGAAAATGAAGTGTCTAACAAGATTGCTTCCTAAGCATGCACCGTCCTTTCAAAATCTCCAAGAATGCTGCTTTTGATATTCTAATTCTGTAATGAATTATTCATTGGGGGACAGTTTATCCATTAAACTAACATTGAGATGCACCCAAAGAAATGGTTTCTGCCTATGTGTGCCTCCAGCACCACTTTCAATTCTTTAATGTCCCATTTTTAAAGAGTATTTAAAACCAGGGATCATAACCTTCAGCTCCCTTGAGCCCTGACTTTTGGAGTTGACTTCAGAACCCCTGAAAACATGGCTATCGTAACATTTTTAGTGTTGCAGATGTTGAAAGTGATTAAATATATGGGGAATGATCATATTAACTGTATAATATTAATTTGAACAGAATTAGTCCTGGCTCTATCCACTTATTTTTCTGGCTATACCCACTTATTGGAATGCAGCCTTTGGTTTCCTGCTCATAATTTAAATGAAGCCACTATGCCCCATACCATTACATATCTCTGAATAAAGAAATAGTGTTATAAAGTGCTAAGAAGGTATAACTGAAGATTAGATTCCCATCTCTTTATATACAGCTTCATACATAACATTTGTGGATTCACAAAAAATAGGAATAATACACAATGCCGCTAAGATACTGTTCATTTTCTCAGTAGTTAGTCACATTTGGTGAATCCCTGGTAGTCACAAACCTATGTATGAAGGACAACTATGCAGTGAAGAAAGTGGCATCATTTGTTGATATCAACTGTGACCTTCAGGTACAAATGACAACCAAGATTGTAGTCCTGCAGAACAGTGGGTGCTATTTTTCCTGTCATTCATTCATTCTGATATTCCATAGTAGTCATAAGTATAAAAGACATAATAAAATGAAGGAAAGGAAAGGATTCCTGTTTCAGAAACTCAACTGCTGGCAAACTAGGCATCTGTGAGTTTCTTGTGAGAAATATTTCTAGTCTTTAAAGATCATGGAAAGTATGGCCATCTAATTTGAAATGTATCCAACTGAAGAAACTGTACATATTGTGACCAAAAGTATTTGGAAGATGCAGTGGCTAATTTATATTGTGTATTGCTGTCAGCTTTGCAAAGTTCTTAACTTATTGTAAAGGTCTGCTGCAATAACCAGGCAACTCATGCTGATCCTGCCTTTTCTTCTCGAATGTCAAAATGGGAAGTGTCAAAAAGTCACAATGGCATCATTGATCTCAGCTCCATCTTGACTTGTTCTGATGCCTGTTCAGAGCACCGCTTCCCTGATACCTTCTCCTTTCAGACATTGGAAAGAAGATTTGGAATGGAAAGCTTACTCCATCAGCTCTGACTTTGTGCATTATTCAGAAATAGTGCTGGACTATGTTAGCAATGCTTTTTCTAATCTTCATCTGTGCAAATATAAATCTGGATAGAAATATTGAATATTAATAGCTACTGTAAATTGATTTTTTCTTCAAATCATGCATGGGTTTTTTGCACACATAAATATGTACAAACACTTCCAATGTTTCTTCTTCTTCTTCTTCTTCTTCTTCTTCTTCTTCTTCTTCTTCTTCTTCTTCTTCTTCTTCTTCTTCTTCTTCTTCTTCTTCTTCTTCTTCTTCTTCTTCTTCTTTTTTGTACTTGCTTTTGTCATTGGTCATTCTTTTCAATTCTGTTTTTTCTTGTTGTTTTTCTTTTTTTAATAGTTTCTGTTATTTTATACGCATATGCATACATGCACACACACATGCAATAATGTATTCAGTGAAACAAAAAAAAATTATCCTGATTTGATTTTGGCCTTTGTTCATCAAAGAACAAGGCCAAACTGAAACAAAGCATTAAGAATACGTCCGTCAACTTGTCATTTTTTTTTATTGAAGTGCATCATTATTTTAAATGCTGATCATATAGAGTTTTAAATCACAGATGAAGGCACTGGTTATAAATCAGTTTTCCCGTCTCAGATTTTCCGATTCTAATATTTGACATATGGTAGGTTTATACAACAGAGACAGGCCCAGAAAACCATCCTTCCTAAAAAGTGGTTGTGATTCCTCAAGGGAGAAGTACAAGGGCTTAAATTATCATTTAAACAGGGTTAGAAGAAAGCATATGTCTGAAGGGATGAAGTGAGAGAAGGACAGGGCTGTGCACACAATCTTGCCATCTTTACGCAGGCAGCCTCCTGGTATGTAAAAGAAGTGTATGCCATATGTTTGCACGGCTTGAGTATAAGTACAGCTCTCTTCATAATTCAGGCAACCAATAGAGAAGGCTCCCAGCTTGCTTCAGTTAATGAAAAGTCAAGCATAAATGCACCTTCATCCCTCTGATCTGAATAAGAGGGAACAGGAGAGAGATCAAGGCAGAGTTGTAGACTTGCTTACAAAGCTGCCCCATTTGAACAATTCCATGCCTAAATTCAGCTGGTGCAGAATGCGGCCACGCGGGTAGTGATGGGAGTGTCCTGACACTCTCATGTTACACCCCTCCTGTGGGACCTGCATTGGCTACCAGTTGCCCTCCAGGTGAGATTCAAGGTGCTGGTAATCACCTATAAAGCCCTACATGGCTTAGGCCCGGGGTATTTGGCGGACCATCTGCGGCCAGCAACAGCTCCCCATCGCCCGGTGCGTTCCCACAGGGGGGGCCTCCTTGGGGTGCCATCAGCCAGACAATGTCGGCTGGCGACCCCTAGGGAGCAGGCCTTCTCTGTGGGTGCACCTAACCTGTGGAATCAGCTCCCCCTGGGGCTCCAGGTGGCCCCTGACCTTCGGTCTTTCTGCTGCGGCCTTAAAACATGGCTATTTCACCTGGCCAGTTTGGACTGAAGGGGTTTTAGAGGGGATTTTAATGGTTTTTATAGTTTTATAGTTTTATTGGGTATTTTTAAAAGGAAGGATTGGACTGCATGTGTTTTATTGTTGTTAGCTGCCCTGAGTCCTTTTGGAGATAGGGCGGCATATAAATCCAAATAATAAATATATAATAAATAATAAATAAATAAGACTACTCTGAGGAGATGTCAAACAGTTTTCTCATAATGTATGATAAACATATCTAGCATTTAGTAGCATACAGAAGTATACTACTAAATGCCACATAGAGAACTTGACCCAAGAGGGACAAATTTTCTATTGGTTTCAAAATTTTACCAAATACCATTCACAAATACAAATACAAATTTTCTTGAATATAATAAGGATAGGAAGATAGGAATAGCATTTGTAATATATAGAATTTACTCTTGAAACATAATTACATTCCTTCATAATATTTATTCTAAAAATGTACTACAGTATTTTTTATAAACTGAACTAGATTTTTTTTATTCAAATGTGTTTCTAACAACATTATATTCACCTACTAGTTCTGTTATATATTCATATGCTAGCAAAATAGGATTATCTGACACAGATTAGATCTTTACATGGATAGATGGCAGATGCTGAAGCTGGTTTTGAAAAAGGTTGAGATATTATTGCTATGCATATTTCACAGATTATAGAAAGGTCTGTGGTTGTGTTGACCAGGTCAAATTTGGGATGTCTTTAGGACAATTAGAAACCCATGAAATGGGAAAAATTATGGGAAATAAACATTAAATTGACTATCAACAGCATTCAAAGAAAACCAGTTAAAAATATTCTACAGTTGGCATTTTACACCAGTACGGCTTGCTAAAATGTCTCCTAACAACTCTCCAAATTGTTGGAAATGTAAAAAAGTCCCCGGAACATGTTACCATCTCTGGTGGACATATCCTAAGGCGAAAAAATATTGGAATTAGAAGTTGGATAGAAGAGATAATTGGTTACAATGTGGACTTGAAACCAGAGACGTTTTTACTGGGGATATTGAACAGAACCTACAGTAAAGAAATTAGATATTTGATTTTGCATCTAGTTACAGCGGCAAGGATAGTCTACGCGCAGTCCTGGAAAAACAAAAAGGTACCAACAGAGGAAGAAACAATTAAGAAAATCCTGGACTGTGAGGAGATGGATAAATTAACAAAAGAAATAAAAGAAAAGAAAGATACAGAATATTATCAAATATGGACTAAGTAGTACGATTGGCTCAAGATTAGGGAAAGTAAAAGTGAATATATGATATGACAAATGTGTAAAATACTGTAAATAAATAAAACTGGAAATAAAGGGACGATAAAGATAATAAAGGATGAGAAAAATGGGAAATGTAGAAAGTAGAAAGTAAGAGGAACGAAACTGGTACGTAAAAAGAAACACATATTGTGTGTTTGTGTTTTGTATGTTGTGTTGTGTTGTTGTTGTAAAATTAATTTAAAAAATTAAAAAAAAAAGAAAAAAAGAAACCCATAACATCTTGTTGTCAAGGAGCACTTTCGAAACAGTACTTCAGACTGAATATATAGAAGACCAGGTTAATGACAACAGCTAAAAAAACCCCAAAACAGCTAGAATATTGATATTTTTGAACTTGGGTGTTGGAGATGTCTTCTAACAATACCATGAAAACACAAAAACAAACAAACAAATGGATCACAGAACAAATCAATCCAGAGTTTTAATTGAAACACAAATGACTAATTCGTATTTCAGATCTATTGTGTGGAGAATGAGCTCTCCTAAAAAGTTCCTAACCCTGGGAAAAGTGAAGAAAAGACTCACTAAAAGCATGAGGAATGGACAGATTATTCTAGAGAAGGTCTATCTATGTGGTTGTTAAGAATTAACATTGACATGATGACACATAATCAATTAATCAATCAAATGTACTATATACTAGATTTGTTTAGTTCTGTCAAGCATACTGTTTTTAAAATCAACTAAGTTAAGGAATATTTAAAATAATTAATGATAAAAATAGAGGATATGAACACTAACCACACTTAGAAATTTGTGCCATTTAGTGAGAATCAGTAAAACATGATAGAATGGAAATTTATAAATGTGTCGAGTTTTTGACAGAAAGCTAATTAAAAGGTCACTAAGGGTGATCAGATTATCTGTCAGAATATCTAGCAGGCTAAATGATCCAAATCTCATTGGGATGGTGTTTAATTCATTTGTAGAATTCATTATCCCAACACATGTTGAGGGTCACTAACTTGAATGGTTTTAAAAGAGGATTAGGTGAATTCATGAAGGACATAAATATTGAGGAGTGCTGGTCTTGAATACTCAATATTGTCTCAAGCAGCATGTTTCCAAATCCCTACTTTTACAGGTTGGAAAATAGATGAGTGGGGTATATCTTCATTTCTTTTTTTAAAAAAATAGTAGTTTTATTAAAAATTATAACCACAAACATAAAAACTAACATAAACTATAAAAATATATAGAAAGTGCATAATGGAAAAATAGAAATGAAAATAGAAAAAGGAAATAAAACTTTGAATATAGTAAAGAAAAAGAAAATAAATACATAGAGATTATTTCCCCCTTTATCATAACATGTATAAACTACTTCAGCTTCTCTTAAAATACAACAAATGATCTCTTCTTCCTACATCCCATCTCTTATCTATAAACAAATCATTAAACATCTTTCATTAAAGATCAAAAGAAATTCATCTAGTGTTTTTAGATTTGTTAATCCAAAATTCCTAATAGCTAAAATACAATTAAAAGCAATTCTAAAAGTAACCAGAAAAAGAATATAGCAATAGCAATAATACTTATATACTGCCCTATAGTACTTTACAACACTCTCTGGGCAGTTTACAAAGTCAGCATATTGCCCCCAATAATCTGGGTCCTCATTTTACCAAGCTTGGAAGGATGGAAGGTTGAGTCAACCTTGACCTCTGTCAGGATTGATCTCCAGGCTGTAGGCAGAGTTAGCCTGCAATACTGCATTCTAACCACTGAGCCGCACCAGTATGTGAACTCAGTGTCCTTTTGAAAGCATGGCTGTGGTTTGAGCAACATAGCTCTTCCCTCATCTACCAGAGCTCTACACTCATTGCAGACCATTGTCTTGCAGTCTCTTTGTGAGGAGCAACTTAATGGAGCACTTGTGGGTAATCTCAAATTCCCTTCTTGAGATGATTTAAGAGAGAGATGAATTATGAAGAATCAATCTGCTCGCCAAGTCTTCACTTCGATGCATTGACTCTGCTTTTAGTCTTCAGTTTGCTATTTCTTTTTCAAAAGTCAGGCATATTTCCATTCATGATTGAAATCATTTTAGAGGCAACTGGCTAGCTGCTTTGATAAATAAAAGTAAGTTTGTTTTAACACACTAAAGGACATTCGTAGTTTGAGAATAAACATGTAATCACAAGCACTCTAGTTCAATCACAAAATAAAAATTTCTAACAACACCTTGAGATTATTTGATATTTTACAGCTCCAGAAACAAATTCTAGCTTCATTGTCACAAGAAAATAGAAAAAGCCCATTTATTTATTTATTGCTAAGGATATATCTTCTCACCAGATTATTTTTAGGCAATTCACTGCTGAAGCAAGCTGAAGCTGTTATAAGATGTTCCAGCTGCAAGTAGAAGAAACTCTCCCATCTAGATATTCTAGGTCAGATGGAGGAGTCTTCAGTGCTTGATGGGCTTCAGTAGTGTTGTAGCCTGTCAGCGGCCTGTGCAGATTGTAGCTAATTCTGACAACGAGGAGGCTGGTGTGGTGCTGTGCCAGCAGCCTGTGCAGCTGGTGCTCAAGTCGGACAGTGAGGAGGCTGGAGAAGATGTGGTGCCAAAGGCAGGGATTCAGCCAGGGCCTTCAGAACCTCCAGAAGCTCCTTTAAGTGAAGAGGATGAAGAGGAGGAGCCTCTTCTCAATGCACGGGTGCAGAGAGCTGCCAAAAGGCAGGAGTGGCTCCTCAGGAGGAGGTCTCCTCAAGAGTAAGGCTTGGGGCTAATTGGCCACTCCCTTAGCCTATTTAAGGAGGACACCACTTGCAGCAAGCTGTAGGGAACAACTTTAGTTCACTCTCCTTCGTGTCTGGATTCTCTGCAAAATTACTTCTGGGCTTTCTGCCAACTCTAGTAAGAGTGTGATTACCTTATCTTAGAATTCTTGTAGGCTATTAAGACAGTTTATTAACAACCTTTGGTTGATAAAGACTGAGTTATTTGAGTAAAATAAGCTTTGTATAGAGTTTGTGTGTGCTGCGTTCTTTGGGGTATGTAGCTGGGGCAGAACAAGTAGGCCTTGTGTAGGCTTCCCTCTGTCCTCTGATTGGATTTTCATCTTCCATAGTCATTTGTTCTTTTAGAGAATCTTGCTTGGTAAATATTTTATATGTGTATCAACTATGTCGTAGAAGATCTAAAGTGGGTCTTCCACAAAGTTATGAGCTTCCAAGAGGAAGATTAATTGCTTCTTTACCTTCCTTATACTTCTTTATACTTTCGGTCTTTACAGAAAGGAGATGATGGGCAGAGGGTGGATGAGATGACAATATTGATCAGGCAACACAGTACACCTTTCTATTTATGTGGGGGGGTGGGAATGAAAGCAGAAAAGTCTGAAATTAACCAAGTTGCAACAGGGAGGGAACCACTTCCCCAAAATGAGAGTAAAGGATGTTGGTGAAGTTGAGTAGTCATCAAAGATTTTTACAATGGCAGTGCTCATGGCTACATTTTGCTTTCTCATTTCCTGGGAAATTTTGCAAAGCAAACATCAAATGAACTTTCAGTGTTGGAAGGGCCAGGTGGTGATCAATATGAATAAGATTTGGCAGCATATCAAGTTTTGAAGGTCTTTTTCACACTTAACGCAACTCACACAG
The DNA here is from genome assembly GCF_029215685.1 of Pituophis catenifer annectens. NCBI lineage: Eukaryota > Metazoa > Chordata > Lepidosauria > Squamata > Colubridae > Pituophis > Pituophis catenifer. The sequence goes on along the minus strand of NW_027256883.1, from coordinate 56,628,213 downwards.
GCAGAGGCTCTCCCCCTAGGATTGACTGACTTTAATACAACTTGATTGCTATATATTTAATTGGAGCATTAATTAGCATTTTCTTTTCATTGCTCTTTCTCTCACTTCTGAGGATGTCTTTAGAGGGGGAACTACCACAACATTATACAGGTTTGCTTCTCACAGTTCATTGAATCTCCTCCCACTGACATGTATATTGTCCATAGAAAAATAATGATGGCAGTTAGGGGCTATGAACTAAAACATAAACTGTACAGCTCACTCAGCTGACCTGCAGTTTGATACCAAGTCCTTGTATACAAGGGCATTTGCTTTACACAATTATGCAAAATAAGCAAACACTGCCAAGCACAAAGATTTAAAGTCACAGATTTTTGCCATGAAGTGCTCCTGCCAAATTTTCTCTAAAACAAGACCTCTTTAAAATGACATTTTTATGTGGAAGCAGAAGTGGATTCAGATTTATAATGCTACCCTGATGTCAAGAGTTTTCATTCTCTGATATTTGCATACTGGGCATAACTGGCTGGAAATAAACCCAGTATTTAAGCAGCTGCTCACATGTGCTTAAAACTCCTGTGCAAATGGGTATCCTGATTAGGCTTAGCCTTAATAGACTCAGTTCAATAAGGGGATGTCAAAGAGTGAATTCCAAGAAATACAACACAAGCCAGAGGTTGACAGGGTTTGAGAGTCAATTTAATACAGCATACCTAGATTTCAGCTACATAAGGAGGAAACAGGACAATTAAAATTGAGATTTAATGCATTGCAAGAGTTCTACAAAGGCAAGTGGGTGAGGAGTTTAAAAAAAGAGGTGGGGGGGAGAGAAGAGAAAAAAAGACCTTCTTGTCCAATAATAGCATCAAGCGTCTTCCAACACCAAGGAGGCATTCAAAGCAGGGGTGGGTTCTACGTACCTTTACTACCAGTTTGCAGCAGGAGCACGCACACAGAAGCTTCTGTGCATGCGCAGATCACCCATGATGATGTCATGGCAGGTAGGCAGAGCCTCCTGCCGGTTTTACTACCAGTTCTATAGAACCGGACCAAACCAGGAGCAACCCACCACTGATTCAAATGCATAATCATACATGCTAAAGGATAGCACTTTACCTGGAAATAAAGAATCAAGAAAGAAAAGTTTCCATTTTGTGGAAGGAGAAAGCAATTTACAGTTGAGGAAGAAGAGAAGAAAGGTGGGAGAGAAGGAGAGACAAAAAAAATCAGTTTTTCCTAGTGGGGCTAGGTTTTTTCATGTGTTGTTGGCAGGGGTGGGTTCTAAATTTTTTTACTACCGGTTCTATGGGCGTGGTTTATTTTGTGGGTGTGGCTTGGAGGTCATGTGACTAGGTGGGCATGGCTAGCTGGTCAGAGTCATTTCTGGAAGGTCCTCGCACATACAACCAGTCCTCGCACTTACGACCCGACTCATTTGTTTGCTTTTAACACTGATCAGCTGTAGGACGGCCCTTTGAAGCCCCGCGGCAAGAGTTTAAACAGTTTTTTTCCCTCTAGTCATCAGCTGGGACTCAGGAGGCAGCAATAGATTGGGGGTGGAACCAAATAAAAGGTAAGAATAACGTGGGGGGGTGGGAGGGCTGGGGGGAGAACCGGTTTGGTGATGTCATATCATCACCGCTACCAGCTCGGCCAAACCGGACCGAACTGGGAAGAACCCATCACTGGTTGTTGGACTGAATATAATAGAAGACATCTCAGCTTCTTTGATAAGGGGAGAAAGGGAAAGAGAAAGAAGGGCCAATTTCATTGAGTAGGTATTTTTTACTCTTTCATGGGGAACTTTAGCAAATTAAAAATATCAAAGTCAATGATAGGAATGCTAGGAAATCATTACCAAGGTGCTAAACAGAAAGAATAGGAAAAGGAGCATTTTCTTACTGCTGCTTAGGGTGAGGGGCCAGGAAAGAAAAAGGGGACAGGGCAACCTTCAGCACAGTGCTAATTTAACAACTCAGTATATTTCTCTGAACCAAAAGATTTTACTGCGATGGCGCAGTGGTTAGAGTGCAGTACTGCAGGCTACTTCTGCTGATCACCGGCTGCCAACAATTTGGCAGATTGAATCTCACCAGGCTCAAGACTCAGCTTTCCATTTTTCCGAGGTGGGTAAAATGAGGACCCAGATTGTTGGGGATAATAGGCTGACTCTGTAAACCACTTAGAGAAGGCTGTAAAGCATTGTGAAGCAGTATATAAGTCTTACAGTAAGTGCTATTGCTTTGCTACTGAAATTACTGGATTTGGCAAGGATATGAAAAAGTCTGTACATTGGAATTATTTTCAAAGTATAGAATTATGAATATACACACACATATAATCCTATAATCCTATACTCATGCATAATTCTACACACATGCAAACAGAAGCACATGCAGAGGTATAACCTATCCCTCCCTTTTTATCTTAAATAGGATAGTTCAAATCAGTATAAACTTTATGAGCTGACTACTTTGATGGCTCTCTCCTTGGGCAATGACAGCAATTATACGAATGTTAACAAGGAAGGGGATGCATTAAGGCAGCTCATCAGGGAAAATGCTTACAGAAGGTCATACCTTGCTTGATTTTTAATAATAAAGAGGCTTCCTCTACACTTTTCACAAACCGACACGAAACCTTTCTGTTAGCTGTAGACTATATCTAACAAAACATGAGAGTGCTCCAAGCAATTCTCCTTGGAATTGGGGTAAAAATCGGGGGGGGGGGGGGAAATCACACAATAATATCCAGCAGAACAACAATATCAGAGACAGGCCTTTGGTACAATCCATGCTGTTTGTTCATTGTGTTATTTCCAATGGCCCTGAAAAGTTCTATGCCAAAAGATATACAGAAAATCCCTGAGTTTCCAACCAATTCTCAACAACTGATTTGTGGCAGTATTTCTGCCTCCAGCTGATCACTAAAGTCGCTTAGATTGTTCCATCTTGCTAATGCCAACTCTATCTCTGACGTCTTCTTCAACATACCCATGATCCCCAAAGGCCCACTCAAAATCAGTCACTTTAAAGGCACAGACTGTCACTACCTTGCCCCTGCTGTCATCAAATATGGTCAACAGCCTCAGTGATATATATATGTGTGTGTGTGTGTGTGTGTGTGTGTGTGTGTGTGTGTGTGTGTGTATAGTTAATATTTCGAGTTTCTTCCCATGTAATTGTGGATATATCCCTAAAAGGCAGAATCCCATCTGCCATCATCAGGCTTATGTCAGCAGTCATTTTGCACTAACTGACGTTGGTATTTCAAATCTGGTGCTGGTATTCTGGGATGGCTCCACCTTTTCATTCTGATTGGTTGGGAGTCCCAGTATGTGTTTATTGGCTTGGCTTTGGGTGTATGGTCGGTTTTTCTCCACTAGGTGGCAGGGCTTCATCTTTGTGGCTGGTTTGAATATGATTTGGTTGGGATTTTTTTGTGTAATGTTTGGTTTATGTTTACACAAAAAAATCCCAACCAAATCATATTCAAACCAGCCACAAAGATGAAGCCCTGCCACCTAGTGGAGAAAAACTGACCATACACCCAAAGCCAAGCCAATAAACACATACTGGGACTCCCAACCAATCAGAATGAAAAGGTGGAACCATCCCAGAATACCAGCACCAGATTTGAAATACCAACGTCAGTTAGTGCAAAATGATTGCTGACATAAGCCTGATGATGGCAGATGGGATTCTGCCGAAACGTCGCTTCTACCCTTTTAGGGATATATCCACAATTACACGGGAAGAAACCCGAAATATTAACTATACACACATACATACCCGTGAAAACTTACATAAATATATATATATATATATATATATATATATATATATATATATATATATATATATATATATGTAGGTCTTTGGTTATTCGGGTCTTCTCCCACGTAAAATTGGAAGTGTCTTGGCGACGTTTCGACGAAGTCTCATTCGTCATCTTCAGGCTGGTGTTCTCGGCTTCGTGCTTCCAGGAGCAATGTGAGATCGCAGCTGTCTCTTCCTTTTAACTGCTGATTAAAAGTTGGTTGTTCGCTTCTGTTTCCATGGTGAACTGTATTTTGGGGTGTAGAACTTCCCTTCCTGGATGTCTTAGTCTACAGAAAATCCAATGGCTCCCTAGGACACACTATCTACCACAAGAAAACACACACAAACCGCTATCTGCACGCACTCTCACACCACCACCCTGCCCAGATCAACTCTGTATCCAAGACACTCATTTCCAGAATAAAACGCTTAGCTGACGAACAACACCTAAAAATCGAACTACACACTCTCACTAACGTACTAATATCCAATGGATTCCAAAGAAATAAGATCACCAACCTAATCCAAAAAGAAACCCCCACTAAAATCCAAGACAGAGAACAAGAAAACGGCAAAGCCCTCCTCCCATACATAAAAGGCACCACAGACAGAATAAGCAAAATCCTCCACAAACATAACATCAAGTCAGCATTCTGCACAAACCGAAAAATATCCACCATCCTAAGGAACCCCAAAGACAAAATTGAGTTAGAAAATCAAGGAGTATATGAAATCCCATGCACCGCCTGCCCCACCACATACATCGGACAAACCAACAGACGAATAAGTGCACGCATAGAAGAACACAAGAACTCAGTCAGAAAAGAGGAACCAACTTCTTCCCTGGTCCAACACCTTAAAGCCACAGGACATGATATTGACTTTAAAAAGACCAGAACTATCGCCAAAACTGAACACTTTAACAACAGAATAATCAGAGAAGCCATCGAGATAGAAAAATGCCCACACAGCATGAACAAACGAGACGATACCTCCCGCCTACCAGCCATTTGGAAACCCGCCCTTATTGACAAACAAGTCCCTAACACGACGAATGACACCAGACCCACACTCACGAGAGCCACACAGGATGTCACCACCACACATCCACGCAGAAAGCAGACTCAAACCCACACTGATAATGAGCCACGACCAAGGACTAGAAGCCAGACCGCAGCTGCATCATTAGCCACTTTAAACCCCTCCAATCCATACATGAAGCAGACTGACACCCACCATGAAGAGCTCGCACGGCCACAAACACGAAGCCAAACAACAACAACGCAGCTCACCAGCTCAAATCCCCCTGCAACTCAGACTAAGCTGAGCACAACCAAGCCCCCACCCAAACAGAACACATCCCCATCCAATCAGAGCACAACCAACCCCCCATCCAATCAGAGCACAACCAAGCCCCTAACCAATCAGAACACACCTCCACCCAATCAGAACACAGCCAAGTTCTCACCCAATCAGCTCACACCCCCACTAGCAGTTAAAAGGAAGAGACAGCTGTGATCTCACATTGCTCCTGGAAGCACGAAGCCGAGAACACCAGCCTGAAGATGACGAATGAGACTTCGTCGAAACGTCGCCAAGACACTTCCAATTTTACGTGGGAGAAGACCCAAAGCCGAGAACACCAGCCTGAAGATGACGAATGAGACTTCGTCGAAACGTCGCCAAGACACTTCCAATTTTACGTGGGAGAAGACCCGAATAACCAAAGACCTACATACAAACACCCGCGAAAACCTGAGAAAACAAATATATATAAACACCTCAGCACCACCCACACTCATTGAAAGCTGTAATGGCCCAATGGAGGAGCCGTGGTGGTGCAGTGGTTGGAATGAAGTATTGCAAGCTAATTCAGCTCACTGCCAGGAGTTCTATCCTCACGGGCTCAATGTTGACTTAGCCTTCCATCCTTCCAAGGTAGGTAAAATGAGGACTTAGATTGTTGGGGGCAATATACTGACTCTGCAAACTTCTTAGAGAAAGCTGTAAAGCACTATGGAGCGGTATATAAGTCTACGTGCTATTGGTAGTGCTATTGCATCTTGCTACCAACTCTTTATATAATTCACTTTTTTGTTTTAATTTTTCACTTTTCAGCTTTAACTTGCAATAATGCCGTCTATTTTTTTCCCCAGACATAGCTATCTTGGTCTTTGATACATTAATTTTCAGTTTGACATTCCTCCTTTTATCACGACATTTGCTGCAAATTATTTATATTCTTAGCCAACAATAATGCATCGTCTGCATACAAAACTACACTCAGGTTTATATTCTTGACTAACACATCTCTAACATTATCCCACACATTCCTTATACTTTTATCCATAAATAAGTTGTATAAGAAAGAAGATGTCATATACAGTACTCATCTTCCATATTAGTCACTGTTGAGCCATTTACTAATTACTCCATTCTGAGACATGCCAAACTTCTGCATATTATAACCATGATTTGTTCATCTTCAGAACCTCTCATCACCATTACATTCTTTGCTAGTAGTACCAGTGCCTCCTTACCTACAATAGGAACCTGTCAGGTTTGGCACATTTAATATCACAAATACAACTAAAACCATGTTTTACTCCAAGCATATTTAGGACTGTCTAAGCTCGTGATGGCGAACCTATGGCATGCGCGCCACAGGTGGCATGCAGAGCCATATTGGTGGGCATGCAAGCTCAGCACTGGCACACATGCACATGCTGGCCAGCTGATTTTTGGGCCTTCTGGGCCACCGGAAGTAGGGAAAAATGGTGTTTCCTGCCTCCGGAGGGCCTGCGGGGGTGGGGAAAGCCGTTTTCACCCTCACCAGGCTCCTAGAAAGGCTCCGGAACCTGGGGAGAGCAAAAAACAGGCCTACTGGGCCTACCGTGCTATCGCGTGCCAAAAGCGGGAGAAGTGTGGGGGGTCATGCACGCATATGCGAGGGATGGAGCGCATGGAATTATGGGTATGCGCATGCGTGACACCCCCCCCCCGCTTTTGGCATGTGATGGCAAAAAGGTTAGCCATCACTAGTCTAAGCAATCTAGGATCACTTTTGCATTAATTTAATTATGAGGTGATGATTTGCTTGAGTCTTTTGTATTTCACTGTACTTTCATCTCTCCTGTATTCAGAAGCTTCTCTAGTTTTCAAGATTTCAATTAAATCCCAAAAGCAGACATCATGAGGGACTTCCCCTCTCTCATTTTTTATAGCAGAGCTGCTGTCATCCCTGATGGGGCAGTCCTGCCCTTAAGAAATTGTTGAGGAATTTCTATTTGTTATGGAGGAATTCAGAGAAATCATCCACCCAATTTCTTTCCCCACAGATTTTGAAAGGCCATTTGTGCTCAGCTATAAATCATATACCATCTCATCTTCATTGTCAGACATTCCAAAATGAATGTTCATTTATCACTGGCTCATATCATGCATGCAAATTATGTACAGGAATTATGCAAAGGAGTTGCAAATGAATTTACAGCTAATGCACAGAGACTAAAAGCCAAAGAGAATCCTTTTGTCTTTAGAGTCATTTAACTGCAGAATTAACTCAACACTTTTCCTTTGCCTCTTTTACCTTTCATATTTAGATAGTTTTCATAGAAATGTATTGATCTACATCTTTACACACAGAATAATAGGTTGCAAATGAACTCATGAGATTGGACTGCATTTAGAATATATGAAAGAGGATAGCTTTCTTGAAAGGGTAACATCTCTAAAAGACCTCAGGGAAGTTGGGAAACTATGATAATAACAAACTTAATAGAGCAAGGGGGAGAAGGAGAAAAAGAAAAGCAGGGCAAATGTATGTAATGTATACAGGTTAGATAGCCATCGGTTATTAACTATTTAATTTTTTTTCTAAATCCACCTTAAAGAAAATAAATGATTCTTCTTCACTATTGTTAGAAAATATTGATGCCAAAAAGCAATCTACTGGGTCATTTTTCTTTCTTTTTTATTCCTAGGTAAAATTGCCTTTTTCAAAACATATGTTCTCGCCATTTGAGAATGGAATGTGAGAATGGAAAAAGCTGATTCTACAAGAGATTCAGAGACCAAGAGATTCAAAGTCTGTTATGAATCATGATGTGTCAGCCCTGGTTTGTAAATGCATGTGACCACATGGAAATATTTCCAACTGCATGGATGGAATTTTGTTAATGTATGATAGCCCTTTATTAGAGACAATTCAACAGCACTCTTTGACTTTAGAACCTGGCTAGATATCTTATTATCGCTTCTCAATTGATGGCAAGTTTTTCTTTAATTTGTTTAGAATGAGCAGGGGAAGGGGAAGGGGGAAGCAGAGGAGGTATAAAGAGTGTATATAGGTGCATATATTTAGATGCTTAATATATATTATTAGACTATTTAGGGAATTCTAATAAGAAACTGAAAGAACTTTAACTAGAATTGTACCACTGACCACCATTGCAATGGCACATAGTCTTTGGTTAATCTTTCAGCAATGGAAGTCACGATCTGGACACTTGGCAAACTGCTCACATTTATGATAGTTGCAACATCCAACATTCATGTGATCATCATTTGCAATCTTCCCTGCCAGCTTCCCATAGACAAAGTGAATTGGGAAAGTGTCAGAATAGGTCACAAGTTGCTCTTGTGAGTTGCACTCCTATGGCTTTTTGTCTTAGGAACCTTGGCTACCTAGTAGGAGATCCTGAGGCCTAGGATCGGGGTATCTACGAGACTGCCTTCTGCCACCAGTAGTCTCTCACCGACCAGTACACTCCCATAGAGGGGGCTTCTTAGGGTGCCGTTGGTCAAACAGTGTCGACTGGCAGCCCCCAGGGGGAGAGCCTTCTCTGTGGGAGCACCTGCCATCTGGAACGAGCTGCCCCCAGAGATATGGAGGATCCTGGATCTGTGCGCTTTCCGCAGTGCCCTCAAAACATTCCTATTCCAGCAGGCCGGCCTGGCCTAACCTCTTTTTTAAACTGTTTTTAAATTTTTTAAATTTTAAATTTGTCTTATAAATTTGGGGTGTTTTAAATTTTGTTTTCTGGGCCAAATTATTTAATTGTATTTTAATGGTTTTTTAACATTTCTATTATATGTATTTTATCTTTTGGCTGTTCACCGCCCTGAGTCCTTCGGGAGTAGGGCGGTATACAAATTCAATTAATTAATTAATTAGTAATAATAATAATAATAATAATAATAATAATAATAATAATAATAATAATAATAATAATAATAATAATATCTACATAGCACACATACACCCTCACTCATCTGGAAGCAGCCACTGCTGTCCCTCCCAGGCTCATACTGTGCCACAGCAGTCACTTACCTGGCTGCCAGACTGCTTGTCAAACTTCTGGGACTCTTCTCTTCCTTCTACCTTCCTCATTGACATTGCTTGAAGGAAGCCAGCAGGAAGTTGTGAGGAGGTCCTTGCTTAATGATTTATGATCCTTGCTTAATAATAACAATGGGGACTGTCAAGACAGCCTTTGCTAAGCATTGCACGTCACAATCACAATGTTTAACTATAGAAATACTAGTTCTAATTACCACTGTTAAGTGAGAACTTCCTATATTACATTTTATTGTGGAAATAAATAAAATACATTTTATTTCCACATTTTATTGTGGAAATGAGATTATCAGCCATTTTTAGCTTGCAGACTATATCAGAAAGATTGTAATAGCATGAAATAGACCAGCTTAACAACCTCTGGTAACTTGGGCTGATTGGTTCATTTCATATCAATTCTAAAATTGAAGTGCATAATTTGACCTGCTTATGCATGGAAATCAACAATTCACCATTATGTTACAATCTTTGCACAGAGATGGCCAACAGTATAATTCTGTGGGCATATACACTACAGTAAGTCTGCTGGAATTAAGTCAGATTTCTTCAGAACAAATATGGAAAGATTTTGAGTTGAAAGCTTAGGCCACTTGCATCACCTGAGATAGATGTATTTATGGTTGGGTGTGTGTGTCAAAAAGGCAGTATAGTGGGTATTCCCATCCACTTTGATTGATGTCAAATGGAGTGGGTCTGTAATCACACCCACCACCACAGCTTTTTTTTGACCACATGCAGATGAATTTATGGGTTGGGATTTTTTTTTTTCAAAAGGGATAAAATGTGATCACACTGCAATACAAAAAAAACCCCTTAAACATGGTGTTTAACAGTTTCTGAGTTTGAAATGGTGAAGAATTTTTGATATAGAGATACAATAAAAAGAGGGCTAATTCTTAATGCCAATTTCCAAGTTCTTTTCCTGAACGGGAAATATCTTGGAACAGGAAGAAGTTGGTGGAGATAGTTTCTTAACCCAATTACTGAAATGAGTCTTCTTTTTTCACTTCCTCTGATGCCAAACAAAAGAGTTTCTACCATGGGACAATTGACAAGAGAGAAAGAGGAGGAGGTGGTGAAATGGTTCTGAAACCTGATCAATATTCCTTGTCCTGCACTAAGTAGTCATCATTTTATACTGATCTCTCTTTGTTTGCATAAATCCTATATTTACTGAAAAAATTGAGGGAGGACATGTGAAGATTTAAGAAATCTTAGCTAATTCCAACAGTAATTGTAATTTAGATGCAAACAAACACAGCATGAAGGATAAGGTGTGCATGCATATTCATGTTAATTTTGAAATTCCAGACAAATCAACATTTTATGCTATAAAACATTGATTAGCATTTCCAGCAGCAACTAGACTAATCTTTTAGAAAGTCTAAAGGTTTGTCATGGATTTTAAGCATTTCTCTTGACTTTGGGATTGAAACTGAGACAGAATTTTGTTTTATGTAAACATATCATTAGCACCAGTTCTATAACTAGTTCTAGTTATATGGCGGAGATGAAAGTTACATCCTGCAAAAATCAAAGTGTTTTTTTGGCCTCATGAAGACATGGAGGAGCAGGTCAGATAAAATAAGTGTTTCTCTTTGAACAGAAAGAAAAGCCTTAAGTTATATGGGCAGTCCATTAGTGCCCTGTAATTCCCATCTTTCGCACTCTATCTCAGCTCTCTGTAGGAGATTGGCAGTGTTGTTTTTCAGTGTTTTTCTTCCTACCTGACAAATCATATCCAAGTGGAGATAGGAGACAATTTCAACATGACTTCATGATGCCCATCCTATTAGGTCAAGGAACCATTGTCCCACTTTTATGGCCCCAAGTATCATGATTTGGGGTAGACTTTCATGGTGATTATACCCTCATTATCAAAACCTGTTCTCTCAATCTCAAAATCTGTTCTCTCATTATCAAAACCTGTTCTCTCAATACTCTCAATTGGATTTCTTCCTTGACTCTAGGGAATGTTTTTGTCTTTTCATGGTAGGATCCAAACTGACATAATTATATGATTTTTTTCCCCAAGTATACCTGGCAAAGGAGGCAGTTATTTTCTCTTTGCAGATTTCCTTGGCTGTCTTCCATCCCAAGAGCTTGTAAAATGTCTAAATAGATAAAAGATAAATATTTGGCAGTTACAGCTAAACTCCAACATTACAAAAACTTGTAGAACTGAAATGCTTGAAATTATTGCTTTAAGTGATATCGCAAAAGGTAACACAGAAACACCTTCACAGGTTCCTCTGTCAAAACTTGAAAGTTTATTACGATAGGAAACCTTATAGTATGAAAGTCTGTAGAGGTTCTCAATCATCCAGGTCAAGTTAACCCTGAATGCTGGATAAGAGCAGGAAATGCAAGCCAGTGTGGACAAATTCGCAGCAGCATGCAACAACTTTGGCCTCCTCATCAACATAAAGAAGACCGAAGTGATGCATCAGCCAGCTCCGAAAGCCCAACACCAAGAGCCCACCATCACAGTGAAGCAGTGGTGGAATTCAAATTCTTTTACTACCAGTTCTGTGGGCGTGGCTTGGTGGGCGTGGCTTGGTGGGTGTGGCAGAGGAAGAATACTGCAAAATCCCCATTCCTTCCCCACTCCTGGGGGAAGGATATTGCAAAATCTCCATTCCCACCCCACTCTCGTGCCAGCCAGAGGTGGTATTTGCCGGTTCTCCAAACTACTCAAAATTTCTGCTACCGGTTCTCCAGAACCTGTCAGAACCTGCTGGATTTCACCCCTGCAGTGAAGGGACAAAAACTGCAAGCAGTGGACCAATTTTCATACCTTGGCAGCACACTCTCCTGTGCAGTGACAATTGACACTGAGGTCAACTGCAGAATTGCCAAGGCAAGCTCTGCATTTGGCAGACTACTGACCAACATGTGGGACCACCATGGAATAAGCCGTGCTACAAAGCTCAAAGTCTACTGAGCAGTTGTGCTAACTACCCTGATGTATGCCAGTGAGACTTGGACTGTGTACAGGAAGCACGCTAGGCAATTGAACTACTTCCACATAACCTGCCTCTGTAGAATTCTGAGGATCTGGTGGCAGGACAAGGTGCCAGACACAGAGGTCCTCTCCAGAGCAGGCTTGCCATCAGTTCACACCCTGCTGATGAAAGCCCAGACATGTTGGGCATGCCATGTTGCAAGGATGCCAGACCATCGCATCCCTAAACAGCTCCTCTATGATGAGCTGTCTCAAGGAAAGCGATCACACGGGGGACAAAGGAAGCGATACAAAGACATGTTGAAAGCCTCCTTCAAGTCCCTGGATATTGACACCACCTCCTGAGAAACCCTGGCACAAGATTTATTGACATGGCCCACGTTGATCCACCAAGACTGCCAGACATCTGAGGCAGTGGTGGGTTTCAAAATTTTTTACTACCGGTTCTGTGGGTGTGGCTTGGTGGGCAGGGCATGCTTGGTGGGTGGGGTTTGGTGGGCATGGCAGAGGAAGGATATTGCAAAATCTCCATTCCCTCCCCAATCCAGGGGAAGGTTACTGCGAAAAACCCATTTCCTCCCGATCAGCTGGGACTTGGGAGGCAGAGAATAGATGGGGGCAGGACCAGTCAGAATTTTTACTACTGGTTCTCCGAACTACTCAAAATTTCTGCTACCGGTTCTCCAGAACTGGTCAGAACCTGCTGAAACCCACCTCTGATCTGAGGACAGAAGAACAACCATAGCACAAGAGAAGCGAGCACTCAGCAAAGTCAGAGCTGCAAATGCTGCAACAATAGTGCCCACACATGTCTGCCTGACATGTGGCAGAATATTTCGTGCCCGTCTAGGCCTTACCAGCCACCTGTGGACACATCGTTGACAGCATACAACCTGTTAGATGTCAAAGTCCTCTTCAAACACAATGGACAAAAATCATCCCAAAGGCTCTTTTTTTTTCTTTTGAAGATGTTTTGCTTCTCATCCAAGAAGGTTCTTCAGCTCTTCCATTCCCTACTATCCTGTCAGAGCTGAAGAAGTTTCTTGGATGAGAAGTGAAACGTCTTCAAAAGAAACACAAGAAAGTTCAGTTGTCTCCTGAAAAAGCACCTTTGGAACTTATAGTATGAAGACCACGTAACTTGTTGTGAACCTAAGAATTCAAATTTAAGAGGTAGACCTTCACTATTAAGCCTGTATAAAAGGCCCTTCTTTCTATTCTTATAAATATTTGGAAATACACTTCCTTCAGGCTAAAATTGGTTTTTATCCAGGTTTTTTTTAAAAAATAGAATTAAGATACATCTCATTTGCCTGGTTCCTTAACAAAAATAAATGAGTTAAATGTTTTTTTAATATTATAACACTATCTCCACATTTAAAAAAAAAAAATCTGTTTAATATGTTTCCTGTCATCCTTACCATATCTCCATCTTTTTTCTGGGCAGGTGGACACACTTCAAAACAATTTTATGGACTGCAACAAGTACAATATACTTTCTAAGGAATTAATTTTACATAATTCAGTTTAATAATTTAATTTAATTTTTATGGCTGCCCACCTTGCACAAGTGATTCTGGGCACTGAAGAGAAATGCATGCCTGTGGAGAAAATGCGTTACTCAGAAATATTAATAATGCTGAAGGTTGATGATTTGGTTTGTTGCATTCCCTGTACCATTTATTTTATTAGGGTTTTTTTTATTAAAAAGGTTTTTTTTCCCTTAAAAATCATGCCAACCTTTGAGAATCCAAGATTAGAAAGCATCAGTTAGCCAAATAGACTTGCAGGGGACAGGGGTGGTTTGTATAGGTAGTCCTCAACTTACAACAGTTCATTCAGTGACTGTTCAAAGTCACAACGATGCTGAAAAAAGTGACTTATGACCTTTTTCACACATACAACCGTTGCGGTATCCCCAGAGTCACATGATCAACATTTGGATGCTGGCTGATATTTTTGATAGTTGCAGTGTCCCAGAGTCATGTGATCCTCTTTTGTGACCTTCTTACAAGCAAAGACAATGGGGGAAGCCAGATTCACTTAGCAACGGTGGCACCAAAGGTCATAAAAGGGGGCAAATTTCACAACTGTCTCGCTTAGCAACAGAAAATTTGGGCTCTATTGTGATCATAATCAAGGATTTACTGTATATGCAGAATTAGAATAGTACGGTTTGGGAGGATCAGGGATTATAAGAAAAAATGGTGGCTGCTGATTGAAGAAAAAGACATGAAGATTAAAAAGAAGAAATTGTGCACTTCTCTAGAGAACAGCAGCCATAAAAAGATCTAAAAGGGGGACTTTTGTGATGAATAGATAAATTCCCCATCGCTCAGCTCCAATTCTATTGAAGGAAGGAAGATAACTGACATTAGTTATCAGTAGATTTGGTATTACTTTGGTACTTAATCTCAGACTTGTTTTGTGAAAATTCTCCCATTCTTCTTCCAGTGCCTGAATGTAAAATAAACTACAAACTAAGGTGAATTTGACCAAGCCAGTAATTCTTAAAAAGACTGTTCATGTCACCTTTGGGAATGAATCTTGGGCAGAATATATCTTTCTGTCAAAGAATCTAAAAAGGTATTTATTTTTCCTTACTGAAAAAGACCATCTGATATCAAAACTAATGTAGGACATATTTCACTCTGCACTCCCTGAAGAAATTCGCTTAAAAGGTGAGAAGTGAGAATGGTTTGAAAATGTATGGGGATGGGAAATTACCAGCTTCGTCTCTTAAATCCTAAACCCTGATTCTGACAACTGAACATTATTTCTCAGTTGTTCTTCCTTGCTCTTTTCTACTCCTTCCCTTTCTAAAGGCTGCTTTCTTCCACCAGGGTAGTAAAGGTCATGCAGGCCAGGAAGAAGTCTTCTTAGCCTTTGAACTACACTTAAAGCATCCCAGTTTACTACTGAAAGCAACAGCCTATCCTTAAGTCCTCTTTATAAGATACAGCATGTAAAGAACTCATACATAAGGCATGTGGTTTCATTTGTGTGAATCACATCCTTGGAATTCTCCACCTTCTTCAGACACACTCAAATATTATTCCCCTTTCTTGATCATACCAACAAACAGTCTATCCCACATTCAGAATCTTGCATCAACTTTCTATCTTCTGTTTTTATTATTATCTGTCATACTTTTAGATTTAGAAACATCTCTGATTATTTTTTACAATAAATGCTCTGTCCTGCACATTGGCAAAAAAAAAATCAGAACACCAAATACAAGTTGGGCGGAAACAATCTCATAGACAACCCTCACTTTGTCAAGGACCTAGGAGTACTCATCTCAAACGATCTAAGCCGCAGAGCTCACGGTAACAGCATTGCCAAAAAGGTATTAAGAATTGTTAACCTTATCTTGTGAAGCTTCTTCTCTGGTAACATTGTATTGCTAACTAGGGCTCATCTGCCTGGAATCCACACGCTATATCAGACATTAACACGATTGAGCGGGTCCAGAGATATTTCACGAGAAGAGTCCTCTACTTCTCTGCTCACAACAGAATACCTTATACCACCAGACTTTGAAATTCTGGGCTTGGACAATCTGGAACTGTGCGGCCTGCGGTCTGATCTAAGCATAGTACACAAAATTGTCTGCTACAACATCTTACCTGTCAACAACTTCTTCAGCTTCAACCACAATAATACACGGGCAAACAATTGATACAAACTCAAGGTAAACCACTCCAAACTCGACTGCAGAAAATTTGACTTCAGCAACAGAATGATCAATGCCTGGAATGCTCTAAAGGGGGCGTGCATAAGCGCATCAGCATCCCTACCATCCCTGTCTAACTGTCCCCATTTATCTGTACTTACTTCCTTTCTTTATGTTTATGTTTATACCTATACCTGCTATCTTGTACATGTTTGACAGATAAATAAATATAAACAAGCTAAATATGTTCCTTCTGAATGTGCTTTTATCTCTAAGTTGTTCTTAGTGCTTTGTTTTTGTGTTTTTGCTTTGATTGTATCAATTATTTTATCTTAATGTTAACTGCCAAAAGTCCATCAGGGATGGGATAGAAATATAGGGAAAAACAAACAAATGTTTACAGACACACAGGTGTTAATTGGTATACACTGAAGTGATACACTTGAAAAAACAGACACATCTTTTTCTCACCATTCTCTACATTATTCAGTTTCTGAATGGCCCATCATTTTTCTGTATTCTTTTGTCTTATTTTTATCCATCCTTTCATGTCACCTAATAGAATTTGTTTCCTCTCTCTCTGTTTTTCTTTCTTGCTTCATTCAATTCATTCAGAAGTTTTTTGCATAGCTTTTTCCCAGATCACTTTCACCATTCATTGAAATATAATATACAATTATCACAAACCTATTGGTTCTTACCTTCATACATATCCCAGCAATCCCAGCAATGCTACATGATATGTAGCATGCCCCTTAATATTTTATGACATACATGCTAGCCTTTTTATTCATAATTTAATCTGTACCTTCTTTTTCTTCTGAAGATTATTCAACAACTCTATCTAAATGATCAGAACCATATCAGTTTCCCTTTCTTCTAAGGTTCACAGAGACGTCTTTTATTTTTTAAAAGAATTTCATTGGTTGGGCCCATAGATATTGACATCTGCCGTCTGTCATGTTTTTGAACAAACAAGGCTGTCACAAAATACTTTTGAATAATGTATATTATAATGTAATGTATAGTATCTTTATATTAGAGTAATATAAAAAATAATGCTGTGATATTTACTTGTTCTGTGTATTAGAAAATTGAAAATATGATTAATTGGTACTCTAATAAATAATAATATATTTGTCCAGTGGCTTTTTTCAGTTCCTTCTTTTTTTCTTTTTCACATATCGATTTTTTTTTATTGAATTTATATACCGCCCTACTCCCGAAGGACTCAGGGTGGTGAACAGCCATAGAATAAAACATATAAATACAAAATTTAAAATAAAATAAAACAAATTAAATAATTTGGCTGAACAAATTTAAAACCCCAATAATTTAAAAACAAATTTAAAATTTCCATTTAAAAAGGGGAAAGACTTAGATCAGGCCAGCTTGATGAAATAAGAAAGTCTTGAGCGCGCGCCGGAAGGTACGTAGATCCGGGATCCTCTGTATCTTCAGGGGGAGCTCGTTCCAGATAGTAGGTGCCCCCACAGAGAAGGTTCTCCCCCTGGGGGCTGCCAGTTGACATTGTTTGGCTGACTGCCATCGTTTGGCCGATGAAAATAAAATCCTGAAAATATTTTGCGCATTTCTAAATTTTAAAATCTTTAACATCAGCAAAACAACATAGTGAAAAATACTTCTGCAATTATGCAATATGCTGTAATTAACATGATGTATTCTAAATATATACTATATACCTTACATGAAATATACACGTTTGCTTTCAGAGTAAACGTGGCAAATGACTGAACACAGTAGTTTTGAAAATAATATAATTTATGATTGTTATGGCTTAAGATAATTGTTGCTATTGTTATTTCTTATTCTCGAATTAAAGTGACACCCTGTATTATAAACAGACTCATCTATGTTTACTGTAAAAAGATTATAATAATAAATCAGGCAGAGTATGGAAGGAAATTATATCATCCTCAAATTTGCATATACCATTAACTCTACTTTATAAATCATCATCAAACATATGCCAGGATGGTTCTATTCCTACTTGACTAAAAAAAATAAGATCAAGGGGAAAAAATAGAATTGCTCATTTTTATAATTATCCTCAAATAAAAAGAGCCAACTATCATAATTTAAAAGCAATTTTTGAAAGTTCTGTCACGAAGTAAGACAAGCCTAGAAAAATTATTATCTTCCTCTTAATTACTAATATTGTTAACAGTTGTTTTTCACCAATTAAGTGGTAGTTTATAAATGCATCTCTATTTAAAGAGATAGGGGGTAGGGTAGGGATAAATCAGCTCCAATCTGAAACTTTTATTATGACATTTTATGAACCTACATGGTTTTAATACATTTATATTTGTGGAACGGAAGAGAGCACAAATCATTTTAAAAATGGATGCAATATAGTCATCCAGGGCAATAGAGTTAACATTAAATAGTATTATTTTCATATTTAAAAAGAAAAAATAAAATAACTTCAAATCCAAATCATTTTCAAAGTGTGAGTAGTCCTAATGTATACAATTACTTTAAAGAAACAACTCTGTCCAGGAACTAAAAATGGAATGAATCAGATGGGGAAATGACTCAGTAATCATTTAGCCATGATAAAAAGAAAGCAGCACATTGGTTTATTTTGAAATCAAGAAGCCCTTTGTCAAACTTTTAATAGCTGTTTAAAATTTTTTACACATGCTTCTTTAATCAAATCTATTGAAAGAGAAAAGATATCAGGTTATAAATAATGTGGCAATTGCATAATTGCTAAGGATAAACATTAATACCCAATTAAGAAATCTCTAAATTTCTTAAGATGAAGATTTCTTAATTTTCTTTTAATAATGATTTCATGAACAGGTAGCTATCTATCTAGATAAATGGGTAGATCCAACCTGTACACTTTTCCAAAGTAACATCTTTTTTCCAGCCTCTGAGAAGTTCATTACACCATTGTTTAATGATAACAAAAGCACAGTCTCAGAATGGAACAATATCATGTGATAAATAATACTACTACTTTATTTGCACACCATAAAACCAGTCTGAGAAAATATAGAACAACATCATTTAGATTCTCCATTAAAATATTGAAATTTAAAAGGAAAAAATAAAACCAATGCAAAATCATTAGAGCAGAGGAAAATCATGCAGTAAAACTGGTTGAAGTTTGTAAGGTATCTTTACTGAATATATGTATGTATATGTGCAATATATGAAGGTTTGGATGTCCTTGAGTTGTTTTAATAGTACAAACAAGATATTTTGTCATTTTTTTCCACCAAATTTGCTTATGATACTAAATATAAGTATGCTCACATTTTGCAAAAAGCTTTTCATTGGGAAAAAGTGCTTCTTGGTGTTATATCCCACTTTATCTCTTAGAACCTGAGACTTATCTAAAGATCTTCATTTTCATATAAGAAATAATGTGATGAGGCTTTGGCTAAGAAAGATTAGCCCAAAATAATCCATTAAGTTTTATGCTGGAAAATGGACTTGACTTTGGATTATCAAGTCAAACACAAGAATCACCATATCAGATAAAGCATACTTTTTTTGAAGATATATGCATGTTACCGAACAAGTTATTGAGTTGCAATCTGTGTTTTGTAAAAATTTAGAAACAAGTTGTGAAAATTTAGCTTTGGTGTCACATTTTCCATTTTTTGGTCTTCTATATTTCACCTACTTTGAAACGAGCCTGCCCATCTACAAATTCTGGTCAATCAAATTTTCACCAATCCATAAACTAAGCAGTTGTCATGATGAGATCCCATACAGGTAGTCCTTGACTTACAACAGTTTGTTGAATGACGGTTCAAAGTTACAACTGCATTGAAAAAAAGTGACTTATGACCATTTTTTCCCCACAGTTACAACCTTTTCAGCATTCCCATGATCATGTGATCAAATTTCAGATGCTTGGAAACTGGCTCATAATTATGACTGTTGCTGTGTCCCAAGATCATGTGATCACCATTTGTGATCTTCTGACAAGCAAAGTCAATCAGGAAGCTAGATTCACTTAGCAACCTGGTTACTAACTTATCAACTGCAGTGATTCACTTAAAAACTGTTCACTTAAAAACTATTGCTTAACGCATTGTAAGCCGCCCTGAGTCTCCGGAGAAGGGCGGCATATAAATCAAATTAAAAAAAAAACAAAACTGAGGCAAGTTATAGAAATGGCTAGTTTCTTTTATTATAAAAAAAGTAAAAAGTTGAGGGTAGATGTTAATGCCTTATTTTACTGCACCAAAGGAGCTGGAAGTCAATGCCTTCCCCCCCCCCATTTCCCCTTGCTTTTCCCCACTGTCCACTTCCCTTTTTCCTTCCCTAATTTCCCTAATATTTACTTTTGTTTTCTCTTTGTATGTCATATGACAAAGGTCATAAAATGGGGCAAAATTCACTTAACAAATGTCTCACTTAACAATAGAAATTTTGAACTCAACTCTGGTTATCAGTCAACTGCTACTTGTATTATGAACCTGAGCACTACCCCATTGAACATACTATGTTTAGAGATATTTTTGATGTATTAAAAATGTCTTAGCTTTGTGGTAAAGGTATTTTTTGAATAGAAGCATGCTTTCAATCATTTACTTCATCTTCTTCTTCTTCTTCTTTTTTAAATATGTAGTTTTATTATAACATATACATGACATTCACATAAATACAACATATACTTATCTTATCTCTTTTAAATGTTGTTTTCTTCGTGGTCTTCTTTCTGTTATTTTATCTTTCCTCCCCTATGTCTTCATTCCTTTCCCCCCCCTTTAATTACAATATGTTTTTTAGCTTTAACAAGCTTAACTTTATACATTTCTCTACAACTATTATATACATATTTTAATTATATCTTTAATATTATACATTTCTATATTCTTGCTAAATAAAAATTTTCTTTTTTATTTATACTGCTTGTTTTTGTCCGTTTCAATACATTTTTATTCCGCTCCAGACATGTTTATTTATGTATGTATATGTGTGTGTGTGTGTGTGTGTGTGTGTGTGTGTGTATATATATATATATATATATATATATATATATATATATATATATATTATACTTCTAATTTTCTCCCCTGATAGTTATAATTCTTTATTTCTCACCTTAAGCCATTTATACCATTTATTCCATATTCTGTAATAATCTGTCTCTTCTTTTTCTTTAATTTCTTTTGTTTGCTTCATCATCTTCTTCATTATTTGTATTGTTTTAAAAATGCAGGCTAGATTGCACTGCCTTGGATTTTTTGTTATTTCTTGGCAAGAACAGCAAACCCAACTATTTTCACAGCATGCTTCTAAGGGCTGATGAACAAAAAACTTGTAATTTTTATCTGGCCCCCATGTTCATCCACATGAGTCCCCTATTCTTCCTCTCTGTGACATCTTCCACACTTTAATTTAGCAGGGAAATAATGGGGAAAATGTCATACAAACTGTTGAATTATTCAAAGTGTTACATGACAATCTTAATTACTGTGAAAGTTTACCATTGGAGATCAGTACCAAACGTGTTCTAGCTAATTTGATTGGCCTTTACATTGACATTTTAAGCTTCCTTGGTCCATTTAAACAAAGAAGTGGACATGCTGCAAAACAATACCTGGCTAAGTTCCAACAAGTTGGGAGCGTGTTTGAAAGAAAGAATGTGAACACAGAAACAAACTTCCTTTATCTTAAAGCATATTTTGTATTCTGCAGAATCATTAAAATGTTTTAATTTTCTGAGCCATCTGCTCAGCAAAGAAAATAATAGAAAATAAATGAGCTAAGTGACCCACCTCTTTTTGTGAAGAACTCTATAGATGTTATGGTGAATTTTGTTGATCTATACATGACTATAATATACTGTACAAAATTCAGTGACAGCAGCTCTCTATATATGTACTTCAGGAGAACTAATTGGTTTCTGTGGGGTTTGCTGGTTCACAGGTTCATGCAGAACTGGCAGTATGCATCTTTTTAGACAGCACATGCACATCAAATGAACGAATAAAAAATACATTCATCTGATTGTCCAAATGTTACCAAGGTTACTTTACTATACAATAATTTAATAACTATATGAATGATGTGTCTTTATCTTTTGGTTGACAAATATAGTTTGTAAATAGTAGAAATACACTTATAATTTGCTAGATCAAGGGTTTTTCATTAGTGGCCGTAATATCTGAGGATACTTAAAAGTTTATTATTTAACTACAACTGGTTCACAGATTTATCTTTCAGACATAGAGTATAGATTCCTGTACAGTAATGTATGGGTGTGTGCATGTATATATTAGCATCATGCAATGATTCAGAGTTAAAAAAGGAAAAAGTATTTTGGAAGGCATGTGGGTGCATACTTAACATCTGTTAATTCATTCAACCACATGTGTATCTTCTCAAAATAATGTTTATTATCCCAACAGTCCTTATGAGGGAAGACACAACTGTTTTAAGATGTCTGTATGTTACCATGACTACATTACTCTCTGACTGCCTTTCAGCTCCCTCTCTGCAGGGAGATAGGGCCCATTTGATTGGTTCATGTGGGTCCTTCTAAATCCTTCTACCTTTGAACATATAAAAGTCTCAGTACCATTATGTTATATAAAAACAAAGTTCTATAAATTGTCTCCATTTGTCTGTCCATTAAGCTTTTCTGGCTGCTTTTACTTTGCTATAAACCCCTTAGAGTCACTTCTAGGCCAGATGGGCAACATATAAATTTAATAAATATAAATAAATTAAGTAAATTAAATAAAGGTCTCTGGTTTTAATTGTGCACTCCAGGTTCCTTCACAGAGAATGAGGTGGCTGGATGGAGTCACTGAAGCAGTCGGTGTGAGCTTAAATGGTCTCATCCCCTTAAATGAGGATGGTAGAGGACAGGAAGGCCTGGAGGAAAGTTGTCCATGGGGTCACAATTGGTCGGACACGACTTTGCAACTAACAACAAAAGGTTCCTTCAATTAAATAATGCCATCTATCAGGACCACGGAAGTGACTTTTTCTGTCACAGTGCTTGCCCTCTAGAATGAAATTCCTCTGACTCCTACCCTATTGGTGTTTCAGAGGGACTAGATTTTCATCACCTAGGATTTGACAATATAATTAATGTCCCTTCTGGATAGTATGGGCCTCTTTTCTTGTGGTCAGTTTATTTGTCGTATTTTCCTCCATATTTTTATTTTTGATAGTTTTACTGTTATTTTTCTGTATTTTTTAATTGTGAACTTGCCCAGAGTCATTGAAAGCTGGATGGTATACAAACTGAACACATAAGTGTCCTCATGCATGCCAAAAAACTTTCTTCTACTTGAATCTAAAACTTTATATAATCTTAATGGGTATGAATGCATTTATGTGTATTTAAGGATATGTAATGGACATCCTGACACTCATTTATATACATATGCATACATACAAGAGTGCTATAAACAGCTCCTGATGAATTTTCAGAATACAGGCACTAACAAAATGAAAGACAAAGACACGTGCACAATATTTGCATATTCTAATTTATATGTTTCTGTGTAATTATAGATATAATTACACAAATAGTATAAACTGACATAAAATAATTATGCAGCTGATATAAATGGATGAAAATAACATACCTTTTATCAGTTGGGCAGGCTGTGGAAATAACAGACCTTATCTTGCATTTTGGAGAATGATGTCTGTATGTACCTTGGATCCTTTGTAGTACATTAAATGGTGATCCATTTAACCAAGGTTTCAGAATAATGAATTTTAAATGTCATGAGAGTCAAGCTTATTTGCCATTCAGATCAGCCCTCTGAATTCTTTGATGAATTGCTATCTCATTCCTCCTACCCTGAATAACACAAATGTTATCCTCCACGCAATGTCTTTCAGCAACATGGGGAGTTTGAATTATGAATGGAATTTGAAGAGGGTCAGAGTTAGAAGGGTTAAATTCATCATATGTTGAAGACCCTGAAATATAATTCCCTGTAAACTAAGCTTGGGAATGTAGATCTAGTGGAAATTCTGGAAGAGAAACTGTAAAGAAAGGGGGCATAACTTTTCTTGAATTTGCAGTCTGAGTGATGAAATTACTTTAGTTTCCTTTTTAATTCTGAGCAAAGGTTAGAGGCTAAGCATATTTCCCGGGAGATATCATATAACAGATTATGGTCTTTTTTTTTCCTGCTTGAATGAGTGGTGCTTGTTAACGCTATCACAATTTTAATGTTGCATTCTGTGATTTATGATGTGAAAGTAAGCAGAAATGGGTTTTTTTTAAGAAACACCCTTGCACAGACACTATTAGACATGGATCTGTTAATTTTATGGAATTACACTGAGAAAGCTATAATATACATGTCAATTACTTTCTAAGAACACCACTGCCCATCTAGTCTACAAAATTTAAAAACATACTGAGTTTAGCCTTATCTGTGACCTAAAATAATCCCGATGGCACCAAGATGGAATAATGTCAGTACATTTTTACACTACAATTAATTTACTGTCTCTGTTTAGCTACAATACTAAACACAATTTCCAGGAAATAAGCTACCCTGCCAATAAATAAGTAGACTTCACTATATAATCAAGACTTAAGAAAGATGAATGAATTTCTTAAACATTTACTCTACCATACAAGATAAGAAGTACAGTAGTTCACTAGACAAATTATTTTAATGTTGTGGACTCAATGCTAGAGTCATTACAGAAGACATAGGATTAGTTGATCTCCTTTTCCTAATTCAGATCATGATTCTAATTTTGAAAGGTATATCTGACATTGGGTTTTACTGCTTGTCCCATTGCTACACTTCTCTACAAGCAGTTAGGAAATGTCAGCTTCAGAAAATATGAAGTGATTCTAGCAGAAGGTGGGACAGTAGTGGGAATGGTATACAGGACAATCAAAGGATTTTAATGCTTCTTGCTTTCTTTCCTAAACAAAGCAGAAGTGGTAAGCAAGCTCTCAAATGCTTTTAAATGTATTCCCTTCTGTTGCACACAAAAGGAAGAAAAGCTTTTTTGGTCACTAGTTCTGCTTTGTCCAATCACTCTCATCAAAGTACTAGAGAAGCTGGTGGACTCCAGTCAGAAACTCTCATTTCAAAATGCTCTGAATTTAAACTAGAAATGCTCCATAGAAGCAGATAGTAATTATCTAGCTGTCCTCCAAAATGATTATGGAATTTCATCTTCTGATTTAATGTTATGAGCTTGCTTGGGATTCCTTGAAGTCATTCTATCTGTGACAGAGCAAATGATGTATATTTATGATGTGGGATGTGTTTGTCATAACATATATCAAGTAGATACTTTAGACCAGGGGTGGGTTCTACTTACCTTTATTACCGGTTCACAACAGGATAGGATTTGCCCTGGTAAGTCCCTCCGGTGCACCAGCAGCAGGCAATGGAGTGCCCCTGCATGGCTGGCACATAGAACAGGGCAGTGGCATCATTTGAGAAGCGAAGCAGAACTGGAGGTCAGTAATTTTCTCTGCAAGAAGCCTGCAGCTGCTGTGTCTTTTTTTTTTTTTTTTTTGGTGCAGCTGACTCCAGCCGCACTGAAAAAGAGACACGGTGGCTTCAGGCATTGCAACAAAAGGGGGTGAGATGCAGGCTGGCAGGGAGCCCAGTGGCGACGGCTCAGCCCTTGCTTGCCTTTCCTGGCAGCCAGCCATGGGAGTAAGGTAAGGTTGCAGCCACAGGATGATGAAAGACACAGTCATGGGGGAGGGAGGGAGGAGATTAAAAGACGAGGCCTCTGAAGGAGGGGAAATGGGGCGATGTGTCACACTTAAGGGAGAGTGGGTGGTGACTGGGTGGAGGCTCTGGGGCAGGGCTGGAGCCAGGGAATGGCGCATTCCCCAACCTGGCTGAGGTGGGCGGCAAGTAGGCAGCAGCTCTGGGGCAAGGCTGGATCAGGGAATGGTGCATTCCCTGACCTGGCTGAGGCTGGCGGTGGCTCCAGGGCCTCAGGGAATGCCATGTCCCTGGACCCCAGACTCCAACCCAAGGTGAAGAGTGAGCAGGCGGCATGCATTACTTATCTTTGGTGAGCTGAGCAGGTGGGCAAGGCGAGTCAACTGGCAAGATGAGTAGCATGTGGCGAAGCGAAGGCAACATATATAGGGCTGGAATGGGTGGGGTGAGCATTGAGCAGGCGGGCAGGGTGAGCATCGAGCGGGTGGGCAGGGTGAGTGAGTGGCGACCAGGTGACAGATGGGGGGGCGGGGCCATCCAGAGGTCACTACCAGTTGGGCAACCCAGGTCAAATTTCCCCTACCAGTTCGCCCGAACTAGAGCGAACTGGCTGAATACCACCTCAGAACTGGAACAATGAAGTCAAAACATTTAAAACAAACAATCAAGCAGAAATTTTAAAAAGAAAGAATTAGGTTTCTTGATTTTACAGTCATCTGATAACTCTAACCATACATATTGCTCTTAAAGGAAAAGCTTCTGAGGATATTTAGCTTAAACAATGATTCGAAATGCTGCTTTCTTTGGGATGCATATTAGTTCCTGCATTTCTGCCTTGCTGATAATGCAGTTGCTTTCTTTATTCTTATCTTTCAAACAAGGTGCCTGCTTGCACTCCGAGTCTCCTCTTAACTAGAAAGCATATATCTGTGTCTTGGCAAAACATGATGTTCTCTTTCTTTTTTTCTTTCTTTTTCTTTTTCTTTTTCTTTTTCTTTTTCTTTTGAGAAACATTCCTGCAGGAAAGATATTTGTTCTTTTGTTAACCAATCAATATCATATTAAGCCAAATTCCTTTTTATCTTTTTCCCTTTCTGCCTTATCTCGGTCTATTGGTTACATGGACAATGGTTATCCACCTTAGGTTAAAAAGAAACAAAAGGGTGGAGTGGTATAAACATTATTAATTTTTTAAAAATTGCAATCTTAAATTTAAGGTTACACAAAACAAAATAAAAGGGAAGTAGAGAACCAGAGGTTTTTTTTATGATAGTACTAGGTAATTTGTTTCTAGTTTTGGTCTGATTACATATTGCTTCAAGCTGAGAACTATTATATGAAGAGCCATTTATATGGAGAGATCCTTTTTAAAGAATGAACTGGGAAGGAGATCAAAACTCCCCATCCTGATTAAGTTATTAACTATCACCTTGACTGATAGTTAAAAGGTATGTCAATTCAGTTCAGCCTTCATCTGGGCAACTTTGCAAACCAGCCAGTAGATTTCAGTTAGTTACTACTACTTGATATTAAGATAAACTTTCCTCAGATATCTACATTACCATCCTTTGCTTATGAACTATTTGGAAGAACAAAGCTACTTGTTACAAATGAGCTCCCATATTACTGAGAATCTCTTGCATATTGTCTTTTATAAAAGTTTATTCCATTGCAAATTTAAAAAGCTGTGGAAAATTAAGAAACTAACTAATTACATTAAATCAAACCTTGATTATAGTCTTTAATAAACCAATGTGCTTTTTCAGCTATTTTATTATGGCTGGTGGCTGATGTATGTATGTATAATGGTTTGGGTTGGGTTGGTTTTTTTTTTTTTTTTTATCATTTTACACAATGTTTCTTCTGCCACAACTAAGGAGGAGTCCAACAATTAAGAAAACATTTTTGGAGGAATTGAAAAGAAATCATCCACTCACCATATTTACCCATAAATTTGTTGGGAAACAAAACACTTTAGATGCCATTTGTGTCAACTCTAATAGTGGTCACAGTCACACTTGTACTGCACTCAGACTCAACCCCTCCAAGACCGAGTGGCTGTGGCTTCCGGCGTCCCGGTATAGTCAGCTGGTACCATCACTGACAATAGGGGATGAGATCTTGCTCCCCACAGAGAGGGCCCGCAACTTGGGTGTCCTCCTGGATTCACGGTTATCTTTAGAAGATCATTTGACGGCCGTGGCCAGGGGTGCCTTTTATCAGGTTCGCCTGATCCACCAGTTGCGTCCCTTTCTGGATCGGGACGCCTTGCGCACGGTCACTCATGCCCTAGTTACCTCCCGTATGGACTACTGTAATGCTCTCTACATGGGGCTCCCCTTGAAAAGCACCCGGAGGCTCCAACTGGTCCAGAACGTAGCCGCGCGGGTGATTATGGGCGCAGCTCATTACGCCCATGTAACACCTCTCCTACGCGAGCTGCACTGGCTCCCGGTGGTTTTCCGGGTGCGATTCAAGGTGTTAGTTATCACCTTTAAAGCGCTCCATGGCTTAGGACCTGGGTACCTACGAGACCGTCTTTTGCCACCAATAGCCTCCCACCGACCAGTTCGTTCTCACAGGGAGGGACTACTCAGGGTACCGTCAGTCAAATTATGTCGACTGGCGACTCCCAGGGGGAGGGCCTTCTTTGTGGGGGCTCCAACCCTTTGGAATGAACTGCCCCCGGAGATACGGAATATCCCTGATCTCCGTGCTTTCCGCCGTGCCCTCAAGACCCTGATGTTCCAACAGGCAGGGCTAAACATACAAACATGCAAATGATTTTTTAAATGTTATCTAATTCTGGGTTTTATTTAATTGACCAAACTAAGTAACAATTTTAATTAGCAATTTTATGATGTTTGTGTGTCTATATTTTTCTTGACTGTACACCGCCTTGAGTCCTACGGGAGAAAGGCGGTATAGAAATATAATAAATAAATAAATAAATAAATTCCCATGGTGGGTCATTTGGAAGGGATGAGCTTAAGTTCCTTCCATCAGTAAAGAAAATGAATCTGTAGCAAACTCTTAAGTTCCTACTTCACTGGCCAACTACCATCTTACCTAGGTGTGATTACCCCTCTATATCAAATCAATCAACCTGCCTTCTAGGCAGAATTTCCAAATGTTCTAGATACCTTGTTCAACAAGGCTTCTAAACCAGGCTTCTTTGAAATCCATTGATGATCAAACACATTGAAAAGGCATTCAAATATCTCTTCCACCATGCTGAATCTCAAGAAATCCCATCTTAATGAAGACATTCTTCTGTTACAACCTGGGAATCCATTGGAGAGTGAAAGCTCCTGCTTTGGTCTTGTTATGGTTGGTCATACTTTTGTTTCTTTTGCCTTCTGTTATGTTTAATAAATAAGTAAGGGCTTGAAGCAAACACAGAAAATATTCATACATCTTTTCATTAACAAAGAAGCCAGCAAGAAAATTTGCAATTAGATTTGAATGCAAAGACACAACAAATACGCATATATTCCTTTTATATATTTTTTTTAAAAAAAGTTTCATTTTGTAAACAGTAAGGGTCACAAAAGAAACCGAAAGAACCATCCAAATAGTCTACAATATTTGTTTCACTGGCCAAATATTGGAAAAAAACCAAGAACAATATACTCTTAAGAATGTGTGCTCTCTCTGTCTTTCTTAATTCCTATCATGTGCCATTAAATTCATCTGGAATTGTTTATTCATTCCAATTATAACTACCTAATCAACCATAGACTCGTAGTGGTATGCAATAATAATCAACAATAAAACATCCAGACCACACAATCAACAATTCAAAATGCCCATGGTAAAAAATATAGAAGGCAGAAAAACAACAAGAGCAAACTTTACCAATTAACAATAAATGTGCACATAATGATTACTACTATTAATACAAAAGAAGATAATAACATATGAGTCACCAAACACTCTCTGAAAAAGATCTGTATTATTATAACAGATGGATCGAGGCTTAATTCTAAGGGGAGACTATTTTATAGGGCCAGACTACAATACAAAAGCATTATCCTTTGGGTTCAGTTCCTTCATTTCAGAAAAGTGGAGTATACTTAGATAAACATGCTGTCTAGAAGCCCAGTGCTACCAGATCCAGACTGCAAAAATCTAGATGACCAGTAAAATGATCCCAATATGCTAGTCCTCTAGAAATTAAAGATTTCCATAAATACAATATGTGAGCTATTAGCATGTCTTAACATCGTGAACATATTAACATATAAATATGAATCAACTCAATACAGCACAGTGTAATTGGTTCACTTTAATAAATGCAAACTTTTTTTAAAAAGCCAAAGTTTTACAATTAAAAATATAGAAGAAAGGGGTTTTTTTTCTCATACTAAATGTGAGCTGGTTTCAGATCTCTTAACTTTAAAGAATCAGAAGCCTAGTTTTGTTTTGTTTTTAAATGCACATTTCAACTAACAGATTTAAAGATAAAATACACAGAGGGCAAAGGTCTTCAAACGTGGAAGGTTTAAGACTTGTGGACCTCATAGCTATGTTGGCTGGAGAATTCTGGGAGTTGAAGTCCACAAGTCTTAAACCTGCCAAGTTTGAAGACCTCTGACATAGGGCAACCTCAATTTCTCATGGTTTCTCAAATTAGGCAAGCCTGTATTCACTTGCCAGTCTTGGACAGAGTCTTTCCCCTGTTTGGGGCATATCAAAGGCAGCTGGAAATTTCTGGAAGAAAAACATTTTCATTTTTGCTTCAGGTTATAACCAGTGGAAGACTTTATGATATCAGTTTCATTATTTGTTCTTTCAGTTGTAGCAACCCTATCTGTAGTTTGTTTATGTATTATTTTATTTATTTAATAAAATGACTCTGAGCGACTTACAATGAAAACAGAATAAAAATGGTAAAAAAAAACAAGCAAAGTTCAAAACTGCAAAAAAAAAAAAAAAAAAAAACCACCACACAAAAATAGCAGCCAAGAAAACTTATAACTATTCAAACTAACCATGGTATGGGCTCACCCATACTGTCAGAGCCTCAGGCTTGATGGCAAATCCAGGTTTTTAGTGCCCTATGAAAGACTAACAAGTTTAATTTCTGAAGGGAACATGTCCCATAGGTCAGGGGTCGGCAACCTTAAACACTCAAAGAGCCACAAAGGTCCTACCTGGAAGCCCCCGTTCAATTCTGGAGCTAACCAGAAGTCCGGTTCCCCCATCATAGTCTCCTCCTAGCACGGCATCATTTTTCCTCTGCTGACTGGAAGGTGGTTCCCCCCACCATTAAATCTCCTAGCACAGCATCCTTTTTCCTCTACCTAACCGAAAGCCCTATCAATCATGGAGCTGACCAGCAACAGGGAGCCGCAACAGTGGGATGAAAGAGCCACATGCGGCTCCAGAGCCACGGTTGCTGACCCCTGCCATAGGTGATCACTATAACAGAGTGATGGCGAACCTTTTAGGCACAGAGTGCCCAAACCGGAAGGTGCATGTGTGAGACAGAGCATTGGAAACCCAATGACTAGCTGGCCGGCATGCATATGCATGTCAGAAACCTGACAACCAGCTGTCTGAGCTGGGGTTGTGCCATAGGTTCGCCATCACAGCTATACAGTAGCAGAAAAGACTCACATCTTGGGTTCTCCTGGGTTCCAACAAATAAACATTGTCTCACAGATGAGACCTGTATATGCCAAATTAGTTCCTAAAGCCAAAGCTGTAGCAACAGAAGGTACATTCTTATATACTCTATGTATGCATCTATGTAATAATGCTTTCTTCCTCGAATCCTTATACATAGATAAATAGCAATTCCAGTACACAATTTATTTCCTCTCTTCAGGTGTTCATGGCTCCAGTTTAGGACTTCTGGTCTGCAGAAATCCAGATGACCACTAGATATATTCAGTTTTTACACCCCTATTCATATTATTATTTTCAGGGACCTTAATTTGCAATGCAGTGCATCTTTCCAAATTACTGATTTAACATGCTGTTTTTAAACAAAAGCCTAGCTTGTGTTTCCATGAAGGTACAGAGTTTCACATCTCTTTGAAGGGTATGCAGTATTTGTCCTGTTTCTCCATTGTCCTAGGTCAAATATATAACCTGTCTTTCATCTTCCTCAGTGAAACTAGTCTCGTTGCATTTGTCGTATTATTAATAACATGTCAACTATGAAGACAAGCTATTAAAAGAATGAAAGGAACAACACGAGGGGAATTCTATTGAACTCTATTAGGAAAGATTATACAATGATTAAATTATGATTAAGAAAGGTATGTTATAATAGGATCACACTGGATTTTACAAATGGGCAACCACTATTTATTGAACCTAACAATAAAGTATAGATATTGCCAATTTTGAAAATAATCACTAATGGTTTTTGCCACAATTGTTGATGCCCTCAGGAAAGGCAAGCTATAAGACACGGTTGTCAAACTCGCGGCATCACGTTGCCATCATGTGATGTTACATGATGTTTTACCCCTTTGCGGAACTGGGGTGGGTGTGGCCTGCGTGTGACACATCCGGCCTGTGGGCTGTCAGTTTGACACCCCTGCTATAAGACATGTAATTACAGAATGTTAATTACTGCACACCACACATGTGTGCATGCACACACACACACACACAAAGAAAGAGAGAGACAGAGGCAAAAAAAAAGAGAGAGAGAAGTTTGGTGTGAGACAGTTTTCAAAACTGCATTTAAATCATTTTGCAATACATTACAAAGCTAGTTGCTGCTTTTGTTACAATTTATGACAGCATTTCTTTGATTCAACTGAGTGTCTATCCATGATCAGGAATTTCAATTATATTTCATGTCAGTGATCCATTAAGCAAAAGAAAAAGTAACAAATAATATAGCACTCTGGGCATTTATTGCATACTTCTAGATTATTTTTGCGGTCTATAAGACAAACTACCATGTCTTGAAAGAGGTTTTATTTTGCATCTTAATGACCACATTAGCAAAGCACCAGAGAGGAATTACTTCTCTTCAATCAAAGGTCGGATCTAAGCGTGGATTGGAAACTGTTGTGCTGTTGAATAACCTGTATCTGGATTTGGATCAGAGCTGGGTTTCACATAATTTCACCACCGGTTCGCCGCGTACCAAAAATATGAGCGTGTGTGTGGCCTTCCACGCACACTCTTTACTCATGCACATGGCTTGCACTCATGCGCGCAGCTTAGAAAATGTGGCTAAATAGGATGGCATAGCCTCAGGGTGGGTGGGTGGGGGCGCCCACCTGCAGGTCGCCACTACCGGTTCGAACCGGCTGAATACCACATCTTTTTTCCTGTGTAGGCAGTTTCAGTTGGTGATGGTAAGATAGGAGACATCTGTAATAGCTCCTCTATGTGGGTTGCTACAGTATTCTTCTCTTTTCCCCTTGCTGTTTAACATTGACATGAATCCACCAGGGGGAGGTCATCTGTCAGTTGAGAGTGATAATATCCAGGCACACATCATCCTCTATCCTATGCTAGACTAATGATGTGGTGAATTGACCAGATGTCTGTTTCTTTTTTCCATGTCAGAAACAGTAAAGTGCTTCTATGGTGAAAGGATTTGCCAGTGACATCACCAATGCCCAGGGGACACCCAATTGGGGGCTCCTTTTGTATCTCCGTGAAGTTGTCCACTGAAGTTATACCCATTAATCTACTTTGTGGTCACCCACTTTCAAACTGTTGGGTAGGCAGGAGCTGGAGCATGTGATGGAAGCTCACCCCATCCCATGGCAGCATCAGGTCTCAAATGCAAGCTTGCCAAATGTCAGCCAGCATTCTAACCTCGGGAGCCACCGTGTTCCTTACTAAGTGTCTGGTGTCAGTACAGATATGTATGGATGGGGGAAAATGGACTCAATAGATAGATTTACTCTATCTGCTCTGGGGTGACTATGCATGGTGTAAAACTCCCCTTGAAGGAGCAGTTCTGTAACTTGGAATCCTCTTAGACTGACAGCTAATAATGAATAGGCATGGAGAAGTCCTGGTTAGGGCAGACTTTGTCTAACATAGGCTGATACATCAGTTGTGGCTCTTCCTGCAGAAGGAGGTCCAGGCAACAATGGGTCCTGCCCCTGCTACTTCCTGTTTAGATTACTGAAATGTACCCCATATGGCTTGTCTTTGACAACATTGCTACATTGGTTGAAAGTTTTTGGGTACAGTTCAATGGGCTGTTTTGATTTATATGATTTGTCACCTAAATACATACAAGGCTGACTGTTTCAAGTGCATTCTAGGTATCCAGTGTGCACATCCAGCATTCATGACCGATCCAGAGGGATATGAGGAAGTTTTATTGGTGGTATGTCCCCTGTAAAGCAGTTTCTCACCAGAGATCGAATGATCTCTTGAGTGTAGATGCCCTCTGGGCATTAAAAGCATGTCACTAGTTGCCTATTAATAGTAACATGTTAAAACTGTGTAGTATTTATTTATTTGAACTGACGATTTAAAGGAACTTACAATGTTTTTACTCTGTCATTCATTTATTGTTTTGCTAATAATTTGGTTTTATTGTGCTCTGCTCTGAGTATAAAAATGTATTCAGTACATAAATACATCCTCTAGGAAAATACAAAATGATATTTTATGAGGCTTGATAAATCGCCACATTTCGATAAATTTAGGTAAATTGTATTTGTGTGAACAAATGATTACACGCAGCCTTCTTTAAGCACTGAAATGAGTTGCTTGCATGCATGGAAAAGTCTCTGAGGATGGCTTTACAAAACACACTTGACCCTTAATCTGCACTGCTTATAGAATGTGCTTTGTGGCAAACAAATAAATCAGATTATCTTTTAGCATGGTCTGTTTCAATTAATATGTTAAGGCAGTGGATTTCCCACAAGACACTGAAACCCAAATAATCAGAGCCCATTTTAGTTTAATCTAGCAAGTTGTATAAATATAGGCATTATCAGGCATTTGTGGAATCAAACTAGCACACAATTATTTAATTGATAAATAAGAAGTCTTTCACTTGCCAGGAGCTCATTTGATCCTGGGTATATTTTCAGCACCTTATATCACGGGTATGTTCACATCGTGCAAATCTGTTCATTTAAGAAACATCCTCAGGTTGAATATATAATAGGGAAGAGGAGCCAGTAACTGGGAGCCCTTTGATTAGAAATATAAAGATCTTCTTGCAAAAGGTCCCAGAATTAATCTATAGTCTATTCTTTGACATAAGAATATAGAATGACAGAGTTGGAAGGGATCTTGAAGGTCTTCTAGGTCTTCTAGTCCAATCCCCTGCTCAAACAGGAGACCCTATACCATTTCAGACAAGTGTTTGGTGAGTCTTTTCTTAAAAGCCTCCAACGATGGGACACCCTCAACTTCTGAAGGCAAGGCATTCCACTGGTTAATTGTTCTCACTGTTAGGAAGTTTCTCCTTAGTTCTAGATTGCTTCTCTCCTTAATTAGTTTCCATCTATTGTTTCTTGTCTTGGCTGTCTGGTGCTTTGGAAAATACGTTGACCCCTTCATCTTTGTGATAGCCCCTCAAATATTGGAACACTGCTATCATGAAAGTAACAAGATGCTTACTTTCCTATGATCACCCGATATGAACTGCAAAAATCCATATAATCACTAGATGGCACAAATAATAGCCATGCTCTGAATATAGAATTGGTAACAGTAATTGAATTGAACTAAAATAATGCAATTTTCATGTCTATAATCAAAGCAGGCCTTAGCATGTTTGTTACTCTTTGCTAACACTTTGTTCTGCTTTGGCTGGAAAGAATAGCATCCAGGATATATTTTTAGTGTATTTTTGTAGGAAGTTTGTGGCTACAGAATTACCATGGCAACTTTATACTTTTCCCCCCTCCTTACCCCCATTCAGCCAGACACATTAGAATGTTGTGCTCTTGAAGTGACAAGACCTGAAGGGAATGTGAGGCACCCAGGTGACAGTGTCTCATTTGGAAATAGTCATTGTAGCATAGATGCATACTGCTTCTCAGTTGACAGGAACAACCTGCCCTTGGAGTGACAGGATCAGAATAGAACATTGCTTCCTAGCATTAATGCCAAAGTGACAGCATGCCTTTTTAATAAGAGCAGATTAAGAGCATTAAAAATGTCTGTGGGGGTATGTATGTGTTGGGCTATGGTGGAGTGGGGGTCATTGCTTGGCACGAGAAAAAAAAAACAATCTTGAAACCTGTGTTAATGTGGCATTTTTACCATATTCTGAAGTAGCAAATGTGCGACCTCACTGATGGCCATCTGCCAAGCATAAGGCAAGACAAACCGTCCATGCCACTTTAATAAAAGCTTTTTTTATTCCTGTGTTGCTACCAGTTTCTGCAGATACGTTTCATGATGCCAGCATGTATCCAATGGAACACAAAATCACACTGACGAGAAGTCAGTGAGATGCTGCTCTTCTAGTCAAGAAAATGCCATCCATTTCCCTTGCTGTGGGAAGTTCTCGTATATTCCAATTCTTCGTCCTCACTGGGAGAGCTAGAGGTTGCTCATAATTATCAAGAACAAATCACACAAGTCATGAAAAAGCACAACAGCGCAGAAGTGGGTTCCTTTATATTAAATGTCAGGATATCTTCATTAGAGGAATTCTTTTCATCTTTCTTTAAACAATAAACTTTTTTTTAAAAAAAACTTTTTTTTAGAGAGAATAAAGGCTGGTTGAAGACTTTAAAACACTGTTTGATAAGAGTGTGCATGAAATGGGTATTAGAAGATAAAAGGCCTCTGATTTGCCCTTCTACTTTTAGCAGCCCTCTGAACCTTTAACTGCCAACCAGTCTCAGAATAAACATACAGTCCTAATACTTGGACTAGCATCTCACTGACTCCATCAAAGAGGAGGAAGTTCCTCAAGATAAAGGGAGACACCGGAGATGAAATCAATGAGGGTGATCTTCCTTTCCAGATTTCATATGGACCTCAGGATCAAAGCCCAAATCAGGAGCCTCTGAATCATCTGCACAGGAAGAATACACGTTAAAACCAGCACATACACAAACCATGCCCCCTAGTTCACATCCAGGATCAGTCCCCCTTATAAAACCAAGTCTCTGGACCCATTTCTTCAGTAACTACTTCCAAAACAAATCTCTTTATTCTTAGGAATAAAATTTAAAAGTATGTCTGGATTTCATTTTTTTTTAATTTGTTCTTGCCCCACCTGGGCTCATGGAACCCCCAGATTATTCTTTTAAAATGGGAAATGTGCTTTGTTTTGGCTCAACACAAGTACTGCCCCCCCCCAAAAAAAAACATTTATTTTTGGATTAAGCAATTGGGGCGAGTCATAGTTCAACAGAAATAAAATTTAGAAACAGGGAGGGGATCAGTGGTGGGTTCCTCCCGGTTCGGTCCGGTTCGGTCGAGCCGGTAGCGGTGATGATATGACGTCACCGAACAGGTTCTCCATCCCCCTGCCCTCCCACCCCCCCCACCCCCACCCCCCACGTTATTCTTACCTTTTATTTGGTTCCACCCCCAATCTATTGCTGCCTCCTGAGTCCCAGCTGATGACTAGAGGGAAAAAACTGTTTAAACTCTTGCCGCGGGGCTTCAAAGGGCCGTCCTACAGCTGATCAGTGTTAAAAGCAAACAAATGAGTCGGGTCATAAGTGCGAGGACCTTCCAGAAATGACTCTGACCAGCTAGCCACGCCCACATGACCTCCAAGCCACACCCACAAAATAAGCCACGCCCACAGAACCGGTAGTAAAAAAATTTAGAACCCACCCCTGGAGGGGATGTCATATGATTTTAATATGGAAAGATCTTCCCCATATCTTTTCAGAAGCTTAGTTGTTAGGTATAAGTTGTTAGCTTAGTTGCCACCAACTCAACCACCCACTCTTCCCAATGGCTGAAATGCTGCTGTCACTGTCCCAAGCCTATGATACATTGGTGAAATCTTGCCAGTTCTGTCCGGCTCGTGCAAGAAGGTAACGCCAGTGGTATGTGGTTCGGCGAACCGGTAGCAGCAGCAGCATGAGGCTCCACCCACCCACCTGGACATTGTTACTTCCTGGTTTTTAACCCTCTGTGCAAAGCCTTCTGCTCATGTGCAGAGGGTCAAAAATCGGACATGATGATGGCGCTCGCACTTCCGAACTGGTAGGGAAGGTAAGTAGATTTCACCCCTGCTATGATATAACAGTCCTACTTTCCCTGTAAATTTATTTTTCTTCTCTTTGGCACTGCAAACGGCAAGGCACATCCAACCATACCCATCATTTTCTTAGGCATTAATGATGCCCTTGTCTCTTGTTTCTCTTCCCACAATATTTCTGCCTGGAACATCTATGTTTTAGGCCCATAGCTAGACAAAACATCTATATCTTAGATCCATATCCTGGCCAAGCATACATGTTCTAGCATGTACAAAAATTGACCCAAATTAACTGTTCTGCACACAAAATGGGGCATGCAGAAAATATTTCATAAATTCCTTCTATTTGAAAAATAAGCAGTCAAAGTTTATGAACCAATCCCCATTTATAATAAATTCAGAGGTGCTATTTCAGCCTTCTCCAAATATGGGACCTTTATAGCATGCAGCATTATTTATTTACATATTACTTTTCTTTCAAAATGTGCAGGACACTTTAAATAAGAACTTTCAGAGAGACTTCATTTACGTGATACCATGAAAACATGACTGTCTGTTTTTCTGACAGAATTTCTCTATTTCTTGGTTGAGCCTATTTCATGACTATAACTGACCTGCTATTTGATCAGTTTCTACTCAAGCTTGCATTGTGTTACAACCTACCAAGAAAATGAAACCAAAACATACAGTGATTTAATATGCAATTATGCAATTAATTGCATAATTAATGCAGAGTTGATTACAGAAGAAGTGAAGTGATAAGGATATGAACAGAGGGCATCATTCCTGCCACAGGTTTAAGTCTAGGTTTGAATCCTTCACCAGTCCCCTTTCACTAGCTACATGAAACTACTGGGTGATGTGATGTGATTCAGTGGCATCTAGACCCTTGGAGCCTCCAGGCTCTGATCAGCACCTAAATGGCATTATTTTTCCAACCAGGGGTGGAGATGTTTTTTTATTATTATTATTATTATTATTATTATTATTATTATTATTATTATTATTTATGTTTTATTTAGTTCCACCTGAATACTTGTGATACTCTATCTTAGGCCATCAAATGGGTCAAAATGTAATAGCTTGTTATCCATATTCATGGAAAATTAAAATCTGATCTGCACACTGGATAGGTTCTTTCCCCCAAAAAATTACCAAATAATACATTCAGTAATTGAATACTTGACAATAATTATAAAGCAATTGAGAGAAAGCATGTGTGTGTGTGTGTGTGTACTTGCACACATACAGTTTAAAGAAGGCTGAAGGTAATCATTTTATGAGTATAATAACATGGTTTTTAATAAACTTTTAGAGTTTATACTATGAAATTCACCCTTCGTAAACTCTTGGCAGAGAGAAAGACAGAAATTGGCTTCATTCACTGAGAGGATCTCTGCTTGCTTTCTCCTTTCCATTTTTTTTAAAAAATCTATTTCTATCATTTCTATTGTATTTTTAAAAACTGAGATTCTCTCTGCTTGATTTTTTAAGACTATTTATAATGTCAATGAGCAGTCATATGGCCAGTGATACCCATTTGTTAGTGGGTATCTGTAGTTGATTTAATCAGCTTTGTCTACTCTGGATAAATGGTCTTCCTGTAACATACCAGACATTCTCCCTTATACTTCATGTTATATTTGAGAGCCAGGTTGTATAGTTGTTGAGGTGTCATACGAGGATCAAGTAGACCCAGGTTTAAGTACATTTTCAGCAATGGAAGCTCAGAGGATGACAGAGGGCTTGTCACTTTCTCTTTCTCATCTTAACTGACCTCACTTGGTTGTTGTGGTGGAGAAAACTGGAGAAAGGATGTATGCCTTTAAATTCTTAGAAGAAAGACAGGCTATATATCTAACAATTAAATAAACCAGGACTGTCAAACTCGCGGCCCATGGGCCGGATGCATCACACACTGGCCACACCCATGCCAGGTTTGTTGTTATTGTTGTTAGTTGCAAAGTCATGTCCGACCCATCGTGACCCCTTGGACAATGTTCCTCTGGGCCTTCCTGTCCTCTACCATCCTCTAGAGTCCATTTAAGCTAATGCCTACTTCTGCGGTGACTACATCCAGCTACCTGG
The DNA here is from genome assembly GCF_029215685.1 of Pituophis catenifer annectens. Classification (NCBI taxonomy): domain Eukaryota; kingdom Metazoa; phylum Chordata; class Lepidosauria; order Squamata; family Colubridae; genus Pituophis; species Pituophis catenifer. Next base: position 56,588,503 of record NW_027256883.1, on the reverse strand, counting down.
TTCGCTGTCATCCCCTTCTTCTTTTGCCCTCAATCTTTCACACCTGGTTTAGCAAAGGAGAAAAAAGTTGTAATATGTCACATGATGACGACGTGATGACACAAGTTTGACACCCCTGAAATAAACAAATCAGGTGCCTAATGAGATGAAAGGAAAACTTTGAGAAAGAGATGTCTTCTCCAAAGATATTAATGATTGGTTATCTATCTATCTATCTATCTATCTATCTATCTATCTATCTATCTATCTATCTATCTTCATCATCATCCAAGTTTCAGTTATTCATAATTGTCAGCAGCCATGTTTCTGAAAATACGTTTGTCCTCCCATGAAAAGTTAAAGGTGCTAATGTTTTCCTTTTACACTCTCACATAGAAACTATAATAAACTGATACATAAATAATAGTATCACATTAATATATTTGCTGCTTACATCATTCCATTGTGTGCTGTGTGAATATGAGCAGTGGTGTATTTCAATTTTTTTTTACTACCAGTTCTATGCGTGTGGCTTGGTGAGCATGACATGGCTTGGTGGGAGTGGCTTGGTGGGTGTGGCAGGGGAAGGATACAGTAAAATCTCCATTCCTATCCCACTCCAGGGGAAGGATACTGTAAAATCTTCATTCCCTCCCAAATCCAGGAGAAGGTTACTGCAAAATCCCCATTTCCTTCCTTCAGTTGGGACTTGGGAGGCAGAGAATAGATGGGGGCGGGGCCAGTCAGAATTTTTACTACCGATTCTCCAAACTATTCAAAGTTTCTGCTACAGAACCTGCTGAAACCCACCTCTGAATATGAGGAGACTGCAATACGTAGCGGTGTGTCAATAGTTTATTTCTATTGGAAGAAGAGAGAGAGAGGGAGGGAGGGAGGGAGGGAGGGTTATTATTTACCAAAACTTGAAAACTAATGACGTGTCAACAAAACAATATTATTGATGCATCTTGCTGGAAACCAACTTAAACAAAAATCATCTATCAAGTCTAAGCGCCAAAGGACTGACACGGCAAAGAGAAACTACTTGCCAGAAGCAATAGCACAGTTTTCATATGGAAATTAAATATATTTTTGTAGGGAGATATAGAAACAGCTTTCCTCAGCTATTTTGTTTTTGGTTTATTCATATATGAATATATCCTGGTGACTTTTACAGTAGAAGATTCTAGACTCTCTTAAGTCTTACCCTGTTGAGGGTACAGTGTGGCTCATATAAATATTTACAAAATCATAACAAGCAGAGCTACCAGGTAGGGGCTGAAACGTTTCGCGTTAGATAGCATTGTTTCAATCAATTGTGCATAGACCTGCAACTTAATGGTATATTTATTATATGCTTAGTTTGATCACATATGTAACCCGTTAAGGTAATACTGCAAGCTTTTTCTCCTACTGCCACACAGACACAATATACATATTTCAATTCTTACAGGTATGTTAACCTTGAGCTGGTTGGTCTTAAAAATCTCTCAAACAGAGCTGTTTTCAATATGTTGTATCAGTAGAAAACAACCAGATTAAGAAATATGGGCCTCATTCTGTCTTGACAATTAGTTTTGTATTTTTCCCAGTCTTTCTCCTCCCAGCTTATGGAATAGAAATGTTTTTTTTTTCCCCAAGAGGAAAAGAAACTAAAGACCTCAGGTTCAGTGAGTTTAGTGACCTTAAAAAGAAAAGCATCTTTTTAAAGCATCTTTTTAGCACAGCAGAATAAAATGATAATATTATAGCCTCATCTTTTTTTACTTTTACATATCTAACATATACTATCAATTTCTAATGATCTTAATTAATCAGTGAAACCAAAAGTCATTGTTTCATTTTTTTCCCCATCTCATGCACAAAATCCAGAAGCAAAGAGAAACAAAGTTAGATGTATTCTTTTCTGTGATTACAACAGTTAATTTAGTCATCTCTGCTAGTTCCATCAGCTTTTCTAGTTATTTATCCATTGTGGGAATTAGAGCATCTTTCCATTTTTATGCATAAAGCATTCTTGTTCCTGCCATATAGCAATAGCACTTAATCTTATATCCCACTTTACAGTGCTTTACAGCCCTCTCTAAGCAGTTTACAGAGTCAGCATATTACCCCCAACAATCAATCAGACATCAATAGGTTAAATATATAATAAAACAAAAGCTTGATTCAATCAATGGAAACCCATCCTGTCCTAGAATTGCCTTTAGTTTCTTGATTTTTTTTTAAACTGTACAATATTTAAATTGTGGAATGAGAATCATTCTTCCTATATTGAATATGAAATTGATAAAGGAATGGCATTTGCAGATAAACTTTGAAAACTGCTAATTCCCTTTTGGGGAAGCAGTTCTCTAAGGCCAAAATACCAAGCATATACAAGCCTCTTTTCTTTTTACGGAATGCATATTGATAAGAGTTTCTATAGTTTACTCAGAAATGCTATCTTTGCATGTTTTGTAGTGAAAGGAATGAATTATATTCTACATGACCTGCAGTCTAAATCCAGTGCAAACCCTTTAAGAAACCTTGATGCTAATACATGCATGTTAATAGATATATTCAATCAATTAGTTGGTGGGTGCTTTATTACACTATTAGAAGTTTGAAAACAAAATGTTTTTTTCCCCCCCCCAGAAGTAAGCGGTCCTGAAGTAACACTATAAATGAAGTTCAGGCACAGATGGAACTGCAGTATTGCATTATAGTTATATTTCTCATTTCTTTTATTTTTCTCCTCTCTCTCTCTTTTCTTAGACTCAGAAATCAAATTTCGGCTGAAAAGTGCTTTTCCAAGCAAGATTCATTTTGAATTTCTTTGCCCCAATATGAAGCAATATACTGCCAATATATAGAACAGCAAGAGGAAAACATAACTTCGGAAAGAAAATTTATTGTGCAGCACAAAAGTAAAAACTTGTGCCATAGGCCAGGTACAGGTTCTAAACTTTTCTCATAACAATTTAAAATCCAGATGTTGATCTAAAAGAAACAAAGGATACTTATTGATGTTGCGATTATTTTGATTATGTTTATAGTAGATGCCACAAAATTACCTTAGACTGTTCCTTCTTTGTCTGTCATTTAGAGTAAATCTCATGTCTTGGTTATGGCCTATGTTCAGATGTCTGTGCTACTATGTAAGCCTGCCCTGTTTGAGTCATACTGAACCATGTAGTACCCCAGTGGCTATTGTGTTCCTAATATAATGAAGATTATTCATGGACTGGCGTACTTAAGGATGTCATGTTTTGGCATAGTTTATTATAGGAACATAGTAAGCAGGCTTGCACTGAGTCAGACTATTGGTCTATTCAGCCTCAAATTATTAACATTAAACCACTGAAAATTTCAAGGATTGTCCCTGAGATCATTAGGAAATGGGACACTATTCCAGAGCACTGGTCCTCCTTGAACTACATCTCCTTCTTACTGTTGTGGCCTGCCAGCAGCCTGCACAGATAGTTGCTGATCCCAATGACGAGGAGGCTGGTGTGGTGTCGCACCAGCAGCCTGTGCATCCGGCGCTCGAGTCAGACAGCGAGGAGGCTGAAGAAGATGTGGTGCCAGAGGCAAGGATTCAGCCAGGGCCTTCAGAACCTCCAGAGGCTCCTTTAAGTGAAGAGGATGAAGTGGAGGAGCCTCTTCTCAATGCACGAGCACGCAGAGCTGCCAAAAGGCAGGAGTGGTTACTCAGGAGGAGGTCTCCTCGAGAGTAAGGCTTGGGGCTAATTGGCCTCTCCCTTAGCCTATTTAAGTTTGCCCACAGCTTGTAAAAAGCAGTAGGAAACAATGTTCATTCGTTCATTCACTGATCATAGAGTCTGGATTTTCTCTGCAAACCTGGCTTCTGGGCTTTCTGCCAACTCTTATAAGACTCTATCTTATCTGTGGAATTTCTGGCAGGTTGTTAAGAACATTTTATTAACAGCCGCCTGCATTTGCAAAAGACTGTGTTCTGAAGTAAACTGAGTTTTGTTCAGAGCTTGTGTGTGCTACATTCTTTGGGATCCATAGCTGGGGCAGAACACTTACTGTTAATTATGAATGAAATTAGAGAGTTCGTCTCTATTCCAAACTCTATTTCAAAACAAGGAAATAAATTTAAAGCATTGGATATTTATATTACAAGTTATATATTTGTAATTTATATATTTGTGGATATTTATATTACAAGTAAAAAAGGTGTTGAGACTCTAGAAAGAGTGCAGAGAAGAGCAACAAAGATGATTAGGGGACTGGAGGCTAAAACATGAAGAACGGTTGCAGGAACTGGGTATGTCTAGTTTGATGAAGAGAAGGACTAGGGGAGACATGATAGCAGTGTTCCAATATCTCAGGGGTTGCCACAAAGAAGAGGGAGTCAAGCTAATTTCCAAAGCACCTGAGGGTAGAACAAGAAGCAATGGGTGGAAACTAATCAAGGAGAGAAGCAATTTAGAAGTAAGGAGAAATTTCCTGACAGTTAGAACAATTAATAAGTGGAACAACTTGCCTGCAGAAGTTGTGAATGCTCCAACACTGGAAATTTTTAAGAAGATGTTGGATAACCATTTGTCTGAAGTGGTGTCGGGTTTCCTGCCTGGGCAGGGGGTTGGACTAGAAGATGTCCACGGTCCCTTCCAACTCTGTAATTCTATTCTGTTCTGTTCTGTTCTGTTCTGTTCTGTTCTGTTCTGTTCTGTTCTGTTCTGTTCGGTTCGGTTCGGTTCAATTCAATTCAATTCAATTCAATTCAATTCTAAGTTTGTTCTATGCAAACTTAGTTAGCATCACTTCCTTGGAAGATACATCCAGCATTCATCACATGGTGTTATTTCTGGATTGTTTTCTTTTTTTAAAAAAGGTTATCTGAGTCCTAAAATTGACAGGTAGTATAATTTATGCACAATGTGATTGTGTGCGTGCATCTGCCCACTTGACTATTTCAAACAGGATGAAAAAGGAAACAGAAAAGATGTTTCATTAGTTTTATTACTAAGCAATGTACATTATCTGGAAATTTTGTAAAGATTAGGAACAATAACAAGAATAACAATAAAGAATGGTGATTCCAGATTAAAAAGCTAGTTCAAAAATAATAATATAAATTTAATAATATTAAAAATCCAATCAAACGTTATTGTGAAATGCTATTCGGTATTAAAAACTGTATCATATACCAGTTTGGTGGCTTCTATCCTTTCTTTTAGGAAAACCATTATTAGAATTTGTTGATAAAGATAACAGCTAGAAGGATATTTTGCCAGCAGAATTGTTGGCATTTATTCATCCAGTCTGCTGTACTTCATATCCAGCGGGAACAGAAAAAAAGATTTGTAACAGGCACTGATAAAGCTATATGTAGATCTCATTAATATTATTATCCCTGTTCAACCTGTAAAGGATTCTGTGGTGGATATTTCTGTGAATGGGACTTCTTACAAGTAAAATATATTGAAAATTGGTAGAATAAAAAAAATATTGCCAAATACTGATTGTCATTGTATGTCAATCATAAAATATGAACTACGGGGTGGGGGCGGGAAATCAATATTTGATATTGAGAATTATTTTTAGACATGTAACAAACAAAAAAAGAGGTGGCTCATCTTAGGTCTTTTAATATGGCTGTACACCGCCCTGAGTCCTTTGGGAGAAGGACGGTATAGAAATCTAATAAAACTAAAGTAAAGTAAAGTTAGGCACTACTGTCATGGAAGGATTGTCTATATAGGAAGTTAAAAAAGTTAAGATGATGGTCATGAGCATTCAGCACTCCTTTTTATATGCTTTTTAAAAACAGGATGAAACTTCAATTCTGTAGCTGCAACCACCACCAATCAATCAGAATAGAGCTGGAAGGGAACTTCCAGGTCTTATAGTCCAACCCCCTGCCCAACCCCCTGCCCAACCATTTCAGACAAGTGACTGTCCTGTCTCATCTTAAAAACATCCAGAGATAAAGCACCCACAACTTCTCTCGTCAAGCTGTTCCACTGGTTAATTGTCCTCACTGTTAGGAAGTTTCTCCTTAATTCCAGGTTGCTTCTCTCCTTGATTAGTTTCCATCTATTATTTCTTGTCCTGCCCTCTGGTGCTTTGGAAAATAAGTTGGCACCCCTCCTCTCTGTGGCAGACCTCAAATACAGGAATACTGGAATTCTGCTATCATGTCCTCCCTGGTCCTTCTTTTCTCTAGACTTGACTAGACCACCATCTTGATTTAAAAGGGAGATACTTCTCCTATCACCACCGCCTCATGTTTTGTGGACACTTCTGTGTCTGAGCCTGCTAAAAGTTGCAGTTTGTACAATCCAAGTGAATTTGCCATCCTGGTTTATAAGAATAGAGAAAGCATTTTTGTGGTTTCAATTTAACAATCTAGATTATTATTGATTGAAGATAGCCTATGCAAGCTCTGTCTTATTCTTGACTCTTCTTCAATTGAGAATTTAGATATGCTTCATCATAATTATTACACTGGCTGCATTGCTATAAATCTTCCCAAATACAGTGTGAATTACAGCAACATGGTTGAAACTACTTAGTACGTGGGATAGATCAAGATAGAATAGAATAGAATAGAATAGAATAGAATAGAATAGAATAGAATAGAATAGAATAGAATTTTATTGGCCAAGTGTGATTGGACACACAAGGAATTTGTCTTGGTGCATATGCTCTCAGTGTACATAAAAGAAAAGATATTCTAAAAAAAAAAAGAAGATAGAAACATTATGTGCTGTACAAAGTTCCCTATTGAACATTTCCTATGGATTAAACATTGACTCCAGTGACACTATTTTATCTATTTTCTGAAATGTCCTTGTCTCAAGATTGTTCACATTTGCTATAATGTTAAGTATGGCCATCTTTCCATACAATAACTCAGGAACCCTGGTGATATTCAGCATTGAAAGTCTCTCATCTTTCAGATAGCTTGTGGAAGGGATATTTCAAATCTTGCCACTAGATGGCAGTGCGCATGCTTTTGTGCGAATGCTTTTGAGTGGTCTTTGTAAACTACAAGATAGCTTTAAAACTGACCAGGATTATCTCTCAATGGCAACTTGCCCTTAAAGGTTAGCCAGAGGACACTAAAGAATATTATGTAGAAACTGCAGTGTAATGTAACAAAGAATGTAAAAATAAAAACACAAATACTCAGCTGCACAGCAGTCAATATGTTGCACTGCCTTCTCTTCTGTAATGCCTGTCTGCTTTTTGAGTATACACTTAGATACAAGATAAACAGGTTGGACAGATTTTTCTCGGACTATCACATTTCTGTTAACCCTGATTTAGCTTTCGATGATATTATATCTCTGATTTAAACCTCAGCCTAAGAAAGCATTTTTCGTGTATGGTGCTAAGCTAATGTTGCTGGAGAAATGAGCATATTTATTACAACAGTTATATTTTTGAAATGAGAAACTAGAACATTTTGGGGCAAACCCAATGTCCATCCCCAAACCTCTGTAAGGCTTTCCTCTTAGCAGAGTGGATCGCCTTTTTTTTTTTAATTTGATTTATATGCCGCCCTTCTCCGAAGACTCAGGGCAGCTTACAATGTGCTCAGCAATAGCCTTCATCCTTTTGTATATTTATACAAAGTCAGCTTATTGCCCCCACAAACTGGGTCCTCATTTCACCTACCTTAGAAAGGATGGAAGGCTGAGTCAACCTTGAGCCTTGGCGAGATTCGAATCCTGCAGTAATTGCAGGCAGCTGGTCTTAATAAGCTTAATAACAGGGTGCCTTAAACCCCTGTACTACCAAGGCCTTGTAGACGTTTCTTCCTTTCTTAAACAAATAGATCATAGGTTGCCTAATACAGTCAAGATATCCAAGAATTCAAACAAATTAAAGTGAAGGAACATTAGAATAAGAATAGAATAGAATAGAATAGAATAGAATAGAATAGAATAGAATAGAATAGAATAGAATAGAATAGAATAGAATAGAATAGAATAGATTTTTTTATTGGCCAAGTGTGATTGGACACACAAGGAATTTGTCTTGGTCCATATGCTCTCAGTGTACATAAAGAGAAAAGATACATTTGTCAAGAATCATAAGGTACAACACTCAATGATAGTCATAGGGTACAAATACGCAATCAGGAAACAATATCAATATAAATCGTAAGGATATAAGCAACAAAATTAAAGTCATACAGTCATAAATGGAAGGAGATGGGTGGTGGGAACAATGAGAAGATTAATAGTAGTGCAGACTTAGTAAATAGTTTGACAGTGTTGAGGGAATTATTTGTTTAGCAGGCTGGCCCCAGAGTGGGGTGGGAATGGGGTTTTTGCAGTATCCTTCCCCTGGAGTGGGGAGGGAATGGAGATTTTGCAGTATCCTTCCCCTGCCATATCCACTAAGCCACACCCACAGAACCGGTAGTAAAAATATTTGGATTTCACCACTGATTTGAGCTGCTTTATCGCATCTGATATTATAGATGAGACAGACAAGCAGAATTGTATTTTGTCAGCCACTCAATTATAAAAATAAAAAAAAAGGCAATACTGGAAGCACATGACGTTCTACAAACTCAGCCTGGAGAGAAAAAATCTTATTATGCAAGAATAATAATTGTACAACATTTAAAACTTATTTATGTTATTCTTTGTTAAATTCATCTGCCCAAAAGCATTGTCTGAAATACCAACCAAGCAAAGGAAAAATGTGGAGCCATATTAAAAACCAGAAGATATAATAATTATAAATCCCAAGTAACAAAATTTATAACATAACATCTGGGCTTGCCTTGAGCTTAAAAGACTTGCTGCCCTAAACTCTGATCATTGCCAGAAGTTTCCTCTGTGAATTGGAGCTTCAAAAAAACCTGCCATTTGATCCAGTTGGAAACAGAAAGAAAGAAAGTGTGCTGTACCAATGCTTGCTTGTTTTGCTACCTGCAAAAGGACTAGCCTTCTCACAGACCCATTTGCACAGGACTGCATCCTTTTCTGAGATCTGAAGCTTGCTGCCTGGATACAATAAAGTCATTCTATTATGAATATATTACATTTGTTTCATTGTTTGTTTTATGGACATAGATAAGTGTCAGTGGTGGGTTCCTCCCGGTTTGGCCCGATTTGGCTGAACTGGTAGCGGGGACGATATGACGTCACCGAACTGGTTCTCTTTGTTTGGGAACTGGGCCCTCCTGCCCCCCCACCCCCCCGCTCCCCATTATTCTTACCTTTTATTTGGCCCCACCCCCAATCTATTGCTGCCTACCGAGTCCCAGCTATCGGCTAGAAGGAGAAAACTGTTTAAACTCTTGCCACGGGGCTTCAAAGGGCCGCCCTAAAGCTGATCAGTGTTAAAAGGCAATGTGGTGGTAGACCAGTGCGCTCGAAAAACAAATGAGTAGATTGGTGCCTCCAAAAACAAATGGGTAGACCGGTGCCTCCAAAAACAAATGGGTAGACCGGTGCCTCCAAAAACAAATGGATAGACCAGTGCCTCCAAAAACAAATGGGTAGACCGGTGCCTCCAAAAACAAATAAGTAAACCGGTACAGCTCTGCAAGCAGTTAAAAGCCTGGTAGACCAGTACCTCTGCTAAATCCTAAAGAATTGTCACATGACCATCAAGCCATGGCCACAAAATAAGCTGCGCCCACAGAACTGGTAGTAAAATATTTTAGAACCCACCCCTGATAAGTGTGTTGGAGAGGATGTGTGGGAAGAGACCGCTTGCTTGTTGTGGCCAGATGTTAGAAGGCGATTCAGGAAAATGGGTCAGGGAACAGGGCATAGAAGTTAGCCTAGAGCAGGGGTCTCAAACTTGCATTGTCACATTGTCGTCATGTGATGTATCACAACTTTTTTCCCCCTTCGCTAAAACAGAGGTGGACGTGGCCAGTGTATGACACATCCGGCCCGTGGGTCACGAGTTTGACACCCCTGGCCTAGAGTAAACACTGAAGTAACCAGTGACAGCAGAAGACATGTTGATAATCTTGAACAAAATTGTTGGATGGAAAATGGAGAGTGGGTAGTGGCTTATTTTCTTTTCATGTGGCAGCCTGACCAAATCAATTCAGGTGACAGCAGTGGTAAACCTTCTAAATGAAAGACCTGCTTTGTAATGTTACAATAGTTGCAGATAAAACTTTTTATTAACTTGGATTTTAATCTTGGATGAAAATAGGGAAAGTCTTCTCCCCCAGGTTTATCTGCCAATTATGGTATTATAATGTAAGATTGGAGGGGCAGACTCTGCCAATCTGAGTCTACATTGTTTTATTTGGGCTATCAGAAGAGTTTAGGAATAATAATCTATCTAATCTTGGGTGCTTTTTTGGATCATCCTGGGATTCTGGTGCTGAGAGGTTTTAAATTCCATGCTTTGCCTACTCAGGAGCAATTTCAGACTTTGTAGTGATTATTATTGTTATGGGGGATTTCAACTTGCCTTCTGTCGGTGAGGCATCAGAAGTGGCTCGGGAGTTCATGGCTTCCATGACGGCCATGGACCTGACCCAATTAGTTCAAGGCCCCACTCACACCGGGGGACACACTCTGGACTTGATTTTCATCTCTGGTCAATGGTTGAATGATCTTGGCAGAGGGGATTTAGTCATCAAACCCTTGTCATGGACAGATCATTCTCTCCTTCACTTCCAAGCTGCTTCCCCCCACTGCAGGGAGACGGAATCGACCAGATGGTTCCGTCCCAGGCACCTCATGGACCCCGAAAGGTTCCTGACGGAGCTTGGGCCATTTCCTGAGACCCTGGCACACGACTCGACTGAAGACCTGGTGGTCGCCTGGGAGAGTGCGGCTGCCAGAGCTTTGGACTGCGTCGTGCCTTTGCGGCCTCTGACCCGATGCCGATCTCAATTGGCTCCTTGGTTCTCTGAGGAGCTGAGAGAGATGAAGCATCGGAAAAGACACCTAGAGAGCATTTGGAGGACTAGTCAATCCGATTCTGACCGGACACTGGTGAGGTCTTATATCAAGACCTACCTAGTGGTAATAAAAGAGGCGAAATCTAACCATTTTTCCTCTCTTATCGCATCTGCAGAGAACCGCCCAGCCGCTCTGTTTAGGGTGAGCCACTCCCTTCTTCAGGGGGGAGTGCAGGAAGATCCCTTGCAGGGTCGAGCTGAGGATTTTGTGCAATTCCTGCATGATAAAGTCGCTCGGATTCGGGAAGGCTTGGACTCCGACTGGGTGAGTCCAGGGGGGGAGACGGGGGTAGGTCTTGAGAATATTACCTGGGAAGAGTTTGACCCTGTGGCTCCGGGGACATGGACAGGATTCTGGCTAGGCTTAGTGCTGCCACATGTTTATTGGACCCGTATCCCTCTTGGTTGGTACTGGCCTCCCAGGAGGTTACACGAGGCTGGCTCCAGGGGATTATAAATGCTTCTTTGAGTGAGGGTGCCTTTCCCGCCACCTTGAGAGAGGCGGTGGTGAGGCCCCTCCTCAAGAAGCCCTCCCTGGACCCAACTGTACTAGCAAACTACCGTCCGGTCTCCAACCTTCGTTTTGTGGCGAAGGTTGTTGAGAGTGTGGTGGCACGACAGCTTCCCCAGCACCTGGATGAAGCTGTCTATCTAGACCCGAACCAGTCGGGCTTCAGGCAGGGGTACAGCACATAAACGACATTGGTCGCATTGGTGGATGATCTCTGGAGGGCTCGGGACAGGGATTGCTCCTCTGTCCTAGTGCTATTAGATCTCTCAGCAGCTTTTGATATCATCGACCATGGTATCATGCTGCAGCGGTTAAGGGGGTTAGGAATAGGAGGCACCATGTTGCGGTGGTTCTCCTCCTTCCTCTCTGACCGCTCGCAGTTTGTGTTGGCAGGGGGGCAAAGGTCGACCTTGATGCACCTCGCTTGGGGAGTGCCACAAGGGTAAGTCCTCTCGCCCCTTCTTTTTAACATTTATGTGAAGCCGCTGGGTGAGATCATCTGTGGTTTTGGGGTGAGAGTCCATCAGTACGCTGATGACACTCAGCTGTACATCTCCACCCCAGACCACCCCAATAATGCCCTTGATGTGATGTCCCACTGCCTGGAGGCTGTGCGGGTCTGGATGGGGAGAAATAGGCTCAGGCTAAACCCTTCCAAGACCGAGGGGCTGTGGCTCCCGGCGTCCCAGTATAGTCAGCTGGGTCAGTGCCATCGCTGACTATTGGGAGTGAATCTTTGCCCCCACCGAGAGGGCTCGCAATCTGTGTCCTCCTGATGCACGGCTGACTTTAGAAGAGCATATGACGGCCTTGGCCAGGGGGGCTTTTTATCAGGTTCACCTGGTACGCCAGTTGCAGCCCTTTCTGGATTGGGACCACTTGCGCATGGTCACTCATGCCCTTGTCATGTCACGTCTGGACTACTGCAATGCTCTCTACATGGGGCTCCCCTTGAAGAGCACTCAGAGGCTCCAACTGGTCCAGAATGTGGCCGCGCGGGTGGTTATGGGTGCGACTCATTGCGCCTATGTGACACCTCTCCTGCGCGAACTGCACTGGCTCCCAGTGGTCTTCTGGGTGTGATTCAAGGTGTTGGTTACCACCTTTAAAGCGCTCCATGGCTTAGGAGCCGGGTACTTGCGAGACCGACTTCTGCCACCAATAGCCTCCCACCGGCCAGTCCGCTCACACAGAGAGGGACTCCTCAGGGTGCCGTCGGCCAAGCAATGTCAGCTGGCGACACCCAGGGGGAGAGCCTTCTCTGTGGGAGCTCCTGCCCTTTGGAACGAACTGCCCCTGGAAATACACAAGATCTCCGACTTGGGTGTGTTTCGCTGTGCCCTTAAGACCCTACTGTTTCGCCAGGCAGAGCTAACTATGTAATTATTTTAAATTGGGAGTTTTAAATTGGGGTTTTAATCCGGGCCAAAATTGTGTAACATTTTTAATAATTTTAAATTTTGATATTTGTATATTTTTTGTTTTAAAATGGCTGTACACCACCCTGAGTCCTTCGGGAGAGGGGCAGTATAGAAATAAAATTATTATTATTATTATTATTATTATTATTATTATTATTATTATTATTATTATTATTATTATTATTGTTGTTGTTGTTGTTGTTGTTGTTGTTGTTGTTGTTGTTCTTGTTATTTGAATTTGAATTTGAATTTGAATTTCCTGTTCCTATGCAAGAACATGTATTCTATTGGCTGTTGTTGGGGTCCTAACTGGCTCTATAGGTTGTCTGAGTTAAATTTGGTTGAAGCCTGGAGGGTGATGCAATGTCCCCAGGAGATTGTGCAATGTAGTGAGCTCTGCTAGATGATAGAGAGCAGGGGTGAAATGCTCCCAGTTTGGACTGGATCGGCCGATCCGTTAGTAATGGCAGCGGGTAGTTCAGAGAACCGGTAGCAAAAATCCCTGGGCCCCCCACCCATGTCCACCTAATTGCCCGGTCACCCATTTGCCCGCTTGGCCACTTGCTGCTTCTTTCCGGCTTACTCACTTTTCCGGCCTTGCTTCGCCTGCTGCAATCCCTGCAATCAATTGCATCAGCTAGCAACTGAATCTGCCTGCCTGCAATCAATCTCATCAGTGAACAACTGAATCTGCCTGCCTTGTGCTTTCAATTGGGCAAGTAACTGGGGTTTTTTGGGAGGGGGGGGGACTTTAAAAAAAATAATTAATTGGGGTTTTTTTTAGGATTTTTTTTTTTTTTTTTTAGGCATAGCAATTTAAAGTTAAGGAAGTTTTAAATTTAGTTGCTTTTATCTAAAAAGATAAATAAAATAATAAAATAAAATAAAATAAAATAAAATAAAATAAAATAAAATAAAATAAAATAAAATAAAATAAAATAAAATAATAAAATAAAATAAAATAAAATAAAATAAAATAAAATAAAATAAAATAAAATAAAATAAAATAATAAAAAAATAAAATAAAATAAAATAAAATAAAATAAAATAAAATAAAATATTTGTGCAGCTTTCTGAGATTTGGTGTGTTTCTGTAGTGTTTCACTCTAACTAAACAAACACAAAAATCTCATAAAGCTGTAGGTGGCATTTTGTGTGGAAAAAGTGTGAAACTTGGTTTTTGAACTTTTTGTGGCTGTGTGAGGTTCCTACTTGTTGCAGGGGCCATTTTGGGTCATGTGCATCTGCTTTTACATTGTGTGTGAGTCAATTCTGTTGTGTTGTGTGTGTGTAAAGTATGAAAGTTGGTTTTTGGTGTTGAGCCCGGTGTGCTCGGCATACGGACGGGATGGGCCGGAGGAACGGTGGCGGATCAGTGGCGGATACAACTCACAGAACCCTATGATGAAGCAGCAAGATGTTGGAACGGTGGAGGTGGCATGGGGTGTAGGCGACACGCGGGGAGTGGAAGGGCGTCGGGCTAGGATAACTAGGATAACGCAAAAGCTAGGAAAACACCGGAAACGCGATCACGGGCTACACCGGCACAGCTAATGGAAAACGCCCGTTCATTACGAAAGGGGTGGGGCGCAGAGATATAAAGGGCTACGAGGCAAATGCTCGTAGCACCAACTTTGAAAGACTTTTGTGGCTTGGCGTTGTCTTGTATCTGACGAAAGCATTAAACCAGGATTCACCTTACGATTGATGTGTCCAGCTGTGTTTTATTGCTGTCTCCGTGCTGTGCGGGACAAGGAGCTGAGATTTGGTACCTCTTATTGTTTTGTGTACTCTGTTTATTATTTTTATTATTTATTATTATTGGCCATGCCCACCCAGTCACCTGACCACCAAGACACGCCTATCGGGTCACCTGACCACCAAGGCACATCTGCCAATTAAGCCTCGCCCACAGAACCAGTAGAGAAAATTTTTAGATTTCATCCCTGGTAGAGAGTGAATCCTATTATGTTCTTAGGGTTCATGTCTGAATCCCATCATTCTGGAGCTGGAGGTCTTTTGTTTTGTAGATAGGCTGGCCCAATCTTTCTCAATGGGCACAAAATATCTACTGGGAGCTATTAAGAAAGACTTGGGGGCTGTTTTTCATCTCCAAGAGCATGTTTCTCTATTTCTCCTTTAGGAAAATACAATATTCTGCCTTTTTAATATTTCCTAAAATATTCCATTCTTCTGGGAGAGGATGGCTTCCCACAATGTAATATCTAGTCAATCAATCAGAATAGAGCTGGAAGAAACCTTGGATGACTTCTAATCCAACCTCCATGACCTTATACCATTTCAGATCGTCCTACACTTCAGAAGGACCTATAATAGATTTGCTGTTCTATTGTTTTAGTTGTTACCCAATTTGAATGTCCATTAAAGTAGAACACTTTTTCGAACAGAAACACAAGAATATTATTTCAGCACATTTAGCCAATATCATTAAGTGATGAGTGTCCAACATTTGCTTTACAAAGAGTTGGTTTAAAAGAAATGAGGCAATTTTTTCTAATTTTGGCACCCCCAAGCTGATGTGTATGTGTGTGTGGGGGGGGGGGATTAGATTTCAAACCAATATGGCCATTGCTGAGAATTCTGGGAACTGGGCAAACTTATCTTGGGAAATGAATAGTTTTCATTGTGCTGTGAACATAAAGTATGCCTCCTTATCTAAACGCTCATCCAATTTGCTGTAGAGGTTAAGGCACCAGGTTAGAAACTGGGAGGCCAGGAATTGTAGTCCCATCTTTGGCATGAAAGCAGCTGGATAGCTTTGGGTCAGTCATACTCTCTCAGCCATAAGAAGAAGGCAGAATAGCAAACACTTAAAAGCATTCCTAGAAAACTTCAGGGATCTGTTCAGGTAATCATCAGGCAAAGGCACACATATCAGTGGTGGGTTGCCCCCGGTTCGCACCGGTTCTATAGAACCAGTAGTAAAACTGGTGGGAGGCTCCACCCACCAACCCCGACATCATCAAAACACTTCTGTGCATGTGCAGAAGAGTGCGCGGCCCCGCTGTGAACTGGTAGTAAAGATAAGTAGAACCTACCCCTGACATTCTCTATATATGAAAATTCATGGATTTGGAGAGGACTGGAAGATAAACTCTTGTAAGAAAGAGGTGCATGTATTTGTACCGGACCTTTTACAGTCTAAATCACTAAGCTCCCAAGTTAGTACACTGAGCTCTTACTGAGAACTATCAAGCTTGATAGAATGCTTGATCACTGCTATCATTTCCATAAATTCATACATTCTGTACTAGATAATCAGTATTTACCTGATTTTCCAGAAGTTTCAAGCCTACAGCTTTAAAGATTGTGCTTTCACCTAATGAACCTTTTAAATGCATGTAACTCTTACAGGAAAATGGAAAGATGAATCTGCTTTAAAGATTTCAAGAAGACTCCAGAAACATATTTAGTTTCTCCTGATACTTTGCTTCAAAAGAACAGCGCATATCTCATGAAGAATAATTGACATGAATAAATATATGTTTCAAGGAAGGAAGGAAGGGAGGGAGGGAGGGAGGGAGGGAGGGAGGGAGGAAGGAAGGAAGGAAGGAAGGAAGGAAGGAAGGAAGGAAGGAAGGAAGGAAGGAAGGAAGGAAGGAAGGAATAGTTGCTAGGAAGGGAAGGAAAGAAAAGCAGCAGGGCAAGCAGTCTTGCCAGGCAAGAAGTCCCTATGTTTCAAGGAAGGAAGGAAGGAAGGGAGGAAGGGAGGGAGGGAGGGAGGGAGGGAGGAAGGAAGGGAGGGAGGGAGGAAGGAAGGAAGGAAGGAAGGAAGGAAGGAAGGAAGGAAGGAAGGAAGGAAGGAAGGAAGGAAGGAAGGAAGGAAGGAATAGTTGCTAGGAAGGGAAGGAAAGAAAAGCAGCAGGGCAAGCAGTCTTGTCAGGCAAGAAGTCCCTTCCAGATGAATCTCCAAAGGTGTCAATGCCTTTCAACAGAAATGCCTTCAGCCCAGGGGTGAAATCCAGCAGGTTCTGTCAGGTTCTGGAGAATCAGTAGCGGACATTTTGAGCAGTTCGGAGAACTGGCAAATACCACCTCTGGCTGGCCCCCGAGTGGGGTGGAAATGGAGATTTTGCAATATCCTTCCCCCAGGAGTGGGGTGGGAATGGGGATTTTGCAGTATCCTTCCCCTGCCATGCCCACCAAGCCACGCCCACCAAGCTACACCATGCACCCAGCCACGCCCACAGAACTGGTAGTAAAAAAATTTGGATTTCACCACTGCTTCAGACTTTTACATCATCTCTCTATTCTCTTCTCTTCAACAGCATTTGCTGTTTGTCTCAGGAAATGTAAGATGACATTCCCCTTTCCCCTCCATTTGCAAATAATTATTTTTGTCTTCCTGTTGGCTCAATATATAAAATTGGCTCTCATAAGAAAGCAAACTTTAATATAGAGAGTTACCTCTCCATTCATTCCTAATAATAAATGAAGTAAAAACCAAAGAGTTTTCTTGATATGTTCCCTGCAGTAAGGTACAGTTGCTGTCAGGTGTAAATCAATGTAGTTTACAATAGCAAAACAAACAGCAGTGATTCAAAAGGCTACCATCCTTATGCACTCTATAAATCATCAGCTAACAGACTGGATCAACAGTGGCTTCCAGTAATAAACAGAAAGGAAACATTCAATTTCACTGAAATCTAATAATGCAACTCAATATTTTATTAAAGACATGTGGGCTGAGATAATATGAACAAAATCAAAAAGACCATACTTGTTAACTAGGAACTGTATATATGGATCAAATATAGCCTCTGCCTTCAGTTTTATATTAATTATTTTTTATTAAGTCAATGCCAACTTTTAGTGACCTCTAGAATGTTGTATCCTTACAAGTCTCTGAATGGTGCACACATTGCTATGGTAAGCATGACTAGCAAGTTCATCCACTTTGATGATAGTCCTTCTCTTCCTCTCTTTCCTTTGACCTTTCCCAGAATTATGGTCTTCTCAAAAAAATTAAGATGCTGGAGATTTGGAGGGAAATAGAGAGGAGAGGAGAGGAGAGGAGAGGAGAGGAGAGGAGAGGAGGGGAGGGGAAGGAGAAGAGCGGAGAGGAGAGGAGAGGAGAGGAGAGGAGGGGAAGGAGAGGAGTGGAGAGGTGAGAGAGAGAACAGAGGAGAGAAATGGAATGCAGGTGAATATTTGTTGACAGAGATATTGCTATCATTCTTCGGAAAATGTAAATAAAATCTCGGCCAGTGATGGAGCTAGGTTGCTCAACCCTTAACTTCTGAACAATTGGCTCTATCTAAAAAGAGAGACCTTTTCATTGGGTCTCAATGCCAGATAAATTCTCATGGAGAAATACATAAGCTACTTTCGGTTACACTAATAAATAATTGGTACTGTCTTAGAGGCACTTCTGAATTCCAATAGAATTTTGAACCTGATGGAGGAACTTTTCCATTTCTTTGGTTGGGCTTTCTTTATTTTTAGCATGCAACAAGTCCTGTTAATAATTCCAGCAGCACTTTTTCAGACAGATTCACCTCGAGTGAATAACATTCACTATTGCTTGCATTTAGCACGAAAACAGATTGGTTATCTCAGTATTTTCACCTGACAATAAAGCTGTAAAAAATGTAGATTTCATGTCTTATGAGAATATTTTATACACTAAGAGTCTCTGAGACTGGCATATTTTTAAAAGTAACACAGGTGCAAAAATGGAGGTGCAAACAGATGGTATAAATTTAGTGAACCCCTCATGTTCCAGAACATTTCAACATTCAGATTTTATAGTGAATAACAAATAAGAATTGCATTGTAAAACTGTACTAATAAGCACACAAATATTATGAAATATGATTGTCGTAACACAGTATTGAACACTACATTGGTATCTAATTATGTTGGCATGTAAATACAACTCTCTGTGTCTCTGTATTTACTGATGATGAGTTATCTGAAATCATTCTCATCAACCACACTATCCTTCTATGCTATCTAAACAAAATTTGAAAATGGACACTGACACACACATAAAAGAGACAGGTTGGTTGGTAGCATGTATGGAGCTCCCCAGAGTCGTTTGATGAGATGGACGGCTATAGAAATCAAATAAATAAATAAATAAATAAATAAATAAATAAATAAATAAATAAATAAATAAATAAATACCTTAAGTAAATAAACACTATAAGTAAATAAATAAACTCCCTGCCAATACTGCCATACTGTACTTATTTATTTATTTTTATTTATTGGTTCGATTTATATGTCGCCCTTCTCCGGAGACTCAGGGCGGCTTACAATGCGTTAAGCAATAGCCTTCATACTTTTGTATATACTTGCTTAGTAGGAGTTTCTCCCCCCCCCTTTGTTCTTTTTTATACAAAGCTGGCTTATTGCCCCCACAATCCGGGTCCTCATTTTACCTACCTCGAAAGGATGGAAGGCTGAGTCAACCTTGAGCCTGGTGAGATTTGAACTTGCAGTAATTGCAGGCAGCTGGTGTTACTTAACAGTGTTTTAGTCTGCTGCGCCACCAAGGCTCTTTTTACTTTGCACTCAGATGCTGTATAATGATAATGCTTGATAATGACACTGACCAATACTTTAAAACCACGTCTTTGTATAGTGATCCATGGTAATCCATCACAACCAAGGTTCATGGATGGAACTTCCTTTGAAGCAATGCTTCTTAAACTGGTGTAATTATCCTCACGGGGTTAGTTTGGGCATATCCTGGGACTAATAGAGCAATTCGTAACTGCTCGCTTGTGAGTTGAGTTTTAAACATTTAAGATTATCACTACAAAGCCACTTGTGTAAAACAACAAATTGTGGGGTTTTTTTGCAAGACGGATAATGGCATTATTTCAGATGAGGAATAATTAAGATCATTTTAGGAACCACTGTTATGAAATTATGAGACTACAGTGGGACTTAGTCATTGGTAACACTTTTGTCATACCCTACAAATGTAAGGAATAGGTTTATAAATATACTTTCCATATTTCTTCTCAAATTTGATAGATCACTGGGAATTCTAGTATCATTTTTACAGGTTTTTTAAAAATCGAGGAATATCCTCACAATTTTCCAATGATCTTCAGACCTTTCTTGATCGGGATTCCCTGTGCACAGTCACTCACGCCCTCGTCACCTCTCGCCTTGACTACTGCAATGCTCTCTACATGGGGCTCCCCTTGAGGGGCACCCGGAGGCTCCAGCTGGTCCAGAACGCAGCAGCGCGGGTAGTGATGGGAGCAGCATGGCGCTCCCATGTAACACCGCTCCTGCGCGAGCTGCACTGGCTCCCGGTGGTCTTCCGGGTGCGCTTCAAGGTGTTGGTTATCACCTTTAAAGCGCTCCATGGCATAGGGCCTAGCTATCTTCGAGACCGCCTGCTGCTACCGACGACCTCCCAGCGACCTGTGCGCTCCCAATTTATAAGAAATAAATTTTCTTTTATCCAGTATATATAGTATAGTTGGACAAATTCCGTTTGCAAGAAGTTGGAAATAATGCCAGAATAGACTGTCCTACTGTACTTTGAAAAGTTACCAAGAGATGAGACCATAACAGATCCATATTTACCTACTTCCCTGAAAGGTTGTCAAGATTAATTAAACATTTTTTTTTAATAATGAGTGATAGGCAGCCATCATCAGATATTTCTGTTCTGACCTTTTATATCCCTACTGCCTATGGCTCATTGACCTCAGTTGTAAAATGCTGTTATGTTCTAATTGGCATTGCACCTTGAATGATCGTTTTACCTCAGTTTAAGATTATTCCTTGAGCTGACTGTTAGAACTAACAACAGGTTGGTATATTTGTTTCAAATATATGATTCCATATCTGGGGAAGAAAAACTAGAGAAATAGCATTGCTCTGAATCACATAATATGTTCAAAGGAAGAAAAAAAGAGACAGAAACTCAAAATTGTGCCCTGAAGATTTATCTTGCCTTATCCCAATTCACATATTTACACAAACAGAGCAAAACTTGTATTTTTAGAGCATTTTTATATAATTCTGCATATTTATCTATATTGTGTCATAAATGGCAGATGTTTACATTTAAAACAATTGCTACCAACCTGCCTTTCATTGAGGATCTGTATACTTCACGAGTCAAAGAGGGCTGTGAAAATATTTACAGACCCCTCACATCCTGGACATAAACTGTTTCAACTCGTACCCTCAAAATGACGCTATAGAGCACTGCACACCAGAACAACTAGACATAAGAACAGTTTTTTCCATCACTCTGCTAAACAAATAATTGCCTCAACACTGTCAAACTATTTAGTAAGTCTGCACTACTATTAATGTTCTCATCATTCCTATCACCCATCTCCTTTCACTAATGACTGTATGACTGTAACTTTGTTGCTTGTATCCTTACAATTTATATTGATTGTTTCCTAATATGATTTGATTGCTTATTTGTACTCTAAAACTATCATTAAGTGTTGGACCTTATGATTCTTGATGAATGTATCTTTTCTTTTATGTACACTGAGAGTGTATGCACCAAGACAAATTCCTTGTGTGTCCAATCATACTTGGCCAATAAAATTCTATTCTATTCTATTCTATTCTATTCTATTCTATTCTATTCTATTCTATTCTATTCTATTCTATTCTATTCTATTCTATTCTATTCTATTCTATTCTATTCTATTCTTTATCATTTGTCATTCCTAAAATAACATCAGGGACTTTGATCATAGAGATTATTTTTAGGGGACAATCTGTTATCAAACTACTCCAATTTCCATCTCCAATGTCTGAGATCATATTTGTCACAAAATTCAGTAATGAGAAGGGAAACCCACAGGGCCATTCCTATTCTGTTCGGACAACAAGTCTTTCCAAAGGACAATGACACTCACATTCTAATATGCCAATATATTACCAGCGGGGTGGGCTTCTAGAATTCCTAAAAAGAAATTGGGGGAAAGGAAAGATTATTTTATAATGCAAAGCTAGTGAACAAATCAAGGATTGTCACTGTTTGGGTGCTGATCGATTCAAGGTTCAAGGGTAACCCTTCCTATAAACAGCTCAGATTAAAATATTTGTCCCAAGAGTCTTCCAGTGTCTCTTCTCTTTCTATCCTCCTGTCTTATTCTAATTTACAGTGACAGATAATAGATATATAAAACATATGCTGAAACAACATTTTCATGCTTGCCTAATCTTTGCTTTTAGGTAGTATCTCATATCCATTCTTTAGGTTCTTGGCATATCCGCGGAACCAAATTATGAGCCTATTTTATAGGCAAGACTATTCTCCCAAAATGGAAGGGTTTGCTCAGCTGATTTATCCTGGCAGACAGACAAAATAAACATCCATTTACTAGTAGGCTAATGGATGAAGTTTCTCACTACCATCTCCTCAAGATTAACACAACTTTAAATATAAAAGTGAGCTGCATTTCTAAATATGCCTAGGAAGTGTTTTACTTTTTAGCATGCTAAATGGTTTTTTTTTTCTTTTTTAAAAAAACTTCTTTTAATGCTTTTGGATTTATTTATCGTCTTTTTAGAGCTTTTCTAGTTCATAAATTATTTTTAGGTCTCCATCTACACTCCATCTTCCTACGGACTTTTAATAATATACAAGACTGGAACTGGGAAGATTTTTTATTTATTATTTATTTATTTATTAAATTTTTATACTGCCCCCTCTCCCGAAGGACTCGGGGCGGTGAACAGCCAAAATTAAAAACACACAATACAAATATTAAAATACATTAAAACAAAATTAAATTATCTTAGGCTTCTCCAATTTAAAACCCCGTTACCCATAAAATTCACCCAATTAAAAATTTTTTTTAACCCAGCCCGGCTTGCTGAAATAAAAAAGTCTTCAGGGCCCGGCGGAAGGTCCGGAGGTCCGGGATTAGTCGTATCCCTGGGGGCAGCTCATTCCAGAGGGCGGGTGCCCCCACAGAGAAGGCTCTTCCCCGGGGGGTCGCCAGCCGACATTGCCTGACAGACGGCACCCTGAGGAGACCCTCTCTGTGGGAGCGTGTTGGCCGGTGGGAGGTTATCGGAGGCAGAAGGTGGTCTCGTAAATAACTGGGTCCTAAGCCATGGAGCGCTTTGAAGATGAGAACCAACACCTTGAAGCGCACTCGGAAGACCACTGGAAGCCAATGCAGCTCGCGCAGGAGAGGTGTCACGTGGGAGCGCCATGCCGCCCCCATAAGTACCCGCGCGGCCGCATTCTGCACCAGTTGGAGCCTCCGAGTGCTCCTCAAGGGGAGCCCCATGTAGAGAGCATTGCAGTAGTCAAGGCGGGAAGTAACGAGGGCATGAGTGACTGTGCATAGGGAGTCCCGATCCAGAAAGGGGCGCAACTGGCGTATCAGGCGAACCTGATAGAAAGCCCCCCTGGCCACGGCCGTCAAATGCTCTTCTAAGGACAGCCGTGCGTCCAGGAGGACACCCAAGTTACGCGCCCTCTCCGTGGGGGCCAATGTCTCACCCCCAATAGTCAGCGATGGCACCAGCTGACTATATCGGGACGCCGGCAGCCACAGCCACTCAGTCTTGGAGGGATTGAGTCGGAGCCTGTTCCTCCCCATCCAGACCCGCACCGCCTCCAGGCACCGGGACATCACTTCAAGGGCATCGTTGGGGTGGTCTGGGGTGGAGATGTACAGCTGGGTGTCATCAGCATACAGATGGCACTGCACCCCAAAACCACGGATGATCTCGCCCAGCGGCTTCACATAAATGTTGAACAGGAGAGGCGAGAGGACCGACCCTTGTGGCACCCCACAAACCAAGTGCCTTGAGGTCGACCTCTGCCCTCCAGCCAACACAGACTGTGACCTGTCGGAGAGATAGGAGGAGAACCACCGTAAAACAGTGCCTCCCACTCCCAACCCCTCCAACCGGCGCAGCATGATACCATGGTCGATGGTATCAAAAGCCGCTGAGAGGTCTAATAGGACCAGAACAGAGGAGCAACCTCTGTCCCGAGCCCTCCAGAGATCATCAACCAACGCGACCAATGCCGTTTCCGTGCTGTACCCGGGCCTGAAGCCGGACTGGAACGGATCTAGATAGACGGTTTCCTCCAGGTACTGCGGGAGCTGTCGCGCAACCACACTCTCAACAACCTTCGCCAGGAAGCGAAGGTTGGAAACTGGACGATAGTTTGCTAAAACAGCTGGGTCCAGAGAGGGCTTCTTGAGGAGGGGCCTCACCACCGCCTCTTTCAAGGCGGGAGGCAAGAACCCCTCACTCAAGGAAGCATTTATAATCCTCTGGAGCCAGCCTCGTGTAACCTCCCGGGTAGCCAGCACCAACCAGGAGGGACACGGGTCCAATAAACATGTGGTTGCGTTCAACCTCCCCAGCATCCTGTCCACGTCCTCGGGAGTCACAGGGTCAAACTCATCCCAGATAACCGTCTCAAGACAGACCTCGGACAACCCGCCTGTACCTACCCAGTCGGAGTCCAAGCCTTCCCGAATTTGAGCGACTTTATCGTG
Organism: Pituophis catenifer annectens; assembly: GCF_029215685.1. NCBI lineage: Eukaryota > Metazoa > Chordata > Lepidosauria > Squamata > Colubridae > Pituophis > Pituophis catenifer. The sequence continues at coordinate 56,564,188 of NW_027256883.1, read as the reverse complement.
CAGATAATGCGCAAAATCCTCAGCACGACCTTGCAAGGGGTCTTCCCGCGCTCCCAGATGGAGAAGGGAGCGAGTCACCCTAAACAAGGCAGCTGGGCGATTTTCTGCCGACGCGATAAGAGCGGAAAAGTAATTACACTTCGCCGCCTTTATCGCCACTAAGTAGGTCTTGATATAAGACCTCACTAGTGTACGGTCAGATTCGGAGCGACTGGCCCTCCAACTACTCTCTAGGCGTCTTTTCCGGCGTTTCATCCCCCTCAGCTCCTCGGAGAACCAAGGAGCTGGGCAGATTCGGCGCAGGGTCAGAGGCCGCAAAGGCACGACCCGATCTAAAGCACCAGCGGCCGCCCTATCCCAGGCGGCCACCAGGTCCTCAGTCGAGTCGCATGCCAGAGTCTCAGGAAATGGCCCAAGCTCCATTCGGAACCTATCAGGATCCATCAGGCGCCTGGGGCGGAACCACCTAATTGGTTCCGCCTCCCTGCGGTGGGGCATAGCGGTCAGGAAGTCAAGTCTAAGGAGAGAATGGTCTGACCATGACAAGGGTTCAATAACTATATCCCCTGTATCTAAGCCATTCAACCACTGACCAGAGACGAAAACCAAGTCCAGCGTGTTTCCTCCTATGTGAGTGGGGCCCTGAATTAACTGGGTCAGGTCCATGGCCGTCATGGAAGCCATGAACTCCCGAGCCACCTCAGATGCTTCACCGATGGACGGCACCGATGATTCCAAACCTTTATCTTTCTTTCTTAAACAAATTCCATCAATGAATTAGAGACATGTTTTGAATTGTCCCCTCACTGAAATATCCAAAACTTCACTTTCTTCACTAACTTTGGGGTGTCAGATGTTCGATGACCAAGGAAAGAATAGTATAGGAGCCTTGATAGTACAGTGGTCTATGCACCCTATTATTAACATAGCTGCCTGCAATTTACTGCTGGTTCGAATCTCTCCAAGGCTCAAGGATGACTCAGCCTTCCATCCTTTCTAAGGTAGGTGAAATGAGGACCCAGTTTGTGGGGGCAATAAGCTGACTTTGTATAAATATACAAAAGTATGAAGGCTATTGCTTAATGCATTGTAAGCCACCCCGAGTCTCCAGAGAAGGGCGGCATATAAATCAAATTAAAAAAAAAAAGTATTACAGAAAAGTTGCATAGTTTAGCTTATTATTTTTTATTGAATTTTAAATTGTCAGCCATCCAGAGTCAAGGAATTTAAATAGGCAGCCATACAAATGTGATAAATAAAATAAATAATAAACATTTGGCACCATTATTTTTAGCAAAGGAAATATTACAGAGTTCTGACTGAAAGTTTATTCAAGCTTTTGCACCTGCCATATTCATTTTTTTAAAAAAAAACACTCTGAATATGTAAATAACTGCAAATAAATAATACCCATCACTTTAACAAAGGAAGGAGGGAGGGAAGGAAGGAAGGGAGGGAGGGAGGGAGGAGGGAGGGAGGGAGGGAGGGAGGGAGGGAGGGAGGGAGGGAGGAAGGAAGGAAGGAAGGAAGGAAGGAAGGAAGGAAGGAAGGAAGGAAGGAAGGAAGGAAGGAGGGAAGGATATCTGAGTTAACAAGAATGTTTCAGCTGGATACAAAACATTAGTGCAATGTTTTCGCCATCTTACCTCCATGGGTGTGTAGACAGGGCATTACATGAAACTGTAATACTCTCAATCCTTTGATGTAAAAAAACCAACAACAACAAAAGCCAAAACCAGACCACCACAGGAAGATTGGTTTCCAGCATTCACTACCAACTTCCCACAAATAAGTTCAATGGGAAAGCTGGCAGGAAGTTGCTCCTTCTCTCATTGTTTTTTTTTTTTTTGCCTGCCTGTGACCATTCTGTTTCTCTGCTTGGATAAGGAAGTATCTCTGAAACCATGACCTAAGGGGCAAGGATTGTCTAGTCTCAAATAAATCTCACTTGTGAGATAAGAAGGATTAATTACTTAGGTCCCTAGAAAACAGAAACCCTGATAGATATCAAAACCTTCAATTCATTTAATAGTCTCAAATAGCCTGTCTTTCATTTAGAACAATTTAAAGACAATCTTCTTTGACAATAGAACTGTTTACAGGTTTTGGATATATAAATGCTAAAACCTAGAATGCAAATCACTGAATCTTCAGAGAACTAACAAAAAGGGGGGAAAGGATTTTGTATAGTAATACTCTTCAACAAAACCAATTTTTCTAATGAAAATGATGTCTTAGCTGTTTTTACCTGTACAATAGGGGTGAAATCCAGCAGGTTCTGACAAATTCTGGAGAACCAGTAGCGGAAATTTTGAGTAGTTTGGAGAACTGGCAAATATCACCTCTGGCTGGCCCCAGAGTGGGGTGGGAATGGAGATTTTGCAATATCCTTCCCCTGGACTGGGGTGGAAATTGAGATTTTGCAGTATCCTTCCCCTGCCACACTCACCAAGCCATGCCCACAGAACCGGAAGTAAAAAAAAAATGAATTTCACCACTGCTCTACAATATCTATCTATTAATCAATAGATTGATCGATCAATCAGTATTGATATGGAGATAGATAGATAGATAGATAGATAGATAGATAGATAGATAGATAGATAGATAGATAAAGAAAGAAATATATCTATCTTTCTTTATAAATGATAGATAGAAAGATATAGATCCATTGATACACACACACACACACACACACACACACACACACACACACACACACCCCTAAAAAGGGTGACAACTTGGGAGGATGGCATTCAGTGGCAAAATATCTGATTCAGTAATGGGCAAAAAATATCCTATCTTGCATTGTTTTCCACCAATTCTCATTCTAGTAGAAAGACATTACATTTTTTAAAAAAACAAAGGAGAATATCTCAGAGGATTCTTCAAGTTGTTATGGGTAAAAGAAAGTGTTGTTGCATAAGCATTGAGTTACATTGTGACCAAGGATTATATGAGAACAAAATGGGTTTGAGGACATGCTTTTTTCAGGCTCATCTCCTGGCATATGAGGTTTGCCAAAAAGGCTGGATCAAATTTTACAATGGAAACACACTTCACTTATAAATGATTTTTTTTTTTTAGATTGAAACAATTAAGATTGCAATCCTTTCATGTGAGAAGGGCATACTTTGAGTTTCAGTGGTACTCAAAATGTGACTGGGAGCAGGAAATGAAACATAAAGTAACCCAAATCTGAAGAGTTACAATGAAGAAGCATTTTAAAAAGACTTCTATGATACATTTAGAAGGAGACTTCAGTTGCTAAACAATAGTATTTTGTAGGCTTCTGTGACCCATGATTTGCTGTACATATTGATCTGAAAATGAAATCCATTGGCCAATAAAGGAGAATATTTGTAGCTCAGGATAGAAATGAGGCAGAGGAGGGCTTCGCATAAATTAACAACCGGTTCACTCCAGCACCGAAAATGTGAGCATGTGCGCACATGTACGCTCACTTTGCTCTCGTGAGCGCCTTCCATGCATGCACATGGCCTTCTGCACATCTGTTTTGCTCTTACGCACACTTGCATGGATGTGTGTGGCTTAAAAATCACAGCTAAATAGGACGGCATAGCGCAGGTCACAACTACCCGTTCACCCAAATCGGTCCGAACCGGCTGAATCTCACCTCTGAAATGAGAGGTCCTTGGTGCTCTCTGAGATTGTTTGTTTTCTTGCAGATGTTTCATTACCCATACTAAGTAACATCATCAGCGTTAGTGATGATGGTATCTAGTCTGGGGAATGAAATGTCTGCAGGAAAACAACCAAACTCAGAGAGCACCAAGAACTCCTGAAAACCATTGAGCTCAATATATGTGTAGGTGTAGGTGTGTATGTGTGGACACACACACACAAACATTCCACACACACACCATCCCAAATACACTCGGTCTCAAATATATTTCAAAGTTTTAAATACTTTGAAGCAGCCAAGTAATAGTAATCAACCTGCTGTTCCTTTAAGATGAAAATAGGCTTTAAATGTATTTTACTATTTACATCAATGCCACTTTGAAGCTACCTTGCTATAATTAGAAGATAAATTACCAAGTAACCCAATGTATAAAATTTTAAATATTGTTGTTTGAGAGAAAAATGAATTATTCCTGTAAAAAGCATAACCTGAGTAACGCCATTTTAAACGCCATGTTTTACCTGATATAACCTGATTATATAACTTGGTAGTGAGGACATGAGAAAGGAAACTGTGTTGTTCCTGTGATGCTTGTTTTGCAGGATATATGATGCATACAGGACATATGATGCACATTTTTAAGGAAATAAATGTTTTTATGGACATATGATGCACATTTTTAAGGAAATAAATGTTTTGGTACATTCCGAAATGGGCCTGAGGAAAGGCCTACAAATAACGATACCAATCAACAGGGTACATCTGTTTGGGATATTTTTGTAGGATATTCCTAACAGGAATTTCCAGGGCGGAACATGAGAAGAGGAGCCAAAAATGTTATATAAGACCTGAAAACAATACCCTGTGGCGGCATTTTGCACTGTATTGCTGTAACTGCTTGAAAACTGTATTTAAACCATGTAATCGAAGCGGTCAGGGTTCTCTTTTTCATGGGAGAACCCTTTTGCAAAAACTTGAAATATATATATATATATATAGCTTTATGTAGGTCTTTGGTTATTCGGGTTTTCTCCCGCGTAAAATTGGAGGTTTCTTGGCAATGTTTCGACGAAGTCTCATTTGTCATCTTCAGGCTGGTGTTCTCGGCTTCGTGCTTCTAGGAGCAATGTGTGTGATCGCAGCTGTTTCTTCCTTTAAACTGCCAGTGGGGGTGTGAACTGATTGGGTGGGAGCTTGGCTGTGTTCTGATTGGGCAGAGATGTGTTCTGATTGGTTGGGGGTTTGGCTGTGCTCTGATTGGATGGGTGTGTGCTCTGTTTAGGTGGGGGCTTGGTTGTGCTCGGGTCAGTCTGAGTAGCAGGGGGATTTGAGCTGGTGAGCTGTGTTGCTGTTGTTTGGCTTTGCGTTCGTGGCTGTGCTATCTCTTCATGGTGGGTGTCAGTCTGCTTCATGTATGGATTGGAGGGGTTTAAGGTGGCTAATGATTCAGCTGTGGTCTGGCTTCTGGTCCGGGGTCGTGCCTCATTATCAGTGTGGGTTTGAGTCTGCTTTCTGCGTGGATGTGTGGTGGCTACATCCTGTGTGGCTCTCGTGAGTGTGGGTCTGGTGTCATTCTTTGTGTTAGGGACTCGTTTGTCAATAAGGGCGGGTTTCCAAATGGCTTGTAGGCGGGAGGTATCATCTCATTTATTCATGCTGTGTGGATGTTTTTCTATCTCGATGGCTTCTCTGATTATTCTGTTGTTAAAGAAGCCAGACCACAGCTGCATCATTAGCCACCTTAAACCCCTCCAATCCATACATGACTGACACCCACCATGAAGAGATAGCACGGCCACGAACGCAAAGCCAAACAACAGCAACATAGCTCACCAGCTCAAATCCCCCTGCTACTCAGACTGACCCGAGCACAACCAAGCCCCCACCTAAACAGAGCACACACCCAGCCAATCAAAGCACAGCCAACCCCCATCCAATCAGAGCACAGCCAAACCCCCAACCAATCAGAACACACCTCTGCCCAATCAGAACACAGCCAAGCTCCCACCCAATCAGTTCACAACCCCACTGGCAGTTAAAAGGAAGATACAGCTGCGATCACACACATTGCTCCTAGAAGCACGAAGCCGAGAACACCAGCCTGAAGATGACGAATGAGACTTCATCGAAATGTTGCCAAGAAACCTCCAATTTTACGCAGGAGAAAACCCGAATAACCAAAGACCTACATACAAACACCCACGAAAACCTCAGAAAACAAATATAGCTATAGCTATAGCTATAGCTATAGCTATAGCTATATATATATATATATATATATATATATATATATATATATATATATATATATATATATATATATATATTTCTCAGGTTTTCGCGGGTGTTTGTATGTAGGTCTTTGGTTATTCGGGTCTTCTCCCACGTAAAATTGGAAGTGTCTTGGCGACGTTTCGACGAAGTCTCATTCGTCATCTTCAGGCTGGTGTTCTCGGCTTCGTGCTTCCAGGAGCTCCTAGAAGCACGAAGCTGAGAACACCAGCCTGAAGATGACGAATGAGACTTCGTCGAAACGTCGCCAAGACACTTCCAATTTTACGTGGGAGAAGACCCGAATAACCAAAGACCTACATATATATATATATATATATATATATATATAATCTGCTGTTTTTTCTTGTTCATGCTCTCTGTGTCACTTATTATAAGATAATGCTGATTTCTGCATTTAACATTGTTCATCATCTGGTACCTTTTCTAATGTGCTACAACATTGCTGTCTGTATGATATGCTTGAACTGGCATATTATTTTTCTGCTATCCAAAGTTGCATGACCTTTAAAATAAAGTAAGCAAAAGCTTTGTTCTTGAAGAAAATTATGTGAAAGCAGTTAAAAGACGTTCACAAGAGAGATGGTAACTTCTTGTTAATCCCCACACAGAATATAAAGTGGTGACATCTGCATATAAAATACATTTATCCACCTCATTTATTGGAAAGTATAAGCTAAAGTTTAAGCTAAAATGCAGTCCTTGTATGTTCATTTAAAGTTAAAGGACACCATATGAGATTTTGCGTTGCATTCAATCAAAGATCATAATTGGATAGAATAAAAAGACCTACTTTAAGTGACTCAGTGAAATTCTCCCAGTACACTGAGTAACCTGTTTCCATACTATGCCTCACAGTGACTTCCAAAGTCCCTCTTTGAAAAGTGATTAGCAGTTTGAGAAATGAGAGGGGCTGCTGTGTGACAAATCCAATCTTCAAGGCCTGTGAAACACTTGAAACTGGTTATCCAGTTCTTTGAGCTTTGCAAATTGATGTTTAAGAAAGGAAAATGAATGAGAGGCATGATGCTTATTCTCCATGAAAGGATACAGCCTTCTCTGGGCATGAGCAAATATGCTGGCGAAGGGAGTCTGTACTTTTCTTAGTGTTTTTTTCCAGAGCAGGATGGCACAGTAGAGATCTTCCTATGGACATGAGAACTCTTCCAAAATTGCTACTGAACTGTCATTTCGCATCAACTTCATTCAACTGAGTTTTTCTTTTGGGCGCTTAAAAAAAAACAACTAATTCAACTACTTTTCTAGTACTACTGTAGCTCCAGGTGTCTGCTCAAAATCAAGCAGAGCTCTCAGTCTACAAATGATTAAATGATGATGATCAATAATTTTAAAAAGACTTTTAAAGAATAGGCATTTATGCGTACAGTTGTAGGCATACATAGGTTCCCCTTGCACATATGTGCTAGTCGTTCCTGACTCTAGGGGGTGGTGCTCATCTCCATTTCAAAAGCCGAAGAGCCAGAGCTGTCCGAAGACATCTCCATGGTCATGTGGCTGGCATGACTAAACGCCAAAGACACACAGAATGCTGTTACCTTCCCACCAAAGGTGGTCCCTATTTTTCTACTTGCATTTTTTACATGCTTTCGAACTGCTAGGTTGGCAGAAGCTGGGAAAAGTAATGGGAGCTCACCCTGTTACGTGGCACTAGGGATTCAAACCACTGAACCTTTTGATTGACAAGCTCAGCATCTTAGCCACTGAGCCACCACATCCTTTATAAGCATACATATTTCACCTCAATATGCAAACTTTCAAAAAGTGCTTTACTTTTGTAGCAGCAGGACTAAGTTCATAGGATGAAACAATAGAGGTTTCAAACCACTTCTCCCACAATACCACTGGTTTAACCCACACACCTGCTTCAGTGTGGGTGGATAACTACCACTCCCAGCCTTCAAGTGGGGCCTCACCTGGTATTTTCTCCCTACAATTCCCACAGCTTACACTGGTATCTAAAAGGATAAACATTACAAGAAAAGGAGGAAAGAAATTTAATAGTACTACCTCTTAGCTCTGTAACATGTAAACTGTATTTAAAAAAAAATCCAACCACCCAACATTAGAACTTCAAACACGGATGGTTTCAGGAGGTAAATTTCTGTAGTTTCCCAGGGTACAATGTACATTAAGTAGCAAATTGGTTAAGTTAAAAAAATGCAAAAGGCCTCAGTGTGGTGTTGATTGGTTACAAACAAGTGTTCCCATGGTTGCTGTTAATATTGATGAGAAAAAAATTGTAAGAAAATAATATTCACCATCTAACATTTTATTTGTCAAGTAAAATAAAGACTACTAGGACAGCCATGTTCAGAGATGGTATAAAGTCACTTCCCTTGGGCAGGAGGTTGGACTAGATAAACGTGGGTATCCTTTCCAGCCTTACAGTTCTATGTCTATGTCTCTTCCCCTTTTTGAGCAGTTCTATTAGCTGGAGGAGATTTTATACATACACAGAAGCATCTTTCAATGTTATATTAGATACCAGAAGTCCAAAACAGAAACTCTCTGTGCATGCAATTTTGTTATTGGAAGTTGGACAACATTTTCAGAAAAGACAAAGCACCTTGAAGAGAATAATCCCATTAGCTTTTTACCCCAAAACATAAATCCCATTTCCTTCATGCCCCAAAGCAACTTTTCAAGCCATAATAGCACTTCCTTTAGACTAAATATGAAGATATCTCCTGATATAATATCCCAAATGTGATGTTGAGAAGGTAGAGGTTTTTTTGCTGCAAGTTATAATGATACTTGCAATCTGCAAATAGGATTCAAGTGACACATGGTGTTTTGTTGTATATGGTTGGTAGTTATGAATTTGAAAGAATTAAGGGAAGCCAATGTAGTTTAATCCTGAAGTGCACTTATTGCAAGCACAAATCCCCAGGCTGGTTCCTGGAATCTCCAGATAAGATTGAAATGTCTTCTATGCAAGTCTGCAGAAAATCAGCTTTGTCTATAACAAGCTAGTCTTGGGATGAAACATTTCTTTTATTTCCTGAAAATAGAGCTTATTAAATGCTAATCATAATGTTTTCCAAAGTGTAACCTGAAGATTTGCAAGAGCATTAAAAGATACTTAGTAGACTATGCAAATCCATCAAAAGAGATCCTTCATAATGTGCAGGAACAACGTGGTATCACCTGTCATAGAATCAAAGAAGGTATCTTTGTTCCAGACCCATGTTTCTACTTTAGAAACTGTTTTTTGACTGTTTTCACTTGAGTGGGCATGCATAGTCATAATAATGACTAATTTTTCACAATCACAAATACCTTAAAACAATGAAACAATGAAAATTATAGGTGAACACAAGAAAATGTTCTCACAAAAAGTTTATTGGAAGATAAGTTTGAACCCATAGAAAAATAGATTTATTACTGGACTCAACTCCTAGATAAATCTATTTAGTATTGGACATGGATGTTTATGTGTGTACATAAATATTTATTTCCTCCCTATTAAAAATCACTAATTTTAACTTAAGGTTAAATGATTACCATTAGCCAACTTTTAAGTTGAATCATATTTGTTTCATTTTTCAAGTCATTGCCAAATATTAATTGAAAGAGTGACATTTTGATATCATATTTTTGTTATACATGGAATAGTTAAATAGAACATACCTCAGAAGTGGAGGGGAGGGAAGTGTCTTAAATCTATGTCTAATGTCCAAGCACTTAGGAAGCCGAAGGCAGAATGGACTTTTACATCAATGCTATCGATGAGTTAGAACAACTGAACCTTTTGTTTGCAATTACTTAATCATCAATCAATGGGTATAATTTCTTTTCCAACCCTTTTTGTGACTTTCTCCCTTCATTGCTGTGACATTTTCACTGTGGTGAAAATGTTTCCAGACTGCCTTTAACAGGCGTTGGCAGTATTGCTGGTGTAGTATTAATGGAAGTGCCAGTATTGGTCCCCACAGCAGTTGCTTTTCCCCCCCATATATCAGTGATCTCACAGGAGAAATTCCACTTCCTAACATGCAGGTTAATGCTCTGTAGGACTTCTTCAATTCAAATATACAAGCTTAACAGCATGAGGCTGTTCCACTCTTAAAAGGACTAGTCTAAAAGGATCAATAAGCAAGTTTCTAATACAGTTTGTCAAATATTGAGAAGACAATGATATAACTGCACCAGAATGGTAGAATTACTGCAAATAACATGATGCACTCATACAACTCTCTGAGCAGTTGAAACTAATGGGTTGTTCCATTTCTTATGTTTACTAGGAATAAATGAAGGTCATGTTTCTTCTTGTTGCTGTTGTTAGCACTAAAGAAAATGTGTGTTTAAACCAGTATTTACTATATCTTCATTTTATAGTCTCTACTAAACATATGGGTAACCAAAGTCATATCTACATATGTGGTTGAAATGCTTTCATTACTATGATAGTTTACAATAATCAAGGGTGCTGCTTTATGTGATGTATTGTTTCCAGGTGAAAAAAGAAATGAATAAGCAACCTGCTTATAGGTCCCTGCAGAAGATTCAACCCATAATTTTGGAACCAGTATAATATAGTAAAATATGGCCTCTGTTGTCTGCAAGATAACATTATTATGATTGGTCACACAGTCAACCAAATGTTTAAACTGGATTTGGCATTTTTGTCCACCTATCAAGTCCTTCATAAAAACCTGGTATAAGCAGATACTGCTGTTAATAATATGAGAAGTAATATGCAAAGTATTATTCAAAATAGAGCTGCCTTTATTAATTGATTGGTGGTAATATTTTCAATACCAAGGTTGTTCAGGGGATGCTCTATATCCGTGATGGCAAACCTATGGCACGGGTGCCACAGGTGGCACATGGAGCCATATTGGTGGGCACGCAAGCTCAGCTTCGGCATGCATGTGTGTGCCGGCCAGTTGAGTTTTGGGCCTTTTGGGCCCACCAGAAGTCAGGAAACACGCTGTTTCCGGCCTCCAGAGGGCCTCTAGGGGAGGTGGGGAAGGCTGTTTTTGCCCTCCCCAGGCTCCTAGAAAGGCTCTGGAGCCTGGGGAGAGCGAAAAATGGGCCTACTGGGCCCACCGTGCCATCAAGTGCCATAAGCAGGGGGAGCATGAGGGGGAGCGGGCGCATAGAATTATGGATGTGGGCACACATGCATGTGTCCCCCCCCCGCTCCCCCTCCGCTTTTGGCATGCGATGGCAAAAAGGTTAGCCATCACTGCTCTATATTATGTTATTTTCCCTCATCTTTTAAATATATAATAACTCAAAGTGGTGAGCATATCTAAAACTTCTACTTCCTGTTTTCTCCAGAGAAACAATCATGTGAGGTGGGTTGGGCTGAGAGAGATTGTTGGCTGGGGGAATTCTGGGAGTTGATGTCTACACAAGTCTTAAAGTTGCTCAGATTGGACACCTTTGCACTACACCAAAGTAGCTCTCTGAATGTTGCTGCAAGACTACTTTTTTTTAGTGACACTGAGAGGAAAGGACTTATTCCTTTCACCTCACTGCTCCAACATCAGTGGATGTCTCACTAACATAAACAGAGCTGAGATTTGCCAAGTTAGCCTAAGGGGAAAAATTGGAACATTTCTAATATGGCATCAATGCAACAAGAAGCAAGACAAAAGGGGTCATCGTCTTAGCAAGGACCTTCTTGTGTTTGTCAGGAATAGGGTTGCATTGGGGTTTGTTCTTTGTTTAAAACGGAATTTATTTATTTATTCTGTGTCATTGTTAATCTTCTTACATGGGAACAGGCCTGCCAGAAAGACAGGTTAGAAAGTGGAAAAGGAATCAGATTCTCTAAGGAATCTGATTTATCTACTGATCTAATTCAGAAGAAAACACAAATGAAATCTCCAGTCATGTTCTGTCTAACCCTCTATAAATTCAGTATAGTATATATATAGTATATATATAAAGAATCCCCCCAGCAACTGTTTCTTTTGTTATTTTAAATGCCAACCTGAACGTACCAAGTTCATTCCACCCCCCATATGTATGAACCTGAAAGCTCCTATGTTTTTTATCTCTGTGTTGGGTCTCTGCTGGTAACACTGCAATCCTTCACACGTAGCCATTTAAAGTAGATGACTTCCTGCTATGAACAAATCCATGGAGTCCTGCTGAAGTACTCTTTCTAAGCTAGAACTGTGTGTGTCAAATCCTTCTTAAAAGGAACTTAAACTCCTCTACTAGGAAAGTGCTGGAATTGAAAGATGTCTACTGTTACAAAAGCATTACCTTGATGCAAAGGAAAAGGCAGCCAATAAATCCAGGGCATATTTGTGAGGGAGTGAAGTTGTGGAATGCTGTCTGATCTTTTTAAAAGTAGCTGCACTCATGCAGAGGAGCTCCTCTAGGCATTCATCCATTCCCTCAGAACTGCTCTTGGAGGCATCCAACCTTATATCCTCTCAGTCTTTCATATTCAAGAAAAGGGAAGAAGAAGAAAAAAAAAACATTTTGAATCAGGCCCAACTGGGGCCCAGTCAGGTCCATCCTTAGAAACTGCCACCCAGGTTTCACACACATATTTTTGCAACTCAGTATAAAAATATAGACACTGATCATGAGCCAAAGATATAAACATTATTAAACTACTAAAAACATTATTTACAGCAGAGAGGATTTCTGTAAAAAACAAACAAAAAAAAAAGTAAAAGAGAATGGAAAGAGATTCAGATGGAGGTTGCCAAGGAGCTCCAAATTACAAAAGAGGCAGATGAACTAACTCTGAAAAAGATTATTCTCAATTAGATCCCACAAGGATTGACTTTTCTAAATGTTTGACCTGATTGTTTATAAATGTTTAACATGGGATATAAAGGGATCATCTGCTCTTCAAAAAAGAAAATCTTTCACAACTTAAAAAAATTAAAAGAAAATATAATCTGCCTGCAAGAAACTCAGACATAAGTATATTTCCTTTATAAAAATCTGAATGAGGAATGTATTTCAGGTATTTTTATATATTAAAAAAATGAATTTATTTCATTTATTTTTTTAAATGGAGTTGTTTTGTATATTAATTTCCAACTAAAACCAGAACTTCTACTAACTGATGAACAGTTAGTAGCAGATTTGGCAGATTTGCTAGGGCAAAAATGGAATTACCTAGGGCTAAAACTATGAAATTGGGAATTTATCCCTCAAATAAAAATAAAGGAATTTTTTAAAGCAAATTATAGAGAAAGTTTTTCTTATGAAATTGATATTTGAAAGGGGATTATAATGGAGTAATGTTTGAATAATTATATAAAAGATCAAGAAGAATATAAAAATTATCCAAGATAAAGCACCAAGAGCCTTGTGGCGCAGCAGACTAAAGCACTGTTAAGTAAGACCAGCTGCCTGCACTTACTGCAAGTTCAAATCTCACCAGGCTCAAGGTTGACTCAGCCTTCCATCCTTTCGAGGTAGGTAAAATGAGGACCCGGTTTGTGGGGGCAATAAGCTGACTTTGTATAAAAAAAGAACACCGCTTGCGGGGGTGAGCGAAAGCCCTACTAAGCAGGTATATACAAAAGTATGAAGGCTATTGCTTAATGCATTGTAAGCCGCCCTGAGTCTCCGGAAAAGGGCGGCATATAAATCAAACCAATAAACAATCAAACCAATAAATTTTAAAAAAAGATTGGTAAGGAACTTAAATTTAATGGCTGTATACAAACAGAAAAATGGCAACTAATAATGAAACATGATTAGCAAATAATAATAATAATAATAATAATCCCTCAATAGCTGAGGATTGCAAAAAGAAATTAACAGTTTAAAAAAAAATAACTTGAGTAAAGGCACTGATTTAAGAATACTTTGGGATACAAATTAACTTTCATCAGATATTACTTCATACAACATGATATTTAAAAAGAAGGCCAAAGAGAAAATACAGGTTGTTTTGGATGAGATAAAAAGAAAAAGAAGAATTAAAGAAATTGCCAGAGAAATTTCACATCAAATTAAACTTTTACAACAATAGCTATCAATATGAACAGTAGAAAAAAATCAAATAAAAATGAACTATACAAACAAAAGAACGTTGAATTTATTAATGAACCAAGGAAATGGCTAATGTATAAACTAAGAAAAGGAAGAGAAAATGAAACTTCAACAGGGAGATACCTATTAACAGACAATGTGGCTATACAAAAAAAAAAAACACCCTTTCATCAGGGTATTATTGTAATGACATATTTCTTTGGTAAAAATAAATGAATATTTTTTTTTTAAAAAAAATCAAAACTTACAAAGGCTTATAGAGAAGCAAAGACAAGTGATGAATGGACTCATAACAATAAGGGAAGTTTCTGACATTGTTAAAAAAAATTAAACAGGAAAAGTACCATGACCATGGATTAGAGGGGTTTTATACAAATGCTTTGAGGCTGAACTTTTACAATCCCTGCAAAATATAATGAATTCTATCCCATAGGGAGGAAAGATGCCAGAGAGTCAGAAAGAGGCTAATATAGCATTAATACCTAAAAGAGACAAGATCTAACTCTAACAAGCAATTATAGACCAATATAAATAATGAATAATAATGATTATAAGTTGTCCACAATTATTTTAGCAGATAGACTGAACATAATTCTACAATATTTTATTAATGAAGATCAATATGGATTTTTCTCTAAGAGATAGTTAAAAGGTAGTGTGTCTGAATGGGCTAGGCCTTTTTACAATATTTGGAACAAGTTAATTTAAAAAAAGCTGCAAAATTTTCTTGGATGCAAAGAAAGCTTTTGACAATTTAAATTGGCCCTTTTGTTTAAAGTTTTGGAAGATATGAGAGAAGATATTAGAAAGAATTTTATAAAAAGGGTAAAGTCAGTTTATACTTCACAAAAAGCATATATTATTCTTAATGGATATCTTAACAAAAACATGCCAAATACAAAAAAGAATAAGACTTAGTTTGCCACTAGCTCCTTGCCACTTGTGATTATTTTGATTTTTAAATTTATGAATTGGCAAAATAAGAGGATAATGGGTGCAAATATTTAAAAAGAGACTTATAAGTTGAGAGCTTTTGCAAATGGTTTGGTTATGGTTTTAGAAGATCCTATGAGGGATTGAATTATTAATGAAAAAAATTTCATTAATATTAGCTTTCATTAATATTAGTTTTATTAATATTAAATTAGCTGATTTTAACACTGTGAAGAAAAAAAGTTCTTGAAAGAGTGTGAACATGTTAGCAAGATAGAAACATAGAAGGAATATGTGCTAATTGGTTAACTTTGCAGTGCTCAGTTTTCAGTACACTTTATCCAAACTTCTATGGCAATGTAACTGATATGTTTTTTAAAAAAATTAAGACTATAACACTTTCTTGAGGATAGTATCAGAAGAAGGGCAAGAAAATAACTCAAGGATTGCTAATTATGAATATCTATGCTTACATGATATCTATCATTTTCTCCTCCTTTCCTGGAATGCATAAATATGAGTGCATCCTTTTCTCGGTAGAACTATCTCCCATTATTTTCTGGAGGAAATTGCTCCAACATGCGCTGAATAAATAATTACTGCAATGAATCTTGATTATTGGTTTTTGGGTCCTGAATTTGGTTCCACAATGCACAGAAGACAAAGTTGTTAACAAAAATATGAAGATGCCAAATCAAAAAATATTGAAATAAATATTTTCATATTAATTTCAATTGGGTATTATTTCAAAATAACATTTAAACACAAGTTGTATATTATTTCAAAATAGTTATGTTAAGACATGGAACGAAATGAGGAAGATGGGAAATACAATTATAAATTTAGGGAAGAATCTCTGTGACTAAGATGAATATTTTGCCTAAAACATTATTTCTGTTTCAGACAACACTGATGTGTTGAAAACTGATGTACTTTTTGCTTTGCTTTGTTTTTTTAACTTTTTTCTCTCTTAAAACAGTTTGATAATATTTATCTTTGATTAAAATTTTAATAAAGTTCCAAAAACAAAATAAGCAATGTCAATACAAGTGAACAGAAACTAACTAAATAAAACATTACTTACAGCAATTTAAAACATTGTTGTAGAAATTACTTTCTCACTTTCTGTACAGCTTCTGCTTGTTGAATTTTCTTGTTAATTTAGAATATGTGTTCATTACTTTATATTGTTGATATATGCATATGTGTATGTGTATGTGTATGTGTATGTGTATGTGTATATGTATATGTATATGTATATGTATATGTATATGTATATGTATATGTATATGTATATGTATATGTATATGTATATGTATATGTATATGTTGTGACTCCGACCCCTGAGCCCGTCTTATTGGAGGGAGAAGACTCCGAAGGTGAAGGAGAGGAGTTGGCCAGGCCTCCCTCTCCAGGTCCCTCCTCTCTGGCAATGCCTCAGGTGTCTCCCAAGGGAGAAGAGATTGGCCAGGAGTCAGGTATCTCCGAGCAGTTGCAGTCAGACAGTGACAAAGATAAGTCTTGGCTGGATCCACACCAGAGATTAAGCTGAGTCACTGGAACACACCCCACAGGGGATAAAAGGGGGTGTGGTGGCCATTCAGGCTCTGTGACAGACAAAACTAAACAACTAGCAAGTTGCATTGTATCTCTGAAACTACGTTATCTGCCTGCCTTGGATTTAATACGGACTGGACTTGACAATTCTTTGACTTTGTGTATTTGTTTTGGTTTATCTGACGGAGGAGGAACACCTCCCTCTGTGAGTAAAGTTCTTGGCAAGCAGCTACTAGGTTGCTGCCAATCCTGTTATTGAAGGAATTTATTGTCTGCAAGTTTTATTTAACCCCTGGCTGACTGTTTGTGTCCGTGTGTGAGACGGGGACAGAACATGTATATATGTAGGTATATATTTATACCAGGGATGGGTTCTAAATTTTTTTACTACCAGTTCTGTGGGTGTGGCTTATTTAGTGGGCCTGGCTTGGTGGGGGATAATGTGACTGGGTGGGCGTGGCCATTTTTGTTTTTTTACTTTTAAAAGCATTTTTTCTACAGCCTTAAGAGGTTGCAGAAAACAATGCTTTGAAAAGCCTCTGCTGATCAGGCAACTCAGCTGGGATCATCAGAAGCTTTTCAAAGCATTTTTTATCACCACTTCGGCTGAAGAGGTTGCAGAAAACAATGCTTTGAAAAGCCTCTGCCAATCAGCAACTCAGCTGAGATCGTCAGAGGCTTTCCAAAGCATTTTTTTACCACCTCTTCGGCTGAAGAGGTTGTAGAAAAAATGCTTTGAAAAGCCTCTGACGTTCCCAGCTGAGCCACAGGATCAGAGGCTTTTTTTTTTTTTACTTTTAAAAGCACTTTTTCGGCCAAAGAGGTTGTAGAAAAAATGCTTTTAAAAGTTAAAAAAAAAAAGCCTCTGATGAGGTGGGCGGTGTAAGCGAGCAGCGACCGGGCTGGGGACCAGTTCAGGGATGTGGCCAACCAATGTTATTACCAGTTCTCGGAACTACTACAAATTTTTACTACCGGTGCTTGCGAACCGGTGCAAACTGGGAGCAACCCACCACTGATTTATACTTCCTTGATATATATCAGGGGCAGGTTCCAAATCCCATTGCTACTGGTTCACTCATGTGTGCTTACACGCACACACGGCGCTTCCACACATGCGCAGAAGCATCTGCACGGGTGGGTGGAACCTCCCGCCCTGCTACCAGTTCGCCCAATCCGGTGCGAATCAGTAGCAACCCATCACTGATGTGTGTCTCTCTATCTCTCTCTCTCTCTCTCTCTCCCTCTCTCTCTCTCTCTCTCTCTCTCTCTCTCTCTCTCTCTCTCTCTCTCTCTGTGTGTGTGTGTGTGTGTGTGTATACACCTTGTTGATATATAGTTTTATTTATATTTTATTTCTAAAACAACAAAAAATTACACACATGCACACACACGCACACACACACACACACAGAGGGTATAAACACATGCCACTCCTGTTAAGATCAGCTTGGTTATCCACATTTATCCCATTATCCAAGTCAGTCAGCATTCAATTGCAAACAAAAGTGTATCCCATCACAACCAAGTGGCATCTCTTGCCAAAGTTTTAAGTAGCCTTTTCTCAGAAGGTTGATGAAAATATTAAAGCTTCAAGTTTTGCAAGTTAAAAATTGCTCTATATCCCAACATAAATGCATGTTTCCATTCCTCCAGATAGGATACTATATACAGCTGAGACACTAAATATTTTCTAAAATCTAACTTTTAGATAATTTTAAGCATATATGTGTGTGTGTTTTATGAGATAAGTTTAACATTTATGTAACAATTCTAATTCTTAGTTTTTCTTCCTATTTCCAAAGAAAGGGCTTACAGTATATGAGTGTCATTTTCTCCCCCTCTAAATTATAAGAATCAACTGTTATAAAATATTTTACTTATACATAAAAAAAGAATCAACAGTTGGCCTTGTTCTAGCAGCTAGTGATCTTCTGAAAGTAAAACTTTTTTTCCTGTTGTTTTGAACCCTGAGGTTCAAAAGCTGAACTATGTAGATAAGATTCTTTGGTATTTGTAAACCAACAAATCCTATGCAGTGTAAACTGCCTAATCCATTTTAGGATTATTAGCCACCCTTTTCTTGGATTGAAGCCAATAGTCTATCTTCAACAATCATTAACTAACTTGTTCCTTTTTAGAGGTGTCTCAGTTCATTATTTGCATTGCCAAACCTTTTCCCTGAGGCCTGCTGGATGTTTCTAATATCTGCCACCTATTCTCTTATGGAAACTATTACCTATAAGAATTTGAACTACTACCTGTTTTTATCTCCTTATCAACAACTGTGTGTACACACACACACACACACACACACACACACAGAGAGAGAGAGAGAGAGAGAGAGAGAGAGAGAGAGAGAGAGAGAGAGAGAGACCATCAGAAGTCATTGCTAAGAGGAGGCTCATTATATAGTCTAACCATTTTCTGACATTATATGTTCATTCTGCATAAGTGATAGCAGTTCTGCATCCCAGCTGAATGCCAAATTAAAATGGGCCCATGTCATAAGTCTTAAATTATGTTCCAATCTTGAACATTAAGAGGGTCAGGACCTTGATGCTGAACTACAGCTTCTAGCAGACCAAACTAACATAATCAAAAGCGGGTCATACCAGCAGCTGCTATTCAACAACATCTAGAGAATTCTATGACCCTCAGCCTTGCATTAAATGAATATTTCTTCTTAAGAAAAAAAAAATCTTAGTGGTTGAATTCAAGATAGATGTTCAGGAACAAACACACTCAGAATGAGCATGCAATTATCTCTTTTTACAGAATACCACTGCAGTATGTGTTGAATTAAGTTGTAAAGAGATTTTATTGAGCTGTTTGAAGATACTGGATTCTTTCAGCATTTCTGAGCCAGCGTTCTCATCAAGTTTACTGATCCCCGTGAAGGCAATGTTGTGCTTAGACATGTCAACATGCATGGAATAATTTCACACAAAATTCTTAATTAAACTATCCTGCACATATACACACGTGTGCACCAAGTTCATAGGTCCTACTAGACTTAATCAACAGTGATAAGCATATTCAAGTAAAAAGAAATAAAAAGGAACAAAACCAAATGCACACATAGTTCATGCTAAACAAAAGAAATGATAGATACTCATAGGTAGGAGATCATTTGCATGACAAAAGAAGAGTATGAAAGTTATATTTAAAGAAAAGTGGCAAAAAAAAACAACCCAGTTACTGAGAATTTTCAGGAAAGAATTACAATGATTACTTTTATTATTTTGTTACTATTATTAAATTATTATTTCATTATGTCATCTTCCAACATATATGTAGGAAATGTCCACTAACTAATTTATAAGATTATTTATCAGAATAGTTATAAATTAATTTTCTGACTTGGGACCTCAAAAGAATTATAGTTTTCTGACTTATCTCCTTGCACCTCTTTTAAGAAATAGAGAGCAGATATGAGAAAAGGCTGCATAACAAGGCTCCAAATTGTCTATTAAAGAGACCATGAAGAAACTGATGAAATGAAAGCAGAAGAGTTCTCCTCCAATTTAAAAACCCAAACTTACAAGAAACATATTATTAAAAATAAACTTTTGTTTTTCCATTTCCTTTTATGGAATGCTAGAAGTCTGTACATTGCTGCTCTCTTTACTGGATTTTCAATGGCATCAGGAAGGATAGCATAGTTGGTTGACAATCTTGGCCCATTCTGGGTATAGAGGGCAGCTTGACTTCTTCTGGGCAGGAATCAGAAAAATAAAACTGACTTCCTTTTGGAATGGATTAGCTTTGCTCCTGTGACCACCTGGGAGCAGGCTGGCACAACTGCTTGGTAAACTCGGGGTCTTCTGGAAGACAAGATTAGTTCTGAAAAAAAAAAAAAAGCTGATGATATTCTGTATGGCATTGTAATTTGCTGCTTCTACCTCTATTTTTATAGCAGTACTGTAGAAGTTTGAGTCAGTACTTGTAAATGTTAGCCTGACATTAGTTTACTCATTATCTAGATATATCAATCTTCCCCATTTGTACAGAATTTGAAAGCAAAATCAGCTTGAGCCCATATTTAGAATGCTGAGAGTAAGTTAGATAAGATAACCTTTATTGTCATTTTTTTTACTGTGGGCACACTGGCACACATTAAAAATGAAATTCTGTTGCCTGCTCTCAAAACTGAACACATACATAACACACATATAGACCAGGGGTGGGTTCTACTTACCTTTACTACCAGTTCGCAATGGGATTGCGTGCTCGTTTCTCTTGCGCATGCACCTTGCTTCTGCGCATGCGCAGATTGCTTCTGATGATGTCAGGGTCAGTGGGCGGAGCCTCCCACCAGTTTTACTACTGGTTCTATAGAACCAGTCCAAACCGGGAGCAACCCACCACTGATATAGACATGCTATATACATACATATGAACAGTATGTACCCACACCCTTGCATATAAATACATATAAATATTAATCATGGATACATAGCTTCTAGTTGCTGAGTTTGTTTGAAGTTGAACTTCTAGTTAAGTTGGCAGAACCAACTGTTGTGGCCCGCCAGCGGTCTGCACAGATCGTGGCTGATCCCGATGATGAGGAGGCTGGTATGGGGTCGCACCAGCAGCCTGCACAGCCAGCGCTCACGTCGGACAGCAAAGAGGCTGAAGAGGATGTGGTGCCAGAGGCAGAGATTCAGCCTGGGCTTTCAGAACCTCCAAAGGCTCCTTCAAGTGGAGAGAGCGAAGTGGAGGAGCCTCTCCTCAATGCTCGAGCACGCAGGGCTGCCAAAAGGCAGGAGTGGCTACTCAGGAGAAGGAGGTCTCCTCGAGAGTAAAGTTTGAGGATAATTGGCCACTCCCTTAGCCTATTTAAGTCACACGCAGTTAGTAATTTCTTGCTGGAAACAATGTGTAATTATTACAGAGCATTTTTGAAGAGTGAGTGTCTTATCTTCTTTTCTGGGCTGGTTGCCAACCTTTGCCGACTTTGTTTATTCTTGGTACGTTATAACTTTGATAAGGACCTGTGGTGTGTGTCACAATCCTTGGGAATCCAGAGCTGGGGCAGAACACCAACACAGAAGTTACACAAGAGCCTAAGTATTTGTCGATGGATGTGTCTGTGTACAAATGACTGAACATTCATTGCTACACTTTTGGCATATATGCCATGATTTCTTCATCAAGCATATAAGGTATAGAACTTACATTTTAATGCCATGATATGTGTTTCATTATTTTGATGAAAAATCCTGTTTGCTCCTGTCCATAAGAAAGGGCAAAATTAGTGATTATAGTTAGCCACTCTAAAGAAGCTGAGAGTTGAGAAAGTAAATGAAGCTCCTGGTAAAGTTATCCTTGTCACTCTGAAGACCTCTACTGGATAAGAAACTTTAAGGGGGTGATAAACCTCATCAGCCAGTTAAAGTCAATACTAGAGAACTCACTCCATTATTCAATGTTATTACCATTCTGGAAATAAGGGACTGAAGTTACAATATTGTATATTTCAAACTCAACATTGGTTTGCCATGAGATCAGTTTGACAAAATCCTATTAATGGAATATTGAAGGCTATCTTCTTCTTCTTCTTCTTCTTCTTCTTCTTCTTCTTCTTCTTCTTCTTCTTCTTCTTCTTCTTCTTCTTCTTCTTCTTCTTCTTCTTCTCCTTCTCCTCCTCCTCCTCCTCCTCCTCCTCCTCCTCCTCCTCCTCCTCCTCCTCCTCCTCCTCCTCCTCCATTCAGCAAAGGACTTTTTTTTTTGCAAAGGGAAAGAAGCAGGAAAATCCACAGCCTATAGTAATCTTATAGGTTTGTAGTTATATTTGCTTGATGATTTCTTTTGTTCTGGTTAATAACCACAATAAAAATGGATGGTGAACAAAAAAAAATCGATAAAACTGAAGTGCTTTAGAAGGTTTGTTTTCCTTGCCTTAACCAAGATTATAAGAGCAAGGCCAAAAATAAAAACAGGAAAATGACTTCACCTTTCTATTATTTGAGAAATACCGGGACAGATGAAATGTAGCATCTTGGAAGTGAATTTGAACAGATTTAAGCATTTTAAAGATTACACCCACTTACTTACCCACCATACTTACTTAGAGTTGTGTTACAATCATTTTTTTTTTAAAAAAAAAAGAGGTTATCCTTTTCACATATACTTAACAAGAAACTTATCCTATGGCTGAGATTCCAGTAAATATTTTTATCTTCATAGCCATAAAACATTAAAGTAAAAAACTGCATATTTTTGGTCAAGATATCCACAATATAAAATATTGAAGAAGTTACTTGTTTCCTTGTAATTGTTCTGAGAAGCAGCACACCATTCCTTGACATACTTGAAGGAAAGCTATTCTGAGCTCTCTCCCGAGAGTGTATAAGTTTATGACTAAGCGGGTATCATGTTCATGCTAACCACGCAAAGTGCTTCCTATGCTCATATGTAGGATCATAAAGGAAACTGCAGTTGCAAAGGTGCCAGCACTAGATTCTGATTTCAACAAAGCAAAGTGAATTAATGGCTCTAAAGTAACCTTCTATCACCTGGCATATGTCTCACACATTCAGAAATGCGTTTGTGCTCCCAAGTGTGTTTACAGTTTTTTTATCTTTTGCTGCACAATATACTTGCATTGTAAGTATTTCAGAAAGATCATGTTTTTATTATTCTAGATATCAGCTCTGGCTAGCATCTATCCAACAGTCTCTGGAATGTGTGGTTTAACTGTGCAACAGGAGCATCTACTAGCCCCGTGATGGCGAACCTATGACACATGTGCCTGAAGCGGCATGCAGAGCAATGTCGCCTGGCATGCGTGGTGTCACCTGTTCCTCTTCCAGGTTTCTGGCGTGCATGCGCACACAATGATCAGCTGGCCTTTATGCGTGCAGCAGTGCCAGAAACTGAAAGAGCCGGTCTTCCGTTTTCCAGTATGAGCATGCATGCCGGCCAGC
This sequence comes from Pituophis catenifer annectens, assembly GCF_029215685.1. Taxonomy (NCBI): domain Eukaryota; kingdom Metazoa; phylum Chordata; class Lepidosauria; order Squamata; family Colubridae; genus Pituophis; species Pituophis catenifer. The sequence goes on along the minus strand of NW_027256883.1, from coordinate 56,540,827 downwards.
TGATCGTCACATGTGCATATGCGCCAGTAACCGGAAGTCTCGCTGGCCGGCGCACATGCGCCCTCACAAAACCGGAAGTGCATTTTCCGGCATATGCATGCCCCCTGGGCAGCTCTTCTTCCAGGTCGCGTCCCAGGCAAGCGCGCATGCACATGCATGTTCCTTTTTCGGCACTCAGTGCCAAAAACGTTCGCCATCACTCTACTAGCCTATGTGAAGTATTCTTGTTGTAATGAGCCTCATTAAATATTTTGGTCATTATAAATATAAATAAATATCTCGGTTATTTTTTCTTTTCTGATATAATTTGATTTGAGACTTTTTTCATTGTACAAAAGGATAAACAGTAAACAGAGTTCACTGTTTTCATGGTTAAAAAAACCCCAGTCATGAGGCTTTTTGTCACTTGTACATTGACATAGTTCAAACTTAACTCTATTTTTTTCTGTCATGGCTTCACACATTTCCCATTGTGTTCTCAGCTCATTAAACAGGTTTAAAAATGAGAAAACAGTTTTAAAACAGTTTTACGGGACTGGAGGCTAAAACATACAAAAAAGCAGGGGTAGGAATTGTGTATGTCTGGTTTAATGAAAAGAAGGATTAGGAGTGATATGATAGCAGTGTTCCATTATCTGAGAAGTTGCCACAAAGAAGGGCAAAGAAGGGGGTCAACCTATTCTCCAAAGCATCTGAAGGTAGGATAAGAAGCAATGGATAGAAACTAATCAAGGAGAGAAGCAACCTAGATCTAAGGAGAAATTTCTTGATAGTTAGAACAATTAATCAGTGGAACAACTTGCCTGCAGAAGTTGTGGGTGCTCCAACACTAGAGGTTTTTAAGAAGAGATCGGATAACCATTTGTGTGAAATAATATAGGTTTCCTGCTTGAGTAGGAGGTTGGACTAGAAGAGACCTCCAAGGTCCCTTCCAACTCTGTTATTCTGTCATTATTTCAGATACAGATGATGCTGGACACATTTCAGATTTGTTTGTTTAATTAAAACAAAGAACATAAGATTTAATAGGGAAAGTCATGTGGGGAACCTGATGGACACATAGGTACGTGTCAACAAATAATATTATTATCCAATATTTGCCTACCCGTGATTTAGCAACAGTGAGCTTATGTCATATTAGAGAAAGGACAAAATTGCATTATTCACCATAAAAGGTGAATGTATTTTGCAATAGCAGGACAGAAATTGTGTAATTACTAGTTCCAGGATCAACTTAGCAACTTCAAGCAGAACTCAAGCTCTAGAATCATGGCCAGTTCAGGACAACCATATTGAGCTAGCCAGATGGATTCATGGTCTGATTCAGCACAGGGCAATTTTCTATATTTCTGCACAACAGTGTTGAATGGATTTCCCAGGAAGAATATGACTAAAAGTGAAAAGCCAAGCAATGGTACAGGACATCCACAACTTACAACCATACTTGAATCCAATATTTCTATTGCTAAGTGAGACATTTCTTAATTGAGTTTTGCCCCATTTTATGGCCACAGCTGTTAAATGAATCACTGCAATTGTGAAGTTAGTAACACAGTTCTTAAGTGAATGTGGCTTCCCCATTGACTTTATTGGTCAGAAGTTTGTAAAACATGATCACCTGATCGCAGAATATTGTAACCATCATAAATATGAGTCAGTTGAAAAGTGCCTGAATTTTGATCACAGGCTACAACTGTCATAAGTGTGAAAAACAGTCATAAGCCACTTTTTTCAGTGCCATTGTAACAGTTCACTAAGTGAACTGTTGTAAGTTGGGGACTAACTATATAAGAGCAATTGTCCTTAAAAAATAAACTCTGTGATACTATTAGACAGATATAGAAGTTCACTTCACCAGTGTGTTTTTATGTCCACATCTACAGCACGTATCAGAAAGAACAATGCTGTTAATGTTTATACATCATCCTTCATACAATCAATGAAACCCTGGGAGAATCTCATTTTGCCAGATGTTCTGAACAAAAATCAGTGTCATCTCCTAAAGATGCAGTGGAAGAAGCTGGACCATGAAGTTGCCATGAGTATGATTCATTAGAATGCATGATGGGCAACCTCCTGGTAGTGATCTGTTAAGCTAGAAAATGACCAATGACAACATTAACAATTATTGGATTTTTGTTTTTGTAAGAGACACTCGTCTAAATAAAACCAGACAGCTAATAAGAGTGTTTTCTGACCCTTAGATTTAGTTTGTCAGAATTTCATATCCTGAGAAGTCCCTTGAAATGATAAGTAGTCAGCAGAGAGCATCATAATTATGCTGATGAGATTTTTACACCAGCTGCCAGTAATTTAAAGCACACACATTCTTCACACTGCAGGTTTAAGCAAACACATTACCTTTGCAGGAGGATGTAGCATCTGTAGTATGCTAAGCACTTGTTTACACAATCTTTTTTATTTAAGGCAACTGAGTTTAGCAGATTTTTTTTTTACCCACACTGCCTTTCACCTGTGCCCTTTTAAACAGCAACCTCTGAAGGAAATTGTTCAAATGAACACTGCTTAATATAGAAATGTATGTGAGTAGGGCAAGGAGGATCCTTTGGTAACTAAGGACCATTCCTTACATTTGGAATAAGTGCAACTGTCAGCCCTGTCCCAGCTTAGGCATTGAGAAAAGAAAGACTCCATTCATACACAAAAGGTATTCTTTTACTAGAGCCAAGTGGTTACAGCATAAGCAAAGCCAGATCTGAATATTGCTATGTAAACTCTGTGATTTTCTGACCCTTAGGTGCCAGGACCTCCCTCTTAGTCATTTGGTCAATGTTCAATAGCATTCAAGTGAGGTGCTTTGGTAACAGTCCTAAAATTTGACGCCTCTTTGGTGGGTGTATCTATTCCGTTCTCACACCTGTGATCTTGGATCCCTAACCATTGTCTCTAGTTGGCACTTCTGGTTCCTGTCATCCCCCTCCCAGCATTCCCCCCTTTCCCTCCTCCGCCCTTTTATGGCAGGATGCCATCAATGGAAAGTGAAACTGAAGCCGTATGTTGACAGATCTGACAGTAGCACTATAAGGGTTATCGTAAAAATGGCTGTAAGTCAGATGTTGGTTCTTCTGGGGGAGGGGAAGATTGTTACGTTTTAAAAGTTAAATTTACATATAGCTTATGTTCAATACCATACCAGCAACATACATAAAGGCTGAACATACACAAAAAATAACTCTGACCCAGTAAATTTTTTTACTACTGGTTCTGTGGGTGTGGCTTGGTAGGCGTGGCTTGGTGGGCATGGCAGGGGAGGGATACTGCAAAACCTCCATTCCCACCCCACACTGGGGCCAGTCAGAGGTAGTATTTGCTGGTTCTCCGAACTACTCCAATTTCCGCTACCAGTTCTATAAAACGTATCAGAACTTGCTGGATTTCACCCCTGCTCTGACCTGCTCAACATCTTAGTAGATCAAAATTACCTACTATATTTGTTCATCTTATGTTGCAGAGGTAGCCTAGAGTACAATCAGCAACTCTTCCTGATTTCCAGTCATAGTAAAATCTAAAATCTTTAAAATTATGGAAAATATCTGCATATTCAGTTTAGGAATGTCAGAATATGGGCTCCTCCCTCCTATAAGTCAGAGTACTTGGGCTGTTTTAAAGAAAAAGAGACAAAAATGACAAATACTCTGTAACTATCCTGAATACTTAAAGACATATAACAAGGTTAAATATCTTTTTGTTAGAGAAATTCCCTTATGAGTGAATTTGGTAATCTATTAAATATAGTACAAATCAATCTCACTAGGAAAATCTGGCTCCCATTTAAATATCTCTGAAAATAACCTGAAAGTCCACTGACATTGTCCATTGGGAAGTTAAAAAGGCTATTATGATCGCCCTTTTTAATTTGATTTTCTCTAGAAATGATGGGCAGCCACATTAAGAAGCCTTGGCCAACATGTTTATTTGGGATTATGGATGTTGTAAAATAAAATATCTGAAACGGAGTAACCTGGAAAAAATGGAAAACTTTAAAAATATGTAGATTTACATTTTACATTTACATATTACCAATAAACAATGAATATGTTCCCTAGTCAACTTCTGTGTTGTTTTTCAAATACTTGCTTGTGAGGAAAAAATGTTTGTACATATTATATATGTAAATGTGTGTGTGTGTGTGTGTGTGTGTGTACACATACAATTTTTCTTTACAAGCAAGTATTTGAAAACAACACAGAAGTTAAATGAGAAACATATTCATTGTTTATTGACAATGTAAATTAAGTGCATTTTGTGGTCTTGAAATGTTCTACATTATTAGAGCAATTTACATTTAGACCTTGAAAAGAAAAGGTCTAAAATTTATTTATTTTTAAATTTGTATACCGCCCTTCTCCCTGAGGACTCAGGGCGGTGAACAGCCAAGTAAAAGCATAAACTACAAACATTAAAATACAATTAAAAAGATATATATAAATTTGGCTCCATGATTAAAAACAATAACAAACAATTAAAAACATTTTAAAAAGTGTTAGGCCAGCCTGGCTTGCTGGAAAAAGAAGGTTTTAAGGGCACGGCGGAAGTCACCAAGGTCTTGGATTCTCCTTAACTCTGGGGGGCAGCTGATTCCAGAGGGTAGGTGCCTCCACAGAGAAGGCCCTCCCTCTGGGGGTCACCAGCCTACATTGTTTGGCTGATGGCACCCCGAGGAGGCTCTCTCTATGGGAGTGCACAGGTCGATGGGAGGCCATCAGTAGCAGCAGGCGGTCTCGAAGATAACTAGGTCCTATGCCATGGAGCGCTTTAAAGATGATAACCAAAATCTTGAAGAGCACTCGGAAGACCACTGGGAGCCAGTGCAGCTCACACAGGAGAGGTGTTGTATAGGAGCACCATGCGGCTCCTGTGACTACACGTGCGGCTGCATTCTGGACCAGTTGGAGCCTCCAGGTGCTCTTCAAGGGGAGCCCCATGTAGAGAGCATTGCAGTAGTCCAGGCGAGAGGTGACAAGGGCATGAGTGACTGTGCACAGGGAATCCCGATCAAGAAAGGGCCGCAACTGGCAGATCAGGCGAACCTGGCCAAAAGTCCCCCTGGCAACAGCTGTCAGATGTTCCTCCAAGGACAGCTGTGTATCCAGGAGGACTCCCAGATTACGAGCCCTCTCCAAGGGGGCCAAAGACTCGCCCCCAATAGTCAGTGATGGAGTCAACTGACTATATTGGGATGCCGGGAACCACAGTCTTGGAGGGTTGAGCTTGAACCTGTGTCTCCCCATCCAGATCCGCACAGCCTCCAGGCACCGGGACATCACTTCAAGGGCATCGTTGGGGTGGCCTGGGGTGGAGATGTATAGCTGGGTGTCATCAGCGTATGGAAATATGGAAAGAAAAAAAAAAAACCTCCTAAAAATTGATGACATATAACTATGTTCATAGCCTATTTCTGAACTGCAAGTTAGGAGACAAGTTAGGTGCACCACTGTCAAACTAGAGAACAAGAGGCTGAAGACTAGCATGATTCCAGTGGAGGAGCAGCTGAACCAGGCTCAGCAGGAAATGTTGAAGTTGAAGGCTTCCCTCAAGAACTACAAAGGCCTGATTGAAACCTACAAGAATCAGGTGATGAAAACCAAAATGGAAGCTGATGAGGTGACAGTGAAATTGGAACTCTGCGACAAAGAGTACAAAGCCCTGAAGGAAGAAATGGCCAAAGAGATTGAAAATGCTTGCAAGCAGTTCCAGAGCCAAGTGGCCAAGCTGGAGAAACTTCCTGAGATCTTGAAGATGATGGAGACCAAGCTGGCTCAGTGTCAGGAGCACCTTAAGAGTTATGAGAAGAAAAATATGGATCTGTCTGCCATGATTACAGACCTCTGTCAGTGGGTAAGGGATTGGCAGAAGGTGCCCACGCGAACCTCCAGCCGGGGACCAAAATGAGCTTCTAAGCATCAAGAAGGTGCAATCTTTGTCTCTTGTCTCTTTTTGAAATGATTAAAACAGCTGCATGGCAGAATAAACAGACCCATCACATGCCTGTCAAAAAAACAAAAAGTTAGGTACACTGCAAACAAGCCAAGGATTTTTTTTTTTTTTTACAAATAAATATTATTCCACCGAGGAGATCTGTTAATAATGTACAAGATTCAATGAACTGGCAAGACTTGAAAAACTACCCCTAATCTCAATGCTCTTCAAACATATTGGTTGAGCTAGATCATATATTTTCCAAAGCTCTATGTGGAACTTTGGAAATAAAAACAGAACATATTTCAGAACCCATGTGGCACAGTGGCTGTGATAGACCAACAAATTGATGTTGATAGATCAGGACAAAGATCCACATTCAATTCTACCATCAGATATGAATGTTCACTGGAGGACATGAGCCAGTCACTTTACCCCAGGAAACTTACTTGTTGAAAAAAAAGAAGGATTGCTATATATTTCACTCTAGTATGCTTTTTTAAAAAAGAGCTGATGGGAACAAGACAGAGACCAGGGTTTTTTTTTAATTATAAAAGAGATTCATTGTACAAATAGGTACAAATTGGATGTTTACTTGCTAAAGACTGCTATTTCTTCTTTACAACACTTTAATTTTTATCTCTTTATCAGTCTAGGCGTGTTGGTTTTTCTACCTTATTTTAGCATCTTCTACTTAGAATTCAGTTTTTAACCTGGAGACTTTTTAAAAAATATTTTTTATTAAACAGTTTGTCTTTAAAAACAACACAAAAAGAGACTTTATTTCTATTAACAACTTTTTCTCCCTGAATACATTCTTCACACACCCCTCCTTTTTGTTTATATTTTTTTTGTGTTTGCTTATTATTTTATTTATAAATTTTATGATTGCACCCTTGGATGTGACTCTGAGATGCTAACAATGGTTAAAAATAATATCATAATTAAAATAAGATTGTAACCTTTTTTTATTTCTTCTTGATTATTTTTGTCAACAATTTCCAGTCTATTTTATTGTTTTGCAATTTAGCTCTTACACTTTTATTCCTTTTATCATCTCTTATGTTTCCCCACCCACCCACCCTGCTTCCTTTTTCTCAAGATTTATTTATTCTGCTTCTTCCAACTCCTTCCTTCAGGTTTGATTGGTTCTCACAATAAAACAGCAATTACTCTGCTTTTGTCAATATCAATCCATTTTTTTTTCTATCTCTCTCAGCCTTCACCCCTTCTTTCAATAATATAGATAGGAACTTTCCCGGAAGAATGCAGGAGCTTCCTTTTGTTAAAGTCCTTCTTGTTCCTGCTCTTCATAGATTTTACAAGTGGAGTTTTGTGGGAGATTTTAATAGATGGCTAATGGCTTTGAGAAGGGGCAGACATGGTTGTCCGCTCATAGCCACCTTGAACTTCTGGAGAAAGGTAAAATGTAAATTAAATAAATGAATAACAAATATTTGTTGCATTCTGCTCATCGTTAATTTACAAGGTCAGATTTTTTTCCAGCAGTTTTGCAGTTTTCCAATATTGTTTTAATTGTATGATTGAGGAGAGAAAACAACAGCCAACATACAAAGATACAAAAAGAAATGACAAATGTTTTAATTCCGTTTTTGAAACATATCTTCTTCCTGAATAACAATAACATTATTCCAAAGATCAGATATCTATTTGATTTTCCTCTGGCTGTTTAAAGACACAATAAAACATGGGAAATCACACTATTTTCTCAAAGCAGTTATACACCATGATGACCTTAATTCCTGTTCTTCCTTTTATGCATGATGGGAAAATAAAATATAGAAATTTAAGCCCTAAGCACACTATTCACATGGACACATACACAGAAATACTTTTCATAAAGAGAATTGTGGATTCAGTCTTGGGGACCCAGGACTACCTCAAAAGCCTGATTTGACTTATTATCAGGGGATGTCTTATTTTGGGGAAAACAGGGTAGCTTTCCCCTTCACAGCAGTAATCCCATATTGTTATGAATAAAAGTTGAAATTGAAATCAAACTCCATTTTCAAGTTTTATGGGGCTTCATTTTGATCAACAGTAGATTAAAAAGCTAGAGCTTTCCCCCAAATACTTCAAAAATTTGAAGTAGGGAGCATGTATCTTACTTTGGGTCTCTGGTCAATAGGGTTGTTGTTTTTTTCACTAAACAAAGCCACTAGTCATAGTGGCATAAGGACCTTTTTTCTTGTAATGATCACTAGACCACACAGCATTTCTCTACCTAAGGAAAAAAAAGTAGGATTTTGAATAAATTAAGAAAGGCTAAGTATGATATTGTCTGCATGCAGGAGACTCATATTAAAAAAAAAGATCAAAACCATTTGTTAGAATGCCGGGCATTGGGTAAAACTTATACCTCATTAGCAGGTCAAAAAAAAAGAGGGATAGTGGTATATGTACGACATCATTTGAAATCCCAACAGGTTTTTGCTGACCAGGAAGGCCGGGTTCTCATGCTCGAAATAGAAATTGCCCAGTGGAAGTCTTTATTGATTTGTATTTATGCCCCTAATGACAATCAGAGGACTTTTTATCAAAACTTATATGTTAAATTGGGGGAACTGGAATATGAACATGTCTGTCTAGTGGGGGATTTGGATGCTGTAATGGATAGAATGCAGGATTATGTCCCGGGAAACATACAAGGAAGGTTAAAGGATATTAAGAGAACATTACCAAAAATATGTAATGATTTAAGGGAGGAATTAGGATTACAGGATATATGGAGGTTGAGAAATCCCAATAAAATTCAATATACTTATTTCTCTCCCAGACACCACTCGTGGACCCGAATAGATATGATATGGATGTCTCTTGAGTTGAGGGGGCTGGTCTCGGAAGTGGAAATAGGGCCCAACCAGTGGGCGGATTATAACCCGCTAATGGTAACTTGGAAGATCCCACATTGTAGGAAGAGTAGATGGAGAATGAATATAGGTATTCTGAAAGATGAAGAATTCATGAGTAAATTTAAGAAGGAGTTATATCTTTTTTTCCAGGAAAATAAGAAAGAGGATACTTCAATATACAATACATGGGATACGGTTAAGGCAGTGATGAGGGGATGGTTAATCAAATATATGATTGATAAACGAAGGGTGGGTAAGAAACACCGAGACAACCTCTTGAATAAATTACAATGGGTGGAAGAAAGGATGCAAAATGGATTAACCCAGAAAACATTGATAGAGGAAAGGGAGTACTGGCAACACCAGATTAAATTATTAGATCAAGAGGAATTAGCAAATAAAATAAAGTGGACTAAACAAAATTTTTTTGAAAGGGCGAATAAAACAGGAAAATGGTTGGCTTACCGGCTTAGAAAGGAGCAGGAACAACGGAGAATAGAAGGGCTGAAAGATGTAATTGGGAATCTTCATTGTACTAAGGAAGGCAAGAGAATGGTAGCTCAGGATTTTTTCACACAGCTTTATCAGAAAGGAGAGGAAAATATCTGTGAAATTTGGAAATATTTGGAAAAGACAGACTTGCCTAAAGTCTCAGAAACAATGAAGGAAATTCTTAATGCGGAATTTACAATGGAGGAAGTAGAAACAGTTATGAAAGCACAGGCGAATGGCAAAACCCCGGGTAGAGATGGCCTTCCAGTTGAATTATACAAAATAGTGTTTGACGTGATAGGAAGACACATGACGGATTTATTCAATGCGGTTATGAAAGAGGCTCAGGTTCCAGTATCTTGGACTGAGGCTTATATTTCTATTATCCCAAAAGAAGGAACTGATCTATCTCTTATTAAGAACTATAGACCAATATCATTACTAAATTCTGATTATAAGATATTTGCGGGGGTTCTTGCAGCTAGGCTTAGCTGCTTCCTTAACCAATTCATTCATTCAGACCAAAACGGCTTCCTTCCTAATAGATATCTACGAGATAATCTTAGAATTATCATGAATACACTAGAATTTTTCGAAAATCACCCGGATAAACAATTAGCTTTAATTTTTGTTGACGCCCAAAAGGCGTTTGACAGAATCATTTGGGAGTTTATGATTTCTCAATTAGAATATATGGAGTTTGGTGGGAATTTTATTCGGGCAATTCGAGCTATCTACCGGGAGCAGACTGCAAAAGTTCTCATAGATGGAGAGGAGACGGAGAGAATTCAAATTCGTAGAGGTACAAGACAGGGATGTTCCCTTTCCCCATTGCTATTTGTATTAACTTTAGAGCCCCTGCTTAGAGAAGTGAGAGGAAACACGGAAGTAAGAGCAATGAAGATTAGGCAGGAGGAAGTTAAAGTTCAGGCTTATGCAGATGATCTTGTATTTATCTTGGATTAACCACTGGACTCGGGCCTGAAATTATTATGCTTGATTAGAGAGTATGGGAAGGTAGCGGGGTTAAAGATGAATGAAGAAAAAACTAAAATCCTAGTAAAAAATATGACTCAGATGCAAAGGCAACAGCTGGAGCAGTTAATGGGTTTAAGAATAACAAATAAAATTAAGTATCTGGGTATATGGTTGACCGCCAGATGTTCCTCCATAAAGGAGGATAACTATCTTCCTCTTTACAGCCAGATGCTCAGAGACTTAGAAAGATGGAAAAATCTCCAGCTATCAATTTTGGGAAGGGTGGCAACCATTAAGATGTGCGTGTTACCCAAATGGTTATTTCTATTCCAAACAGCCCCGGTAAGGTTGAATAAAGAGTTTTTTACAAATTTGGATAGGAGTATATCTAAAATTATCTGGCAGGGAAAGAGGCCGCGGATTAGATTTAAAATGTTACAAGAACCCAAAAATAGAGGAGGATTTGGACTCCCAAATTGGGAGCTCTATCACCAAGCAGTGAACTTGATTTGGGTGAAAGAATGGATGGTTCTACAAAAGAGACGACTTTTGACATTTGAGGGAGCCGGTCTTCAACATGTCTGGCACTATTTTCTATGGCCGGGAGCATCCAGCCGCCCTAGACACTTTGATGATCACTATTTACGTAGGACACTTGGGTACACTTGGGAAAAGGTTAGAAGAAGAGTATATTCAAAAGTTCCATGTTGGATTTCGGCGCAGGAAGTTCATATTTACCCAACATTGTATAAAGGGGAGAAAACCTTGACGTATGAAGGTTTCTTGGATGTTCAGGGTAATCCGAAGTCATGAGAATTATTAACTCTTCAAGGATATAAGATAGACTGGTGGTCTTATTCTCAAGTGCACTCCAGGTATAAAAAAGATTTACATAGTGAAGGAATCTACCGTAAAAGACAAGAATTGGATAAGATCTTATTAGAAGGAGGGAAAGGGATATTATCTAAATGTTATGCATATTTATTGTCTCTGCAGATAGGACAGGATGTAGTGAAGGATTGTATGATAGCATGGGGGCAAAATTTTGGATATCCCCTTGACTTCCAGCAATGGGAACAGATTTGGTTGAAAAATATAAAATTAACCATGGCCTCCTCATATAAAGAAAACATATATAAAATGGTCTACCGGTGGTATCTCCCCCTGGCGAGATTAGCTAAAATGTTTCCCGGGACATCTGCCTGCTGTTGGAAGTGCGGTTACAGCAATGGAACCTATTTTCACCAATGGTGGACCTGCCCGCAGGTGGTTAAATATTGGAAAAAAATACGGCAATGGATTTTGGAAATTACACAGATTAATTTGGAATTAAGACCTGAGATTTTCCTATTGGGGGCAAAACCTTTGAATGTTAAATCAGATATATGGTTCTTGTTGATTCACATTATCACTGCAGCAAGATTAGCGTATGCACAGGATTGGAAAAATCAATACTTACCGATAGATTTGAAAATAATATATAAAATTAATGAGTGTGCAGAATCAGATAGATTAACTAGATTGATCAATGGTAAAAAAGATTCAGAATTTTATAACAGTTGGAAAGTATGGTACGATTGGGTCCAGAAAAGGTGGGATAGAATAGATATATGATGTATATATATATGATGGCAAATATGTATGTATAAAGGAATGATTTTATACTTATGGACAATGTAATCATATTATACCATGATGGCAGGATTGTATATTTTATTAGTGTATATAATATATTAATAAAAATTATATATATAAAAAAAGAAAGAAAAAAAAACAAGAATACGAAGGGAACATCACGAAGAAAAAGGAAACAAGAACAAGAACTTGGGATATTGCAGGTATGTATGATGCTTCCTTACCCTTCCAAATTCTGCGAAGAATTAATACCCTCCCTTTCCCATTTGATTTGCTTTAAATTCGCCTCCTACCATCATGAACAGCTGAATTCAAAATAGAAGGAATAGTTTACTAAAGAATTTTGAATAGTCTGCACTCTCCCTAATAATTTAGGGAAAAAAAAATATTCAATTGTTTCTGCACAATGTGGAGATGGTACCTTTGGATTGATTTAGAAAAATAAGGTAATTTAAATGTGTTCCTTATACAGTCTAAAATGTAAAAATCACAAAATAATGCCAGGTAACTAAGCACAATAAAAATATATGTAAACTGAGGAGTTGTTGGGAAAGGCACAGCAACCTATTTTACAGGTTTGCAGCTAGAATCTCAGTCAGTTTACTGCTGCTTATTCTGTGGTGCTCTGTGATGCAAAAAGAAAGCACCACAACATTACCACTGGCCCTATATACAATGTTAGGCAATTTTCTGTAACTACTAACTGATGTCCAGAGGGTGTATATACACATTCACATTACAAGAAACACCCAATATATCAATGCTTAAGATATAGTTTTAGGTATCAGAACTAGCTACTCCATGTCAGTGGTGAAATGTAAAATTTGTTATTACCGGTTCTGTGGGCATGGCTTGGTGTGTGTGTGGGGTAATATGACTGAGTGGGCGTGGCCAACTTTTTTTTACAACCTCTTCGGCTGAAGAGGTTGTAAAAAAATGCTTTTAAAGCCTCTGACGATCCCAGCTGACTTGCCTGATCGGCAGAGGCTTTCTTTTCTTTTTTTAAAGCCTCTGACAATCCCAGCTGAGTTGCCTTTTGGCAGAAGCTTTTTTTTTTTAAAGCCTCTGACGATCCCAGCTGACTTGCCTGATCGGCAGAGGCTTTCTTTTCTTTTTTTTAAAGCCTCTGACAATCCCAGCTGAGTTGCCTTTAGGCAGAAGCTTTTTTTTTTTAAAGCCTCTGATGATCCCAGCTGACTTGCCTGATCAGCAGAGGCTTTTTTTCCTTTTAAAAATATTTTTTCTATAACTTCTTCGGCCAAAGAGGTTGTAGAAAAAATGCTTTTAAAAGCCTCTGATGATCCCCGCTGAGCCGCGCGATCATCAGAGGCTTTTTTTTTTTTACTTTTTAAAAACATTTTTTCAGCCAAAGAAGTTGTAGAAAATATGCTTTTAAAAATTAAAAAAAAAAAGCCTCTGATGATTGCGCAGCACAGCTGGGCAATGGGGGGGCAGGGATTTTTGCTACCGTTTCTCCAAACCACCCACCTCCATTGCTACCGGATCGGGTGATCCGGTCAGAACCGGGAGCATTTCACCCCTGTTCCATGTGCATTGGAAGCAAATAAGGATCTGACAGCCCAACTTCTCTTTTTGAGCAATATACGAAGAACTTGTACATCATTTCTTATGCTTCTTTTCTCTTATTTTTAGGACCCTAATTAAGACAGGAATGTCATCTTCTTAGTTGTCTAATAAATAATTTTTAAACAATAAAGATAGATTTTCTTCTTTTTTTTTTTCTTCCTACTATCAGAAGGTACCTCTTCCCATCAGGTTCTTTCCAATTGTGGAATAACAGAATAACAGAGTTGAAAGGTATCTTTCTTAAACAGTAAACCCTACAGCATTTCACACAAGTAATCCAATCTCTTCTTTAAAACCTTCAGTATTGGAGCACTCACAACCTCTGGAGGAAAGACTTCATCTGGTTAATTGTTCTGTCAGGAAATTTCTCCTCAGTTCTAGGTTGCTTCTCTCCTTGATTAGTTTCCATCCATTGCTTCTTGTTTTGCCTTTAGGTGCTTTGGAGAATAGGTTGACCCCTCTCTTCTTTGTGGCAGCTCCTTAAAGGTCAACAACTCTTCAGGATTCAACCAAGTTATCAGTCACCTCATTTTTAAACTTTTTTAAAAAAGTTCTTTTGAGTTTGCTACCTAATAACATTCAGACCCTTCATATGGATCACACTTTAATTCATGAAGTTGCAGGATTTCAAGAGAACTAGTTCTTGAAGGAGGAAACTAATATGGACAGATACGTAGTTTAGATTTACTTTACTTTACAGTGCACCAGCAGGCATGTGAATTAACTACCCAGCTTTTATATCTTCTGCCATTAGTGTCACACTTCCTGAGAGTAGCTTGTGCTATCCCTATTCTCATTTATAAACCATTTCCGCAATGGTGAAATCTAAAATTTGTTACTACCAGTTCTGTGGGTGTGGCTTGGTGGGGGAGGTAATGTGACTGGGTGGGCGTGGCCTTTTTTAACTTTTAAAAGCATTTTTTCTACAACCTTTTCAGCGAAAAGGTTGTAAAAAATGCTTTCAAATGGCTCTGATGATCCCAGTTGAGTTGCCTGATCGGCAGAGGCTTTTTAAAAAACCTCTGCTGATCAGGCAACTCAACTTGGATCGTCAGAGACATTTAAAAGAAAAAAAGGGTTTTTTTCTTTTAAAAGCCTTTGACGATCCCAGCTGAGCCCCGCGATCATCAGAGGCTCTTTTTTTTACTTTTAAAAGCATTTTTTGGCCGAAGAGGTTGTAGAAAAAATGCTTTTAAAAGTAAAAAAAAAAAGCCTCTGATGATTGTGCAGCTCAGCTGGGCATGGGGGTGGGGGCAGAGATTTTTGCTACCGGTTCTCTGAACCACCCGCCTTCATCACTACCGGATCGGGCAATCTGGTCCGAACTGGGAGCATTTCACCCCTGCATTTCTGGTTTTATTTTATTTCTATCACAATCTGTTCTACTTACCTTGCATTCTCCATTTTCTCTCTAGTTCCACCTAGGGATGGCTTGTCCAGTTAATGACAGGGACAATTGGTTTTTCTTCTCCTTTTTATACTTCTGTTACAAGAGTGTAATATTCTTGATAACAGACAATCAATAATTGTGGTGGTAATAAAAACACATTATGCTATAGAATGGGAGTGGGCAACTTTTTTCAAACTCAGTGCAACCCCTGTCTTTTGAATAGGGCACCAGAGATCTCCACGATAGAAATTCTTCTACAAATAAATAATTAGCACTGGAACGGAATTTCATTAAATATACAATATACTAAGAAGAGTTAATCTGGTTATTCCTAAATATAATAGTAGTTTTCCCCCTGGTATTAAGAATTACAATATGATTGTATTTTTCCAGCAAGTCTAATATTTGTAGGCATGACAGGAAAGGTTATTAGGAAATAATCAGTGGTGGGCTGCAACTGGTTTAACAACTGGTTCTGTGAGTGTGCGCTTTTGCATGCACGCAGGCTTTGCACACGCATGCACTCAATGCGCTTTCATGCAGCGTTTAAAATATAACAATTTGAAGCTCAGCTGCTTACCTTCTAAGGCAGCCCCAGTAAGTAGAACAACGGAGGCGTGGAAATCAGCTGTGCCGCGTGAATCAGCTGAGCCAGAAAGAAAGAAATATAGGACAGGATAGGGCAAGGGCAGGAGTGGGTGGGTGGGGCCAGCTGATTGTCAGAACTACTGGTTCAACCAAACTGGTCTGAACTGGCAGCAGCCCACCACTGGAAATAATATAACAATTTTACACTAGACTGCAGATTCCTGGGAATCGAAACAGTCTTATTGCAAATATATACATGATCAATAGAAGACATAAACCATCATGTTCCAAAAAATAGTTTAAGATTTGACAGCAACTTCAAACTATTAGCCTCCAAGAAGCCCAAACTAGATATGGTCTATATACAATCATGTTAATTAATATAACATTAAAATATATCTTTTTTTTTTTTTTTTTTTTTGCCTAGCTCCAATCTTTGGAGACGTTACTAAATATCTTTTCTTCAGTACAGCTGTGCAGCAATTACTGAAAAATAGAATTCACAGGAATCTATGATCTCCAATATCACTTTCCTGGAGGTATATTATCACCTATCAGCAGGTCTTCCCATAACTTTGTTCTCCATTGTCACCTACTGTATTGAAGTCAAAGTAATTCTCAAAATCCCTGCTGCATTTTGTCTATTTTTACCTCAGGCTACATTATGACTGGCTGAGTGCCTGGACAATGATGTCCAACTAGAAATATCTCTGAGGAACATTATCAGTAGTAAAAGTGAAATTATGTTCCCATTGCAGGAGACCTCTTAACTGCTGTCAAGAGGCAATTTTTCATGCATAAATTTTGAACGAAGAATTACTAATGGAACTCTGATTCATAAATAGCAGACTAAAAATGAAAGCAAATTTTATATTTCTCATTTCTTCTGATAGATAGGTAAAGGTTGAAGATTGACATTCTTATAAAATATATAGTGCAGTCTTTAGGGTACAAGAAAGCTAGTGCCAGCCCAAAACACTTTTTTTAAAAAAAATTAGGAAAAGGAAAACTTGATTTTTCCTTGAGGTAGCATGGTTTTCTCTTAGTGACAATATCTTCTTTTTTTTCTAAGTATGTCAGCATTCTACACATTATGAATGACACTAGGAGAAAACAAAGCACAAAGAAATAGGACATTTCAACAATACAAATTTAGGTCAAAGAAAGGGAATAGAGATGGCATTTCCTAATTAGCTATCATGAAAGTAGATGTTTACAAAGAAAAAGATACTGTCTATAGCAGGGGTCTCCAACCTTGGCAACTTTAAGACTTGTGGACTTCAACTCCCAGAGTTCTGGGAATTGAAGTCCACAAGTCTTAAAATTGCCAAGGTTGGAGACCCCTGGTTTACAGTGGTAAACACTGTATTACACTGTATTACAGACAAAAAGTGATATCCTGTATTATTGGCAGTTATTTCCATAATACACTCATAGGACTGGAAGGGACCTTGGAAGTCTTCTAGTCAACCCCCTACCTAAGGCAGGAGACCTTATTGCATCCCGGACAATTGGCTATCCTATCTTTTCTTGAAGACCTCCCACAATGGGCCTTGATAGTACAGGGGTTTAGTGCACCCTGTTATTAACACAGCTGCCTGCAATTTCTGCTGGTTCGAATCTCTCCAAGGCTCAAGGTTGACTCAGCCTTCCATCCTTTCTAAGGTAGGTGAAATGAGGACCCAGTTTGTGGGGGCAATAAGCTGACTTTGTATAAAATATACAAAAGAATGAAGGCTATTGCTTAACGCATTGTAAGCCGCCCTGAGTCTCCGGAGAAGGGCGGCATATAAATCAAATTAAAAAAAAAAAATGGAGCACTTGCAACTCTGGGAGGCAAGCTGTTTCATTGATTAATTGTTCTTACTGTTAGGAATGTTTTCCTTAGCCTCTAGTCTCCTTATTATCTTTGTTGCTCTTCTCTGCACTCTTTCTAGGGACTCAGCATCTTCTTTGCACTGTGGCAACCAGAACTGGATGCACTATTCCAAGCGTGGCCTCACTAGTTACAGTCAGGTCCAGAAATATTGGGACATCGACACAATTCTAACATCTTTGGCTCTATACACCACCACAACGGAGTTGGAATGAAACAAACACAATGTGCGTTAACTGCAGACTGTCAGCTTTAATTTGAGGGTATGTACATCCAACTCAGGTGAACGGTGTAGGACTTACAGCAGTTTGTATATGTGCCTCCCACTTGTTAAGGCACCAAAAGTAATGGGACAATGGCTTCTCAGCTGTTCCATGGCCAGGTGTGTGATATTCCCTCATTACCCCAATTATAATATGCAGATAAAAGGCCCAGAGTTCATTTCAAGTGTGCTATTTGCATTTGGAATCTGTTGCTGTCAACTCTCAAGATGAGATCCAAAGAGCTGTCACTATCCGTGAAGCAAGCCATCATTAGGCTGAAGAAACAAAACAAACCCATCAGAGAGATAGCAAGAACATTAGGCGTGGCCAAAACAACTGTTTGAAACATTCTCAAAAAGAAGGAATGCACCGGTGAGCTCAGCAACACCAAAAGACCTGGGAGACCACGGAAAACAAGTGTGGTGGATGACCAAAGAATTCTTTCCTTGGTGAAGAAAGCACCCTTCACAACAGTTGGCCAGATCAAGAACACTCTCCAGGAGGTAGGTGTATGTGTGTCGAAGTCAACAATCAAGAGAAGACTTCACCAGAGTGAATACAGAGGGTTCACCACAAGATGTAAACCATTGGTGAGCTTCAAAAACAGGAAGGCCAGATTACAGTTTGCCAAACAACATCTAACAAAGCCTTCACAGTTCTGGAACAAGATCCTACGGACAGATGAGACCAAGATCAACTTGTACCAGAGTGATGGGAAGAGAAGAGTATGGAGAAGGAAAGGAATTGCTCATGATCCTAAGCATACCACCTCATCAGTGAAGCATGGTGGTGGTAGTGTCATGGTGTGGGCATGTATGGCTGCCAATGGAACTGGTTCTCTTGTATTTATTGATGATGTGACTGCTGACAAAAGCAGCAGGATGAATTCTGAAGTGTTTTGGGCAATATTATCTGCTCACATTCAGCCAAATGCTGCAGAACTCATTGAACGGCGCTTCACAGTGCAGATGGACAATGACCCAAAGCATACTGCAAAAGCAACCAAAGAGGTTTTGAAGGGACAGAAGTGGAATGTTATGCAATGGCCAAGTCAATCACCTGACCTGAATCCCATTGAGCATGCATTTCACTTGCTGAAGACAAAACTGAAGGGAAAATGCCCCAAGAACAAGCAGGAACTGAAGACAGTTGCAGTAGAGGCCTGGCAGAGCATCACCAGGGATGAAACCCAGCATCTGGTGATGTCTATGTGTTCCAGACTTCAGGCTGTGATTGACTGCAAAGGATTTGCAATCAAGTATTAAGAAGGGAAAGTTTGATTTATGATTATTATTCTGTCCCATTACTTTTGGTCCCTTAACAAGTGGGAGGCACATATGCAAACTGCTGTTCACCTGAGTTGGATGTACATACCCTCAAATTAAAGCTGACAGTCTGCAGTTAACGTACATTGTGTTTGTTTCATTCCAACTCCATTGTGGTGGTGTATAGAGCCAAAGATGTTAGAATTGTGTCAATGTCCCAATATTTCTGGACCTGACTGTAGTTATAGAGGGGTACTCTCACTTCTCATGATCTTGATGCTATATCTCTGTTGATGCAGCCCAAGACAGAATGTTCAGTTACCCCACTGTATGCTTCCTCCTCCATTAAGGACTACATGCTGAGTGCAGTTGGTCAGCCAATTCTGAATCCATCTGGTGATGGAACTGTCTAAGTCACATTGTTCTATCTTACCAAGAAATAGATTGTGGCCTACTTTGTCTACTTTGTGTTACTGAAATCCAAGTAAATTATGTCCACAGCATTTCCTTGATTCACTAATTTAGTCAATTTACCAAAGAAGGCAATAAGGTTAGTCTGGTATGATCTGTTTTTAATGATCCTACCAGGTAATCATTTTGCTGCTTCCAGTGATTCCAGTGATTGTTCATTTCTAGCAGTTCACAAATCTTCTCTTTAGTTATCTTTTCTAGGATTTTTCCAAATGTTAATGTCAAGCTGATTGTTCTGCAGTTTCCTATATCTACTTTTTCCTCTTCTTGAAGATTGGAATTGCATCAGTTCTTTTCCAATCCCCTGGCAGTTCTCATGTGTTTCAGGAACTCTGAAAGATTTTGTTCAGTGATTCTAACATCACATCTGCCAGCTCTTTTAGTAACTCCCTCATGATAAAGATGATGATGATGATGATGATGATGATGATGATGATGATGTTATCCATTGAGTCATGTCCAATAATATGAGCCAGGTCTCTCCACATCTTCCGATCTTGCACTACATCTTTGAGTTATTTTATGCTCTGGCTGGTATCAGCTTTGATGATATCCAGCCACCATAATCTTTGGCAGCATGGTTTCCTTTTATCTCTAACTCTTCCATACATAATTGCTTTCTCCAGTCAATGCCCCAAATGACTGTCCAAAATAAGCGAATTCCCTTATATCAGTAATTAATAAAAACTCCAAAGAATAGAAGACATGGAACTGATCCTCGCGGCACCTTAATCAAAGTCACTTTCCTATTAGATGAAGAACTATCCCAGAATACTCCTTGAATATGAAGTTTGAACCAGACACTATATGCAGCCATTTAATTGTCACACAATCCATCCCACACTGTAAGTATGTCATGAGGTACTTTGTCAAATTCTTAGGATATGTAAAACACTAACATTCTTATGCCAAATTTGAATGCCTACATCTCACCATGGGAAGAGGCTAAGTAACCAGCAAGCAGATCCACAATTGTGATCAGAACCCAAGCTTGTCTAACTCTATAAAAGTGGAAACCGATTTTTTTTCACTATTTGAAACAAGTGCTTTCAAATGTCCTTTGTGTATAATTTCATTTGCACTCTATGCTGCAGATCACTTTGTTCTCTGCAAGAACAATAACTTATGCAACAATGCTTTTCATAGTTTGCAACAATTTCTTCTTGGGGGGAAAGGGAAAAAAACCCACAACAATGTTAGTTCTTAATCCAGTCCACTCAAACATTGAAATCCAATCCAATCAGAATGTAATATAGATATTTCTTTTGGTACTAAATGTTCTCATGCCTCAATATGTAACAGTCTACCACATGACTGGGGCTGAAAGGAGTAATTTGGCAGCAACCACAGGTTTTTATTTCAGAATTGTTAGCTAATTTCCAAGGCCCCAGAAGTATTGTGACACATGCCAGAGGTAATGATCTAGGAAAATTGAAAAGTGTGATACTTATTAGGCAAATAAAGAAAGATATCTTTGCTCTGCATGAGTCATTACCAAAATGTTTGATAATGTACTTAGGCATCATCCAGTGACAGACTTTTAGCAAGGGACAATTAGAGGAATACAAATAGTGGAACAAACAGAGCTCATAATTGGATAAAAATAGGGATAGGTTCATTCTTGAGCAGAAACAATGAAAGTAAATCTGGCATGTTGCAATTTCAACAGCATGGATCAAAGTTTTATTTGGATGTTGATGTGGATGAGAACTTAAATTGATCCTGAAATTTGCTCTGAATTTTAAACAATAAAAGGAGAGTGGTTCTTCTTGTTTTCTAGTCCATTTATTCTTACATTTTCGTCCTTCATGGTTTCCACCCAAATCACCTCCTCGGAAGGTCTGTGAGCAAAAGTAATTTCTCACTACCATTTATATATTGTTTCTCTTCAGAGAAGCTCAGGGTAATGTGCACCAAAGGATTAATTATCTTGTTTATCTCCATCCAAATCTCTGTGAGGTTAAGGCTAAAAAAGCAAAGTGACTTATCCAGGGTCATTCAATGAATACCATGTCAACTTGCTCTCTTGCTACCCCAATCCAATTTAGGAATGTATCGAGTAAGCTATACTTAATATGAGGTAATTCAAGCACTTTCTCAAGGAAAGATTCCTGTTCCTCCCATATTTCAAGTATGGATACAGGTAAATCAGGGACTTTTCTTCCAACACTACCACCACATTCAGAATCAATTATAGATCATTTTAATCTAAAAAGAAAAATAAAGCATGTCAGGAAATCTAAAGATGGATTTGGTGTAGCTTGGATACTGAAACAGAGTTAAATGTTGGCATTGGTTTCAATGTGAAGAACCAGTTTATATGGTGTTGGAAGAAATGTCCATCTGGGTTCAGTTCCAAGTGGGGAAAAAGACACTAGAAACACTGCTTGGAAAAATGATTTAATGGTGGATAGGATCACATGGCTTGAGTTCATGAACAGGATCACATGGCTTAAGTTCCTGAGTAGAAAAAGGACTGAGATGCTGGGAGTGCCTTGGTTTTATGCCCTCTGTCGTGCCCCACCTCAGACTTTCCTGTTTCTGTATAAGAAATGTATCCTGATCGGTTGTCAGACTCCCAGGGGGCAGGGGTCTTAGCTAACTTTGTAGATTGTCTCCCAGGCTTGCTTGAGCTTGGCTCAGACCTTAATGGCCCATTGGCAAAGGTGGGAGAAATGAATGAACAGGTTGAGGCCTTAATGGCCCATTGACAAAAGTGGGGGGCAGGGAACTGCAGGGAGCTGCTTTGTCTTTAAAACATGTTTCTCCATTTCTCATCCAGGAAAATATAATATTCTGCCTTTTTAATACTTCCTAAAATATTTCATTCTTCTAGGAGAGGGGTGGGTGCTAACTTCCTACAATGGTTAAACCAGAATGGGAAGATTGTACTTTGTGAAAATAGATTGGATATGAATATGGAATGATATGAAAGTAGATGTATTTCCCAAACTTTTCACAACTCTATCCCCAAATTCCACTACATTTCAAAGAAAGGAAAATATCAAATGAAGACCCCTTCATTCACCCATCTCCAAGATCCTAATTAAGTCTGATTATGTGAGCAGCCAAGGAATGTTAGCTAAATATTTGGAGACTCAAGGAAAACCAAGATAGTAAAGATGGAATGGAAAGCTTATACCTGTAGTAGTAGGCTGCAGAAAGAACTTCTAAACATGTTATGATGTACTGTAGTTCAGGGGTGGGTTCTACTTACCTTTACTACCAGTTCACAGTGGTAGAAGTGTTTTGATGACGTCGGGGTCGGTGGGCGGAGCCTCCCGCCAGTTTTACTACCGGTTCTATAGAACCAGTGTGAACCGGGGGCAACCCACCACTGCTGTAGTTGTTCTTTAAGTTTAGAAATTGGCAGTGGACTTTTAATAAAATTGTTGAAGGTAATTGGAAATTAGTGCTCTGTTGAATAATATTAAGGGCATAGAGAGATGCTATGCATATTATTTTTGTAATCATTTAATTGATTTAATAACAGGTTTTGCCTTCTTATCTAGTTCTACACTGTGATTTTTTTTTCTGATGAAATGAAAGGTTTATCATTTAAAAAATTAAGAGAAAGAGAGTTGGCAGAAATGTAAGGATATATTGACCTCACAATTTACATAAACTGTATGTAGGAGTGAGGAGGCAAATATACACATACATTAAGAAAATTTCCATTTTTACAGGTCTTCAAGCCTGTTGATTCTTTTTCTATGAGCATAAAACAGGTTTATTCTAGAGCAGTGTTTCCCAACCTTGGCCATCCAGCCAAGGATTCACAGAGGAAAAATATCTCAATGGGTTTTTTTATAATTTTTGAAGGAGAAAGAGAACCTTTGTAGAATGAATGGAGAGTAGTGAACTGTTAAGTATTTAGTTATGAGAAGGTCAGAAGGCATGTATTTGTATGACTTTCCTTTCTTTTGTCAAACAATTCCTGAATATGTCAGTACCTCCCCTCCCACCGCCCACATACATACACACTCACTGCAGCAACCCCCTCCCATCTCTTGTCACTCCATAATACATATCCACCTGCTTTCAAAAGCCGTTTGGGACTTGCAACCTTTTGCCGCTGACTTTGCTTATGGGAAACCAGCAGAAAGTCGCAAGTTGAGATCCTTGCTTAACAATGTATGATTCTTATTTAATAATGTAACAAGGATTGCTTGGATTGCTGTTACTAAGCAATGTGGTCACATGACATTACACTTTATGACATCACTTAGTGACAGGAATTCCAGGCGCAATTGTCATCATTAAATGAGCACTACTTGTATTGCTTCAACTTTCACCTCTCCCATGCTACCTTTCCTCCCCTGCTGCATTCAGGGTGTGGAGCCCTAGATGGGCAAAGTGCAGTCTTTTGGTAACCCAGGAGTAATCTTTCTTCTTTATCTTAAAGGTTTAACTGTTATTTCTTTCCTCTCTTTATATTGCCCCTTTCTAGGTTAAACTTTTCCTTTACTATTTCTTATTTTCTTAATAATATCTCCTGGCAAAACTTCTAAAATTTCTTCCACCACTTTCTGTATGTGTGTGTGTGGAAAAGAGTACATTTGTGCACCCATAGCTTTTAAAATCTTTTCTCATTCTTCTGGGTTTTAGTTTGTTTCTCTATTCCTTAGACAGAGTTCTGGCTTTGCTGGAAAGTCATAATTCTGATTTCCTTCACTGATTCTAAGCTCTCTAAGAAGAAATGTCTTAATGCTTCTCGTAATCTCTGTTTGCCTTAATATCTCTGAGGATATAATTTCTTTTTCTAACTTCCTCCAGCCATAAACCCTCATCCAAACTCTATATTTTGCCTGGCAGCTTCTTGCCTGTATACACAAGGTATTATCTCCTTTACTTATTACTTATTTCTCAACTGAGAAATATCCAACTGAGATACAGTATAAATATATCTATGTTTCCTTAATTCAGCTTATCTCCTGTTTTAATTTTTTAAAGGAATAATTTGATGTATACATCCATATTTCCCTATAACTTATCAGTTTCCCTGGTTCTTCCAAGTTCCATGAAATCTCAAATATATGATAGAAAAGAGAGTCCTCTTTAGAAGAAAAAGAAAATGTTTCGGAAACTGCAAAGGTGGTTCCATTCTTACAAGATGCCCCAGCTTCTGTTGAAATGGACTAACAGCATAAAAGTCTTATTTTAAAAGTTCAAGTTTTATTGATAGCAGTTTCGCTAAGAAGGTCATGGTTGCATATCTGAGAATCCTTTAAGGCCATTTTTATCATCTTATTTTCCTGTAAATTTGATCAGAAAGGGAAACCATGTTGACAAAGGTGTCTTACCTCTTTCACGGTTGAATTTAGACATCCTGAACCTTCATTCAATGATTCTCCACTATGGCACACTAAGGATAGTAGACAAGTGCTGGAGTAATATATGTTTACTCCAAATATGTTTGCAAGACAGGGGAAAAAAGTACAGAATATACATAACTCAGAATTTCATTCAAACTTTTTAAGGGGAGGGGAAGGAAACAGAATCTCTCCAGTTTCATAAAGCAGCTCATTTTTAATTAAGCCACAGGACATAACAAGCCATAAAGTATTTTGTCTTCCTTCATTACTACTATTTGGCAGCTGATTGTGAGATGGAGAATAAGCCACCCCAAATGTAAACAGGAAAGAGTTAGGAGCACTTCAAAAATCACACCGGAGAGTGTTACTACTGTAAGCTACATACACTTACAGAGATGCTTAATTAAAGGTGTGCAGAAATGCCACTAATTCTTGCATTTTCTGTTCATCTACCAAAAAAAAAAAAAGCTACATACCTATACATTACATCTGTCACTGTAGAGAACTGCATTCCACATTGAAAAGAATTTTCAACTGACACCTGACATCCTATAGTTCAGCCTTCAGTGGAAACTGGAGAGAAATAAAGTTTACTGACTAAGGCTTCTAAATAATAACAACCAAAAAGCACAACAAAGAATGTTCTTTTTGCATCAACTCAAAAAGCTCAAACTGCCCAAGGAGCTGCTGATATATTTCTACAGAGGAACTATTGAGTCTGTCATCTGTGCCTCTATAACTCTGGTTTGGTTCTGCAACCCAACAAGACAGACACAAACTTCAGAGGATAATTAGAACTGCAGAAAAAACAATTGCTACCAACCTGCCTTCCATTGAGGACCTGTATACTGCATGAGTCAAAAAGAGGTCTGTGAAAATATTTACAGACCCCTCACATCCTGGACATAAACTCCTATCCTCAAGCTGATGCTATAGATCACTGCACACCAGAACAACTAGACACAAGAACAGTTTTTTCACGAACGCCATCGCTTTGCTAAACAAATAATTCCCTCAACACTGTCAAACTATTTACTAAGTCTGCATTACTATTAATCTTCTCATCGTTCCCATCACCCATCTCCTTCCACTTATGACTGTATTACTGTAACTTTGTTGCTTGTATCCTTAAGATTTATATTGATATTGTTTCTGATTGCTTATTTGTACACTATGACTATCATTCAGTGTTGTACCTTATGATTCTTTATGAACGTATGAACATATGACCATATGCACCAAGACAAATTCCTTGTGTTTCCAATCACACTTACCCAATAAAAAATTCTGTTCTATTCTATTCTATAATATATTGTAATGCTGCAAGAATAAAGTGTTTTTAGCTTTTTTTGGTCAATGCTCGATATTTATTAAATCAGTGTTTCTCAGCCTTGCCAAGTCACAGATGTGTGGACTTCAAGTCCTAGAAGGCCACAGTCTGGAATTCCATTTGGTCATTGATGAGAATTCTAGGACATGAAGTTCACACAACTGGGAGTTAGGAAACACTGTATTAAATGGAGTTATAGCATACAAGTCCTAGGCGCAACAGCAGGGCAATTATGGAAGTCGAACTTGTCAGGCTATAGGCACAAACATATAACTGAACTCATTCCTTTTCTACCTATGTCATCCATATGTCACAAGTAAAAAAAGGGTGCACATTGTCATAACTGCTACCTTGATCACCTCCTGTAGATACCCTGATAAGTTGGCTTCATGTGTTTATGCATTTTCATACCAAAATTCATGCCTCTTTCATTAAACACAAAATACAGGACCATATATTAACACCAAGAATACAATTGAATACCTTGTATTAGTAAAAACCAATTAACTACACAGTGGGATGTGAAACATTAGCATCTACCCTCACTCTTTTTCAAATAAATGATCATACCACTTCTGAATATTATTACAAGATGGTTTCCTCTCTGTGCAGTATGTGAAGCACAGTTTTTGGCCAGGGTGTATCATAAAATCTGGCAGAAGTACTTTTTGGCAAGCAGTAATTCAAGCAGCAATACGTTTTTATGGATAATTAGTTGATTGAATGGCCATGTGAGGTAGGTATCTCTTAATATTAATGATTAATTCACATGTATGAATATCTTCCTAGCTGAAAGTTTTGTGGTAGTGATACTGTTTCAGTTACTTTAACCAGACATAGTATTTTATTGCAACAGTAATAAAGACAAATCAATATAAAAAGAATTATAATATGCTTATGAGCAAAAGTCGTTTGCATACCACTGCTATAGGATAAAGTAATCTATTCAGGAACTAGATAAAGGATCTTCATCAGTGTAACAGCACTTATCTTCTCTCTGATGAGATAGCAAGAGTATCACAAATTCATCTAAACCACTGTCTAATCCCCTGATCTAGATTTGAACAGACTGTGAATTTTGAAGTAGGCTACAAGTACACTGGACTTCTAAATTATTTATTCTTCTTTATGGGGTGCCAAAAAAAGAAGAGGCTTTGAAGATTTTGACTTCTAAATGAACTTCAAAATAAAAAAAAAATCATCAAAATTGCCTGCATAGTTCAAAAGAAATTCAAAGGGGATGTAATTATGGTTCCTTAAAGTCTACCTTTAAGGCCACATTTTAATTTATAAGTGTGTACAGTATATGTGCGTATACACACATATATGTATATATGTATGTGATTATATATGTGTGTATGCATGTATGTATATAACAATATAAATCCATTTAGCACTTCTTTGGATTTTACTTCTGGTACATGATCTTTCTTTATTATTATTTAATTTTTATTACTTAGGTCTCACAAGAATTGTCTGCATCATCAGTAGATTAAAAATAATTGTACTAGGACCTGTTCATACATTTTGTTCTGAGATCATCCAAACTGTGTTTTATCAACATGTTACATGGAAGTTGCTGCTTGGAACATGGAAGAGATCAAGATGCTCTTTGTGGAATCCAAAGCATTGCACACAGGGAAATATTTGAAAAAATAATGTTCCCTTCTTATGTGGAAACATTTCCTTTTTTTTTTCACAAAAGAAAAAATAATGGTTCCACAAATGAAAAAAGTCTGATAATGGATTGACAATGTTCTTTGTTGAGCACACAAATCCACAAAGTGACCACTTGGTATAGAGAAAAATCCATGCTAGTTTTATTCCTATCTTCCCTATTGTCCATGTATATGTAGAGGAGCACAGAGCTTATCTTAAAGAAGTAATTCAGGTCAGGAAAATGAGAAAGAAATATAAAATTGTCTCACTCTGTTTCTGTTTGGTATAAGAGGGTAGGAAGAAAAATGCTATTAGGCCTTCAATATTTACTTCAGCCCTCCTAGTTAGGGAAGGCCAGGAAACTGATGCCAGAAGTACTAATGCACTATTTGCTTATTGCCCTCACAAACCGGGTCCTCATTTTACCCACCTTAGAAAGGATGGAAGGCTGAGTCGACCTTGAGCCTGGTGAGAATTGAACTTGCAGTAATTGCAGGCAGCTGGATGTTAAATGCTGCCTTAGTAGGAGGCATTAGCCTCCTACACCACTCAGGCTCCTAATTATATGCAATATGCAACTAATTTTTATTAAACCAGTTTCTTTACTTCTGGATTTTTGCCATATTAAGGAGATATTTCAAGGAAAGGGAGAATTTGACAATTTGCAGATCCTTTCATAAGAGCCACTGGGTTTATTTAATTATTTGCATTCAGCATTTCCAATTATATGAATTAAGAATATGGCTGACAGTGTAAGTAATTTATATTATTCCCTTTTTTTATGTGACAGGAGCACAGAGGAGGAAATGCTGGTGTTCCCAGGTTCTGTCATAATTCAGTCATGACAATGATTCTTTCAGCTTCCCAGCATTGCAAAGCTGATGTGGGTGAAGATGATGGTAGAGCATCTTCCAACTGCTTTTGAAAGGACTGGGAATGAGGGAAGAGTTGCTGTGGCCTAGAGAGCTCAATAGTATGACTCATTATAAATGTAACAATATTGAACGTAATCATTTGTGGAATCATTTGTACTTTAGTATAAGGCAGCTTCTTATGTTCCTATGATTGATAACATATTTTTATGTGTTGTATATGATCTGCTTCTTTACTTTGTATTTGTGTTTTTGAAGTTGAGTTCAATCTAAAAATACTAGAAGAGAAGGAGATATACAATGCAATACACATTTCATATATCAAATTGATTTGACACTTAAACTGATTGCCTCCTTTCCTCCCCTAAAAAAAACAAAAACATGTTCTATGTGTGTGAAAAATGTTTCTGAGGGGTGATCAGGTATTTAATCTTGCGCTGAAAAGAAATGGCTTTGATTCCTTTCTCTCTCTCTCTGTCTGTCTCTCTCTCCCTCCCTCCCTTCATAACATCACCCAAGCAAAAAAGAAGAAGTTAAAGTCTTCAAGTATGGGTTTTGGAACTTTCCTTTCGTGGGGCAATCATATGTCTAAAATACATCTACAATTTTTCCCACCTCAATTAAATACCCAGAAAGGGAACACTCCTCCATTGAACTCTTTCCTGGAAGCAGGAGCTACCAGGAAAGTACTCCAGGATTACCACTTGCAACCTTGCTACAATAAAAGACAGAAAAAAGAATTGGTCAGGAACCATGGAAGTATGCTGAGAAAGGGCTGAAAAAACAGGTTCTTTCATAAAATCAAGAAATATTCGAGAAATAAAACAAATGCCTTCTTTTACAAAAAGTAATCAAATCATTCCTGCTGAATATATTTATTTCTTGAGTTGGAGCCATTTGAGGGTTGAGGGTACATGCCCCGAGGTTCATAATACCCTTGAAATAAAAAGGAACAGATGATCACCAGCTTTTTGAAACTAATGATCAAATGGCCTCAAATGCCAGCTGGAGACTTTATTGCCTTATATCCATTTTACATTCATTTGACACTCAATAAAGATGTATATAAAAGAAAATTGGATTAATCATCACTCCTAAATAACAAAAATGGGAGAGGAGAGAGAAAGAGAAGAAAAATAAGCTCTGCAAAATTCAGGAGCAGCACCCTGAATTTCAATGAAGGTGAGAAGGGACTAATATAGCAAGAGATCTGCACAGACCTTTTATCTTTCAAATTAGGAGGATGTGTCCAGGATGCTGCCCTTTTACAGGGATGGAGACTGGCTACATTAATGGCCCCACGTCTTCAGAATCAAAAAGTGTGCAAAATTATTCTCATGCCATGCATATTGAATATTAATGGCATCTAATACTGTAGTTTGTTAACCTTTTCCGTTAGTGGTCAGGAATGAAGCATGCTAGGAACAAATGCATGACAGAAGAAGAAAATGTTTCTGGCAGCAATTGGGCTTCATTTGACACTTAATAAAAACCATCAAGTCTGTATTATGTTAGATTAACTGAGATCTGGATACTGTATGACAAGTCATTATTATTAAAGGCAAGTGGAGGGTATTTTCAAATACACCCTGGAGTGACACATGCTAAAATATGTATGGCAAAGTCTTGAATGTCAAGGACATTTTTGTGTAGTGTGTAATAGAAACTACATGAAATGTGCAGTTTGGGATCTATTTTATGCACCATTGAAGGTCTCAGAGCATCACAATGAATGTTTTATTGAAAGTTGTCATCCACTGTTGTCAGTTCAAGTGAGTAAATACCTAAGATTAATCATCAGTTAGATTTCACACAGTGGCTGCAAGTGCATTCAGAATGGCAAGATAGTTGGATAGTTTATCAAATATGATTGTTTTTATAATACACTATAATTGTATGTTTCGGTTGTATATAGAGACTTAAATAGGCTTTGTTTCTTACATTCTTTGAGAAAGAATACGAACAGCGTAGCAGAGATAGAAGTGTTCTTTTTCAATGTGTGATAAAACAGGAGTGGAGTTCTGTGGGTCTCCAGATAATTGCTTCAACTCTAACTCCCAGTAGTGCCAACTACTCTGGCCATTCATTGGAGATGAAATTGTAATTCAACAACCTCAAAATATCCATAGGTTTGTCTCCCTTGCTTTAAGGCATCCACTAATTTCAGCAAATGGTAAAAATAGAACAGATGGCATTTATCCATTTTGAGGCAGTTCTTGCATTAGAATGTTCACAGGTGATCTCTTGAACTCACATTTTTAGTTTGTTGAAGGATGAGATAAATGAGTGCATATTTCCAAGAAAATTTAATTCTAAGCACTATAATGACTTTTCAGAAGGACTTGCCTGCATTCAGGTCATATGAAACTTACCAATGTGATAGCATACCTTCGAGAGCTGGCTCTCAAATCACACGTACCATCTTCCTAATTCTTACATCCACAACTTCAGCAAATGCAATATGAAAGGTTAGTACTCACTTTCGTTCGATAAAAAGGACTTTTATTTGCAAGTGGTGTGCATCATTTTAAAATGATTTTGTCCATGCTAACTGATCCATGAATAGAAATAAATAAAATAAAATAATAAATAAAATAAAATAAAATAAAATAAAATAAAATAAAATAAAATAAAATAAAATAAAATAAAATTAGGATAGGATAGGATAGGATAGGATAGGATAGGATAGAATAGAATAGAATAGAATAGAATAGAATAGAATAGAATAGAATAGAATAGAATAGAATAGAATAGAATAGAATAGAATAGAATAGAATAGAATAACAGAGTTGGAAGTCTTGGAGGTCTTCTTGTCAAACCCCCTGCCTAGGCTGGAAACCCTACATCACTTCAGACAAATGGAGGGGTCTTGGTGGCGTAGCAGATTAAAGTGCTGTTAAATAGCACCAGCTGCCTGCAATTACTGCAAGTTCAAATCTCACCAGGCTCAAGGTTGACTCAGCCTTCCATCCTTTCGAGGTAGGTAAAATGAGGACCCGTGTGTGGGGGCAATAAGCTGACTTTGTATTAAAAAGAACACTGCTTGGGGGGGGGGGGTGAAAGCCCTACTAAGCAGGTATATACAAAAGTATGAAGGCTCTTTCTTAACACATTGTAAGCCGCCCTGAGTCTCCGGAAAAGGGAGGCATATAAATTGAACCAATAAATAAATAAATAAAATAAATAAATAAATCCAACATCTTCTTAAAAATTTCCAGTGTTGGAGCATTCACAACATCTAGAAGCAAGTTGTTCCAGTGATTAATTGTTCTAACTGTCAGAAAATTTCTCCTTACTTCTAAGTTGCTTCTCTCCTTGATTAGTTTCCATCCATTGCTTCTTGTCCTACTCTCAGGAAAGGTAGAATGAAGAATACCACAATTTTAGGATGGTCAGTTTAGTGCAGTAGTTAAGGAATTAAGCTAGAAACTGAAAGACTTGAATTTTTGTCCTGCCTTAGGCACCAAAACATTTAGGTGACTCTGGGACAGTCACTGTCTCTCAGCCCTAGGAAAGCAAGCAAGAGCAAACCACTTCCCAAAACATTGCCAGAGAAAACTTCAGAGACTAGTCCAAACAGTTGCCAGGAGTCAAAAACTGAACTGAACACGCATAATAAACATATATACTGTATCTGTGAAGAATATCTCTATCTCCATCTATTATTTTTAGAATAGAATAGAATAGAATAGAATAGAATAGAATAGAATAGAATAGAATAGAATAGAATAGAATAGAATAGAATAGAATAGAATAGATTTTTTTTTTTATTTATTGGCCAAGTGTGATTGGATACACAAGGAATTTGTCTTTGGTGCATATATTCTCACTGTACATAAAAGAAAAGATACATTCGTTAAGAATCATAAGGTATAACAGTTAATGATAGTCATGGGGTACAAATAAGCAATCAGGAAACAATATCAATATAAATCGTAAGGATACAAGCAACAGACTTTTATATCGACCCCTGCCTTCCAAATCATTGTCCTAAAGTAACTGTTATGCTCTCTAGATTGGATTACAACTTTTGAGAATTCCCAGAAATCATAGAGGCTGTGTTCCTAATACTCTTGGAGGACACAAAATAACAAGTGCCTTTGTGTAAGTCTCTTGTCAAAGGCAGTGTTTGGCTAATTCTATTGAGAGCATTTTCTGCTTACCCTTGGTTAACTGTCAAGACAAAAATGGAAACATTCATTATCTTATTTTCCAATACAACTCATCTCTCACAGCTCTGTCAGTGGCAGCCCCCGTACAGCAGGAATTCTTTTTTTTTTTAATCTTTCATTCTCACAAGACAGCTAGGCCTGCATTTTCTTTGAGATTTATCCGCTTTTAAAAATTTCCTTTAAATGCAAACAGCCAGTAAAGCTACCACCAGTGAGTCTCTGAAGTCTGATAACAAGGGAAAATATCAAGCCAACTGCTATTACAAGGAGTGTTACATTAAAAAACTGCAACTTTCATGCCTGTCCTTCAAAAGATCTTAGCTGCCTCTGTTGGTCTTCTGTTTTAGACAGCTGTTGCAGTTCTTTGCACTTCTATTAAATATCTTATTTCCACATGTTATTCAGTCAGCAGTGACCTTTATAATAAACCTCTTAAAATGAAAAATGTATCTCATATTGAAATTACAAAGCTGTTATTCGTAACACTTCATTTCTTGTACTGAGGGACTTTTAAAGGGGCAAAAAACACAGTTCAGAAAGCAAGGCAGGACAAGACGTTCAGAAAGAAAACGAGGAATAGCTTCCCAGAGGGTATGAAAGACTGTTTATCTTTATTCAGCCTAAAGAAAGAATGTAGGTATTCAATGTTTTGATTTCCTAGATAAAGTCTGTTCCCATTCATCTGAAAGAAAAAGGAGTCTGTCACATAATAATGTGGCATTATATTACCATCTGTGGTTCAATTTTGAAGTGACGCCTCTGCACAATAAATTGATATGACTGGATAAATGAGTCTGGTGTCTTGATGGGGCTGAGGAGGGGTAGCACGGTAGGGGCAGCAGACAAAAAAATGCTTCAGGCATGTTGCAAGACTTTGTCTTCGAGTTTCAAAACAGTTTCCATTTAGCTTGGTTCATTGGTCAATTGAAATATATTTCTATAACGGATGCTTCCCCCCCCCCTGTTATTATATAAAAAAAGGCTTAGCAATTTAGCATGCTTTAAAAAATGAGTTGTTGGCATGACTGCCAAATTTATCTAAAATTAAAACGAATTTTCCACTATTTGCTGTGACCTTTTAGTAACTACAGAATGACCTGGAAAGGACAGATTAAGGCTGTGTCCCTGACTTGCAACAACTTATGCCACAATTAAACAGAGGGATAAAATCAAGATCATGTGAAGTGTTAATACCACTTAATAATGCCTTGGTAAGGCCACACTTGGAACACTGCATCCAGTTTTGGTCGCCACAATGTAAAAAAGATGTTGAGACTCTAGAAAGGTGCAGAGAAGAGCAAAAATTAGTTTTTGTACTTTGCCCTCATAACACTACCTTCGTCTTCTCCCAATCCAAGAGTGTGACAGCCAATCCCTTATTAAAATAGTGTTCTTCACACAAACAATCCAACACCCTCTGATCACAGCACCACAAAGTACTGTATGTTGTATATAATAGGTTAGGTTTTGTTACTTCTATCTTGGAGAGAGGTCAAGTGATTGTCAGGGGCTTGGAATTTACAACAGAGGCAAGATGCACTCCCCAATCAGAGGTGGTGCACAATCTGGGGTTTCTCTTAGAGTCATGGCTCCTGGTCAGAGAGCAGATGGCAGCTATGGTCAAGAGAAACAAATGCATCTTGTGCTCAAGTTGTGCCTTTTCTTAGACTGGGAGGCATTCAGTCATTCTATGCCTTAGTTAGTTCACAAATTAGACCACACAAAGCACTCTACATGGGGCTGCTCTTGAAGATATTTAGAAGCTGCAAATGGTCCAGAATGAATGGTGGAAGCAGTAGTGGAGGACCACAATATATTCATGTCACACCAGTATTACATGATCCACATTGATCCCAATAGACTCCTGGATGCAATTCAAGTTGGACATCGTCACCTTTAGAGGCCTATATGGGATGGGCCAGGTTACTTGTAGGACTGCCTCTCATTATTTCTGCCCATTCCAGATTGGGTACAAAAGTTGTGCTTAGGTCTCCTCTGTGAAATGGTGCTATCTAGCAGAGTGTTGAAGACATTTCTGTTGGGTGCCTACCTTGTGGAATAGCCTGTTCTCCAAAGGTAGGGTTGGCCCATTTTGATCTTAAAAAAGCCATGAAGACTTGGTTCCCTTCCTCCCCCGACAATAGGGGAAAGATGTGGATGAAATTGGCACAGTATGATTCATCTATGAATGTAAATGTTATCAGGGACTCAATGTTTGTTTTTGTTTAATTTCTTTCCCCACCCCCACCTCATTATATTGTAATTATTTTTTCTTATTTGCTGCCCAGAGTTGCTCCTGGTAAATGGGCAACTGTATATATTTGTTATTTGTTTGACTGATTGATTGATAACTAAATCATAGAGTTAGAAGGCACTTGGAAGTCTTCTAATCCCACCCCTGCAGTATAGGAATCCTTATACCATCCTGGACAAATGGTAATCCATATTTTTATTGAAAAAGTCTAGGGAGGAAGTATCTACAACTTCAGGAGGCAGCCTCTTCCATTGCTTAAGAGTTCTCACAGTCAAGAGATTCCTCTTTATTTCAAGTTTAGATACCTTGGTGCAAAACTGTAATAAATATATAAAAAATAGAAATTATCAATGATAATAGCAAAGTTCTCAAATGCATATTAGATTTGCACCCACCATTAGATGAATGCCTAATAAAATTGCAAATACACACACACACACACACACACATTTTAGATTTAATATCTTCCATTGGTTCATGGAAGCAAACCAATCAACCTAATAATTTGTTCATACTTCTTAAGATGAATACAAAAATGATGTCATATCTTTTGCATTTATTTTGCCTCATCTATTGCATGACATTTTGGAAAGAGCAGTTGGCTGTCAAAGGATTTTCCATGTAAAATAAAAGAACATGTAGGAAATAGATATTTCATCTTTATATTATGCAAAGAACATTGTAAATTAATACAAATTTAAAAGGAAAAAAATCAAAATTAAATAATGTTCAATTTCAAAAAACATGTTGGACCTGGAAGTCATCTTTTGTATAGGGCCTTCAGTCCTGCCACATTTAGTGCTGGGGGAAATTGGGAGGCGGGATTGTATGGAGCATGGGTGAGATATAGTCATAATAACATTCCTTTTTCAGAAAGTTAAGGTCATCTTGCCCTGCACCTGGGAAGCTGGATCTGGGAGGCATCTCCAGTTGGGACGGTGCTTTGATTGGATCATGTGATGGACTTATGGGTGTGGGCAGGGACTTGAACTTTTCTTTGGGTGGGGAAAACCTGGAAACTTTCAGATTCGGGTTTTCCCAGATGTGCCAATATGACATCTCTAATAAAAGGTAGCTTTGAGGAATTTCAAGCCTCAGAATTTTCTTTCGTTAGTGGGTGTTACTTGGAACCCTGACAAAACATACTTTTCTTTTATTGTAAAATATAATTGCCTGACCTCCTAGAGACATTTTCAAGTATATTCACCATGTTTCTGTACTCACAAAAAACTACAGACTATCTGTTAGCACTTAAATTCTTCAGCAGGCTGAGGAATACTTTCATTCTCATTAGCGTTTACCTCTGTATTCTCATTGCTATGGAGAAAAAGCTGGTGAAAAGGTGGGTGAGAAGTTACTTTTATCATTTTTATTCAGATCACCTGTTCTTTTATTTATGAACGCATTCTTCTGAAGTCAGTTGAGAACATTAGTCTCCGTGCAACACATTGGCTTGTTTTTGAGGTGACTGTAAAAGTAGCATAATTGGCTTTCTTGTTTATTGCCGGGAAACATTTTGGTCCAGAATAAGTCTTGCTGTTTTCATTTTAAGAAAAACAAAATAAATTCATGTGTAGAACTAAGAGGATTTAAGTCCACCTCTTAGAGCCCAGTAGATTTTGTTTTGTTGTTATGTATTAGGACTATGGAGTTTTTGGAAAATAGTTCGCACAAGAGTTCCAGGGCACACAAAATCTCCATCTTATTTTTTATTGCTGCCCTTTGCCACTGTTCTGTGCTTCTGGGAAATGATGTGCAGACTTTAAAGAATTCCAGACAGGTGTTACGTTTATGCCCCCACAT
This sequence comes from Pituophis catenifer annectens, assembly GCF_029215685.1. NCBI lineage: Eukaryota > Metazoa > Chordata > Lepidosauria > Squamata > Colubridae > Pituophis > Pituophis catenifer. The sequence continues at coordinate 56,504,064 of NW_027256883.1, read as the reverse complement.
GTTCTAAAATACCTCTTCTTGAACTAGGTGTACAGAATTGCATCTTCTTAGCATGCATATTATTTAGGAAGGACCCTAGCTTACCAGCAAAACATCTGCTTTGCATACATAACATTTTTCATGTTGCTACTGTAAGGGATAGTTGAGCTCATTTTTGTGTTTGATTGTTTTTTGATATATACAGTAGGCTCTTGGATGCAATTCTTTCACAAGGTCAGTATTTCTATGGGATATATTTCTATGGGATATATATATATATATATATATATATATATATATATATATATATATATATATATATATATATATATACATTTATATAACCAAAGACATATATATATATATATATATATATATATATATATATATATATATATATATATATATATATATATATATTTTCTCAGGTTTTCGCGGGTGTTTGTATGTAGGTCTTTGGTTATTTGGGTCTTCTCCCACGTAAAATTGGAAGTGTCTTGGCGACGTTTCGACGAAGTCTCATTCGTCATCTTCAGGCTGGTGTTCTCGGCTTCGTGCTTCCAGGAGCAATGTGAGATCGCAGCTGTCTCTTCCTTTTAACTGCTAGTGGAGGTGTGAGCTGATTGGGTGGGAACTTGGCTGTGTTCTGATTGGGTGGAGGTGTGTTCTGATTGGTTAGGGGCTTGGCTGTGCTCTGATTGGCTGGGGTTGTGCCCCCACCCAAACAGAACACAACCCCAGCCAATCAGAGCACAGCCAAGCCCCTAACCAATCAGAACACACCTCCACCCAATCAGAACACAGCCAAGTTCCCACCCAATCAGCTCACACCTCCACTAGCAGTTAAAAGGAAGAGACAGCTGCGATCTCACATTGCTCCTGGAAGCACGAAGCCGAGAACACCAGCCTGAAGATGACGAATGAGACTTCGTCGAAACGTCGCCAAGACACTTCCAATTTTACGTGGGAGAAGACCCGAATAACCAAAGACCTACATATATATATATATATATATATATATATATATATATATATATATTTATATATATATATATATACATACATACATACATACATACATACATACATACATACATACATATATATATATATATATATATATATATATATATATATATATATATATATATATTCTTTTTTCATAGGCTTTTATGTGCATATTCTCTCTAGCCAGGTTTTACCTATGTAAACTTAGTTGTTCTTCAGCCCTAGGTTCTGTGAAATCTCATTCACAAGTTCTTGGGCCCTTTTTCTGCTGACAAACTGCAACTCTGTGTTGCTTCCTGGGAGACCCAGATAGCTATTGGCAGAAATAGCTTTTGTGCAGCCCCAGCTCAGTAGAATCACATCCACTCGATTCTGGGCTTTTTTCTTTTCTAAACACCCCCAAATTCAATATCTGGAAAAAACAAACAAACAAATAAACAAAAAATCCAGATATTTAAAGGCAGGCAGACTAACTGATTCTTGGTGAGGGTAATGCATATCCATCCATTGGAGGGATTCTTGTAAGCAGGATATGGATTGTGTTTAAGGCCTGGGTTTCTTCAAGTGCCCCACTATCTTGCTTGAAACCGGAGTGGTGTCCAAGAACTGGAGACGTGTATAAAGGTGCTTTCTAATCCTTCTCCTTCTCTACCAGCTCATTTGGTAACATCCCTCATTTCAGAAACAGTTTATTTTTGACTCCCAATTTTTTGCAGCTCTGTTTCATTTTGGTGGCTGTATTTTGCTTGTATTTAAAGCAGCAGCAGTAGCAGGCTCATTTGCTTAGAGTAGCTGAATGAGAGAGAAAAGAGGGATCACGAGCTAATAATAATAATAAAAAAAGGAATGACCATAATTTTAGTTATTTTTTTGCTCCTTGAAGTACTTTTCTCAAAAATAGGTGGGCAGCCTTGGTCTTTTTGTCATCCTTTCCTTGGACAAACAACACGTGTTTGTCAGTGGCAAAAGGGAAAAAAACCCACTTTTGCTTCCCAATAAGAGTCACAACCATTTGGAGCAAGGCAGACTTCTGCCCTTAGCCTTAATTTGATATGATAGGTTTGGTTCTATAAGAAGACACAGGAAAACTGTTTACTGAAGTGCAGCAAGGCCATGGGTAGGCTGTTATAGATTCATGTCCTTAACAGATGCTTAATAAGATATCTTCATCCTTCAGCAAGCGGGATACACACATGAATCTATTATATGCTTTGGAAAAATACACGCTCATTCTTATAGTCTAACACAGAAAAAGCATAAATAGAACTTTTTTTTTTTTTGGTTGACAGGAAGGAAAGCTACAGAAAACAATGACCTCTATGAAGAGATGATAGTTTACAGCTTTTAAAATTCCATATTTTTAATGTCACTTGTCTCTTTGTTATTTCCGGAACAGAATCTGATAAAATTTGCAGCAATTATCAAATTTCCAACATTTAATTTTAGGAGGATTAGGGTACTACTGATGCACACTTTTAGTTTGTGCAGAAAAGTAACACTCTTTCTAAATGCAGTGTAGGTGATTGGCAGGGGTTGTGTGGAAATATAAGAGATGAACCTACTGGTATATGGTTTTTTTAAAATTATTATTAAACTGGTTCTTCCTCGAACAGGTATGTGGCTAATTCTGGTCCAAAGATACTCAGGGCAAAGGTCTTAACAAGAAACAACAAACAGAGCCAGTTTGGTCTAATGGTTAAGACACTAGGCAAGAAAGTGGGAGTCTGTGAATTCAAGTTCCACCTTATTCATGAGTGCCAGCTGGATGACTTTGGACCTCAGCCCAACTCACCTCAAAGGGTAGTTTTTGTGAGAAAAATAGAAGAAAGGTGTGTTGGATATTTTTGCCACTTTGAAGTATTTGTAAAAAAAATAGTAAAGGTGGGATATAAACAAACAAACAAACATAAAATAAGCTGAAGTTATGGACTATATGATACAATTTAGGACATCTTCATCTGTTCTTCCCTCCAATTTTGTAGTCAGTCAAAATATTTTGATTGGGGCAAAGAATGGCAAAACGATGGTTTAGTCAAAAGTGCTAAGTTTTGAAGAAGAAATGACGTCTGGACTTTTGTTGTTGTCCAGATTGGAATGAACCATGTTCATACCCATCTATTCTTCCATCATCAGTAAATGAACATTTATTCCAGATTATTCAAATGCTCTTTAGATTTTGAGCAGATGGTCAGATCTGATCCATATACACTTGTATCTATGGCAAGTTGTCTTTATTAACAATATATTTACCTCACACTAGTCAGTCACAGAAGTTAAGGTACTGAGTTTAAAAATCACTTCATTAAAGTGGAAGGAATATTGGCCACATTACCTGTTCTGTAGGAGAAATAAAGATTTAATTAGACTTCCTGGTCAGCAGAAGATTGTATTATTATTACTTATATTCATTCTGGGTATGTGGAGCAATTAGGCCTTTCCATCTTAAAATACTGGCTCTTTTATTCAGTGGCTTTGAAAAATCTCATCACTGCTTATTTCTTTGGAAGCTGTCTGTTTAAAACACTGGCACCTCAATACAGCAAACAACAGTGAAGGAGTAAGATTATTTAAGGCAAATTCTCATGGAAACTAGTTATTTCAGTGCAGCTGGCTGTTATGAAAGTCATATTATACCAGTAAAATAAAGAATACCCAGCACTTTACAAGCCTCATAAAATAACATAAGCCCTTGTGGGCATACAATAATTGCCCTGTATATATTCTTCTAAAAATGTAATTAGGGAATTTGTTTAATATTTATTAATAGGAATTAAAGAGAAAAATAAATTTTAGAGAAGCATGTTTTAGAGGACCTAGACCAGTGATAGGATTGATATGTCAAAAATTCAGAAAATAAGTAACTTGATTCCCTATCTACCCCGCTATCTGGGTCACCCTGAACAGCAGCTCTGAGGTTGGGTCTTAAGTCAAGGCCTGGGCCTTGACTTCAGCTGTAACACCACTGCTACTACTCAAAAAGACCACTTTGTGCCAACCTTGTGTGAACCTTGTGGAATAACACAATTGCCCCCACAGCTCAATGCTACACACTGCACACTGCTTACTTCCAGACAATGTTCTCTTTCTGTTGACATGTCCCTGCAGCTTATCTGAGGCTGCTCTGGTTTGCACAAACTTCATACTTGAAGCAATTTTGATGAATGCTCTTCCATGGCCCCTGCAGTCTTCAGAACCTACGCAGAAGCATGTCCCATTTTCATATGATTTTTAGAGACCGCAGAGCTGCATCAAAATTGCTGGTATAACTTGCCATTCTCACATGGCCAGCACAGCCTCCAAAATTCATGCAAGCATGGGGTAACTAAATTGTTGTGCCACACACTGATTAGTCTTCCTACTAGAACTACAAATCATGCTAGAAGGCCTTGACTTAGATATGATTTTGAATAACATGGTGTGGGAGTTAAGTTCTCAGACTTAGAAAGAATCTAAGAATATGAGGAAAGAATCAAGGGTTGATGTCCCCTAATAGGTTATAAGTAGATACCTCATCTGAAAGGAAATCACTATGTCAATTCTAAGAGTGTCACTTTATATTTTTCCTCTAATAAGCATTCATGATCAAAGGTATTTTCAAAGTTGTTTCTTGGATTACTGGTAGGTATCTTCCTGCCTCAGTTGTGTGAAGGAAGTTTGACACATAATACAAAGGAATTCCATAGCAACACAGACCAACATGCTTTGAATTTGACATGGATCTCTCTCTGTTTCAGGTCTCAAGATAAAGCAAGAAAAGATTATTTCTGTTAAAGGAATGATGCATGATTACTTATTGTCTTCACTTTCTCCCTTGAAAGTAAGCTTTATCATGTTCAGGGAAGAGCAGCAATATTCTTTATCACCTACATAGACACAACACCCTCCCCCACTTGCCTGTAATTTTGTCCACAGATATTTGTTACTCTGGGAACAATTTTCATGTCCAAATTCATTTCAATATGCCTCACGCAAAAACTTTATGGCAGTGGTGGAATTCAATTTTTTTACTACCAGTTTTGTGGGTGTGGTGTGGCTTGGTGGGTGTGGCTTGGTGGGCATGGCAAGAGAAGGATACTGCAAAATCTCCATTCCCACCCCACTCCAGGGGAAGGATACTACAAAATCCCCATTCCCTCCCAACTCCTGGGGAAGGATATTGCAAAATCTTCATTCCCACCTCACTCTAGGTCCAGCCAGAGGTGGTATTTATCAGTTCTCCAAACTACTCAAAATTTTTGCTACCAGTTCTCCAGAACCTGTCAGAACCTGCTGAATAGCACCCCTGCTTTATGGGTAATTTTAGAATTTAAGGGAACACAGTCTGGAAACCTCTGCTGACTGCTATCAAATTTGGCATATTTCATTTTTTTAATTTTTGTCTACTAAATTCATTTTTCTTTTGGTAAGGAAGAAAGAAAGAAGAAAAGAGAGTGGTGACTTTTAAGAAACAGATTTTAAGGACATGTGGATCAACAGACCCTAAACAAATTTGGATGATAATTACCTGATAAAATGAATAAGCTTTTCCTTCATACATAAAACAAAACATTATACCACTTATAAATATTTTCCATATTAAATAATAAGAATGCAGATTCCCCAATCAAAAGGTAGAATTTCACCCATTGCTGACCATGAGATGTTGTCAAGGTCTCCCTGACATATGGAGGCTTTGAGCATCTGGATGGGGGAGAATAGGCTTCAGCTGAGCCCTGGCAAGCCTGACTGGATGAATTGGCTTTTAAGCTGCCTCCTGCTAGCTCTGGAATTTTCCATCTTTAACACAGCATGGGAAACACAGTTAGAAAACTCAGCATTTTCCCCAATCAGAATTGGTGTATGATTTAGCAGTTGTCCTGGACTCTTGGCTCCTGCTCAGTGAAAAAGTGACAACTGTGGTCCGGGGAACTTTTGTACAGATTCATCTTATACACCAATTGTATTCATCCCTGGACTGGAAGGCTTTATTCATGGAGACTCATGCTTGAGCCAGTTCCCATTTGGGTTACTGAAATGCGCTGTACATGGGGCTGCCCTTGAAGAGCACTTGCAATCTGTTGCTAATCCAGAATGTGAAGATTTAATGCTTCTGATTAGCACATATAACATTATTGTTTTGTAAGCTACATTGGCTTCCAACAGACTATTCACACAATTCAAGCTGCTAGTTTTCACCTATAAAACTCTTCATGGTATCAGGCCAGACTATATGTGGGACCTTTCTCCCTTCTCCCCACCAGATCTAGTAGAGAAGGAATGCTCCAGCTCCCTTATATCAAACAACACCATTTTGAGAATGCTGGAATCATGCCTTTCCAGTGGCAACTATGAAACAACATCTCTCTGGGGATTTGGAAGACCCCAGCCTTGCTAGCCTTTCACAAGGCACTAAGACCTGGATGCAGCCCAAGGTATTTGAGTCGGGTGCTTAGAATAACTCTGCTATAGCAGGGGAGAGAGGGAGAGGGAGAGGGAGAAAGAGAGGGAGGGAGGGAGGGAGGGAGGGAGAGAGAGATTTTTTTGAATGTATAACATGAACTTTAATTGGATCTTTGCTTATGAACCAACATTAGTAAATCTACTTGGATATCATCCTAATAACAAAAAAGGCAAAAACAATAGTTCAGTTTCATATTCACATAAAATGAAGAAGTCCATGGTTTGATTTTTTTTTCTTTGTTTCTTAATTCAGCCATTCTACCAAATAAGGAATTTGCCTAAGCAACTGTTCTTCCTGTTGTTGTGAGTTGCGAAGTCATGTCCGACCCATGGACAATGTTCCTCCAGGCCTTCCTGTCCTCTACCATCCTCTCGAGTCCATTTAAGCTCACACCTACTGCTTCAGTGACTCCATTCAACAATCTCATTCTCTATTGTCCCATTCTTCTTTTGCCGTCAATATTTCCCAGCCTTAGTCTCTTCTCCAGTGAGTCCTTCCTTCTCATTAGGTGGCCAAAATATTTGAGTTTCATCTTCAGCATCTGGCTTTCTAAAGAGCAGTCAGGGTTGATCTCATCTAGGACTGACCGGTTTTATCTCCTTGTAGTCCAAGGGACTCGCAGGAGTCTTCTCCAGTACCATAGTTCTAAGGCCTCAATTCCTTGGCACTCAGCCTTTCTTATGGTCCAACTTTCACAACCATACATTGCAACTGGGAAAACCATAACCTTGACTATACATACTTTTGTCGACAAGGTGATGTCTCTGCTTTTTAGTTTGCTGTCTAGATTTGCCATAGCTAATGGATCTTACATTCCAGGTTCATATGGAGAATAGATCTTTACAACATCAGACTTTCCTTTCACCACCAGATACATCCACAGCTGAGTGTCCTTTCGGCTTTGGCTCAGTCGTTTAACTCTTTCTGGAGCTACTAGTACTAGCCGCCTGCTCTTCCCCAGTAGCATATTGGACATCTTCCGACCTGAGGGGCTCATCTTCCAGTATCATATCTTTTTTCCTTTTGGTACTGACCATGGGGTTTTGAGTGGGTTGCCATTTCCTTCTCCAGTGGATCACATTTTCTCAGAGCTCTCTACTATGACCTGTCCATCTTGGGTGGCACTGCATGTCATAGCTCATAGTTTCATTGAGCTACGCAAGCCCCTTCATCATGACAAGGAAGTAATCCATGAAGGGGAATTCTGCCTAGGATACCAATAAAGTACCAATAAAACATGTACATCTTGTAACAGATTCTGTGCTCATGAAACACCCTATTGCCTCCAGGTGCAATGAAGGATACATCTTAAAATGATTGTTAAATATTGAATCTGGAACCGTCAATTTCTGCACATGAAATGATGAAGGAATCTTTCTTTCAAGCATCTAAATCTAGTTCAGACTAACTCTGCTTAAATTAATATCTGAAATGCTGTGTTTAAAGTTATATGATTGCACTAATGTAGTTTTAGTATTTCATCTGACACGTACTGAAAGATATATACAATCCTAGCATTTTATTTCAATAAATTGTGTATCTATAATGGAAACTTGTTCCAGACCAACATCACTCAGGCTCAGCCTTACACTCTGCCTCAGTTCTGTTTCTGTATGTCCCAGGAATATGGGGTTAAACCAGTGGTGGAATTCAGCTGGTTTGGGTTGTTAAATTGCTGGCTGGCCCTGCCCCTCCCCTCCCCACCCCTTCCAGGAGTCCCCATGTGCCCTGTTTTTGCTCCCAGGTAAGTGCAGGGAGGGCTACTAGGCCCAAAACAAGGGGTGGGGGACGTAGCCCCCTGCAGCCCGTTTTTGCTTCCAGGAGGGTGCAGGAGGTCGAGTGCTACCTGTCAACCCCCTGGCCATGCCCACCATGGCCATGCCCACCCAGCCAGTCATTAGGGCAGAGAACTGGTTATTAAATTATTTGAATACCACCACTGGGCTAAACCAAGAGAAGCTTGGTAAATGGAAGACCAAAAAAAGATGAGGTAGAAGGAGACCTAAGACAGGACAAAGGCACAAGGGCTGCTGGAAAGGGAAAATTTTAAGAGGGAAAGGGACTCATGGAGAAGAGAAAATAGAATAGAAGGAGAGAAGAGAAAGCAGAATAGAAAGGGATAGGAACAACTGACCTGAATAATAGCAATGGGTTGGATCCAGACTTAATTGTGTTTTGTCAAAACCTTGAAATCAATATATCTGATGTTACTTCTACAATAATCTGTTTTTCTAACTGATGACAGTGTCTTGCTTTTAATTTGGGCTATATTCATATTCAACCCAGGCTCAATAAAATAAGATCTTATCATCAACTTCTAGGACAGAACCCATTACAGCATGAAGCATTGCTTTATTGTATAATTCTGCCTGACATACTCCTTAAAGAGCATCAATATTATTTTACTTGTATAGCTGTGTATATTTATACATGCTGACAGTGGTAAAAACTGGCAAGCCCAACTGTCAGCAGACTGCAATTTTATCCTTAGATTTGACACACTACATTGTTCAAAGTTTTAAGTCAAAAGGTTATCTTGATATTTCTAATTAATGGGCTTTTCAGTGAATAAAAATAATGGTTGCTTGTTTCTCTATGCCCATTACAGAATCACAAATGGCAGAAATATAGAAACAGAAGAATTCTAAATGTTGTGCCAATGAAATGAAGTTTAACTTGTTTTAAAAGACTCAGAAACTTTCCACTTCTCTTCCTTTCATCTCCAGACTGTATAAACATGGAAAGAGCAGTTTTAAATAGAAGCAGCATATGCCCAAATGGCAGCTTTAATCATAAATGGTTCAGTTTAAACTAGTTTTCTTTCAGGCAGATGCTAAGTACCATTACCAGATTTCTAAATGTCAGTCAGACAGTTCTCATATTTTCCTATCTCTAATATTTTGAATTATTATTTTAAATAGTTATGTTTCTAATGTTTGTCAAATTGAAGCAATTGCTCTTAAGATGAGACATAGACAGCCAGTTTGACATTGGCTAAAATTAGTTCCCATGTTTTCTCGATCCCTAACAAAAGCTTCATGGAAATAGAAAATCTAAATGAGTCTTTATATTTGTGCTGTAGACTCTAGTAATCAACTTCATGCACTTCCTTTCTTTTTACAAAAATTCTCCTCTATGTATGTTTCTGAGTTCTGGCAAGATACTTCTCAACAGAAGGGGCCATTATTACTGAAAATTTAATCACATTCTGTCCTAAAACATCAGCTACAGATGATATATTTAAAAAATACAAAAATAGATTTTAAAGGAATACAGCATGAATACTCCACCAATGTTTTCCATGGAAATTGTATACTTTATTCCTCATAAAAATCCAGCTACAAATTCTATTATTCCTCTACTCTATGGTAATTCTGTTTTTTCCCGTGGGAGACTATGTAAAAACAGAGCTCCCCCACCACCCAAATCTTACCTCAGAGACTGAGATGGATTAAATTGTTCTTAAACCCACTTGAAATTCATTGGACCATTTCTGAAACTCTAGAGTTTCCTGCACTACTTTAGGAGTAGATTACTTTTTTTTTTTTCCTACAGCCACATTTTAAAATTAAGGGACAATCTGTTTCTTTCTTGCCATCTGTGTCTGTCAGTCTAATTTCAAAAACATTAAACACACAATCAACTTAGATCTTTGGTAAGCATGATTTGTCCTTCCTACAAGGAGAAGCGATGGGCAAAGCAGCAATTTATGGAGGTCAGAAAGAGAATGGGGAAAAAATGGCAACAGAAGGGCAGGAATGGTTTACATCGACCTTTTGCTAATGTTCTCCTGCCTACCATTAGCTTCAATGTACTTTTGACTTTGACCCTACCTAATGCAGTTTGGTTACATTAGTTCAGAGAAAAAGTAATCAACTGCTCTGTTACCATATAATTTCCTTTTGGGCTAGTGCTTGAACTATAGAATGACCTAGGCAGCACATTCATCAAGTATAAGCCACAATATTTAATATGTATCATGGTATCCATATGCAAATGACATGCATTATATAAAATTATCAGTCACATCATGAAGTGAATGACATAATGTATGTCCTTGTTTGCACAGCAGTGTCATGACTCATCTGATGTTATTTTCCTCCTTGGTAGATGCTATGTATAGCCAAGATCTAATGAAGGAAGTCATAAGCTGTCAATTTTGGGAACTTTTCAACAAAACCCATAACTTCATTACTGTGATCTGTGATAGTTACAAAGCTACAAAACTCAGGGAAGATATCACAATTCAGTTAATTGGGGGAAATCATTCTGAATCATACCGCAATCCCAGACAGGATTAAGCATGTCAAATCTCTTGACTTGACTTGTCTATACTGTGAAGAAATTATGTGAAAAAAGTATTAAACCTAAAACTACAAAATCAATTCTGTTTGTAAGATATCATTAAATACTTTTTTTCCCCTGGAAAAAAAAAGCTGTAGAAAAGAAAAGAATGAACCATGTCAAACCCATGAATGAAAAAAACCCTGCATTATTTCTTAGTGCAGACAGATACTAGCTAGCTAGCTAGATAGATAGACATATAGACAGACAGACAAATAAAAAGAGATACTGTAGATAATAGACAGATATTCTTTTTTTGTTTATAGTCACTTTTAAGTTTTTCTGGTCATTTCTAAAGATAAAGAATATAATCCAACAACAAAAGGCATGAGATGAGATGTGTTCCTTTTAAACCTCTTTGATTACAGAAGGATGAGCAAATTCTTTACAATTTCAAGGGAATGATATAAGCAAAAATAGTAGATTTGAACAGGGCAAAAAGAGCCCAAGAAAGAAAGAAAGAGAAATAATGTGGAGAGGTGAGTTAAACCAATGTCAGATCTTCAGTTGATACCTACCTTAAGCCAACATTAGCATAATCATTTATTGATTTATTATTTAAAGAAACCACAGTAGCCAGTAAAACATCAGAAAATCAGTCATACAGATTTAAATATATAAATCATGAAATCCTGAAGCTCAGCACTGCCCACACTGGAATATTCTTCACAAATCTTCTGTTTAATTTGATAACTTTCCGAGCAATCGCTATAAATCATAATTTTAGTAATTGGAGATCTATAATTAATTTCAGAATATTTCAGTGATTTTGAAGCATGCTTAATGCTCTCTAATCATTTAATATTTTTTATTATTAGCTTCCGATATAGAACTTGCAATAACTGCTGCTGAAATAACAGATTCTGGCAAAGATACATTATAAAAAGAGTTAATCAGTCTAATCTCCTTTTAATAGCCATCCAAAGAATTGGCCAACTCTATAATTTGTGGAAATACAGGTAACATATCCTTTTATTATAGAGGAATGGATGAGTGAATAGTAAACATAATCACCAAAATAGTCTCATGCTGCATTGAGAGAGTCATTATGAATGTAAAATCCAGTATCTTGGCCACTGATTTCCCCCCCTCCTCCTCAGAGCTTCCAGAGAGAAAATTATTTCATGATGTATGGTTACTTTGAAACAAGCTTCTGAGAGGGAAGCTGTGGGAACCCCACAACTTTAGGGTTATGGTATACAGCCTATAACTAGCAAAGAATTTCCTTAAGTTTTGTCTCCCTCAAATTTTGCCATCTGCCTCATGAACCTATTCTGACATATTGTCTGATGCCAACCAACATTCAAAAGACTGACAGCTATTTCACAGCTGTGCGATTAGCATTCCTCTGCCTCAAACCATGACTACTTGAGGAACTGTGTTTAAATCAGCAAGAAGCAAAAGAAGATTTATCATAGCCCCTTTTGGGGATAATATAATACATATAATATAGCTAGGAAAAGAGCCAAGGAACATTTCCTCTGACCTTGTGATTAAAAGTTGATATCTAATAAAACCTGCAAAATCCAATGGAAGCAAGCAGGAAATGTTTGTTACAATTGATTAATTCATTTTTAATTAGTAAGTAATGAGTTTGGCTAGAAATATTATTTAAATGTTTGTGGGTTTTTTTTCCTAAAAAATGGAACACACACTCTTTTAATCTTTATAACTTCTGATTTCTATGGTTTCTGATGTATATCTTCTTCCCGCAAGCTTTGTGATGATATATTTTAGCCAAAAGATCAGTAACATCTTAGGTGTTTTCAGAATTTCAGCTGTTCTTCTATAGTTTTTCTCATTGGAGATTTTCGGTGCTGCTGCTTGTGACTTTCACACCTTTCTATTTTTATATCCCTCACTACTTATTGTTTTTCACATGGATATTTAAAACAATTAGTGACCTTTCACTCTTCCTTTGAAGAGGTTAATTTCATTTATATCTTGTGAGATCTATCTGTGTCTCAAAGGAATGATTTTTAATATGAAATAAATAATTTGTGTTGTGGACTAAAAATCCTACATCCAGCAAGTGGAGGAGTCCAACAGATAAAGCGAAACAGTTATTCAGCAAAGATTGTTGGATATTTTCCACCTGAGCAGATGTGAACTCTGTTGGTTGCAGTACTTATAAATGAGTATAACTCACTATACTCATTTCTTATTGTGCAATGCATGCTTTTTTCTTTTATGGTTAAATGCTACTTTTCCTTCCATATGGTTCTTTTAAAATAACAACTGGTCACTTATCCCATCCTAGAATAGTTTGACATGCATAATGATATTTCCTTGGTTTTCTTCCATGTGATTTGTCTATATAGAGATCATGGAAAAGGGCTCTTATCAGTAGGGCTATCTATCTGTATACTATTAATGCATCATTATACCAAATAACATTGAAACTGAATTAACATCAGGACACATTGTATTGGAAGAACGAGGAAATGGTTTGCAAATAATTTCAAGATCTGTGATCAATCTGGCTCAGTTTTAATCTCTGTTACTTTTTTTTACTTTTAATTGCATTCAGTGATGTCTGTAATCATAAAGTCATACACAGATGATTATGTTTTGTCGGGTAGAATCCTGCGTTCTCTGCCTGAGGCTGTAGAGACCCAGCACAAATCAAAACACTTTTTGTGAAGCAACTGATCAACACTGACAGAGTAAGCCACTAGTATATGAAAATAAGAGCAAACTCCACTCCCTTCTAGTACTGATGATGTTACCTAGTTTGGTGATGAAACATCTACAAGAAAATCATCCAGCTCAGAGAGCACCAAGGAACCCACAGTTCAAACCTGAGCTACAAATATTCTCTTGTATCGATAAACACTTTTTGATTAGAGGGACTCGGAGCCTGCATTATATGAGATGGTTCCCAGTGGATTTCATTCTAAATTTTGATATGATTTCTATAAATAAGGAATGTAGAATTATAATGGCTGAGTATTTGATCCTTCATACATTAAAAAAAATACAAAGCTAAGGGATAAACAAATAAAAAACAGATTTGAAAAAAGAAAAGGCTCAGGAAAGAAAAAGAGTGAAAGTGTAAGAAAGCAAAAGGAAAAGAAGGAAAACTGAAAAAGAATGACTTCCAAGTTTCTTTGGTACAGATATAAGTTTTAAAAATTATCAAACTCTTACTCTAAGATTAACATTTGTCTACATTATTTCCATGATCCTTTATTTAATTATGAAAGCCCAGATCAATTTTTAATTTCAATTTCTCACAAAAAGTCCAGTAATGGTTCATATTGCTGTAATCACTATTTGTTAACAAAACCACAACTGATTTATTTAATTGCACCAGTTAAACAGGAATTGAAAATCCTAAACTCTAGTATAGACCCATGCTTCTCAACTTTGGCAACTTTAAGGAACATGGACTTCAATTCCCGGAATTTCCCAGGCAGCATGAAGTTCGTCTATCTTAAACTTGCTAAGACTGAAAAATGCTGATCTACAGATAGGGATTTTTCCATTCCTCTTTTACTAGTTCCTATTTACTTATGAGCAATCATAATGCAAAATCCCCATTCCCATCTCACCCCATGTAAAGATTATGCAAAATCCCCATTCCCAACTCACCCTAGAGCAGGGATTTTGGGCCTGGAAGGTCTCCTGCACCAATCTGGAAGGTAAAACGGGACTCCTGGGAGGGAAGGGGTGGGAGGGCCAGCCAGAGGTGGCATTAGCCGGTTCTCTGAACTGGATAAAAAGTTAACAACCGGTTCTCCTGAACTGGTGCAAACCAGCTGAATTCCATCTCTGGTTATCTTTCATTTGTATCTGAACTAATCAATTCTGAACGGAATACATACCAGCAACTACTGTTAAAAATGACAAAAAAAATTACCACCAATATTAGAAATAAACTTAAATCGTTTTTGTTTCCACCTTAGAGTTAGGGTTATTCAATTATTAAATACTTACTTTATTGTCTGCTTAATACCATAAGACATAATGATTTTCTGCAAATTTTAAAGAAATATATATATATATATATATATATATGCAAGTCTTGGCGTATTCGGGTCTTTTCCCATGTAAGATTGAGAGTATCTTGGCAACGTTTCGATGAGGTCCCACTCGTCATCTTCAGGCTTCGTGCCTTTGGCTTTGTGCCTGTGCAAGCAAAGCGTGATCGGAGCTGCCGTCTCACTATAAATACTGATGGGGGAGGTGTGGGGTGCTAGCTTTGTTGCTGTGAGCGGATTGGTTGCCTGTGTTGTTACATCCTGATTAGTTGATGGAATTGATGTTTGCAGATTAATTGGCTGTTTCGTAACATCCTGTGTGGGTGAGGTCCTTATGTGTGCCCATTAGTCTTTTGTGTTTTAATGGGTAGTGGTCTGAGTAGTTGATGTAATGTCCTGAGCAGATGGCTGTGATGCCACAAACTGGGCTTTGGTTTGGCTCAGTGCCTGGGCTTTGCACAGGCACCAAGCTGAAGGCATCAAGCCTGAAGATGACGAGTGGGACCTCGTCGAAACATCGCCAAGATACTCTCAATCTTACATGGGAAAAGACCCAAATACATCAAGACTTGCATACCTCTATCCGTGAAAATCTACGAACACACACACACACACACACACATATGTTTATTATATATATTATAATATATATATAAATTCATAAACTTTTATGTTCTCAACATTTCTTAACATATGCCTGCTTTCTAAATATGTTCTGATTTACCATAAATATTCACTTGCCAAGAACATTTTTAGAGTAATCATCTTGCTTGCTTTTTAACATGTGAATATTCATAATACAAGCTTTAAAATGTAACTTTAATGACAATTACCATTGTTTTCAGGCACTTTTCAATAACAACTTTCTTTTCAAATGAGTCTGATTGAAATAAGCAAAAATTAGATGACTTCTGTAGGTTTGGTCCCTTCTAAATTCTGACTTAAATTGAATGCCTCTTTCACATGCCTTTAAACTTGTGATGATTCCACCTCAAGCACAAAGTCCAAAAGTGGTTTCCAAGTAGAAACAAAATTAATTGTGTTTTTTAAAAATCAAAACAGTCAATTTAGGCATCTCTGTTAACTCTATCAACTTTTGTAGACATTTGTTCATTGTGGGAATCAAATTGTCAGGGTTCCAAGTAACATCCCCAATGAAAGAAGACTCTGAGGCTTGAAGTTCCTCAAAGTTCCATTTTATTAGAGATGTCATATTGACATATTTGGGAAAATCCAAATCTGAAAGCTTCCAGGTTTTTCCCACCCAACAGAAAGTCCAAGTCCCTGCCCAGCACCCACAAATCTATCACATGGCCCAATCAAAGCACCATCCCATCTGGAGAGGCTTCCAAATTCCAGCCCTCCAGGACCTTGACTCTCTGAGAAAAAAATGTTATTATTAGGACTATATATCACCCATGCTCCATACAACCCTTCCCCCGCATAGTTTCCCACAGTAGGAAATGTGGCAGGCCTGAAGGCCCAATGCAAAATATGGCTTCCATGCCTGACACAAGTCATTTTAGTTCATAAAATATTCTTGCTGCTGTCAGCATATATATTATCAATTTTCCATTTTTTAAGTTCTTTATCTGTTAAAGAACTTCAAAAAAGTATAATATTCACTTTAAGAAACTTCAGCATTAAGATGTAAATCCTTCTCCAATGTTTCTTTCCTTTATCACATGTCTACCACAAATAGTAAAAAGTTCATTCTTTATATTTAAATTTTCAACATTCATTTGAAGTACCTTTATACATTCTTGACAATTTGTCCAGTATTGGTTACCAACGGTAGATCAGCCATATAAAATTTTTCTTTTCAATTATAATTTAATGTAAAATTTAAACTTTTCATCCATACATTTTCTTATTGTTCAAGCATTATATTACATCCAAAATTCTTTGCCCACTTTGTCCCCATCTCTATATAATGGCAAACACATCTTTCTAAATCCAACTGCTCTTTAGATTTTGAGGATGGGTCACCATAATTAAAAAAGTATTATTTGGCCTTAAGTACATCAGTCTAGCCTTGCCACCATTCCGTAAAAGAGTTTACGGGGATGAAAACCAAAGGGACATCTTTGTAGAGAACCTTAGTTTACTTTATATTTATTCTAACTCTTAGGATGGTGTGTCTAACAAAGTGGTTGTTGAAATCAATATTTATATTAACCTTATCATACCATAGATAGGCATGCCATCCAAATCTTGTCAAGGCCCTCCAGCTCAAGTAACCACTTATTTTGGAGAGTCAACCCTTCTTTTAGGCAAACCAAGCAACAGGCATTGAAGTACATATTTCAAATCTGGTAAACCCAAACTTCCTCTTTCCTTAGCATCTTGCAATAATTTATATCTAATTCTTGGTTTTTTGCCCCTTGCCATATTAACTTACCAATATTTTATTTAAAGGATGGCAGATGGAGATGCCCATCTGCTATTTTTTTAAACAGAGTATTAGTGATAAGTATGAAACTTTGACTTTGGGTTTTGTTGATTAGTTAGGTTTGCTATTATAGAAATGGCTGGTATATATTATTATGTAAAAGTAAAAAGCTAAGGTTGTACTTATTACCTTCTTCTACTGAACCAAAAGGAGTCGGAAGTCAATGCTTTTCTTTTTCTTTTCCCCTTTCCCCTACACTTTTATCTCTTCCCCTTTTCCTCCCCTATTTTTCCATTGTTTTAATTTTTCCTTGAATTTCTGTAATTTATATTTTATTAAACTAATAAAAATAGAAACAAAACAAATTAATGGTGATTATTTTCGCTTCCTTTTTTAAAATTTTCCAGTTGAAATGCTACACTTCTCAAATCAAAAGAGTAAAAGAAAGAAAATTGTGTAATGGCATAAAGATTTACTGTATAAAAAGCACTGCAGTAAAACCAATTCTGAATATTAAACATTGCCTCATATCATATCGAATACAGCACTATTGGTCAGTGTACAAAAAAAATGTTTTTAACAAAAATAGCAATTTGAAAATCAAGAATATAATAAAATAGATTGTGCATGTGTGGCCAGGTGATATAATACTTAATAACTGTTATTTACCATCTAGGCATAAATTGCTGAAGAAAGTGTCAATGAAAAAAAATGAAGTTAAAAAATGAGAGATCATATGAATAAAAATGTCTGAGAATGGACAGCAGTGAAAACTAAAAAAACCCAAAACTGTTAAGTCTTGATGTTCTGAAATCAAATTTCATAATCAAAAAGGTCTATTTCATTTAAGATTACAAATCAAAATGCATACCAGCTGTAAGTCAGTTTTAAGGTCAGTAAGATTTTTATGAGTTAACATTTCTTTGATTGAATTCTATAGCTACAATTTGGTTGAGCTGCTATAATAACTGAGAAATGGTTATTATATATCTGCAGGTGTGCTATTCTGGTTTCTTTTGTTTCTTTTATCTTCTACAAATCATTTTTTAAATGAAAACACCTTTAACTTATTCAGCTAGGCATGATTTGTATAATAAGTGTGAGGTATGCTAACATTTTTTCCATGGAATCCTAATGTTTCATTTGGACTTGATGGGGTTCCATGACAAATTAAGAGAGGGAAGTTCACTTAAAAGCAGCAAAATTTATAACACTAGAGCTTTACCTCTTCACTGGGGATTTTGAGAATTTTTTCACTAACAAAAAGTTTGAAAACTCTTCATGCTTGATAACATATCATTATGAAATAGACTGCAGACACTTCTTGTACTTGAAGCTTCTAGCTATAGTTGCTTCTTGGAGTTCAAAACTCAGTTGCTTTTTCAAGAAAAATCCTGAACAATTTACCTGACTGGAGTTTATAATAGTTCCAAATTTGAGGGTCTGTGGGCCAATACCTCAACACAAGTTTAGAACAGGCTGTTTTAGGGGAAAAATGTAGGATATAAGTGGATATCTGCTATGTATTAGAAGGTGCTGCAGAGAACGTGGATGAGGAAACAGGCATGAAGTACACAGTGTGATCCTCTACTATTCAGTGCATTAATAAACCTGTAAAGACATCTTAAAAAATAGGAGTGTACATGCACAACTAAAAGGTCTCATTAAGACCAATCTTCCTCTTTTTTAAAAAAAAAAATCTAATGGCAACAAAATGAACAAGACTTTAAAAAGTATATAAATTTAAGAATAATATGATATCCAAAAGTAGCACGAGAATTTTTTATGGCTTCTATCTGTAAACTACCAAGAGTCACTTGGATAGTGAGATGGGCAGTGTCTAGATAGATAGATAGATAGATAGATAGATAGATAGATAGATAGATAGATAGATAAAAAGAGATAGATAGATGGTATTCAGCAGGTTCTGACCAGTTCTGGAGAACCGGTAGTGATCCCCCCATCTATTCTCTGTCTCCTGAGTCCCAGCTGATTGGGAGGAAATGGGGATTTTGTAGTAACCTTCCCCTGGAGTGGGGTGGGAATGGAGATTTACAGTATTCATCCCTTGCCATGCCCACCAAGCCACGCCCACAGAACCGGTAGTAAAAATTTTGAATCCCACCACTGGATAGATAGATAGATAGATAGATAGATAGATAGATAGATAGATAGATAGATAGATACTGTAGATAGATACAGTACATGCAAATATCATTCATTTAGTTTAGCTATTAGTTTATGCATGTATACAGTGGTGAGATTCAAGTAATTTAACAACCAGTTCTCTGATTTCTTCCAACAACCACTTTGCCAAACTGCTCAGAAAGTTAACAACCGGTTTTCCCGAAGTGGTGCGAACTGGCTGAATCCCACCACTGTGGGTATGCATTTGGGAGACATGAGAGGTTTCATGGGCAAAATAGATTTCTATTTTCTTCCTTAAAATTGTCTGAAACCTACTGGCCTGATCTCATCTAAGTTTGAAACGAAGTCCTGAATATGCTGCAGCCTAATGTGGCCCTTGGGCTGATTTGAAACGATGTAGCCCTGGACTAGAGCTTTTCTTTTAAAAAGTTACTAAAAGAAAAGTAGGATTTCAAATTAGTGCAGTGATGGGAATTAATACCCTATATAAAGACTACAGTCTGTGTAGGATTCTTCTAATATTAGATTCCTAGAGCATTGAATTTTCTGGGGAATGACTTTCATGTTCAATTTTTCCCAGGTTCATCTTAGAAACCAAACTATCATTTCAAATATAAAGAATACAAATACTATAATCTATAAATATGGTTCAAACATTTATGTACATCTATGATTTCTGAGTATTCCAGAGCACAGGGATCAGGATTGTATCAGTTCAAAGCTTGCCTTGATGCTTTTACCCTCTCTTTACTACAGAGTAGAAAGATGATGAGCAGCAGAGAGTGGCAGTAGATGCCAAATCTGTACTTCAAAGAGCTTTCTTTCTTTCCAATACGCCTCTGGCCAAGTATCAGCTTTAAGGAAATTCAGATGATAGCTGTACTACAGATGCTTCTTCTTCTACTGCTAAGACATGAAATGAATAATAAGTACTTAAGAGGCAAAGCCCATTCTAATATAACAGTTTGTTTCTCACAGTGGCCAACCAGATCTCTTTGGGATATTTGCAAACTCTCTCCCCTGTTGTCCCAATGGTGCTTTATCAAAAGGTAACTGGACATCCTTGGTTTTTGCTCTTTGAAAACATTTTGCTTTTCATCCAAGAAGCTTCTTCAGTCCTTCAGAATTGAGAAGCAAAATGTTTTCAAAGGAAAAAAAAAAAAAACAAGAAAGTCCAGTTACCTTTTGGAATTTGGGGACAACCAAAATTAGATGACCCTCACTCTGTCAAGGACCTTGGAGTACTCATATCAAATGATCTAAGTGACAAAGCCCATTGTAACAACATCACCAAAAAGGCATTAAGAGTTCTAAACCTAATCTTGCGTAGCTTCTTCTCTGGTAATATCACATACAAAACATTTGCTAGACCAATTCTTGAATACAGGTATGACCTGTAGCTCATAAAATTATCTGTTACAATGTCCTACCTGTCAATGACTACTTCAGCTTCAACCACAACAATACACAAGCACATAATAGATACAAACTTAAAGTGAATAGCTCCAAACTCGATTGCAGAAAATATGACTTCAACAATAGAGTAGTCAATGCCTGGAATGCACTACCTGACTCTGTGGTTTCATCCCCAAACCCCCAAAATGTTAACCTTAGACTGGCTACTGTTGACCTCACCCCATTCCTAAGAGGTCTGTAAGGGGCGTGCATAAGAGCACCAGCATGCCTACCATCCCTGTCCTAATATTCCCTTTAATTGTATTCATTTTATGTATTCAATTCATGCTTATACATATATATTATCTAATATGTACTCAATAAATAAATAAATAAATAAATAAATAAATAAATAAATAAATAAATAAAAATACATAAATATACAGTAAATAAATAAGTATAAATAAATAAATAAACAACCATGACCTGGGTGATTGAAAACCTTCATAGCCATCCTCGCCTTATTTCCCCACTGCAACTACTGTTGGGAGATGTGCTTCTTCCAAACTTGTGATAACACAGCTATCTGCCATGAATTTAAACAATACCCTTTAAAAAACTATTCTAGTCAATGTCTTGTGGTGGTGAATTCCACTGGCTAGCTATATTCTGTGTGAAAAAGGTATGTTTTAAATTTCTCTTTAATTGCCTTCATTGAATGGCTGCTGGCACAGAATTGTGATAGAATGAAAAATACATTTTCCTTAACCCCTTTCTCTGTGCCGTGTGTGATTATGACAAAAGCTGTATACAGAACTTCTGCATGCCATAGATTTTCATGAGAGCACCACAATGAGCTATTTTTTCAGTCCCTTTCCTAATTATCCCTAGCATAACATTTACCTTTTTTTCACAGCTGCCATACACGGAGTCAACATCTTTGTTATGCTATCCACTATGACTCTCAAGATCCTTTTTCTTGATTAATTAGAGAGATCAGTGTTCAATGTAGGAGAGCAATGGGGGATGCAGTTATTCCATAATAATTATCCACCAAGCTGGGTTCTAATGCTGTTTTGGAAAGAGACACAATTACCATCACATTTGTATAATAAGACGATGTGGCAGGGTCACTTTAGACTGAGTGCTTTGCTTCCATTTTTAAAATATTGGAGGTGCACTAAGGAAGTGTGCCAACTTCATTTTGCTCCTTAGAAATGGGGTGGATGGGGACATACAGCTTCATGAAGGGGTTTCGAAACAGTACATTACTTGAAGAATCATTAAATCAAAACACCCCCCTGAAGCTTTGCGCCGGCTGCATTATTTTTATCTCACTTTTCAAAGCATTTCAGAGCAGTGAGGAAATCATCAATCTGTGAATACAAAGCACACGTATGATACTCTTCATGGCACAGAAGAAATATAATTAAGTGCATAGATTTAAGCTGTTTGCTCTGCCTGAAATCAATAGAGATACACCTGTATGACTGGCTACAGGTGGGGCTGTCGTTCATCAGAAAGAAAGAAAGAAAGTGAGAGAAAGTACAGAGAGAAAGAAATCCAATTTCAGATTGTTGAGAGCTTTGGGTTGTTGCTGTTTTTTTTTAAGATAAAATTTTAAAGAAAGTCTCAGAATAAATGGATCTGAATTGAAAGAGATTAGAGTCTTCATCAGGGAGCATGTATTTTGAGCACAGCCAGGAGCTAAAGTCAAAAAATGATATAAATTTTTGTAGCCAGAGAAAGATTGTGCTGATAGGGCTGAGAAAAAAAAAGCTTTATGGATTTATTTTATTTTATTTATTTATTCATTAATTTTCTATAGCTGCTCTTTAAACTTTAAAAAAGTTTAAAATGGAACTATAAGAAGACAATGAACATTTCATCGCATATCTATTTATCATCTATCTATCTATCTATCTATCTATCTATCTATCTATCTATCTATCTATCTTCCACCCATTTTCACCATTATGGCAGATGATTAGTAGCAGTTAATTAAAAACAGACTAATAACCAACAAAGTAGTTTTTTAATGATGAATACAACTTAAAGAGAAAATTCTTGTCCTTCTTGCAGTTGATGGGTTCTGCAATTTTATTTCACGTTTTAGAATCTTAACCATGTAAACATCTCACATTCCATGCCATAAGTTAATACTGAGGTGTCCTAGGGCATTATAAGAAGGGAACAAGTGCCAAAAATAGCCAGTGTGCAAGATTGATTGTCTATACATTTTTATGTGTGTGAAATGGAGTGATCTTTACTAGAATAGCACAAGAAACATCAGGCTGCAGTAAAATTATCTTGACAACATGGTTTTCCTCTTGTAGACTGTTATCCGCTTCCCAAGGCTGTTGTGATAGGCTCAAGGGAGTTTAAAATTAATTACTCACATTTCAGTGAGAAAATAAATAGCAAGATAAAATATCAGAAGCATGCCCATGGAATATGAATTTAGTTAGCGATAATTAAATGATTGGGTCTTTGTTTAATACTTTACACCATGATCATGAATATTTGAAGTACATTCAGATTCAAAATAGTTCAAGTTACCTGCAGTCTTTTTTTGGCAGTATTATTTTGCATGCTTAATAATTGAATATGTATATATGTATGTATGTATGTATGTATCAATGGTGGGTTGCCCCTGGTTTGGACAGTTTGCAGTGGGAGGGTCCGCCCACTGCCCCAGATGTCATCATAGATGATTTGCTCATGCGCGTGGTGCAATGCGAACCAGTAGTAAAGGTAAGTAGAACCAGTGGTGGGATTCAAGTAATTTAAAAACCAGTTCTCTGCCCTGATGATTTCTTCCAACAACCAGTTTGCTAAACTGCTCAGAAATTAACAACCGGTTCTCCCGAAGTGGTGCAAACTGGCTGAATCCCACTACTGAGTAGAACCCACCCCTGATATGTATGTATGTATGTATGTATGTATGTATGTAAAGTATGTATGTATCTACAGTATGTATGTATCTACAGTATGTATGTATGTTTGTATTCATGTGTGTAATTTGTAAATTCTTTCAGACACTGAGATAGTTTCCCTACAAATAATAATAGGTTTGTATTCTGTATACAATATGGATTTGGGTGCAATGAAATTGCCTCACAGAATCTAACCTGCCCTATTCTTTCTTTTCCAATAATAAGTTTCACAGGAATATTTAATGCACATGAAATTGTCTCTGCAGTAATAAATAGGCATATGGCCTATTTTTTTTAAAATGTATATAAACTTTTTAGTTTTATCTGTGTATGAACTGGCCTAACCGTGAATCAAACTGTTTGTTTTCACACTTTTAGTGATAGAAAAGAGGGGAGAGAGGGTGAGTTGATTTTGACATTTCAATAGAGATGTTTGAATTCCAAGTCGGAGGACTGAATGATTAGGTCATCTTCTTTATTCAAAGGGACCTCTCAGCAATACGGTTTTGGGTGGGTAACTGAGAACAAAATTATGATTGTGTCCCATCAAACCAGGCTTTATAATCAGAAAAGTAATTCCAAGAAGCCAGCAGCAGGGAATGTCTAATTCACTGATACCAGTGAGATCAGAGATGAATTTGGCAGGAGTCCTGTCAGAGAGGGGGGAAATTACAATGAAGATTGTATCAAAGAAGAATGATATCTGTTTGGCATTGTGTAGAGTTCAAAATGAGCCTGAATATGCTCATTTGGCATGTCTGGGTGATCAGTGAAAATGAAGACATTGGAGGAATCAGGATTTAAATTTGTCTCAAATAAAGAGACAACAAAGATGCTTAAATTTGCATCTCAAATAAAGCAGCTGACCAATAAGGAATGAGTATTAGAGTTGTAAAAATGTTTGATATTAATTTTGCATGTATCTTTAGTTTTAAATCAATTCTGACCTCTTTTTGCATATTTCCAGTGGTGTTTGTCTGTCAGTGTAATGACATATATGTTAAACATACACTCTTCGTTATAATTCTGGGATACTGATTGAATGATGTGGAGATAATGGAAAACAGAAGAGGGAGATTATTGCATTAGCTAAAGTTTGCAAAATATAAGATGTCACCCCACAGTTTATAAATGTGTGAAAATTTGCATATCATTTGTACAGAATTATTTAATCTCCCTCTCTCTCTCTGTGTGTATGTATACATGTACATGTACACACAGATAGATGATGGATAGATGATGAATGGATGGATGAACAGATAGACGTACTGTAATGTGTACCTTTTTTTACAAATAATGGTTTTTTAGCCCAACAGCTAAATCCCCAAAACATAAAAGGGGATAATTTGAAGGACAGCCACATTTTCTCCCTGGTGTGGAAACATGAAATATAAATTAAAATTGTTCCTTTACAAATACAGAATCTATATTATTTCATAGCATCTCTACCAACCTGGACTGAGGGGGTTTGATTATTTTAATGGGTTTTAATATATGTTTCAAATTTATATTTATACATTTATGTATTTTGTATGTATTTTATGTTTCATTGGTTTGTTTTATTGTTGTGAGCCGCCCTGAGTCTACAGAGATAGGGTGGCATATAAATCACATAAAATAAATAAATAAATAAATAAATAAATAAATAAATAAATAAATCATTCTCATTGCTATATACAATTTGCCTTATGCACAATTCAGAAAGAAATGTAAGGTCTTTCATAGCCAAACCATCTGAAGGGTTTTAATAGGCATCAAAAAGGATGTGAAAATACTGGTTCATCACTAGTTGCATGTCAAGTATCTTTTACTACCCCTAGAGATAGGACCCTAAGTGAAGAATGTTTTCAATTTCATGCAGCTATGCACACTCCAGGGAGTATGTCTTTTATATTTAAAACTGTACATAAAATTTCACCCTCATGATTAGAGAAATCCCTTGAATTTGAATAGGCACTATTATTTCAGTATTATTTCTCACTGGAGAAAAGCCTAATGCTGGGAAAGATTGAGGGCAAAAGAAGAAGGGGACGACAGAGAATGAGGTGACTGGATGGAATCACTGAAGCAGTAGGCGTGAGCTTAAATGGACTCCAGAGGATGGTAGAGGACAGGAAGGCCTGGAGAAACATTGTCCATGGGGTCGCAACGGGTCAGACACAACTTCGCAACTAACAACAACAAAATTATTTCTGTGAAAATGAACCTGCCTTATAATAACGCAGGTACTAGGTTATAGTTGCTTGGCAAGTGGACAGCCATGCAACAAAAAATTGTCATCATCATCATCGCCATCATCTTTATTCAAGGAATAACAACTAACAAATGATCTTCTATAACAGATGAAATAATAAAGCAAACCTTCCCCTCCCGCGAAGTCTTCATTTGCCCAATTCAAAGACTGACATGAGTTGAACTCTTCTTCATCATTGCTGACAGGCAGCATAGAGGAAATGCTTGTCAATGTCTCAAAATGGAGAGGTCCAGGGAACCAATTAGCCTACTGGGAGTCCAGGACTTGAAAATATAGATCTGAGACTTGCTAGATTCACCCCTGTTTTACCCCTCTAACAAATTCAACAGATGACTTTTGAATCCCTTTTTTCAGCAAAATTTCACCTGTGACAGCCACCTGTTCCTTGAAAAACTTCTCCTCATGCATTGCCTTTTTGTAGAATTCACAATTTTAAGAGCAACATTGTCTGGATCCATAACTGTGTCAAGCAGGTAAGTGACACTCCATGAGTCTAAGAATCCCCATAAGGAACAACATGGGGATTGGTCTTAAGGCCCATCCCTGACCAGGAACTCGTTTTGGTCTTTTTCCTTCTCTAACATGACTGTGATCTGCCAGTCCAGGGAAACTATCTCTAGTCTGTCATTTATCTTGGTTCCTCAACTCGTCTAAACAGATGTCAAGAAAGCAAGCTGTGCAGAGAATTGGGATCCAGACCCTCTGGGCCAAACAGTTCATGGCAGCTGTAAGCAACAAAGTTGCGCCTAATATTTTCCCACCTTTCAAAGTGCAATTTTGAAACACACTCATTACTGAGACATGGTGTCGATTGTCTTATTTTTAAATATATCTCTTTCTCTCCCTGTTTGATGTTGCAAAACAAATAATCTCTAATGTTACCATGGAAAGTTCCAGGTGCTGTAACAGACTAAAAAGAAAAAGGAGAGGAGAGCCCAATATTTAATTTACAGATTAACAGAGTTGAAAGGGACCTTGTAGGTCATCTAGTCCAACCCCCTGCCCAAGCAGGAGACCCTACATCATTTCTGACAAATGGCAGTCCTATCTCTTCTTGAAAGCTTCCAGTGATGAAGCTCCTACAACTTCTGAAGGCAAGCTGTTCCATTGGTTGATTGTTCTCAGTCAGAACATTTCTTCTTACTTCTACGTTGAATCTCACCTTGATCAGCTTCCATCCATTATTCCTTGTCTGGGCTTTGGGTGCCTTGGAAAATAGCTTGTGGCAGCCCTTCAACTGCTGGAACACTGCTATCATGTGTCCATTGGTTATATTAGATATTATAATATCACATATTAGTGGCGTGTCTTCTAAAAATTGGGTGGTAACCCAAGCTGCAAAATTGTGTAAGAAATAGCCATTTTTTTCAGCATTTGCATTTTTATATATAGCCATGAAGATGGGAGAGAAGAGATAAATACTGCAGTACAGATACTTAATCTCTATCTGAAGCATTTTAATAATTTGGAACTTAGAAAAAAATCAGAGCACATCAATTGGTTCTAACCAACTCTTGTTTATCTTCACCTCTGTCGGTGTTTGATGGATGTTGTTCATGCTCTTTGGTTTACAGTAACAAACAGGTTTTTAATTTTTCTAAACCCCATCTCTCTAGTGCCATTCTGTGATGGATGATGTGACAAAAGGTTCCTCCATAAAGTCTGAATACTAAATAAATTAGCAGTTTTAAAATAGCACATCATTCATCCCTGGCTGCCTTACTGCTACTTTCTTCCATCTTTACTTGTTTAATCTCCAGTGGTACAACTCTTTACTCAGCACAGGACTGAAGCTCTGTAACAGATGGCATGTACAGTGAGTAGTGCATTACAGCGGGCATCCAAAGAGCAAGGAAGAACTAATCCGACTGATTTTCCATATGCTCACATTCTCACCAAAATTTTGATGAACTAAACACAAAACATAAGGGCGTAGAACTACCCCTAACTTGACCAAGTCTTATTGAAAATTACTTCATCCAATGATGGAAAAAAAAAAAGGGTGTTTGGACTCCAAAATATATTAGGTTTAATGGCTCTTGAAATCAGTTGGGAAACTATCAATTTCAGCAGGAGCAAAGTTCAACTAAATGAGTCCAGATCCAAATCGTTACATGTGACTCTGGGGTTACCTTCAAGTTGACAGAGATTTGGCAGTATATACCTAACTCTGGAGACAGAAACAGTACGTTTTTTTCCCCCCAAAATATTCTTCACTAAATTGGACATAGGATCTGATGCTGCACTGGTGATTTTGGGTAAGCAGACAAAATCTTATGCAGCTATCATTACAAAACATCGGTTATAAACTTGCTGAAAGCAAGGGTGAAAAGGGGTAAAAATATTCTACTGCTATTATCAGATAAAAAAACCCAATGCATTTGGACCATGGACAGTCTGTTTTTCATGTTGCAAATACAGTAATCGTGGCAGGTGGCATCTCTCTGGTCTTTGAATAATAGCCTTTGCAGCACATGGAAGAAATGATAAGATAAAAAAAAAACCCTGAAGTGTGACCCTTTAAAGTACAATATACACAGGACATAAAAAAAACTCATTTGTGAAAGGTAATCGTAAACTTTTACAAAACAGAAATCTTTACTGAAGGATATTGGTTCAAAAACAGGCTGCTTTTTAAATCTGTCAACTGCCACCTCACACTTGCACTTCACAATCATTCAGTATCAGCTGCCATAAAATGTAGGGAGGCTAGGTGGGAAGTGGGGGATTTTTCGAGGGAAATAGAAGATTCACTGTATGTCTCTGAGATGGGCTTCAAGATCAACCGGCTGGGAACGGAACACAGCTGGATACCAAACACCTGAACTGACTGTTCTGAAAACATCTTGTTTGAATTTGATTGGATGGGGGTGGGTGGGGGGAGGTCAGTGATGGCAGGTAACTAAGGGAGGGAAAAGTTAGACTTGGGAATTTTGGTACATGGTTTTCAGTTCTGGCTATGCACTATTGTAATTCATTTGACTTCTAGTAAACTATACCTTTCTCAACAAATGGAGCTAAGGATGGTTCTTAATTAGAGATTCAAGTTGAGGCAGGCCTGACATTTTTCCTTCTTGATGTAATGGCAGATTTCAGGAGTTTCTAAAGCACTAAACAAGTAGTCATGTCAAGTTGTAATATGAATTAGGCTCAGCCCAAACCCATCCACAGAAATATTTATATGATAATAAACTGGGCCAAATACAAAAGATAAAGAGAGTTCAAAGGTTCAAACTGCCAAATTGGCCATTATGTGCTAGAAAATAGAATAGTTTGCAGCTTTTTGCTGTCATCTAGTTCTATTTAGTTTATAGCTCTAATCAAACCTTTTGCGGTCATTTTTTTCCCCATGCTATATTGTTTAGAGCTACACATTAACTAAAACTAGATGACAGAAAAGAGGTCCAAAATGTTCTGTTCGCTGGCATAAAATGGCTAACTCAATGTTTGCAGCTCAAACTGGTAGTCCTATTTTGGTTACATTACAGAATGGACACTTTATTCCTACTTACGCCCACAGATTTCCTAATATACTACTTGTTGCAAATTCTATAGGTGCCTTATTCAAGTCTGCTGGGTTCTCCTTGTGGTGTGAATACAAGAATAATACTGTGCTAATTTTTCCCATATTATTTTCTCAACCTTCTCATTTAAATTTTGTAGAAAACAAATTGCTGTTGAATTATTATTTTTCCAAAGAAAAAAAGTATTTTAATCTAATTTCAAGAGGTGAGGAGCTTTACAGTTCTACATAACTTTGTTGAACAGGTAATGAACAGATATGACCCTTTCCAGTCATATCCAACTCTAGGGGGCAGTGCTCATCTTTATTTCTTAGTGTTGTCAAAAGACACTTCTATAGTTGTATGGCCAGCATGACTATATGCTGAGGTGCATGGAATGCTGTTGCCTTCCCACTGAAATGGTATCTATTTATCTACTCGCATTCTATATGCTTTCAAACTGCTAGGTTGGTAGGAGCTGAGGCCAGTAACAGGGACTCACCTCGTCACATGGCACTTGGGTCTTGAACCTGGGCTGTTAGCTTTCCAGATGATATGTTCAGCATCTTTAACTGCTAAACCATCACTTTGTTGTAACTTTGTTGTAAAGTATGCAAAGAATGTGGGTGATTGTCCTAGCTTTCACTATACAATCCTCTTTCCATGTATGTTTGTGTGTCTTTGCATATCCATGAGTCTGGGTATACCAAACAAAAACAAATTCAGGGAAATTTTTAGGTAGATTACAGTACAAATACAATGTTGTGTGTTTATTAAAATACATAAACTTATCTTTTTCATAAAGCTTGAACCTTGCTATTGTACCAAGGGACTCAATTATTCTTGATCTATAGATTCTTAAGTTACCTAATTTTTACTTACTTTCTTATATCACAGGGCTGAGCACAAGTTAAAAAAAAAATCTCGTATTTCAATTCTTCCCTGTATTTTTAATCAGTCTTCCAGTCCAAAATGTGGCCAATAAATAATAAAGAAGTCATTAGATATGTGAGTGGGTGTGTCTAAAAATAGAATTCCCTTCAATAGCATTAATCCTTTAATTTTTAGAGGTCATAATGATGAGAAATGGCAGATGACGAGTATATACAATAGAATTTTCTATAGATGCTAACTAGTAGAAATACATTTGAACTATTTAAGTGTTCAGGCTATCAGAACTAAGCTTTTTGTGATAAATCCACAATCAAGCTGTTCTTTCAAGATACTATAAAACATTGGCTTTTGAAGCTGAATTTCTGATCTCTTAATAACACTGTTGTATTAGTTGTCTGATCTAGCCATGTTAATCTGCACTTTTAAAGCAAATTTGAGGTTACTTTGGGGGTTAATCTTGTTTTGTTTTTTTAAAGGAAATAGATGTTCTTCTATTTTTAAAGAAATCAATGCTGTCAAGGAAAATAAAATGGAAAACCCTGGACAATATGTTGTCTTTCCCTTATCTATTGAAAATATAATTTCACAGAAAATTTGAAAGCTATGGGAGAAGAGAAAGAAGGATGATCCTGAGAGTGACAATGTCACTCAATTAAATTTGAATCAACCTTACTCAGCTTTAAGATGGCAGATTGTTGGCACAAGAAGCAGTAAAAACATGGCAGGAAAATTGCAGGCAAGTTTCACATTATGCATCCTTTTAGTTTCATTTCCATCTCTACAATGGAGAAAGATGGGAATAAATTCAGAAGGGAATGATTGTAAATTGAACCCTTTGAGATACAGGAATGAAAAATCTACTTTAAAGAAATGAGTATTTCCAAATGTCCTCTTTCACAAATGTATGATTTGTTCCCTATATATTTGGCTTTGCATTATTCATATTCCATTTGCAGTCAAATACACCAAAATTCTGAGATATGTACCACTAAATTTGATTCCAAGCCACTTCACTTTTTCCTCACCTTCATTTTGCCTTGGAGAGGAGATAGCGATAGCAATAGCACTTAGATTTATGTACCACTTCGTAGTGCTTTTACAGCCCTCTCTAAGTGGTTTACAGAGTCAGCATCTTGCCCCAACAATCTGAGTCCTCATTTTACCAACCTTGGAAGGATGGAAGGCTAAATCAACCTTGAGCCGGTGAGATTTGAACTGCCAAATTGCAGCTAGCAGTCAGCTCAAGTAGCCTGCAGTACTGCACTCTAACCACTGCACGACCTCAGCTCTGTATCATGTGAAATTTAGGGAAAACCAGGCTCTCTTGAAGCAGGAAGCAACAGATTGGATCTAGTGCATTTGGTCAGCAGACTTGGATTCGTAAAGTCAGTTTCAGAGTCTGTTTTATTTAATTAACCAAGTTCTGAGTTCTGTAAATTTGTTTTACTGTATGCATTTGTGAGATATATGAGAGCATTTCCAACCCAAGGGTTAATGATATTTGAATTCAAGCATGTTTCGAGCATGTTTTCTTACTATTCTGACATGGGAAATACTATATATTCTCCTCCTCCCCTTATTTTATACCTCTCCCTCCCTTTTCACTTTACAAACGTATCTTCCCTTTTTCCTGAAATCTAAAAGAATTCTCACCTCCAGAAAACCTAATATATATGGTATGCAGTGGTGAAATTCATTTTTTTTTTTTTACTATCGGTTCTGTAGGGCAAGGTGTGGCTTGGTGGGCATGGAAGGATACTGCAAAATCTCCATTTCTATCCCACTCCAGGGAAAGGATACTGCAAAATCCCCATTCCCTCCCCACTCCTGGGGGAAGGATACTGCAAAATCTCATTCTCACCCCACTCTGAGACCAGCCAGAGGAGGTATTTGTCAGTTCTTCGAACTATTCAAAATTTCTGCTACCAGTTCTCCAGGACCTTCAGAACCTGCTGGATTTCACTCCTAATGGTATGTGAACCTAATACTAATCTCATCGTTTGTGCTCTTCCCAATATACTAACTGTTGGTATTGACAGTCATAAAGTTAACTGCCCAACACAGCAACCATAAAATTCAATTTAGCAATAGAAAAGTACTCTAGCTACATAGTGCTCCTGTAAAATCACATGCTGTTTGCCTTGAGCAACTAGTTACTATGTGGGTTTTAATTTGCATAGCAGAAAAATCTATTTCAAGCTTTCTACATAACACAATCCATTCTGTCTACTGTACTATTTTATCTGCTAGTTAGTATCACAAAATTAAATATTTCAATTTTTAGACTAGTTTTGAGATAGAATTTTGACATATTATTTATAACTACTAGCTGCTTTTCTATCTTGATCACTTTTTACTTTTTGAAATCATTATTATGGATTCCTTAAAGAAGTACATATTCAGCAGAATGTTTTCTTCTCTTTTTCAATTTCCTGTTCAGTTGATACAGATCCAACACCAAATCTTTGATTGGTGCTACATGAAAGGAGAAGTTGCTCCTTAATTCCAGTATCTCATAAAACCACAATTTGCTGGACTGTAACTCTGCACAACTATGACACCTTATTTCATTTCTAAGGAATATTAAAATAGTCCCCATTTAAACTAATATTTAACATTATCTTCCTTAATACATTCCTCTAGGATTCCGATACATGTTCCATGAAGTGGATGAATTGATTCTTTAGAATATGTTGATATTTCTCACTGAACAAAATCTATCTACCATAGATTTTTGCAGCAAACATGTTGATAAGAAATTAACTTGAAATAGTTGCAGTGGGACACAAAGATATATAAAGCTTTCTTCTGAGGATGGAGAAATGAACGATCATCTTGGAAATATATATGAATAGTTCCTCAAATCAATTTTTTTCTTGATTGCCTTTAAGTGTTTTCAATCTAAAATTTCCAGAATTTCCAGCTACCATGTCTATGGCCATACAGAAAGGAATTCTGGGAGTTGTAGTATTCAAGTTTCCATGGCTGCAAGTTGGGAAATACTTGTTGGATGTAACATCAGGTCATATCACATCATTTTCTCCCTGTCCTTTTATATCCTAAAGTCATTTTCCTTTTCCCCTATTTTGACATCTCTCTCTGTCTCTGTCTCCAACAAACTAGAATTTAACACATGCCTTGATGGAAATCAGTTTAGATCACCATCATAAACTCTTGTTTTTAATCTAAATGAGCAGTTTTCTCACTACTGGTCACAAAGAAACATTTGAACAGATTATAGGAAGGAAAATATGTTTCTTTTAAAAAATGAAAGACACCATTTATTTAATAAGTTTTTTTATATTGCCATCTAACAAGATTCAGAATGGTGATAACAATAGCACTCTTAGATAAATGCATAGCGAGATGGAAAATGATGTTCCACTGATTCATTCTTTTCAGTGTCAGGAAATGCCTCTTTATTTTCAGGTTGGATCTCCCTCTCACAAGCTATCCTGTCCTCGGTTGCTATGGAGAATAAATGGAAACCCCGTTCCCCCTGAGAGCCCTTCAAATATTGGAAGACTACTTAATATGTCTCCCCTAAGTCTTATCTTCATTAGACTAAACTTACCTAGTTCCCTTTGCAATTCATTGTGCAATTTAACCTCCAGACCAGTGGTGAAATTAAAAATTTTCTCCTACCGGTTCTGCTTGTTGGGGCGGGGAAGGTCATGTGACTGGGTGGATGTGGCCAACTTGACATCACTCACATCGAGGGGCTCCTCACTGGCCCCTCCCCTCCCAGCCACTCCTTGTCGTGAATGGCAGGAAAATGGGGAGGGGAATATTCCTGCCTACCATCCTTCCCTCAGTCTGTGCTGAGATTGAGGAATGGATGACAGGTAGGAAAATCCCCTTCCCCATTTTCCTGCCTTTCATGAAAACGGCTCCATTCCATCTGCTCCCCCCCATCCCACTCCCTCTTGGGGACTACCTTAAAGGGACAGGCTGCAGCAGCTCCATTCTGAATGGAGGGAGAAAAGTTAGCATTCTCTCTGCTGCATTTAACATTGAATTCTGTGGAATATCGAGCGGCCAGAAGACATGACTGGCCGGGCGTGGATGAGGCCAATGAGGGGTGATTATTACCGGTTCGGCGAACTGATGCCAATAATCCTTAGCGGTTCACCTGAACTGGTCCAAACTGGTAGGATTTCACCCCTGTTCCAGACCCTTTATCATCTCTGTTGCACTTCTCTGCACTCTTTCTAGGGCCTCAGCATTTTTTGAGTTTTGTAGTGATCAGAATTGGATGCAGTATTCCAAGTGTGATCTTACTAGTGAAGCATAGAGCAGTACTGTCATTTCCTGCGATCTTGATAATATCCTTCTGTTGATGCAACCTAGAACTGTGTTGGCCTTTTGACAGCTGCAGTATAGTGCTAACTCATTCTTAAGTAATGATTCACCAGGACACCTAGATCCCTCTCACAGGCACTACTGTTTAATCAGCTGCTGCCTATCTTGTTCCTGTGCATTTGGTTTTTCCTGCTTAAGTGCAGAACCTTACTTTTCTTACTACTGAATTGCATCTTTCTGGATAGGGCCAATGCTCAAGTATGTCAAGATTCTTCTGAATCTTGAGTCTATCTTCCAAAGTCTTAGCAATTCCCCCCAACTTGATGTCATCTATAAATCTGATAGGTGCCCCTTCAGTCTCCTAATCTAAGTCATTTATGAGAATGTTGAAGAGCACTAGATCTAAAACAGAATGTTGGGGTCCCCACAGCATGCTTCCCTCCATGTAGATATAATTCCATTAAGGACATACACTGAGTGCAGCTGTTCAGCCAACTACAAATACAATTGGTGGTGATACTATCATCCCCTCATTGTTTTACCCTACTAAGAAGTAAGCTGTGGTCTACTTCATCAAATGCCTTACTGAATTTTAAGGATATTATATCAACATCATTTCCTTGATTCACTAATTTAGTTACTTTATCAAAGAAGGCAATAAGGTTTGTTTGGCATTATCTGTTTTTAACAAACCAATGCTGACTTCTAGTAATCACCTTGTTCATTTGTAGGCACTCACAAATCCACTGCTTGATTATCTTTTCAAGAATTTTCTCAAGTATTGATGTTAAGCTAGTCTGTGGTTTCTAGTTTTGCACCACATCATTGCTATAATTGAGTCAATCTAACTTGTTGCTGGTCATTCTCACCTTCTTTCATCTTTCCCAGCATTATAGACTTATTAAGGCAGCTGAGTCTTCACAATATGATAATTTGAGACTAGTCATCTGTATCTCCAGTCACAACTCTGGACTGATTTGTTCTGCCCCTATTTATTTGTTTTCTTGGCTATTTATAGCATTCTGTTCTGATGCAAGTTGTTACATTTAGCTATTACTCTGATAAAAAAAAGATGCTTTGATTATTGCATCAAGTGGAGAAGAAGACTGATAGGTAGGACTTAATATCTGTATGAGAGTGTGTGGATACAAGCCTTTTTAGTCACCTTATTTTTTTCAATCATAACAGTAGTTTTGAAGCTGCTGGAAAAAATCTAGAGTTAATGGAGTCTAGCATTTGGCACTTGAGTTGTTGCTTGGAAAATATGTGGGACTATATTATGTGGAATATAATTGGCTTCAACAAAAATAGAATTCGGTAAAGAATGGTTGTTCTGTGTGAACTCAGAGGAGGCAGGGGGGAAAAGGAAAGAAACTAGTAATGGGAAATGATGGGGTAAATGAGTCAAAGGTTCTGGAAGAATTCAAGGGGAGGTTCAGCTCAGGAAATTATTCATTGCTGTTAGCTTAGTTAATATACTCCATTAACATTCAATGTTGGGTTCTGTTTTGTTTTGGGTCTTTTGAGCAGATGGCACCAGCCAAACAAGGGATTTTATATTCTGATATATTTTAGGGAAATTGAATATTAAATATTATTATATTATAAGAATGCAATAAGGATATTAATGAAACACATTAATACCAATTTCTCTATCTAATCAACTTGCAACTAAGGATGTGGAACTAAGAAGAGATATGTAAGGCAAAAAAAAACCCTATTTCTTTTTTTTTTTTAATTAGGCAATGTATTTCAGCAGCCAGATTCTTTTTTCCTCATAATAAAGGAAAACTTTATTAAGAGAAGTTTTCTTCTTTGTGTATATCCCATCCCTATCTACATTGCTAATGATTGGTTACTATTAGGAAAGGAGTATCAGAATTCATGTAGTTCTTTGAATTAGGATTATTGGAAGCCTTTGTGCTATTGTACAGTAATCTTCCATCATGGTAAACTTTCAAGACTCTCTCCTCTGCAGGTACTTCTTCCATTGAAAGTCTTCCATTGAAAGTTTGCCATACAAGTTTAGTTCTCGATTTGCAAGAATTCATTCTGTGACCGTTTGAAGTTACAACGGCACCGAGAAAAGTAATTTATAACTTGACTCATGATAATTGCAGCTTCCCCATGGTCACATGATCAGAATTTGGGCACTTGACAACCCACGTATAGTTACAATGCATGCAGCATCCTGCGATCACATGATCACCATTCACCACCTCCCCAGATGACTTCCAACAAGCAAACTCAACAGGGGAAGCTGGATTCATTTAACGACCCTATGATTTACTTAACAACTGCTTAACAACTGCTATGATTCACTTAATAACCATAGCAAAATAATGTTGTAAAAGTGGGCATGACTCACTTAACAAATCCCTTGCTTAATAAGAGAAATTCTAGTTCCAAATCTGGTCATAGGTCAGGACTATCTGTATCATTATAAGCAGTGGTGGGATTCAGCTGGTTCTGTCCGGTTCAGGCGAATCCATTGTGCCAATTGAGGTCAGCCCTGCCCATCTGCCTGGATGTAATGACGTCCTATTTAGCCATGTTTTGGAGGCTGTGCACCTGTGTGGAAGGCACACATGCAAGCAAACAGAATGCATGGAAGGCTGACCATGCGTGTAAGGTGGCATGTGTGAGTGAAGCGTGCCCTCGCTCATGCTCACATTTGTGAACCGGTAGGGAAGGTAAGTGAATTTCACCTCTGATTATAAGGCTTCTCTGGGAAAGCATTGATCAACCAGAAGACTTATGATACACATACTTTCTTCGACACTGTCCATTACATTGAGTGCTGTTTTCTACTTCTTTTAACAAAGAAATCTCTGAAAAGCTACACCAGTGAAAGCAGTCAATAAAGGTAATGCAGGCGTCTCCAATTTGACTCCAGCTTGATTATGTCATTTGCTTTTCTAAAGAGATGATAAGTGATTTTGAAATGAAACCTCACAGCTCTGAGGCAAAGATTACAAGGCCTATCACTTTCTAGAATGATGTTGGGATTTTGCAGAGGGTGATAATGAAAACAGAACAGGTCTTAAATTAGGTAGCAGCTAGAGTTTTGAAAAATGCTTTAATGTTATAGGGAGATTAACATAATTGGAATGAGGTGGCTAGAACTTTGCCCTGTGTGTTTTTATAGTTACAAAACATTGCTGTCATTTATACCAATATTGGAAGTTCTTTGCCTCTTTCATTTGACTTTTTCATCAAATGTCCATAGGAAAAATGCTCTAAAGGAGGCACAGGGGTGGGGTGGGAGGGAGGGAGGATATATAAGAAAAATAGTGAATGAATGAGCTTGGGGAAGAAAAACGGAAGAAAGAAAGAATATCTTTGTTAAATTACTGTATTTTTTGCTCCATAAGACACCCTTTTTTTGCCAGTCCTTTGGTAAAGGTCCTTTGGTGAATAGCAGCCGTGCCATGATGGTGGGGTCCTTTTACAGTGCTGAACCCCTCCTCTTCTGTCTTTGTCATTGCCCGCCTCATCTGTCTCTTTTCCGCAGCGCAGGAGTCAATAGTCAGAACTGGCACATGAGAGGACACCTATCTGTGGTCCTCTCAGGCTCCGCCTGATTTTTTTTTCTTATTTTCCTCCTCTAAACCTAGGTGCGTCTTATGGTCAGGTATGTCTTATAGTGCAAAAATACGGTATATAAATGAAGATATAAACTGATTCCCATATAATGTGGCTTCATTAAAAGCAAAAATAATTTTCTCCCTTTTTTCAAGATAAAGGTTCCCCCAAAAGACACAGCTATTTTGACTCCTTTATTAAACTAACACTTTAGGATAAATCAGGTGTCACACAGGCAATCCATAATCAGGAATATTTTTTTAAAAAAAAAAATCAAAGTGCTTTCATACAGGGATATTTTTGTCTTCATTAAATTAACAGCAACTTTCAAAGAAGGAAGATTAGATCAAAGAACTGTGCTGAAGAGTTAAAAACTTCCTCTACTACTACTGTATTTTCAATTAAATTAGCAACTGGCTGCAGTTGCTTTGAAATGAATGGTGGGGGAGAGAGAGCTGGAATGCTAGAACTTCTGAAGGTAAGGGGAATATATGCAAAAATATTCCTTGCATGTTCAAATAATGGGTGTTTATAACAGAATGTTCAAAGTATTATAAACTATAAATATCAGCAAGTAGCGGTGAAGGCTCCAGAACATAAAAATATCTGTCAGCCAAAAATGCAAAGGAGCTAATTGTATTCCTTTAAAAAAAAAAAGATGATAGTTTGATGTCTCTGTAGGAGTATATCAGTCATGTAATAGTCAGTGGCAATAGATTGGCTCGGCTTGCTTCATTCCCTTGGGTAAAATGTACCTGATTCAATTTATAACAAAGGACTCTTTAAAAAGTGTCTAATTCTCTTTCTACCCTTCTTTCTTCCCTTCCCTTTTTAAAACTAAACTTTGTTACTGGAATAAAGAGTTACTAGTAGAGGTTATTCATATGAATGAGCTGCCTGGCTTGAAAAGTGAAACTCCATCCAAGTTATGGCATAAGTTTTTCAGCGGAAAAAGTCTAAATATAAAATTATTGCTTCCCTTGTGGAAGGCAATCTTTCTGAACATAATATCGCTATTTCTCTAAAGAAAATCTGACTTTGACGTATAGATTATATACTCATTGTTGCCTGTAGCAGGTAGCAGCTAGGTAGGTTTGTTAACTGTGCACATGTGATCCTTCAAATGAAAGGCTTCTCGGTTTAGCGAATTGATGCCAGCAAAGAAAAAGAATGCCGAACATCAATATAAGACGAAACTCTACAAAGCTGTCGAATGGCTGCACGTTGGTATATATTTTCCAGGGAGAGACTATATTTTTTTCCTTGTAATGACAACGAACCTATGTGATGCCTTGGATCACAGTGCAAAATGCATTTTCATGAGCAATATACATCAAACTGTTGGACTGCTGATTGACAAAGACAATATGTTATATGTGTCTTAGGCTGAGCTTGTGCTGTAACAGGCTGAAAATTCAGGGCATCAAGTTTGTTATGGCTTTTTTTTATTATTATTATGGAAGGGGTGAATGACAAAGGGCAATCTTATAGTCCTGGCATTTGCAACTGGTCGGGTTTAGAGAAGGAGAGAAATTCTTCTCCTTCACCCTTCATCCCTGCTAATGATTTGAATTGCTCCAATTTGTCCTAGTAATGGACGCCAGATGTCAGAGCACAAAAGGAAATGGGGCCTGGTGAAAAGATTGCCATTTTGACCTTCTATTGAATTCCAGAGCTTTGCCCTTTTTTGTTTTAGTTTTGTTTTTCCATTCTCTCCAACCAAATCAAGCATTCACAAGCACATTGCACATTGAATGGCATGGAGGGTGGGGGGAGAGAACAGCTTGACTCTGGAGAAAGAACCCACAAACAGACGTAGATGGCCATTTGCCACTTTTCCTATCCAGGGTGACATCTGCCATTGTTTGCTGAGATGCCTTTGGTAGGGGAGGAGGAAAATAAATAAAAAGATTTCCCGCAGCAGGGCTATTTTCTCTTTATAATTATTTCTTTCTATTCCGAAAGGTTTTCATTTTGGCCTCAGTTTATCCTCCAGGAATGAGGGAGGGAGTCTATATGTGCAGAAGTTTTTTT
Source organism: Pituophis catenifer annectens (assembly GCF_029215685.1). Taxonomy (NCBI): domain Eukaryota; kingdom Metazoa; phylum Chordata; class Lepidosauria; order Squamata; family Colubridae; genus Pituophis; species Pituophis catenifer. The sequence goes on along the minus strand of NW_027256883.1, from coordinate 56,463,867 downwards.
TTTCTTTTTTTCTGTTCCTCCCAGTTTCCTTCTGCTGGGGCTAGAGCCTTAACCTAATTCCTCTTGGATACAATGAGTGCTTAGTTTATTACATTTACCACTCCATTCGTCTTGCCAAAGCATGTTTACATCTGTAAAAATGTTCAGCAGAGGCAATAAAAGAGAATACCAGTAGATACTTGCTAGCCTTGATAACAACTTTGTTTTACGATAATGTCAATCAACTTGTACACCATTTACATCTTCCAGACTTTGTCTATCTTTTGGATAATGGATCTCTCATGAGGACAGAAAAAGATCTATGGAGCATTTTTTTTTCCTGTTAGCAGAATGAGATAAGGATAAGAGCTAAATGAATTATTATGAATTGCTTTTTACTATTGTTTTATTACACTTGAGCACAAACTAGTCTCCCTCTCCCCCTTCTCTCCCTCTCCCCTTCTCTCCCCCCCACTCTGTGTGTGTGTGTGTGTCTTTGTGTGTGTGTGTGTGTATATTTCACTGCTCTCTCTCTCTCTCTCTCTCTCTCTCTCTCTCTCTCTCTCTCTCGAGAGAGAGAGAGAGAGAGAGAGAGAGAAACTGTTCAACCTTATACCAGACTAATTTTATCCCTAGCCAATAGCCTTCTTCAGCAGTTCATACTCAAAATAGGCCAAGTTGATATTTGGATAAGGATCTCTAGCATCTCAGAGGCCTTTAGAAGAGAGTAGTGGATCAATATTGCTGTTGTTTAGCTAAAGAATAGGATGATATGAGATATGCCATTATAAATATAGATGAAAGACAACATCTTATCCAAGGAGAGAGCATAGTTTATAGACAGTCATTTTATGCACCTTTTAATGTTAATCTTCTAATAGTCTTATACTTGCATGCTTTACAAACTAATTTATGTAATGCTATTATTAAAACTATGTTCTGTTTCATTCTTTTAAATTATATCTGTCCTTTTTTTCTTGCTGTGCACATACTGGTTATCTGTCAGCTAATTCTCAATACTTCTCCACAATATTGAATATTCAGATAGCCACCTAGAGGCTTTATTTAAGGTCTACATGCTTTTTAGATCCATACGCCGCCAAAATCTCTTCCAATCCTATGATTCTATCATTTCTAATCACTTGCGTTAAGAAACCAGCAATGGTTATTATTATTATTTTTTTTAAAAAAAGAGGCATTGACCTCAAAATATTCTTATGATTTGAATTCTTCAGTAAATTGTTATGAAACTTACTTAGGAATTATGAGACTCAATGCAGATAGTCCTCACTTAATGTCTATTCGTTCAACAACCATTCAAAATTATGACAGGAAGGCGCTTATGACCAGTGGTGAAATCCAATTTTTTTACTACTGGTTCTGTGGGCGTGGCTTGGTGGGCATGGTGTGGCTTGGTGAGCATGGCTTGGTGGGCGTGGCAGGGGAAGTATATTACAAAATCTCCATTTTCATCCCACTCCTGGGGGAAGGATATTCTAAAATCTCCATTCCCACCCCACTCTGGGGCCAGCCAGAGGTGGTATTTGCCGGTTCTCCAAACTACCCAAAATTTCCACTACCGGTTCTCTGAATTTCCACTACCAGTTTCCAGAACCTGTCAGAACCTGCTGGATTTCACCCCTGCTTATGACTGATCCTCAACAGTTAGGCCATTGCAGTGCCACCATGGGCATGTAAAGAAAATTAGGGCTCAGTCAACCTACCCTTAAGACTACCCACTTACCTGTGCCTTCAGCTGTCTCTGGCACCCAGCCCAGCCTCTTATGGCCATATCTACTGCACTATGCATGACTGTTGTACCGGCTGAGGCCTTCTTTTGTGCCATCTCTGTTTCCATCACTCAGGGCTTCTCTTTTGCACCAGTAAGGCCCTCCATTTGTGCATTGTTGGAAGAAAAATTCAGGTCCAGTTCCAATCCGAGAATAAAATGGAGGCTGATTGGAAAGAAAATTGGTTTCTTGGTGAACAGAACCAACACACACACAGCGTGTAGTTCTGGGACAGCTGACAAAATGGAGTTGAGAATAGGGTAGGTTTTTATACCTTTTTTTTATTTGTATGGGGTCATGTAGGGGTCATGGCTGGCTCTAGGGCAAAAGGGGAAATGTAAATTCTAGCTGTTTGTCTGAACTAATCTTGTTTTACCTAATTGCTTATCTGGAGTTTCTGTCTGACCCAGTCTTTCTGAATAGATTAACAAATCTGCATTTCTAAAAGCTGGCCTCCTTAGTTTCTGCTTGGGGCAGAGAGACTGGTGCTGGTTTCTGCCATCCTTAAGATTTTTTCCCATCCTGCCTTTTTAAGATTCCCCAAAATATTTCATTCTCTAGAAGGGTGGGTGGGTGCTGACTTTCACCCTCAGGCAGGGCCTTTCTTTATACCCTGCTGGTATGCAAAAGGTGGCCTCCGCTAGCACCAGTCTGAAAGAATAATCAGTCTAGAAGGGCCCTTATTTCACGTTGGTGCACCTGGGGCTTTCTTTCATGTGTTGGGATTTTTTCATGAAAAAATGAGCAGGACATTCATGGGCAGGACATGATTGGAAACCCTGACTGGCATGTGAATGGAAGAATTGGCTAGTGTGTGAAAAGAGGCCTTGGGAGCAGCATCAAATCAAATGGCATGAAAGAAGGCACTAGTGGGTATATTGGTCAGCAGCGTGGTCAGCAGAGTGGAGGTAGGCAGGACTGGTAGTCAGGAATAGTTGGTGGCAGTGGGTAGACACAATGGTGGGATGCTGCCAGTTTAACAATGGTTCGGTGAGTGCGCGCTTCACAGTTTTACAAATACTAATCTTCTGTGTTACCACTTGGGAGTAACACAGCTGAGACATGGCAATCCACTTTGCAGCACCAATCAACTGAGAAGATAAAGGTAAATAAAGTGCAGGGGCGGGCTGTCCTGATCGTTGGAGTGAACCAATTCGCTCCCAGCTGATTGTTGGAGCTACTGTTTCACCCAGACCTGTCCGAACCAGTAGAATCCACCACTGGGTAGGCAGGTGGCCAAAAGGGCAAAGACAGAGGGGAGAGATAACTGGTGAAGAGACTTCAAGAGAAGGCAGAGGAGACAGTCTGGTATCTTATCAAATGCATGTTTGAGAATCTTATTTGTGTGGATGTGAGGGCAGATGTGCTGTCAAGTTAATATTGACTCCTGACAACCACCTGGATTACTCCTTGCAGTTTTCTTGGCAAGATTTCAAAATGGCTTGTCATTGAGTACTGTATGGTATTTTTAAAAAAGCAATGAAATCCCACTCTCAAGGAGAGGAAGAGAAAGAAATTTATCAACTTTACTTCACAACAATTAACCTGACAGAAAAATACAGCAGGAAGAGGTAAAAAAAGCTTACTCATTAAAAATAACCCATTAAATCTTCATGAAGATGTGTTGGAGGAAGAGTCATATATCTTGGGATTTGACATAAAAAATAATCAAATGTGATGCACAAATTTGCTCAGATGGTAATTTTTTCCCTGGATGTAGTACTTTAGAATAGTCAATAAATGGCACTGAGATATTAATCTTCTAACTCAAATATGTAAAAGATGGGGGAAGTTGGCAAGGTTTCTCATTCAGAACCAATGAATCCACACTTTACATTTCATTTAGATGCTGAATATTCTTTTTCAAAAAAATAAAATAAAAAAACCCAGATATTTTATGCTTAATATATGCTTATTTTATGTTTACACCTTTAAGGGAATTCTTAATTGTAAATAAATCTTTTCTTTTGCTGTTTTCCTCCCAATCATCATGATCTACAGTAAAATCTATGCAGATGCAATGATGTATCGTTACCATCTGACACATCATGTAGATCTTCAACACATTCTGAATATATCTGCATTTAGGCAGAAAGAAATTGGAGTCTGATGAAGTTATTAGGGGTCAGTGTTTGGTTGCGGAGCAAACTAAAAGTGTAATGATGCAAGAATTGGCATGCTGAATCAGATCAAAGGACTCCTGACACTCTTTCCTCTAGCAGCAATCAGCTAGATACCCAGGCAATGATTGCCATTAATAGCAAGAATGACACAATCATGGATATAATAAATGGCAACAGGAGATGCCCCACATTTGATCAGAGCTTTGCTGTTTCTTGCTAGTGGTTGTCCATCAAAAACTTTTCTCAAATTTATTTTAAAAAGTAGAACTGTGTGTGTGTGTGTGTGTGTGTGTGTGTGTGTAAAAGAAAAAAAAAGAAAACTCTTATTTTCTTTAAAAAAGAAAATAGCAATGGAGAACTTTCTAAACATATATAAAGAAAGTTCCTTTTTCAGCACATTTTTGCTGCTGCTCTGAATATGAGGAAACATTTGAGTGATGAAAAATCAGTTCTAACTTCATATGAAAGCCTTTGGAAGAAATACTTTAATCTAACATGGACAATAATATCTGGCTTATAAAATTGTTCTTTAATCTTGTGCTTTATTTATATGCTTGTTTTTATATTTTATAATTTTTGAGATGATGTCATTACTCATTTGTACATTTGAAGCTATCATAAGGCTGGAGATTTTTATGATGTTCCTTACTTTAGGTAATGACATTAGTTACAATTCTTGTTGAGCCTTCCTTCCTTCCTTCCTTCCTTCCTTCCTTCCTTCCTTCCTTCCTTCCTTCCTTCCTTCCTTCCTTCCGCAATTATTCCAAACCTTCTTCCACTGGGAAAAATAGTATTTTCCTCCCAGTGGAAAAGGAATCATACTCTTCAAATTCTCTGTTGATCATTCCTTAGAAAATATATTACTTGTGGCCAGCCTCAGTTCCAGTTTATGTCATAAATGTTGTTGTTAAAGGGAAAAGGAGGAGGAGGGAGTGTTCCTAAATTTCTGTACCAAAGGTGTAAGAAATCCTATAAATATTGTGTTTATAATCATTAAGGTATATATTCTTGTTTGAGGCTGTCAATAAATACCCAATAAAAATTTCATTTTGAACCTACATAGGGCAGGAACCAAAACAATTGTTTATTCTGAGAATAACCCAGAGAGAAATTCATGCACGGAATTAAAACAAAAACAAAACATTTCACCATCATAGGAAATATGCAATTGGCAATGATATAAACTGACAAGGTAAATTTCACTATGGAAAAGTTAACGATTATAGCTTGTTACACTAATGTTTGAAAGCAAAGATAATAATTGAGAGAATGTAGCACTTTTAAACGATAGGAAGTTACAGCAACTGATGGGCACAGAGCTTAAGATCATTAAAACAAAATCTTATTAAAGAAGTAATTATGGAATACAGTATCTTGTGAACTGTTCCTACTCATGGGAAGAAAGGGAGAACAATATTTGTCAGATTGTCATTATTTAGCTTTGAAAGGAGCCAAGATTCTTATTTATCATCATTGCTTTCACCTTTCTACAATTCGGCTGTACTTTTGGCAATTGTTGGATTCTGGCAAGTGCCTTTCAGGAGCATTACATTGATCCAACTTTGCATCAGGAAGTGGCAGAAGCTTATTCTCTGAGCAGTATTGATTCTGCTGAATGTCTACCTGCTATTTTGGGGAGAGAAAAGGTGCAGAGGGGCTCGGAGTTATATCATAAATATAGGCCCCACTAGTTCAGTGCCATTAGTTTGAATCAGCCAGGCAAATTTCTGGCATTTGAACCAGCTTATGAACATGATGAATCAGATCAGCAGTGTGATATGTCTGGTTCCACATTACTGCAGCATCCAAAATGGCACCTGGATCATTGCCAATTAAGAAGGACCAAGAAACAAGTAGGAAGTCAGATTTGTGTGCATTTTGGGGATATTATTACAAAAATGTTAAGATGGTAGTTACAAAGTCTCAAAGTCCCATTCATTGTTTCTTTTTTAAACATGGGTACATTTGTGCCTGTACTTTTCCTACTCTTGCTAATAAGCAAATATGGAGAGTCTTCTAAAGATAGTTTTGTACCTATGCAAAATAAGATATCTGACAATGGCTCTGTTTATGTAACTCCACATTCTTCTACAATCTGTTTTAGGTAGGGGTGAAATGCTCCCGGTTCGGACTGGATTGCCTGATCCAGTAGCGATGAAGCAAGTGGTTCAGAGAACTGGTAGCAAAAATCCCTGCCACCCCCCCCCATGCCCAGCTGAGCCATGCGATCATCAGAGGTTTTTTTTTTTTTTTTACTTTTAAAAGCATGTTTTCTTCGGCCGAAAAAAAATGCTTTTAAAAGTAAAGGAAAAAAGCCTCTGATGATCACGCGGCTCAGCTGGAATCATCAGAGCCTTTTAAAAGCATTTTTTTACAACCTCTTCGCCGAAGATGTTGTAGAAAAAAATGCTTTTAAAAGTTAAGAAAAAAAAGTTGGCCATGCCTACCCAGTCACATTACCCCCCACCAAGCCATGCCCACAGAACAAATTTTAGTAACAAATTTTACATTTTAGGTCAAAATCACCTCTTAAATGAATTCCAAATGATTAGTAAAATATAGCCTGTGTTTAAAACTCTCTTTCTCTCTCTCCTTTTCCTGTTGCTATGAATGTGGTGGCTGAGTTTTCTCTTGCTTAAATTAGGCCGCATTGTACCTATTATTTATAAATATATTTTATTTCCTATAATGAAGTTTGTGAAATAGCTCATTAGCAGCACAGACATTTTAAAGTGTTCACAGCTAATCAGTCTTAATTATCTGCATATCATAATAATGTGTGGGTATTTTAAAAGGATTCTTTCATTCTACAAAAAAATAATGCCACTGTATACTGGATCACAAAATTAGATTCACCTGAATAATTGCACAGGGAGAAAAAATCGGCTTTATTGTTCACTTCAATCATATTGATAAAATAATTCCAATAATTTATTCTGCCATTCTCATAATCTTTCATTCTGAACTCCACGTCCTCTCGGTATTTCATATTTTCCACTTAACTCTCATTAAAGGTGATAATATTACAGGGAAGGCTGTTACTCCTCCATGCATTTTTTAAACTAATGAAATTATAATGAAACCAAAGTACTTCCTCTCTTATTTAATTCAGGTTGCAATATTTATCTTTTCTTTCATTGTGCAGAGTGATAAAATCATATTCATTTCTTCTCATATAGGCTTTAAAATTGAACTAGAATCCACCTTTTTGTTTTCCTTCATTCTTATTTATTGTTCAACACTTTGGTGCCATTTTGTGTAACTCTTCATTGTTAAATTTAACACTTTAATTATGGTACATAGCTTTAACTTAATTGAAATTCTGATCCACAGTTTCATGGAATTATGCTCCACTGGTTTCACTGGCAGTAAAAATGCTACACTCAATTTGCCAGCAAATTTGGAAAACTCAACAGTGGCCACCGGATTGGAAAAGGTCAGTTTACATTCCAATTCCAAAGAAGGGCAATGCCAAAGAATGTTCAAACTACTGCACCATTGCACTCATTTCACATGCTAGCAAAGTTATGCTCAAAATCCTACAAGCTAGGCTCCAGCAGTTTGTGGACTGAGAATTACCAGAAGTACAGGCAGGATTTTGAAGAGGCAGAGGAACTAGAGATCAAATTGCCAACATATGCTAGATCATGGAAAAAGCTAGGGAGTTCCAGAAAAACATCTATTTCTGCTTCACTGAATATGCTAAAGCCTTTGATTGTGTGGATCACAAAAAATTGTGGCAAGTTCTTAAAGAGATGGGAGTACCAGACCAACTTATTTGTCTCTTGAGAAACCTATATGCGGGTCAAGAAGCAACAGTGAGAACTGGACATGGAATCACTGATTGGTTCAAAATTGGGAAAGGAGTTCAGCAAGGCTGTATACCATTGCCTGCCTATTTAACTTATATGCAGAGCACATCATGAGAAAGGCAGGGCTAAATGAATCACAAGTTGGAATTAAGATTTCCGGGAGAAATATCAACAACCTCAGATATGCAGATGATACCACTCTAATGGCAGAAAGTGAAGAGGAACTAAAGAGCCTCTTGATGTGGGTGAAGGAGGAGAGTGCAAAAGTTGGCTTAAAACGCAACATTAAGAAAACTCATGGCATCTGGCCCTCTCAATTCCTGGCAAATAAATGGGGAAGAAATGGAAGTAGTGACAGATTTTATTTTCCTGGGCTCCAAGAGCACCGCAGATGGGGACTACAGCCAAGAAATTAAAAGACATTTGCTCTTGGGGAGGAAAGCAATGGCAAATCTAGACCACATACTAAAAAACAGAGATATCACCCTGCCAACAAAAGTACATATAGTCAAGGCTATGGTTTTCCCTGTTGCAATGTATGGTTGTGAAAGTTGGACCATAGGGAAGGCTGAGAGCCAAAGAATTGAGGCCTTTGAACTATGGTGCTGGAGAAGACTCCTGCGAGTCCCTTGAGCTGCAAGGCGATCAAACTGGTCAGTCCTAGAGGAGATCACTGCTCCTTAGAAAGCCAGATCCTGAAGATGAAACTCAAATACTTTGACCACTTAATGAGGAGGAAGAACTTATGGAGAAGAGCCTAGTGATGGGAAAGATTGAGGGCAAAAGAAGAAGGGGATGACAGAGAACGAGGTGGCTGGATGGAGTCACTGAAGCAGTAGGCGTGAGATTAAATGGACTCTGGGGATGGTAGAGGACAGGAAGGCTTGGAGGAAAATTGTTCATGGGGCCGCAATGGATCAGACATGACTTCACGACTAACAACAACAATACAATAAATAAATTTAAGAATATCAACATTTTTAAATACATACTAAGTGAATTTACTGTCTAAGTAAATTCTAAGTTTTTCTAATATTTTCTTCCTGTCTGCTAATATCAATGAACTAATATATCATTATTCATTATGCCTTTCTTTCATAATATCAGCCTTCATAAAGGAAGAAATGCCTTTGTCGCAGAGGAAATAGACTGTGTTTATTTATTAGTTAGTGAATTATTTATTTATTTAGTTATTTAGTTATTTATTAGTGAATTAAATCTTCTTTTATAAGTTTTGAGAGAGAAGATAGAATTGAATAACATGGAACTCTCTATATATTACTGCTCTTGTGTCTGTCTGTAACTTCAGTTGGTGAAATGATCCATCATCAGGCAATAATTTTTGAACCAAGATAATTTACATAATGCCGGGATCCATTACCATTATGGAAATGAAATCTGGGAAAGATGTGACCACTTCAGATACTGCTGCTGGGTCAGCATTGCCGTGCTGCTACAATCATGTGATCTTAATTTCTAATGTTTCATGCCAGCTTCCCGCAAGCAAAGTGACACCTCTCATGCACCCTTTCTGACCACTGTGTGCCCACTCCAACCTCATCACCTCTCTCATAAACCCCCATGGACTCTTACTGACCCATGCTGCACCCACACACACCCTCCCTGACCTACATGACACCTCTCATGAAACCCTATGCACACCTCCCAACCTGTGAAACATGCCCTCCCTCCCCGATCCATACCATACCATACCATACCATACTTCTCATGCAATTCCATGCACTACCATGCACCCTTCCCAACACATGCTGTACCCCCCCCAATTAGGGAAGGTATACAGGGCTGCATGGATGGGTGCAAAAGATATCAGGTTGCTTGGGAAGGGGTGCAGAGGGGTGGGAGGGAATAAATAAGATGTGTTATGCAGGTTGGGACGGTGCACAAAGATGCACAAAATATGCCTTGTGACTCACGGATATTGCATGGGGGTATGACACAGATTGGGGAGGGTGTCTGGGGATGTGAGGGATCTCAAACATGTTACAAAAGCATAGCAAGTGTTGGTGAGGATGCATAGGAGTGTGAGTGTTAAATAAGGGAATATCTCTGAAACAATGACCAACAGATCACAGTTGTCTAATTATTTCCTATCATTATAAAAGTTGACTTCTTTTAACACAGCCTAAAAACGCCCTTGATTTTCTTGTTAAGAAGATACTTAGGGAAGATTCATCCCCTGGCTGGTGTCTCTTTTCACTTTTACCATCTGGCAGAAGATACCGAAGTATAGCTAGCCAGACAAACAGGTTTAAAAACAGCTTCTACCTGTGGGCTGTCAGATTCCTAAACACAATCACAATCACTCCACATACATATTGAAATGTATGACTAGTTTTTTTTTCTTCCCAAATACTTGTATAAGGATTATTCTCTATACTATTCATGTTGTCTCGTATTTTTTTGTTATGGATTGAACCAGTGGAGGCTAAACCAATTTTATTGTATACATTATGTACAATGACAATAAAGGCTATTGAACTATTGTGTCCACATTGTACTGTCAACTTATATTTGGTTTGTAATCTACTAGGATTCCAAGATACTTTTTTCAAGACAGGTATTTTCCATTCTATAATGTATTCTTATTCCCTATGGGAAAGAGAGAGGGGGAGAAAAGGGAGGGAGGGAGGGAGGGAGGGAGGGAGGGAGGGAGAGAGAGAGAGAGAGAGAGAGAGAGAGAGAGAGAGAGAGAGAGAGAGAGGGAGAGAGAGAGAGAGAATGGGTATAAAGATAAAGATTCAGGGTATCCCAATAATTGCTTTGGAGAAGGAATAAATGGGAGACCAAGGCCGACTGGAATGTCTTAGCCTCAGACAAGACAGAATTGAGCATACCAAACTGAAACATTTTGTTTCTTTTTTGTTGAAAATTTCTTCCCAAATAAAACAAGTTGGCATATGTGCTTTGTAGACAGAACTGCTTCAAGGAATCTGATTCCTGTGAACTGCTTCACAGGAATCTCTGTGCTATGTGTACCTAATTACAATGATCATCTTCCAAACCTTAGGCTGATTAAATTATAATGATAATCTTTCTTACCTTACCATTTTAAAGCTTTCCTTCCCTTTAAAAACAGGTTTGTTTTTTTTTTCCTGAACTTTTTGCTCAATTATCAAGCTGATCTAGAGCTTGCCCAGCTAGGCTCATAAATGAATGCTATTTTCCATCTGGCTAGTAGAGAGCTGTCTCCAGAGAAACTGGACCTTACCATTTATCTTGCCAGCCCTTGAACTAACTGGGATGCTTTGCACCTAGGATTATTCTTGTTTTCTGTATTTGCTCGATAAACTAGTTTGCTAATTTGGCTGCCTGCAAATGTGTAATCCTTTGTAGCTTTTCCATCTGGTTTACTTTTAGAAGTATTGACTGCTGTTGATGGTTCCTTACAACTTTATCCCTCTCACTTCTGATTCCATATATCTTCCATCAACTGTGCATCTCCATACTCCTTTCCTAACTTCTGATATAGCTTTCTGTGTTTCGCACCAGTACCTTTCAGTGTTGTTTTAATCTTTACGGCCATTCCTTCCTGATTCACTCAGTTTGTATTCCTTTATTTCCATTAAAGACCTATTTAGCGACAGAGGAAGTGCATCTATATTATAAGGTGCTTAAGAAACCTTTCCAACCTGGCAGGCATTATTATTATTATTATTATTATTATTATTATTATTATTATTATTATTATTATTATTATTATTATTATTATTCATCTCACACTCAACACCACAAAAACTAAAGAACTTATAATTGACTTCAAGAGGAAGAGAGATGTACATCTACCATTGTACATAAATGGTGAGGAGGTCGAGAGGGTGGGTAGTTTTAAATTTCTGGGCATTTGTATTTTGAAGGACCTCTCATGGACTATGAATGTTAACATGCTTGTGAAGAAGGCACAGAAGAAGCTGTACTTCCTGAGAATGCTCAGGAAGATAAATCTATCTCAGCATCTACTTCTGTCCTACTATCACAGTACCATTGAGAGTGTCCTGACATACAGCATGCTTGCATGGTATGGGAGCAGCTCTGTAGCAGATAAAAAAGCTCTACAGAGAATCATTAAAACTGCCCAGAATATCATCGGGCTCCAGTTACCAGCCCTGGATGACATCTTCAAAACTTTGAGAAAGTTGCATAACATTCTCAGAGACTCTTCCCATCCTGCTTACAATCTTTTTGGACTGTTGTCTTCTGGCAGAAGATACAGAACAATTAAAACTCGGACTACAGCTTTTCTGAATAATTTTTATCCCAGAGCTATAATTACACTCAACAATGAACTAAAGGGCCACCATCAGTGAGCTGTTGCACAGTATTACTTGTGCTGGGTGGGAGTGTGTTTGGGGATAGTTATGTGTGTTGGACCTGGTCTTTGGGTCTTTGGGTGTTAAGTGAATTTCATTGTATGGGTATACTGTGTATACACGTACAATGACAATAAAAGTTGTTGTTGTTGTTGTTGTTATTATTATTATTATTATTATTATTATTATTATTATTATTATTACTTTTTAATCTTTAGTGAGATTCACAGCCTTTGAGGCTGGTTAATAGCTCAGCAGCTCGAGTCCTAACCAAGGACCTAGGGACTGTTAAAGTATTGTCAGAGGATGTAAGCTGTTCTGAGTAAGGTGGGTTTTTGTAGAGTCAAAATGTTCAAGTCCGGCAAATTTAGAATTTCTAAATAGCGGGGTAGCCCTTTGGGTATTGCTCTAAGGGCTCCAATTACAATTGGGGCAACACACGATTTCTTTTTCCACAGTCGCTCATCTTCAATTTGCAAGTCCCGGTACTTTGTGATTTTTTCTTGCTGCTTATCTTCAATCTGTGCATCACCAGGTATTGCAATGTCAATGAACAATACTTTTTTCTTTTCAACTATTGTTATGTCAGGTATGTTGTGGACCAAGTGCCTGTCAGTCTGAATCCTAAAGTCCCACAAGATCTTGAGTTTCTCATTCTCTAAAACTTTCTCAACCTGATGTTCCAAACTTCTGGCACAATTTCCAGTGAATGATCTTAGCAACACGGTCATGGCATTGTAGGTAGTCAGTTTGTGAAATTTTGCTGCACCCACTGATCAGTTGGTCGACTGTCTCATCTTTCTCATTGCAGAGGCGGCATTTGCTGTTGGTGGTAACATGTTGATTATTATTATTATTATTATTATTATTATTATTATTATTATTATTATTATTGCTGTTGCTACATCTATATTAATTGTACTAATATATTTCATATTGTGTATGCTAGCCTAAGTATTTTTAGTTTTTTTCCCTCCTTTCAAAATACCTAGGGCAAATACAGTATAATCATAATCTTATGCATCTAATGACCAAGAGTAATAGTGAAGAAGACTGTTCAGTTAAAGTTTTATCAATGAAACAGAAGCATTTATAATAGTGATGACAGTAAAAGATACAATAATTTCACAATTTTTTTAAAAAAAATGCACATTGAAAGGAAAGAGATAACAAGGAGTTATCCTTAAGTTAAAAGCTCCATCTGGCACAAGTTGAACCATTTTTTTTTTCTCCTGGTAATCTTATCTGCTGAACTGAGAATTACTGCCATTGATTTTCAAAGCTTCACCGGGAAGTCTTTTCATTAGTTATTAAGTACAAATGAGAGGGATGTCTTTGGTTCAGAACTACAGAGCTTGAAAAGAGATGAACAAAGTAAAACTTGTACTGTGCACAGTTACATAGCAAGAACTGGATCTTGGAGCAGGCTCAAGATGCTGGAATGGAGGGATTCTACAAATGAGCACCAAGTTAGTGGCAGAAAAGACAGGTCAATAGTCCAAATAGGCTTGTTAAGATCTTCCAGATTTGAAGCTTCTTACCACAATATTTTTTTCTCCTTATTTTGTATGCATCCTATAGCAAAGGTTTTCAACCTTTTTCATGGCAAACATTTCCTAGGTGAGTCTTTCAGGTTCTGAAACCAGAAGTCATGTGACATCACAGGTTGCTGGCACCAGGAAGGAGAAATGGAGGCTGTTCAAATCAGGTGAAGTCACGGAAGTGAGGTTCTGCTTGATGTAGCATGCCTTCAAACCATTTGTGACACATCACAAGAGATTGGTGGAGGGAGATTTGTGCTGCTCCAAATACACATCTGAACTAAGATTAAGTTAGCAGAGATATAGAGGAGATAACATTATTTTCTGACACATTGTTTTCTAGGAAAGCAATAAAAACTAGGAAATTTAAGGGTGAAAAAAGTTTTCACCTTAGGTGAGACATGAATGAATCACAGTATTTATATTTAATTCATTATAAGTGATATAAGGTAATTTCACAAAACGTTTACACTTTGTCTTTTAAAACACTCAGTTTGTAAGTAATTATGTTATGCTGTGATACAGGTAATAGTTCCTCTCTCTAAAGGTATTGGAAAACTCTTCAACTCATCCCCAAAGAAATGAAGTGTTACAGCTTTACTAACTGATAGACAACACTAATCAAAGTCTATCAAGTATGATACACCTGCTGTTTCCAATTTTCTATATGTGGTAGAACAGACTCTCAAATAAAGTGAAAATTATTATATTTCCAAGAAACACTTTTTATTGTTCTTTGTTGCTTGTCCTACATTAGCAGGTGGAACTACAAGAAAAAGGTAAGTATGTTTTATGAATTCTACTTCTCGGCTGCAATGACTTAATAAGGGGAAGGGATACCTTTGCAAATCAATAAACGACAGGCCCAGCTTCAAGTCAGAAGGAGCCTTTTTAAGGGTTGGTTTACCCGGATTATTCGTTTCAATAATGTTTGAAGGACTGGGAGATGGTCTTTGGGGGAATTTAGGGGATTGGTTTTCTTCTTTGGAGAATGTTTTCATAGTTACATTTTATTTATTTTATTTGTCAAACACGTATAAGATAACAGATATATGTATAAATATGATTATGAATACGGGATAAGGATACGGCTAAATGGGGACAGTAGGACAGGGACTGTACATTGGTGCGCTTATGCACACCCCTTACAGACCCCTTAGGAAAGGGGTGGGGTCAACAGTAGACAGTCTAAGGTTAAAGTTATGGGGGGTTTGGGAAAGTTATACATCTTGTATAACAGCTGCAAGCATTCCTGAAACATGAGCTCCTTCTCTATTATTCACACTGGTAGTCAACTTTCACTTGGATTATTGTAATGCACTCTTCATGGGCTATTTTTGAAGAACATTCAGAAGGTACAGTTGAAATAGGATGTGCTGCCAGGTAGTGATAAGTGCATCCTAGTATACTATGGAGATCCCACTGTTTCAAGATCCATACGGATTGCGATCAGTTTCTGGGTGAAATTAATGGTGTGGGTTGTCATCTATAAAATACAGTTTAAGACCTTGGTTATGAGAGGGATTAACTTTTTTCATGTTTAACTCCCTATCCTATTAAATGGTAGACATCTGATGCAGCCTTAAAAGTAGTATTTTTCAATAGAAATTCTCACATTTTGGAAATTCATTTGAGTTGATAACAAGCCAGCTATATTCCTGAAAATGCTTGTTCTATCCAGTGCAGAAAAGGAAGATATGGTTGTGATCCAACTGAAAGATTGCTGAATTTTGCTGGTTTTTTAATTTAATTTAATTTTATTTATTCCTTTATGTATTTTGTGTCTTTTTCTTCTTATTTATCAATGTTTTATTTTACATGAAGATAGTCATTGTGAGCCTACTGGGATTTGAAGTAGAATACAATAAAATAATAAAAACCCCAAAGAAATCCATCTGCTTGAAATTTTACCATAGTTATTTCTCAGTGTTTAGATCAATCTACTTTTCCTGTGAACTTCACTTCATGCTCGTTAAAAGTAAAACAGTTGTGGATACTTAAAAAAGAAAATCAGATTTTAAAGACGTATATATCAATACCTGTCTCTTCTCTAATTTTGTTTATTCTACATACAATATTTGATCTAGATTCTTTACTTCTAGCTGCAGAATAACTGAGTTTATTTAGGAGCTAAGGATGAAATTAAATTTGGGGGCTGAGATTTTTACAGTGAAATAGTGAATAATATAAAAATAATGAATTGATGCACTGCTGGAGTTAAGTGTTGTGGCTCCGTTACCTGAGCCTGTGTCATCGGCAGGAAAGGACTCCGAGAGTGAAGGAGAGGAGTTGGCAAGGCCTCCCTCTCCAGGACCATCCTCTCTGGCAATGCCTTCGGTGTCCGCCGAAGGGCAAGAGATAGGGCCAGGGCCAAGCACGTCCACGCAGCCACAGATGGATAGTGGTGAGGGTAATGAGTCTTGGCTGGATCCACGCCAGCATCACAGAGATAAGCGTGTGCAACAGAAGAAAAGGCGTGCCCGAGATTAGGCTGAGTCACTGGACCACACCCCACAGGATATAAAAGGGAGCGTGGTGGCCAGTCAAACCTTGTGACGAACAAAGCTGAAAGCTTCCACGCCATTCTGCATTGCCGGACTTTTTGCTATAGACTTTGCTGGATTATCTCTGGACTTGATTGACTCTATAATTATTGAGCTGTTTCTTTTGATGTACCAGGAATGGGGAGAAGTTATCTCTCCTCTTCGTAAATAATAAACTCTTGGCAGGCAGCCACTAGGTTGTTGCCAAGTTCCGTTATCATAAGGAAAAGGATTTTGCCGGCTGGTTTGGTCTTTAACTCTTGAACGTCTGTTGGTGTGTGTGCGTGTGGTTGGGGACAGAATATTATGTAAAAAAAAACCCACAATGTAAAGAAGGACACAGGGAAAAGAAAAAAGAAGAGTAATGAAAATGTTTCTGTTGGGTTTGAATTGGGTTTGAATTACCAACCATCTATTTAAAAGATCAGAGTTGTAGCCACTATGCTATTACAGCATTCATGGAAAAGATAGCTCTAAGAGACAGATTCATGGTTTTTTCCCTTCCTTCCTTCCTTCCTTCCTTCCTTCCTTCCTTCCTTCCTTCCTTCCTTCCTTTTTCTTTCTTTCTTTCTTTCTTTCTTTCTTTCTTTCTTTCTTTCTTTCTTTCTTTCAAATAGTGACCCATTTCAAACAAATGTTCATGAGTGATGAACAATTCATGGTGATGAATAATCATAAAATCAATTAAACCAGTTAAAACAGAATACACATAGAAGCCATGATACATTATAACTTTTAGATATGGACAGTGCCAGGAAATGAGACCCTTTGCGTTCTTAGGACCCAAATCTAGGTACATAAGTAGATCTTTAAGGCCTTCCCAAAACAGAATGTGACAATTTGTCTCAGCCATCTTGCCATGCCATCTTAAGGTCAAGAACTGCAGCCATCTTACCATGGCCATTTTGCCATGGCTAACTTGCCATGAGATAGCTGGCCACAGCCAACTTGCCATGGGACAACTAGCCATGGGACAACTCCATGCAGGATCTTAGTGTGATAAATCTTATCTGCCACTTTTTCTTCTACATTATTTCCATTGACAAAAATGGAAATAATATCAAAGAAACAGTGGGGGATAACATTTATTATGTTGACAGCTAAATGAATTAATTTCATATCTTCTTATGTTCAAATAGATATATTTAGCTTGAGAATATGCTGGTCTTTGGCTATAATAAAAGTTTGATTTGATTTCATTAATGTAAGAAGAGTCATTCCTGTATTTCATTTGATTGATCCAACTTGATAATTTGTTTTCTTCACTAATTTATAAATGATGTCTGTGTCCCATTCATATATAAACAGTCATATGAAAAATGTATTACATTTTTACTACTCATGTACTTGAAATTAAGTCCTTTCCACACACACACACACACACACACACACACACACACACACACACAGAGAGAGAGAGAGAGAGAGAGAGAGAGAGAGAGAGAGAGAGGGAGGGAGGGAGGGAGGGAGGGAGGGAGGTAGAGGGAGAATTCTTGTGTTTTGTTCACAAACACTATCTTGCTGTATTTTAACTATGGATTCAACCTCAACATCAGAGAAGCATTATGATGCTTTACACAAAAGAGCCAGTGTTTTATGAGGAACACCCAAAATAGAAAGCAGTAACCAGTGACATACTGTGAGTTTTCAAATCCAAAAACATAAGTGCCTTTTACTGGCAGGAAATTGTCGCTTCTCAAAGCTCTCAAAAGCCCCAAACTCAAAAGGATTTCTATTTCCCTTTATCAGATATTTATTAACAATTTCCGTATTCATTTTTTTCCTAAAGCTAGAAGGTTTGGTACCACAGGTAAGTTTTATTTATTTATTTTTCCACAGGGGAAAAAATAATGTTCATGCCTTTAATTAAAAAGAAAATTAAAATTCAGCCAGCTTTAAATGAAATTTCAAGAAAGACCAATTCCTTGTTTCTAAAAACATGCTTATTTACAAGTAATATGTAATTATTTAGAATGTGACTTTAAAATCCAAAAAATGTATTTGGGCTTAGAATATAAATGGGTTGTGTTTTCCAATGCCATTTTCAAGGTATAAAATATTGTACTTTACCTTCCTTGTAAGAAACTCAGAAAATAAGTCTGTTTTCCACAAGTACTATGTTATCTATTTATGTATATAACTCCGTGGTTGATGATGGGATGATGAATACATAATCCTGCTAGAAAGAGGTTTAAATGTACAGATGTAATTTGGTTGTGTAAATTCTGAATATCAATTCCACAGCTCTGATTGCAGACCTTTACACCTTAATTGTGAAATTACAATGCTAATTTACTAAAGATAAGGAATTCCACCTTTATTTCTATCATAGATTTTTTTCAAGTATAAGAGAACAAACATTAATTAAGAGTATCAGAATTAAAGTAGCAATAGTTTTGAATGTATTCATAAAATCATATTTTGGCTAGGAGGAGGTTGAACAACAACAATAATTCTCAATATGTATGCAGTATGGCTGAAAATGTATAACAGGTATAAATATAAACTAGACCAGTTGCCTTTGTTTTCACTGCATATACATTTTGAATAAAAATCCAGTTTCGGTTACATTCAAAACACAATTCTGTAAGTTACCTAGCCTGTATTATTATGCAGTAAACTCTTTTGAGTGGAAATATCTTCAAAGTAGATGTCCATAGAATTTTGCTTTACAAACAAACAAACAAACTGTAATATATTCTCAGTGCAACTGCCTCTGAAAGTTGTAAACCGTTCATTGACAACAAAGCTATAATTGGAAAAAAACGGTTACACAGATTCATTGTTTTCATGGCAGGTATGGAAATTTTGATCATTGTGTGCAATAAACAAACAAACAGAAGTATGTTTCACTGTATATGTGACAAACAGAACAAGAAATCTACAGAAGAGTCAATCTGTTTTCTTTAAATATTTTTTTCTCTCCTAATCTAATACACCATACATTTCAAGCACACACTTTAATGATAAAACAGTGTTATAACACATCTGGAACAACCTCATTGTTCTTTTGTTTGCTGTTTTTTTGGTTGAATTGCAAGGGCAAAACTTAACTTCAGTGTTTCATATTTTCCAAAATTCATCCAATGCCCAATCCTAAATAATTTAGCTGGAAAATATTTTACTGTTTTTCATTGAGAAGATGTCTGGAGTCTATAATTTTTGTTTTTATCCAGTTTATATGAGTATAAAACTAAACCAGGGGGGAGAGCAACAGTATGTTTTGTGATTTCCTTCTTACAGGATATTTGTCTGTTGTTGTTTTTGTTGTTGTTGTTTGATTTTTGAGACGGAGGAAATAGATGGGAAATAGAAATTTGTTTCTGAAGTAGTATAAAGTGTTAGAAACAGACCTTGAGCAGTTAGAAATAAATTGTTTTTCCTGTCACACAACACACATACACACACACATACACAAATGCACACAGAGAGATGCTATTATTTATTATCATTTATTATGTCTTATTTATTGTAAGAAAGTATTATATGCATTTAGTTGAAGTATCATGTACAATACTTGATAAATGGCTTTATAAATTCCAAGACCGAGCAAGGAAAGATCTCTCCTGATAATGAGTCTGTTGTGCTCTTTGTTGAAAGATATTTCACGCATGAATGAACAATTTGCTTTTTCCTCATTTGATGACACATATCTAACTTCCCAAATGCTTATTTACCACTTGGTTATTACATATTAAGTGATGATTTACCCAATTACCCATATGAGGAATAAAACGGTCACCAATTTAGACAATAAATATATTCATGAAGGATGAGGTTGTTTGACTGTAAATCTTCCTGGTTTAAATAACATCAGAATCAATGACAGCATCCTATAGCTGCTTGTTGCTTTGATCTTTTGCTTTACTACAAATTTCTAGGATGCATCTGCTTTGATATATCATGAAACAAAACCCTGGATTAGATAGGCATTAATTTGATCCAGGAGGACTCTTTCTTTCAATGTAGATCCCAGAAAATTGAGGGCAGTAATTTGGGTTACAATAGGAAGAAGTGCCAAGGAAATGTGTAGTGTAGGTATGTGTCAACCTTCAAGGTAATTGAGACCATGAAACCAAAACCATGAATGCAAATAGTACTTTTGCTGTAAGGTTACAATAACACAGTGGTGGGATTCAACCAGTTCAGGCTGGTTTGGGAGAACCAGTAGTTAAATTTCTTGGTGGCCCCTCCCCTCCCTGCCCCTTCCAGAAGTCCCCACGTGCCTCAGTTTGGCTCCCAGGTAAGTGCAGGGAGGCCTACTAGGCACAAAATGGGGCAAAATGGGGAGCCCCCTCCCCCGTGCAGCCCGTTTTCACTTTCAGGAGGCTTCAGGAGGCCTACTAGGCCTACAATGGGGCACAGGAGGCGTGTCCCCCCCACAGCCCATTTTTGCTCTCAGGGGAGTACAGGAGGCCAAGTACTGCCTGTCACACCCCCTGACCACCCACCCATCTGGTCATTAGGGCAGAGAACCAGTTGTTAAATTATTTGAATCCCACCACTACAATAACACAATTTTGCAAGTCTGAAAGCTCTTCACTCTTCCTCTGCCTTTGATTTCCAGAAAAGTAGAGAGGTTCTTCTCAAATGCTTTCTCCTCTCCCTTTTCCTTTGGACTCAGATTTCATGTGTCTAGGATGCGGATCTTCTTCCTGTCTCCCAAGGTTATACTCACAGTTTATTACAGTATGATCTTACATCACAATAAACAAGAATCACTTGAACTTTGTGATATTTTTGTGATATTACCCCAAATAAATCCAAAGTTTGCTTACAATAAAGGAAATTCCACTCTAAGTAGCAAGTTTAATTTATTTAATTTATTAATTTTTTATGCCACCCATCTCCTCTACAAGATGACTCTGGGTGGCTTACAAATATTATTGAATTATAATTTATTCATGATTCCTAATAAATATACTAGGATTGCAGTTTTGGCCATCACCAGCAAAACATTGTGGCATTTTTAATTTGGCTAATCTTTAAAGAGTTTTACTTCACAATCTTTGTCTAATCTGACTTAATCTTTACATGGGATGTGTTGTTTATCTGTACTATCACTTTCCTCACTCCAAAGGCATCTATTTTCTTTACAAATAGGAAATGGAGCAATCAGCAGAGTTTATTTCTGCATGACATTTTACGAAATGATCAGGTATGCCAGCTGTTAATGATAATCTGGCATTTGAATGCAAATCTATTGTTACATTAAATGTGATGGGAGGAAGTGGAATAGCTTGCTATACTATTACCTGGATCTAAATTTGACTGGATGTGTCTTTCTTTCTTTCTTTCTTTCTTTCTTTCTTTCTTTCTTTCTTTCTTTCTTTCTTTCTTTCTTTCTTTCTTTCTTTCCTTCCTTCCTTCCTTCCTTCCTTCCTTCCTTCCTTCCTTCCTTCTTTCTTTCTTTCTTTCTTTCTTTCTTTCTTTCTTTCTTTCTTTCTTTCTTTCTTTCTTTCTTTCTTTCTCTATAGCATATCAGTCATTTAAGACTTTGTTCCATATCCCATTTGATCAAAGCAACAGAAAACTCAAAAATATGAAGGGAGGGAATGAAATCTTTTTTCTCCTCTTATTGGACATCATGGAAAGAGATGGTATGTTGGGCCTGCCATTGTGAGGAACTCCTAGAGATGTAAATACTTTGACAGTTGTTTGAAAACAGATGATTATATTTGACAGAAGAAATAGACAGGGACAAACAGAAAGGAGCAGGATTTTTAACTGAAATGGGTCTCAAACTCAAGATAGCTGAATTATTGAATTGTATTTACTTAAAAGTATCCTCATGAAGTTTTGGTTCTTTTGGTGTCTTCTTTGAAGTCCTGTTGCATAAGAATGCATAATTGTCCATGAGTCCCAGTGCTTTATTTTCCTTCTCTTTTTGCTTTCAGTTCTAGATTCCTTTTCCAAATAGGTTATAAATAGATAAATCAAAATTCAAAATACCATGTATCTGCAAGTGGGTATGTCTCTATCTTTGTAATAGCAGAGGGAGTTAAAATATATATGTGGGGGAGGGGGGAATGTGCTTCTGGAAAGGAGGAAAAAACAGGCAAAGTTGTGTATGTCATAATATGCTTGCTTACTTATAACAAAAGTAGAGGCAGAGATCCATCATAGTGCTTTGGCCAGAACCACGAGGACAACATATCCTAGAAAACAGTAAAATGGTTCACTGATTTATCCAGAATATCAGAGTGAAAGACTTTATTTAATTCACAATAATCAAAAGAACACAGATTTTATTTACAAGGATTAGGAAGGCTAACCAGCATGAATTCTACACTCTGCATAATGGTGATGTAGGCGTGAACAGCAGAGAAAAGGCTTCCCTTAAAAATGTTATTAGATAAAACAAAGTTTCTAGACAGCATGTAAAAGGGACATAAATATAAACTCTTCTATAAATTTAGTGAGTAGACATCTAACATTATTCTTTAAGCTGAAGGTGTGTTTTAATTAAAAAAAAATACTGGTCATCACTATCCTGCCTTCCCATAAATATGGAGCAATCACTGAAATAGCACTTTCCCTATGCCTGTCAATTTAACAATTACATTTAATAAATCTCTAATCAGAGCTTGATCATAATGCTTGAGGATCCTGAAATGAATTTAAGTGGTCTTTGATCCCAAATGATGGAAAGCTGTAAATATATTGAGATCAACAGCTTCAAATGAAAGCAGACCGCCACTGTAGCTGATGTGAAATAGCTAGTTTATGATCCAGAAACCTGGTCATAATCTGGCTCCATGCACTCTGCACCCACTACAACTCCACCAATGAAGCTTACCAGTCATTTGAAAAGAGTAAATAAAAGTAGGTCAGTTCTACTACCGTTTCCATGTACTTAGTTCTTTGAGGCTCTTTTATTCGGATCTATTAATGTTCACCGAAGAGGAACTTCCCTCTTCCTTTTAATCTCTTTGCCAATGACAATTCATTATTTTTCTTTGTTTGTTTATTCTGAAGGGGAATAAACTTCCCTTTCTTAGTCAACAGCCTGAACTATACTTTAGAGATCTTTCCCTTTCTTTCTTCCTTCCCTTTCCAGACAATAATGCCTATTTCTATTTATTCTTCATCAAAGAGGTTACTTGCTCTTCTAAATCTGTTTCTACTTTTCACATCCCCACAAGTTATGCCCAAGGAGAGTCACTAGTGAATGGAGAGAAAATGCATCATTTCTATTCATTTTGATTCCTTTCAACTAGCATAATACAGATGACTCTGCATCGTGCCCATTTCAACATAGAAGCATAACATGCTTTTAAAAATGGCAGATTTCATGGGGCACTGATGTGGTTTTCCACAGATTTTCCACTCTGTCATATCCTTACTTGTTTATTTGGTTTCCCAAACTGATATTTGCAAACTGAAGCTGAGTGAAGTGACACGTCTCTTTAGTTTTAAAGTGAATGGAAGCTATCCCATTGTAACCTTGTTTTATTCTTGCTTTTCAGCTCTTTCTCACAATTCCCAAAAGTGAGCATATCTTCTGGTTGGATATTCTTGGGGAAAGAATTGGTTAATTACTAAGCACAAAGCAATAACAAGTGAAAAAGCACACTAGCATTTTCCAACCTGTCAGAAGAAAATAATAATAGCCATAAACAATCTTATAATTGTCCATTTTGACATTTTTCTTGATAATTTGTCAAACATGAACTAGTATGTGAGCCAAACAAAAACAAATCAAAATTTTAACCTTTTTGAAGTCTGAAATGTTTTTAGGATATAATAATTCCATAATCTTATATGTTGTACACATGTATCTAATAGAATCCAATCCTTTTAAAAATCACTACATTGGGGAAGGGAAATTAAAAATAATGTTGGAAACAAAACTATACAATAAACTGTAATCCTTTTGATTATTAAGATAAGTAATTGATTAATGCTTGGCTGGAAATTAATGAACGAGCTGACTAGAGTGATATATGTTAAAGCTGTTTTTAAAAGGAAGATATGTAAAAAAAGATAAAGATATATCCATATTCATGATCACATCAGTGGTGGGTTACCCCCTGTTTGCACCGGATTTATAGAACTGGTAGTAAAACCGGCGGGGGGCTCCTCCCACTGACCCTGATGTCATCAAAGTGCTTCTGTGCATGCGCAGAAGAGCACGTGTGCGGCCCTGTTGCGAACCGGTAGTAAAGATAAGTAGAACCCACCCCTGAATCACATGGATAAAATCAATCTTCCTCTAGCTGTAGTTTAATTGCTGTTTAGACAAAATATCTCAAAACACTAATCCTATATAAACACCCCTATCTGGAAGTAAATCCACTGAATTCAATTGAACTGGCATGTGTACAGCTGATTCATAAACAGGATTTTTATACATTCAGTTTATTGTTAGTTTCTGACTCAGCTTTATTAGAATAATAATAGCTGTTCCCAAAGGACTTTTTTTCTGAAAATAGATTGGGTCTCAGAATAGAGACTGGTCATGAGTGATCTCATCTTAATTCATAATTTGTTCTCTGCATTTTTTATCTAGTGCCATAACACCTGGCAAAAGGTCTTTATTGTCACACAATTGGGTGCATCTGGTATGAGTGATATGATTCTCTACATGTATTATGATGTCACATATCCCAATTGATCCCTCCATCAATTTTGGTTTGTATTATGAAATACTAGATTAGTTGGGAGGAAAGTGCAAAAGTTGGCTTGAAACTCAACATTAAGAAAACTAAGATCATGGCATCCAGCCTTCTCAATTCCTGGCAAATAGATGAGGAAGAAATGGAGGTAGTGACAGATTTTATTTTCCTGGGCTTCCAGATTTTATCGCAGATGGGGACTACAGCCAAGAAATTAAAAGATGCTTACTTCTGGGAGGAAAGTCTAGACAGCATACTAAAAAGCAGAGACATCACCCTGCCAACAAAAGTGTGTGTAGTCAAGGCTATGGTTTTCCCAGTTGCAATGTATGGCTGTGAAAGTTGGACCATATGGAAGGCTGAGAGCCAAAGAATCGAGGCCTTTGAACTATGGTGCTGGCCTGTGAGTCCCTTGGACTGCAAGGCGATCAAACCGGTCAGTTCTAGAGGAGATCAACCCTGACTTCTCTTTAGAAGGCCAGATCCTGAAGATGAAACTCAAATACTTTGGCCACCTAATGAGAAGGAAGGACTCACTGGAGAAGAGCCTAATGCTGGAAACCATTGAGGGTAAAAGAAGAAGAGGACGACAGAGAATGAGATGACTGGATGGAGTCACTGAAGCAGTGGCTGTGAGTTTAAATGGACTCTGGGAGATGGTAGAGGACAGGAAGGCCTAGAGGAACATTGTCCATGGGGTCACGATGGGTCGAATATGACTTCATGACTAACAACAAGATTAGTTGAATCACACTAAAATAACTTAATTTTAAAAAGATTTACACAAATTTACTCCCATTTCTGACAATATGAAAATACATAAAGTATTTTTGAAATAATTAATAAAAGTGGCTTGGCCTGTCAGTAGAAGCTTCAGATGGCTTCTTCTCCAGATGCAAACCATACCCAAATTCACTGAGCTTTCACCAAGTGTCCATTTTTAGTCTTCACCTTCAGGGGTGGGTTCCACTTACCTTTACTACCGGTTCGCAATGGGAGTGTGCAGCATGCGCAGATCACCCATGATGACATCATGGTGGGTGGGCGGAGCCTCCTGCTGGTTTTACTACCAGTTCTATAGAACCGGACCGAACCGGGAGCAACCCATCACTGTTCACCTTACAATATTTTATGAATAACCATAATGAGGTCATGCTACATGAATCTTCCAGTTCCTGCCTACCTACCTCTCCTTGCATTTGTTTCTTGTCAATAAATTGAATTCAGGAAATTAACTGAATTCAGGAAAAGATTAATTTTTTTTTTCTTGAACACAAAGATAGTTTCATTAAATCTGGTCTGATCCCAATTTCTTTCAATCTTTCCATATTTTTTCGCTATAAATAGAGTAAATATAAATGGGTAATTCCTTATTCATTATGTGAAATGACAGAAAAACATTCAGACAGCAACACTGTGCACTTCTGAATAATCTTAGTTGAAAATTTTCATGGTAGGAAACAATTTTAATAGCAAGCATATAATGCATGTATAAGTAAATCTGAATAAGGATGTAAACCATATTCAGTATCCTGATTAAATCATGAATAATGATGAGGTAGTACCAAGATACAATTGAATTTTGGCTTTCTTCCAGCATTTAATAACTGTATTAGTACTTGGGAGAGGTCTGTGTTGCTAAAACTTCCTGAAGTAAAATGCCTTGATTTGGAACTAACACAATTATAACTGACATTAAAAAAATTCCTAATCACCAACTTGGTATAAAAATTTGTCCAGCTTAAAAACTTCTGCTGTATTGCGGGAATTATTTGCTTAGGAAATGTACTGAGGGTACTATTATATGAACATATTATACTAAGTTAATTACCATCAATGCTTTTACTATGCTTATGTTGCTTTTAATACCTTATAGTCAAGCTGATAGTCTTCTATTAAGGGGTAAAAACATAGCTTTTCTTGAAGGCTTTGGGCTAGGAAATTCTAAGTCTGCTTTGGAGGCTGTTGATAATGTGTGTGTGTGTGTGTGTGTGTGTGCGCGCTGTTGTTGTTCCTAAATCCTAAAATCAAGCAGCCTTTACAGAAGGTACTGTATACGGGCCCAACACCACAAGACCAGAATCAGCAACACCATAGGATCAGAAACAGCAGTCCACTTTCACCTAGAAGAAAAAGGATACTATTCTGTGGATCATAATGTTCACCTTTTGGACACCAAAGACAGATGGTCTGGGAAAGGAATTTATTTATGTTAAAGAGGAAAATCTTTAGAGTGGTGTGATGGCCTAGACGTGGAGCGCTTGCCTCACAATCAGGAGGCTGTGAGTTCAATCCTAGGTAGAGACAGATTTCTCTCTCTCTTTCTGGGCATGATGAGATTATATCTGCTGAACATAACTCCGCATTGGCTACAGGAAGGGCATCCGGCCAGTAACCACTCAGCTCCATTCAGTTACCCAGACTCCATCCCACAAGGGATTATGGGGTTGTTAAAAGATGATGATGATGAAAGAGGAAAATCCTTCCATCAATAGAGGTGCAGCAGTGATGGTTTGGACCAGTTCACAAGAACCAGTAGTAAAACCGGCGGGAGGCCCCGCCCACCACCCTGGATGTCATCATCAATGATCTGCAGATGCACAGAAGCATGCGCGTGCATGATCCCATTGTGAACCGGTAGTAAAAGTAAGTAGAACCCACCCCTGAGGTGGAGGCCTCAGACACAACTTGTCTCCCATTTTTTTATGATGCCCTTGCATCAATCCCCAGAAAGATCGAGACCACTTCAAAAGTCCACTAGGGAGGTTACACTTAATGAACCCAAGGGGCCTAACAAGCTTATATAAGCAAGGAAATTAAATTACCCTAGAGGACATATACAAGATCCCTCTAATCAACTTGGTCAAACTGAAGAAGCTATTTGGATAAGCAGCAAAACATTTCAAACCAAAAAGAATATAGACTCCAGTTGCCATGACTCAACATCCAGAGCTACTTGAATGGTTCATTAGAAGCAAATGATGGGTGCGGGTGATTTCCTGACTGTGCTTGGAGACTTTTCTAGTGACCTGGAAGGCAGTGCTAGCACAAAATTGCTCCTGAGTGCTTTTTTTTCCCCAGTTGCTTATTCTAAAATAGAGGCAATCCTTGATTTACAACAGTAAAGGTTCAAAGTTACAACAGCACTGAAAAAAGTGATTTATAATTATTTTTTCACACTTACAACTATTGTAGCATCCCTATGGTCAGGTGATCACTGTTTGCCACGTTCTGACAAGCAAAGTCGATGGGGAAACTAGATTCACTTAACAATGATGATGCAGCTTTTTAAAGAATAACTCATTTCCTTTTCAGTAGCCGTACCAAGGACAATGCTTGGAGGAGCTGTTATGGCATGTTTGTGAAATTGTTTGCATATATAAAGTTTCCTGTTCATTTAGATACCAGTTGGACAAATTTAATGTGATAATGCAGTTGCCTCTGGTAATGTTATCTGACCTTGATGAACTGAATAAGACACTCAGTTCCATAAACTCAATCACTCGTGGGCCCTCCTATTCCTTCAGGCAATTAGAAAGAGTGTGAATGGATGGATCTGAGATCTTTTTTGAGGGAGATTGAGGTCAACTCTTTTTTTTGAAAAAGACATCTCTCATTCCAGCCATCTTCTGCTCTATCTGTAACTGTCATTTTCTGGGAAAAGTTGTTGATAAAGTGGTGATGATGGCATTGATCACAAAGATTCCTAAAGGAAGTAAATTATCTGGATGTCTTCCCATCACCCAATCCATCCACCTGTTCTGTCATCAATCAATCATAAGCAATCAAAAATAAAATGACGTTTAAAAAAAATGTAAAGAAACCCATATGTACATATCCTTCAGTAGAATTCAAGGTCGTTTGTTTATGGGTAATGACAGCTGCTATGCAAAATTTTATCAAATTATATCTAATAAACATTTTTGTGTGGATAAACGAATATTACCATAAAATTCATCAGGCTGAGCTGGGTCATGTAATAATGAAAGAAAGATGAAATTCTGCCTGTCATTATAAATCATGTGAAGTATCACATAAAGAATGGGCTCAACAGGATCAGAATCACAGGGACAAGTTTGTCAAATTATGGTCTTTACTAAATTTCCCCCACCAAATTACTGAATGTTAAACCTAATTCTAAAGAGCAAAAGTTAGAATGGTAAAGTAAATGAAGTAAAATTACATAGCTAGCCAGTTGCTATCTATGATGTTTTAGTTGTTCTCTGATGTGCTTGAAGTTCAGATATCTAAAAACTTTTCTCTGATACTTTCTTAATCCAGATAAATTCTAAAACATATATAAAATCCATAGATACATTTTATAATAGGCCATATTATGAGAGTTTACCAAAATTGCTTAAGACCATGGTGACTGAAATTGACTGAATAGGGCAAGAAGATTTAGTCCTATGGGGAAATAACACATTTAAGCCAATAATTAAATATTAAAAGACACACTTTTCCCTCAGTCTTTGCTTGTCCAATCCATACTATTTCTTTAAATGTGTGAAACTGATTTTAGGAACTTTGTGTGTATTTCTTTCTCCCCCCCCTCCCCCCATTTACTTGTAATTAGGGCTGGGGAAGAACCCTAGAGCAGCTGAGCTACGGTAGCAAATTATTTCAGAAATGTAGAGATGTGTTTTCTGTCTTTCCAACAGAATAATTGTACAATTATTGGAAAGTTTCTTTGAGCACTAGAACCAGAAATTTAATGTGTCTTTTTGATGACAGTGAATCCTGATATATTATTCTAAGGCATTTAAAATTCTTCATCTGCAGCAGACTCTTGCCCTTCTCTTATCCAGTTCAGCTTCTTTCATTTATTGGCCAAAGCCATCATTCTGAGGATTAATATTACCAGCTAGTTTCCCTGCATTATTGTACTAAGTTTCTGAGGGCTTGTTTAAGATCAACCAGAGTGAACTGCATAATATCTGTATCATCTCCCTGAAACAAAGGGAAATATTCACATCTGCTATGTTTGGAAAGTGGAGGTTTGAATCAGGGGTGGGTTCTAAATTTTTTTACTACCGGTTCTGTGGGCGTGGGTTATTTTGTGGGTGTGGTTTGATGGTCATGTGACAATTCTTTAGGATTTAGCAGAGGTACTGGTCTATCAGGCTTTTAACTGCTTGCAGAGCTGTACCGGTCTACCCATTTGTTTTTGGAGGCACCGGTCTACCTGTTAAATACCTGTTAAACACTACCACCACACTGCCTTTTAACACTGATCAGCTGTAGGGCAGCCCTTTGAAGCCCCGCGGCAAGAGTTTAAACAGTTTTTTTTCCTTCTAGTCAATCAGCTGGGACTCAGAAGGCAGTGAATAGATTGGGGACGGGGCCAAATAAAAGGTAAGAATAATGTGGGGGGGGGGTGGGAGGGCCCAGCTTACGAAAAAAGAGAACCGGTTCAGTGACATCATATCATCACCGTTACCGGCTCGGCCGAACTGGGCCGAACCGGGAGGAACCCACCACTGGTTTGAATCTAAAAACAATTGCAAGAAGGTTCATATATACTTTGAGTAGGGAAGAAACAAAATGCAACTCTAAGGCCATAATATACATTTGATAAGATGAATTTTATGGGATACAGTTTTATATAGTTTTTTTTTCCCCAAGAACAGATTTGAAATTAAGGCAAACATTGATTTAAAAACAGAAAGTCATGTATATAGACAATTTAGGATTTATCACTGTACAGATAATGAGTGTACATGAAAGCAACAGATTATTCTGGAAGAAGACCTTTGTTGGCATTTCTGGTATAGATGTACATTTTTTTTCTTTGTGGTGGGGACTCTTAGATATCTCAGAAACTTTTGAGTTAATCAACCATGGTATCTCACTGGACAATCAGCAGAATTTATGGTAGTTCCACCCCTATTTTGGTAGATATTTCTAATACGTAGTTAGGAAAAGAGATGTAGTCAAATCCACAAGATTTAGCCTTTTCTCTCTGCTATTTAGCATTAACATAAAATTGCTAGGAGAGTTTATTTCATTTCATTTCATTGTTTGTTTGTTTACATAGCTACCCATCACATATATGTGACTCTGGGTGGCTCATGATTATTCTTTGGTTGTTGCAGTAGATATCACTAGCATGCTGTCCTATGCCAAGCCAAAGATGCTCTGAAAACCCTAACCTGATATCTGAGTGTATGAGAGTCTGAATAGGTAGAAACAAACTCAAGTATAATCGTAGAAATGTGGAACTGCTATTTGTACAGCAATTTATTGGTTTAGAGATGGTTCTATAATAAATTTTAAATGATAAGGACCTTTCTCTTGAAACAGCAAGTCCACAGCTGAAGTTTCTCCTGGATCAACCTGTATGTAGGTGGTCTTTACCCTGTTGTCACTGGTGCATCCATTGCAGCCTTATCTGAACTCAAAGCCCAATATAACTCTTACCTTCATCACTACACAATTAAATTATTCTACAATATTCTACATGGAGTAGTGTGACCCAGAAACTTCAGTTGGTACAAAATGCATGGGCCTGGTTACTAGCAGGTACAAACCTATACCACAGTGGAATATATATTATCTGATTCCTACACTGATTTCTAATAAGATTCCAAGTCCAGGTTAAAATGCCAGTTTTCACTTATGTTACCTGGCTCCAAGGTATTTCAGATTCCATCCCTCCAAGTACCCAGCCCATGTGTGCATGTATAGAGAATAGCATAGAGCCTTTTCCCTGCATCAAATCATATTAGCCCCCATTTTGTAGAACATCCACTGTCTTGAGCTTTACTGGTATTTCACATGGTAGTAAAGATCATTTTATTTAACCAGCCATTTGGCAGGCTTTTTTTGTGATTTCTATTGACTTTGGTATTGAATACCTTATTTATTTATATAAATAAAATTAATTATTTATTTATATTTATATTACTAAGTTTGGAGATAAGTGATTTCTGTATTTTTAATGTTATTATTGGAAACTACATCCCAAAAATTGTATGAGCTGGGAAATAGCAGGTGTTGTAAACTAAGGAGATAAATAATATACAACTTGATGAATAAGTCAATAACTGTCTGGGTGCACATAGAATGCTAGATGGTAAACCAGTGTTTACAAACTAAAGGATATTCCCACCAGATCTTACTTGGCTGGCAGATATAAGTGGGAAAAGAGGTATCAGATATTTGAATCTTAAACTGAATGTGGCTTTTTTTTTGCCACTATTCCTATTCAGAAATAGGTGAATCAGCTGGAAAAAAACTACCATTTATGAGTCCTCCAATTCTGTTTTTTTATTAGTTTATAATATAAAATACAAAAATACAAAAGGAAATAGCGGGAAAGTAAGGGAGGAAAAAGGGAAGGGAAAAGTGTAGGGCAAAGGGGAAAAAGAAAGAAACGGAATTGTCATCTTATATCCTTTGGTGCAGTAGAATGAGATAATAGCATCAAATCTCTCTCTCTCTCTCTTTTTTTTTTTTTTACTTTTACATGGTAATATAAACTAGCCTTTTCTATAATAACAAACGTTGACAAAATACATATCATTTTGTGTAATTTTGTTTCAGTGCTGGCCAAAGACAAAAGGCAAGCCTACCTCTCTCACTCTGATTCAGATTCTGACCATCAATCTCTTTTTCTTTTTATGTCTAGTCTTTAGTCCAATTTCTGAAAAAATAAAGCTTGAACTGATTATGACTTAAGGTAGACTAAGGTAGACTAAACATCTCATAATTATTTCCCAAAACATACAGCAAAAGTCCTAAATTCCAAATTCAACTGGTCCCTTAATTCATTTTTTAAATTAAAGTCTTATTTAGTTTTTTGCCATTTATTTCAAATTCTTAAGCTTATAGTTATTTTTTCTTTTATACCAGAATAAAGGTAAACTCACCGGATGGTTTCCAAACCTGGTGTTTTGATAATCTCTATTAATCTTGAGATAGATAAACAAATGATTTCTGAAACCAATTGAAAAGTGAGGTTAGTGAAAGTGTTCTTTGAAATGCTCCACCATGATTGAGACTATGATGGTTTCCCTTCATCTCCCAGTGCTCAAACCAGGGGTGAAATGCTCCCGGTTTGGACCGGCTTGGGTGAGTAGGTAGCGATGGGCAGTTCAGAGAACTGGTAGCAAAAATCCCTGTCCCCGCCCCCCATGCCCAGATGAGCCGCGCAATCATCAGAGCCTTTTTTTTTCTTTAAAATGGCTCTGAGGAACCAAGCTCTGACGATCCCAGCTCAGTTGCCTGCTAATCAGTAAAAGAAAAAAACTTTTTTCCTTTTAAATGGCTCTGATGATTTGCTAATCAGTAGCAAAAATCCCTCTCCCTCCACCCCTCAGCTTGCTTACCTTAGCTGCTGGCCTTACTGTAATCCCTGCAATCTATTGCATCAGCAAGCAACTGAATCTCCCTGCTTGCAATCAAGCAGGCAGGGAGTTGTGGACTTCAACTCCCAGAATTCTTCAGCCAGCAAAGCAAAGCTGGCTGAGGAATTCTGGGAGTTGAAGTCTACAAGTCTTAAAGTTGCCAAGGCTGGAGACCCCTGTTCTATTGGGTAAGTTTTTTCCTCCTTTGGGAGCTTTAAAAAATAGTTAATTGGGGTTTTTGTTAGTTGTACTTTTTTTAGACCTAGCCATTTAAAGTTTAGGAAGTTTTAAATTTAGCTGATTTTATATAAAAATAAAAATAAATAAAAATAAAATAATATTTGTGCAGCTTTCTGAGATTTAGTGTGTTTCTATAGTGTTTCACTCTAACTACACAAACACACAAAATCTCACAAAGCTGTATGTGGAATTTGGTTTTTGGGGCTTTTTGTGGCTGTGTAAGGTTCCTGCTTGTTGCAGGGGCCATTTTGGGTCTAGCACAGCTGCTTTTACATTGTGGGTGAGCCAGTTGTGTTGTGTTGTGTTGTGTGTGTGTAAAGTTTGAAAGTTGTTTTTTGGGGCTTTTTGTGGCTGTGTGAGGTTGCAGGGGCCATTTTGGGTCTAGCACAGCTGCTTTTATATTGTGGATGAGCCAGTTGTGTTGTGTTGTGTTTTGTAGGTTTAAAAAGGGCAAAGAAGTGACCTTGACTTGGCCACGCCCACCTGACCAACAAGCCACGCCCTCCCAGTCACCTTACCACCAAGCCCCGCCCACTAATTAAGCCACGCCCACAGAACTGGTAGCAAAAAAATTTTAGATTTCACCCCTGGCTCAAACCCATAGGAAACCATTGTGCTGCTGTTTCTTCTTAGGAGCAGCCATCTGGAGCACAAGTGGCCATAGCCCATCCTCTCCTTATCTAGTGAGGTTCTATGGGATTGGTCTATTTACCAGTCTTTTGATCATGGTCACAGGAAGGCTATTGCTTAACGCATTGTAAGCCGCCCTGAGTCTCCGGAGAAGGGCGACATATAAATCAAATTAAAAAAAAAAAAAAGAGCTAGAACTCATGATGTCCCAGTTTCTTTGTGTTCAAATATTTGAATGAAACAAATTAAGTTTTATTAAATAATTAAAATATAAGTACATTTTCACTAGAACCTATTTTGTATGAAAACTGCAAATATACACTCTCAGCTTTACTGGCTGAGGAATTCTGGGAGTTGAAGTCCACAAGTCTTAAAGTTACCAAGGTTGGAGACCCCTGGTGTAGAGGAATAAACACTCCCCAATCAGAAACAAGCTCCCTTCTGAGACTGGGATCTTTGCTACCAAAAACTAGCATAAACTTAGACTTGTTGGGTTCTGACCATTTTTCCAGACATAGGATCTATAAACAAGGTCCTCCTTTTTTTTCACTCTACTTTCTTGAGGAATACCAATCATGGCAATGATTTCACCAGCAAATACCTGTAAGAATTTCAGCCCTTTAAAGCTGTCACTGAATGATAAATCAAATTATTTTACTGAGGAATTTTTGTTAATAACAATCGGTTTGTGTGTCTGTGCAAAGATGAACGGGCAATTCTATATTTAGGACACCGTGAGGACAATTAACCATTGGAATAGCTTGCCATTAGAAGTTATAGGAGCTTCATCCCTGGAGGTTTTTTTTTTTTTTTTTTTTTACAAAAGACTGGATAGTCACTTGTCTGAAATAGTATAGGGTCTCCTGCTTCAGCAGGGGGTTGGACTAGAAGACCTCCAAGGTCCTTTCCAGCTCTAGTCTGATTGATTGAAATAATCTCAAATCTCAGAGGTATCTGTAGAATTAGCTATACTTGTGAACTTTTCAGATGATCTGAG
The DNA here is from genome assembly GCF_029215685.1 of Pituophis catenifer annectens. Lineage (NCBI taxonomy): Eukaryota > Metazoa > Chordata > Lepidosauria > Squamata > Colubridae > Pituophis > Pituophis catenifer. The sequence goes on along the minus strand of NW_027256883.1, from coordinate 56,428,918 downwards.
TTATTTAATGTGCAATAAGCTTTTTCTACTATATCTATGGCATCCAGGACATCATACTTTAAGAAAATTTGGCAGCATTTTGATTTTAATTGCCTTGAAAAGGTAATATTTATAATAGGGTAAACTGAGTTTTAAAATGTATTATTTTTGGAGATGTTACACAAATATTTATCCATCAAGTATTTATCTGATATTTGCATTTAAAAATGGTATATAAGATAGTTAACAACGAAGATAAAATAAAATTAAGAGCGGAACTTGTCAGTTAAAAAATGTAATTTGTCTAACAGACAAATTAGTTTAAAATTCAATATCTTGTGGGGCACTGGGGCAAGACAAATGAGGCTGGGCCAGCTGCTGTGATGGAGCAGGAATAGAGTTAGATTTGTTTCCTGTATTTGCTTTAGAATTGTCCTTCTGATAGTGATGGAATATTTAAAAATGACTTTTCCCAGACATCCCCAGGCAGCTGCATATGGGAGAAAATCAGTTCGATCCAAGAATCTGATTTTTTTTTCAGGTCATAACCAAAGGTTTAATTATGCTCAAAGATGGGATGAAAGCCAATGAAGCTATTGTCACATAAAACATCTCTATAAGATGATCAAACAACTGTTCTGTGAATATTCAGCATGCATTTATTCATTGGTTTATTTATTTGCCTCAGTCATCAAACTCACTTTAGGCAGCTTACATACTAGAGTTAAAATATCAGCATAAAGACAATAAAAGAAGAACATTAACCAAATAGAAAAAAATAAATAGAGAGCATCACAAGGATGAATCTCACTTAACTGTAATAATAATAATAATAATAATAAAAAACTAGCTCTTTTATGTGTGAAAAATGATCCTTTAATAATTACTGATTAGCATGAAGCATGCTCGGGCTGTATGTTGGTGACAGGTTGAGATATGTTTGTTTAGTTCTCCAATTCCTCAGTGTGCAATGAAAGAATCTGTTTGAATTCTTAACATGAAGTAGGCTATGCATATTCATATTCGGCAACAAATAAAATTCATGGAAATCTGTCAGAAAAACAAATATAGGTAACTGAATTTCTGAAAATACTTTTTTGGGAGGTAAACAAAATAATTTCCATACGTTACAACCTAGAATCTTATAGTGGGTGATTTAATTTCCAAGATTAGTTTGCACAGTACATGTTCCTAGTCACAAGTCAAAATAATCCACTCAGTGCAGCTAGTAAGAAGTATAACTGTATGTTTGTTTATAGCTCTATGTTTATGAACATCAGGAAACTTCACAATCAGGTGAAACACAGGCAAAGGCAGGGAGAACAATGAAGAACAGGCAACAAATTATATTATCTCTATATAAAGGAACACAGAACTTTCCAGAAGCATTGAAATTAATACTATGGATAATTAACAGGGACAGTTACTTTAGTTGTTCCACCTTTAAGTATTTTTTTGTACAGTATGTAATGGTGGCAGAACATATGTAGAAAGTAGAATACAGGCAGGGGTGAAATCTAGCAGGTTCTGACAGGTTCTGGAAAATCGGTAGCAGAAATTTTGAGCAGTTCGGAAAACCAGTAGCAGAAATTTTGAGTAGTTTGGAGAACCGGCAAATATCACCTCTGGCCCCAGAGTGGAGTGGAGATTTTGCAGTATCCTTCTCTTGGTGTGGGGTGGGAATGGAGATTTTGCAGTATCTTTCCCCTGCCATGCCCACCAAGCCACGCCCACCAAGCCACACCATGCCCACCAAGCCACACCCACAAAACCAGTAGTAAAAAAAAATGGATTTCACCACTGAACAGGTAATCCTCTATCATCAATCTTACACCATTAAAATAGCAGTATATCTCCCTTGGTAGGAAAGAAGATATAGCCAGAAAAATTATAATTTCTTTTGTTTAGGCCCTTTCCTAAATTTGCCTGAATTAATTTCTTGACAGGCCATGGACTGCATGCTTCTGTATCTAATAGCAATTAAATTCATGAAAATCTGTTGGATACAGCAACCTAACTTTTTGAAATACACTTTCATATAGCAAACCTACTTCCATGTCTAATAACAAAGGAGTTTAAGTGTGCTGAAAACCACTGGGACCACCATGTCCAGTTTATGCCCGTAATCTTTCGATTTTGATTTTCAGATGTTGATACTTATGATCTTCTCCAATTCTTTGCCTTTTATTCTACTGTCTCCTGGTATTGCCATATCAAATTGTCACCATTTCTTCTTTTTCAACCACAGTTATATCTGGGGTGTTATGGGCCAATAATTTATCAATCTGACAATAAAGTGAGATGCTTCTTATAAAAAGGGGACATAACTTCTATAGACTTATTAAACTGATAAATATATCAGTAGAATGTGTCATCAATGTATTAACAAGCTTCTCTTTATAATATTCTGTTCTATACATAGTAAGATAACAATTGAAATGCATTAGGCAAAAGAACTGTTGTCAGAAATGGAAGATTATCAGTTAATTTACAGCTGAAAAGTAATATATATATACTGTATATATTTTTATCAATCCGGAACTGATTTTTTAAGCGTGACACCTGTCTAATTTGCTGGGAAAAAATGAAGTTATTTCATTTGTGAGGTAGGTGAAAATGATGATATATTGAATGGTGCTTGTTAGTCAGGTCTGATAATGTTTCTTTTATTACCGAGTTCAGTGAAAGTTGAACTATATGGCATTTGAATAATAGGGAATATAGAAAGTGTCTCGGACAAATAATTTATCATCCTATGTAAAGTGATGTACAAAATTTGGGGAGGAAGTCTATAATTCTAGCCATCCTAAAATCTCAATAAAAAAAATGTCCTTACCTATTTTTCTGATGAATAACGTGCATGTTAATAGAGGCTCCAGTGGAAAATTCCATTATCATCCAGTATGTGTTCTGAAACTGGTTTCTATTGTTGTATATAAAACTCTGGGTGTGTTAGTTGCAGAGTTTAGAGGCTAGGATTTTTTTTAAGGATCTGGACCGCCATGCATCTCTTGATAGACAGTCCTTTATTCAGTGGTGGGTTTCAAATTTTTTTACTACTGGTTCTATGGGTGTGGCTTGGTGGGTGTGGCATGGCTTGGTGGGTGTGGTTTGGTGGGCATGGCAGGGGAAGGATACTGAAAAATCTCCATTCCCACCCCAATCCAGGGGAAGGTTACTGCAAAATCCCCATTTCTTCCCGATCAGCTGGGACTTGGGAGGCAGAGAATAGATGTGGGCCGGGGCCGGTCAGAATTTTTACTACCGATTCTCCAAACTACTCAAAATTTCCACTATCGGTTCTCTAGAACTGGTCAGAACCTGCTGAAACCCACCTCTGCTTTTATTTCAGAAAACTGTCCTTTAGATGTATTTATTTTTCAAAAACTCACTTTTGTCCTTTATTTTGGTGATTTAACATTTATTGTGTAAACTTAATGCACAGTTTTTCACATTGGTGAAGAAATATTGTTATAGAATTGTTTTTTTAAAAAATATTTTTTTTTAAAAAAAAAAATCTAGATATTTTTATTAGAATGTGCATTTTTGTAAAAAAATTCTTGGTTTTAGTTTAGGCCTAGGATCCAAGCAGGAGGAGAGATGGAAAAAGTTACTTTTTAAATTATGATTTAAGCATTTAGAAGTCCTTGCCCAAGCTATAGCAACATTCTATTGCTACAAGAGAAAATTCTCTTAAAGAAAGGGTTGTAAACTTCTTAACCATGATTCTTTATTTTTAACAGGTAAATGTGTTAGCTAATCTAGAACATAGTTTTAATAAAGTGAATGTGATAGTTTTATATGCACTCAAACATTAAAGCTTAACCCTAACTCTGTACTGAAAAGTTGTATATAAAAATGAAAGAAGAAATGCAAAATAAAGTACAGCTTTTTCTTACTAAAAAAACAAGAGAAAAAGACTAGTATTGATCTACCTGTTGCAACAAGAAGATTAGAATGTCATTTCTGTGGAAATACTTTATACTTTGCTAGGCTGCCTTTTGGCATTGCATACAATGTCTAGGAAATATGTGAAATATTAAATGTTTCATATTTTGATGACCCATTTTGGCATTCTGTAGATTGTCTAGGCCTGTGATGGCAGAGGTGGCACGTGGAGCCATATTGGTGGGCATGTGAGCTCAGCTCCGGCGCGCACTGATTTTCGGGCTTTGGGCCTACCAGAAGTAGGGAAACAGGCTGTTTCCTGCCTCCAGAGGGCCTGGGGGGTGGGGAAGGCCCATTTTTTGCTCTACCCAGGCTCCTAGCAAAAAACGGGCCTACCGGTCCCACTGGGCCATTGCCTGCCAAAAGCAGGGGGAGCACAGGGGGGGGTCATGCACGCATACGTGGGGTCGGGGCACATATAATTATGGGTGTGGGCACCCGTGTTTATGACCCTCCCCATGCTCTGCCCACTTTTGGCACGCAATGGCAAAAAGATTAGCCATCACTGGCCTAGGCATTTTATAAAATGCCTAATTTCATATATTAATGATAAAATATATAAATAAACATTTAAAGCCGTATCATTCATCTTCATAAAATAAAACCCATTAAAATCTATTAGGAAAAAAACATATATATATATATTTCTTGTGATTGAATGAGCCAATAATCTTTCTTTCTGCTTTTAAAAGTCTTGATGGTTATTCATTTTAATTAATGTCCCAAAAGCTGGTTGGTTGGTTTTTATTTTTTCTTTATTTTTTCTGGAATTCTTTTATAATTGTAACATATCTCTTCTGTAAGTCAAAGGTAAAAAAAAAAGTCCAAGTCACTCTTCTGAGTTGAAATCCACATATCCAAGTCATTCCTCTACTTCAAGGGTGTCAAACTCGTGGTGTCTCATTGGTGTCATGTGACGTATTATGACTTTTCCCCCCTTTGTTAAACTAGTGTGGGCGTGGCCAGCATGTGATGCATCCAGCCCGTGGGCCACAAGTTTGACACCCCTGCTCTACTTTAATATCTTTGTGTCCCTTGTAGCTATTAAAATATCACCTGGTTTCATTTGTAAGTCCTGTGTAACATCTTTGTCCATATCATTCCTGTAGTCTGTCATTTTTAAATCCTTATCCAAAACAGTCTGATTCTCAGATATATTGTCATCCACCTTTTCTTCTAAAGACACTTTTATAGTAGTAGACAGTCTTTAAAGAAAGTTCTAAGTACAGTACATTGTTGCCAAATAGTCTTGAATTCTTCCAGAATTAAAATACTTTTCTCCATTCTGTATCAATATACTACTTTGCCTTTAATTGTAATTTTTAATTCTTTCTGGTTACCTCTGGTGACCAGCCTTCAGGTCTCCTCTTATCATTTTTTTTTCTTCCTAATCCACCCCTTTTTCCCATGGAAAGATTTCTTGCAATTAAATTCAAAAGCTTCATATATTTTAATGAAATGTTAAATAACCCACAGGAAGGAGTTTCATAATTAGTTTCAAAGTCTTATTTCTATTTGCAACTTTCCAAACCCAACATTTTTGTCCTCCTTTTGGTTTTTTATATCAAAATAAAATATGTTTCTTTACGTTCTTAAATTTACACGAAACTTCGTTCACTGAGGATTGAAGGAGAATAACGTGGTGTAATGAAACCTGTCTTTCTGAAGGTTCTTAATATCTAAAAAGTAGCTAACAAGCCATTTCCACAATTGATTAAGTGAGCAACTGCGCAAACCCAGTGTCCATTTGATGGAGCCAAACTACAGCTTAGAGAAGATGATTTTCTCATAGATCCCAGAGCTCTGAAACTCACTGGAAGCCACTCTTTTTATGATCTTTTTGTGGGGATTTTTGTAAGGAGCACCTGTGAGAAATCTGGTCCACTTCTTGATCCAGACAGTTCAAGGAGCCAAGCCACTTTCCGACTCCTCTCTTCGCTGAAGCTGTCAGCTCCATACACTACAGAGCTATCTTCAGTCTGCCATTGTTTCCCTCGATGTCCTGCTAGGATAGTGTTTCTCAACCTTTGCAATTTTAAGAAGTATAGATTTCAAGTTTGAGAATTACCCAGACAGCATGTTTGGAGTTGGGAATCGATGCATCTTAAAGGCTGGAAAACCTTTCACTAAGAGAAAAAAAACAGAGCTACAAGTTCATATATACTATTGTAGGATTGATTAAAATTGACAAAAAGAAAGAAAGAAAGAAAGAAAGAAAGAAAGAAAGAAAGAAAGAAAGAAAGAAAGAAAGAAAGAAAGAAAGAAAGAAAAGGAAAAGAAATAGAAAAAAAAACACTTGTTGTTTTCTCCTTTAGGTGCTTATACCATATGGCTGAATATTTTTTTAGAATTGTTGTTAGGTTCCATAACAATAATGTTGAAGCTTAATTGGTCAGCTATGATAAAGATGATTTTCCTGTCTCTATCCTGTTTGTGGGTTTACATGTTTCTGAAAAACAAACATGGAATCAAAGATACTTTTCTTTAAAGGTGGTTTTTATCCGTTTGACACAGAAACAAGGTTTCTGCTCTAAGAGTTACCTTTTTCTTTCTTTCTTTCTGCAGATGCATATTGATTGAAAAGGATTTATCAGCATGTATTGCCAGAAATGGATTTCTTTTGCTTTGGCCCTCGTTCACGTGGGGCCATGTCTTCCCTGCATGCACAATTGTAATACTAAGAACAAGGAACAAGGTTTGATGAGATCTCAGAGTGTGAAACATAGCCATGTTCGGAGCTTGCTGGTTGCACAGGAAGAAATGATGTCAACACTTCCTTTGAAATCAGGCCAGGTATGGTAACTCTTCTGAAAGGAGATTAGCAAGAGACCAAGGTGTTGATTGGTATCTGGCTGCTTGACTAAGCTTTCCTTTAATCCGGTCTGGTGAGAAAGAATTTTTCTTGAAACTTTCTTGTGTTATATTGTATATGTAGCAATATACAATGATCTATAAAAGACATAGAAGCACAGAAGCATTCGCTACTATTTTCCTAAAGGTTCTCATTTAAATGAATCAGGAGAAATTCTGTATCTGCTTTTATTTAGGCATAGGAATCTGGTGGAGTGGGACATCAGGCAGCAAAACCAATTAGATTATCTAATGCAGAGGTCTTCAAACTTGGCAGCTTTAAGACTTGTGGACTTTAACTCCCAGAATTCTCCAGCCAGCTATGCTGCCAAGTTTGAAGACCTCTGATCTAATGTGACACTGACAGTATCACATTGAGTGTCACTCAATGTGATACTGTCAGTGATATCACCTGACTAGCAAGAGAACAACTCCTGTATGACTGAATATCCATAAGGTAGTAATAGTTTTACTATTTATATTTTGATTTTTTTTAAAAAAAATAAATAAAATAAAAGGTGCTATCCTTCTGTAGAGATTCACCAAACAGTTACTGGCATTTTCTCATTGCTGCCAGTCCCTTGTGGTTATTTGGACTTCTCTTGAATTATAGAGCCCCAGCAATTTGGGGAATGTGAGCTCCAATACCACTAGTAGGTGTCTTGGAAAACCTACTTCAAGTGTTAGTATTCCTGGTCGGTAAGACAAATTTGTGGAACTGACCAACCCTTTTTGTTTTCCAAAAATAATTTTAAACAGTTGATTCATTATCAACATCTGGCCATTGATTTTGACCCTTGTTACCCTTGTTATTCAGTTTTGGTTCTTCATTGGAGTAGACACATAGCACAAGGAATGAGTTACCAGTATTTTAGCTGGATATTTTATTATGTTAAGTAATGGCTAATTTACTCATCATTAATTTTTAATGAAGCAGATTAATACTAAATCCTTTTACCAGTAAGACAGCTCTAGGGCCCTGCATGGTTCATTACTTTAATGTGGCTTTGCCACAAGGAGCAATTATTTTTTATCCTTCTTAAAATATAGACACTGGTTGCACATTTACTAATTTTTACTCCAAATTTTTCCTCCTCTTCTCCTCTTTTGCTCCTCCTCTCATCTTTTGTGTCCTTCTCCTCTACTGCTGGAAAAAGCAAGACCAAACATGTAAACAAAAACACACCTAAATCCACTTTTTGATACTTAGATCTTGCAACCTTTTCTGTAAGGCAACTTTCAAGTTGAATGAATGGCAAAAAGTTTAACCACTAATTAACTGGTGCTAAAATTTAATTGGGCCCAAAGGGTGAAGTACTCAAAATCCATTAATTACTTTTCACAGCTTTTTCAAAGCAACCATGATGGAAGAATGATGACTTATTTCAGAAAGGGCAAAGAGAGACATACATTAAAATGCATGTATCCATAATTGTGGTATCCTTTTAGAATGTACTCATACTATCCAATGGTTTGCCTTTTAAAAAAATCAACAAAAGAGTAAGGAAATTCAAATATGGATTTTTAATCTGAATGCCAAAAAAAAAGTGACTTCAGAACATTTTGACCCACATAAAGGATAGTGTACATAGAAAACGAAAAGTGGCTTTTTCAGTGAATTTCTACAGTGCATTTATAACAATTCTTGATGGTTTCCCTTTGAATATGACTAATAGACTAATCCTAACATATCAAACCAATGTTCTATTTATTCTGACAACCTGATTGGGAGGGGAGGGGAGACTTAGCTCAGTATGCAATGTGATTATTATTCACTATGGCACTTGTATGCCTACTAAGAAAAGACAAGTTCCATATTTGGAATGATTAGAAATGAACTCAAAAATAAAAGTATTCTAAATATACAACTCTAATAAGACTGCATTTTGAATGCTGTATACATTTCTGGTCATACACTTCAGAAAGCATATGATAGAACTGGAAGAGAATTTTTTTTTCTTTAAAGCAACAAAATTATTAGGAAATAGAACAACTCCGTTATAGAAAAGATTACAGCTTTGGGTGCTTCTTAACTTAGAGTCAAGCAAAATAATGGAGACAAGGTGAAGATATATAAAATCAAGGCTTGTACAGAGTATGCAAATCTAGAGTTTTTCTACAGTTACAACTTTCACATGATGAAACAAAATGTAAGAAAGGATCATGTGAAATGTTAATACCATTTAATAATGCCTTGGTAAGGCCACACTTGGAATACTGCATTCAGTTTTGGTCACCATGATGTAAAAAAGAGGTTGAGACTCTAGAAAGAGTGCAGAGAAGAGCAACAAAGGTGATTAGGGGTCTGGAGGCTAAAACATATGAAGAATGGTTGCAGGAACTGTGTATGTCTAGTTTAATGAAAAGAAGGACTAGGGGAGACATGATAGCAGTGTTCCAATATCTCAGGGGCTTCCACAAAAAAGAAGGAGTCAAGCTATTCTCCAAAGAACCTGAGGGTAGGACAAGAAGCAATGGATGGAAACTAATCAAGGAGAGGAGCAACTTAGAACTAAGGAGAAATGTCCTGACAGTTAGAACAATTAATCAGTGGAACAACTTACCTGCAGAAGTTGTGAATGCTCCAACACTGGAAGTTTTTAAGAAGATGTTGGATAACCATTTGTCTGAAGTAGTGTAGGGTTTCCTGCCTAAGCAAGGGTTTGGACTAGAAGACCTCCAAGGTTCCTTCCAATTCTGTTATTCTATTCTAAAATACAATATTACACAAAACAAAGTTAAACTGTGGGGTATGTTGCCATCACATGTGGTATTAGCCACCAATTTGGAATGTTTAAAAGGGAGCTAAATAAATTCATAGAGGGTAACTCCAGGTGTGGTTGACTGTATAATACCTCCTTGAATCACTGGTAATAAATTTTAAACACCCAAGGTAGAGGAGACCTATTAAACAGATCTTTGGTTTGGTCCAGGAACGTTCTTTGCTCTTCTGCTTCAAAAATCCAGAAGTAGGATCAAGATCAAAGCTGGACATATGTGCAGAGGCCATGTATGGAAAATTAAAATTAAATTATAGGGTCATGCTTGGAGATATTTAGTTCTTTCAGAACTTCTGAGATTTGTTGGAAATAGATCAGAAGCAATGTGAGAGTAGAACATGTATCATTTTGCAATGTCCAGGTATTGGGACAGAAGTAAAACAGCTTCACTTGGCTAGACAGTGACATAAATGTATAACTGGATATCATCAATGATATATAGTGTCACCCATTGGCTTCAGGGAAATGTTGAAAAAGAAGGGAGAGACAGTAAAACCCTGGATCGTTTTGTTTGTTGTTGTTTGACCTATCATCTCTTGGACTTAGCATTTTTTAATATTTTTCAGCCCAAATGTCATATTCTACAACTGTTTGTTTTTAAGAATTTTCTTCCTGAATCAGAAACAAACAAACAAGTTTGGGCAGACAACCAATGCATCAGTTCACCTGCTTTTTGCGTGTTAATATTTCTGTTAATATGAATCTCAACCTAAAACGTATTGCTGACCGTGTCCGTCTTTCTCTCTTCTTTTACTTCATTTTGAAAACAATGAGCTTTACTTGAATGATATTTGCAGATCAGCTTAATACTTTTTTTTTTCCAGCTGAAGTCTGACTTAGACAAGCAAGATAATTATCTGAATGGTCCACAATTCTTGGATGGGCCTTATGAAGCTACAGTTCCTGAAATGTCTCCAGAAGGTATGGCATTTTGTACTTAGCTCTTTTATTGATGCTGTTTGGGTACTGATAAAATAACTATTGCAGTTGCTACAGGAATGTGGTTTTTTCTCCCAAGTACCAAGACTTCACAAGGATTCTTTATTTTAAAGATCCTGTACATTCCATTATACCCTGATTGGATTTTCTGGACACACCATTTTTGGACTTCTACTTTCTGGAGATTTCTGCTTCTTTAAAATAAGCATTCAAGAATATGCTTTGCTGATTTGGTCCAATAAGAATCAGTGAGTGAGTGGCCTTCTAGGATCTCCTCCCACAACAACCCCCCTCCCCAAATCAAACCCTTTAACTTAAATTCCCAGGGCTTGCATCCAGAAAACCCTTTATTTTCTGATACCCTCGGCCTGAAAAAGTTACAGTTTTAGAGACTTGTACTCTTTAGAGACTTGTAATCTGGTTTACTTAGCTGAACAAGTATTGATAAGAATATAGAGTTAAAAAACCTAGTCTATTTCATCTAGCTTGAGGAGTCTTACTAAAAATGACACCTAGCAGTAATTTGGATGAGTGTTGCAGTTGTTGTTGTTGTTGTTGTTGTTGTTGTTGTTGTTGTTGTTGTTGTTGTTCTTGTTGTTCTTGTTGTTCTTGTTGTTGCCTTTCCAATTTGCACTAGATTCAGTTTATAGCTCCATCTTTCTGACCGTGTCTTCTCTCTGTTTAATTTTTGCTTCTTAGAATTGGCATGGTATTTGGGTACTGTAGATATATCTGGGCAGTTTTATGAGGTCTTGATCCAGTATAGATCACTCAGTTTCTGACAATTTTCAAAATAATTGATGCTGTAATGAAGAGGAAGGAGAATGAAAAGCAGCATCTTATACCTAAAGTGCATTCAAATTCATTTCAGTTCTTTTTCAGATGCTGTTACACCTACAACACATATAATCTATTTAGTTCCAGGAGATGTTAATTTATTTCTTGCTCAGATTTCTATGCCAAGAAACAATTACAATAGTTTTTTTTTCTGAAATTAATTAAATTAATTGGGGGTGGGGAAATCAAGGTAATAAGCAAGCCATACCAGATAACTAACAAAAGCACAATAGAATATGAGCATTTAACTACCTTCTGAAAGCTCTGCATGGAAATTGTTAATCTAGCCTCAGAGGTGAAGCTGCTTCTTGACAGAAAGACCATGATATAAAAGATTTAAAATATAGAATAGAACAAATTTATTAGCCAAGTGTTGTTAGACACACAAGGAATTTATCTCCAGTGCAAAAGATACTAATGTACAATATGGTTCGGAGATATTGTAAATATCTCCATATCTATATCCCATAATCTTATCCAGGAGAGGAACCAGAAGCATCTCTTCTCAAAAAGAAGAAAAGGACAGGAAGATTTTCTTTGGAAGAAACAGTCTCAAAGGTAGTTCAAGGACAAGGCATGTGATCTCCAGCATTTTTAACTAAGTACCAATTGGCAACCACAAGTAGCAAAGGTGTTACTCTGCTATTGTTTTGGCACTGTAGTTTTTGAATGGTCTTCAAAGGTAGCCCTAAAAGATTGTGTTGTAGTAGTCTAACCTAGAGGTGATAAAACCATAGATCACCATCACAAGGATCTCTGGTTACAAAAAGGGCTACAATTGGCATATCAGTCAAAGGTGGGTGTTAAATCCGAACAAACTCAGCATGAGGCGACTATATGAACCAACGGAACTGTTTATTACTTCAGAATACACAACGGGGAACGGAACACCTCAGCCGGTGTTTGACAGCTCTTATAAAGGGAGAGCCCGGCTGCGCTAACCAATCAGAGGAGGGGAATCTCCCGCGCGTGTGACTTAATGTGGAAGAGGCAACAGTAACAACAACAACAACTCATTAACACTTGCCAGACAGAACACCCTCCCCCCTTGGATCGCACAAGCGTAATCATTTAGGTACTCCGGGCGCCTTCGCTCTCGCTCGGATTGCCTTAATACGGGACTGGCCACTGGCAGGCTCGGTTCAGGTATTGGTGGAGGAGTGGCTGGCTCAACAGGTGGAGTGTGTTCTGGAATGGACCCCCGGGCATCTATGTCAGGTAAGTCGGGAGACTGCTGCATTTCTTTGGGGCGTCACTGTAATCTCTCAGTCGTATGTGGGCTTGGAGTTGGATGAAATATGGGGGTTGGTTGCCCACCAGATGACGGTCTGTCCACCCCCGCCGGAACCAGGACTAACGAGCGTCTCCGTAACTGGTCCACATGGCGCTGCCATATTCTGCCGTCAACAAGCAGGACCCTGTAAGAGCAGGGGCCCGTAACTTGTAAAATCTGTCCTGTTAACCACCGAGGGTCGCCCCCATAGTTTCGAGCAAAAACCAGGTCCCCCTCAGTAAACACCCTGGGTGGCAAGCAGCCTGTCATGGGCCGTTCCGGTGCGTACGAGGGGTGCAGACGGTCTAACATGGTGTGTAATCGGCGGCTCATCAGCATCTCGGCTGGGCTTCAGTTAGTACTCATGCAAGGCATCATATGTTGAGACAGTAGGTAGGTGGACACCCTTTCCTGCCAACCCCTTGGCCCAAGCCTGGCCAGCGCCTCTTTAGCTGACCTCACGGTCCTTTCCGCTAAACCATTACTGGATGGACAATAAGGGGATACCTGGGCATGGCGGATACCTAGGCTGGCCAAGAATGCCTGGAATGGGGTGGACGTCAGTTGTGGGGCGTTATCGGACACCAAGACGTCCGGAAGGCCATGTGTAGCAAACAACTTATTCAATACCCATATAACGGCCTCCGAGTTAGTGGATGGCATTATTTCCACCTCAACCCATCGCGAATAGGCATCCACCACAATAAGAAATTGGCGACCCATGAAAGGACCCGCAAAATCTAAATGAACTCGTGAAATTCCCACTCCCTGGGGGGGGGGGGGCAGATGGTGCCACTGGCCTTGAGAGTTGGCACATATGGCATTTACCAACCCACTCGGTTATATCTTGATCAATTCCAGGCCACCACACATAACTTCTACCCAGTCCTTTCATCCTAACAATCCCTGGATGGGCTTTGTGTAGACATTCTAATATAGATGTATGTAAGCTGGGGGGAATGACCACTCTATGCCCCCACAAGAGACAAGCCCGGTGGACAGACAGTTCATGTTGCCAGAGCCTGAACGGCTTGAACTGTTCGGGCACACGTCCCAATGGCCACCCCCTACCCACCCAGTCAAGCACCTGAGCCAGGACTGGGTCATCAGCTGAGTGGGCCGCAACGTCAGTTGCGGTCAAGGGAAGTGGCAGGTCCTCCACAAGGAGTACCAAGGATGCTGGCGCAGGGTCCACGACGGACAATGGTAGGGGACAACGACTTAGTGCATCAGCGTGCGCTATTTGCTTACCCGGCCTGTAGACCTTGGTATAGTTATTAGCTGCTAAAAATTCAGTCCAACGTGACATTCTAGGGGAGAGTATCAAAGGTGTTTGGTGGTCCCCTGCTAAAAGTCCTAGAAGGGGTTTATGGTCGGTAACCAGTTCGAAATGGCGGCCATAAATATAATCATGGAATTTCTTGACAGAGGCCACAGCGGCCAGTGCCTCTCTGTCCAATTGGCTCTACCTACGTTCCACAGAAGAAAGAGTGCGTGAATAGTACGCAATAGGTGCTTTCAAACCGTTTGGAAAACGATGACTAAGGACAGCACCAATGCCAAAAGGGGATGCATCAGCCGTTAGAACTAATGGAAAGTGGGAGCTGTACTGTACCAGGACAGCAGAGGATGTTAATAAATCCTGGACAGCTCGGAAAGAGCGGGATTCCGCCTCCCCCCAAGACCAGGGTATGTTTTTTCCTAGAAGGCGGTGAAGGGGTTTAGCAACAGTAGCCTTATGGGGTAAAAATACACTATAAAAATTGAGGAGCCCCAGAAAAGCCTTGCACGTGGGAATGGCAGCGTGTTTTATAGCTGCCACTTTGGAAGGAATGGGGTGAATACCCGTGGCATCAATTAAGTACCCTAAAAATTCAACCTGTGGCACTCCAATTTGATATTTAGTTTTTTTCAACTTGAGGCCAGCCTTCATAAACCAAATAAGGAGAGCCCTAACACGGCTGACGAGCTCACTCCGCAAAGAAGCGGAGATGAGCACATCATCAGAATAGGGCACAACCCCAGGGAGTCTATGCAGGAGCTGTTCCATTAAGTTTTGGAACAACCCCGGGGCAACACTGATACCGAATTGCAAGCGCTTGCATCTAAACGCCCCCCGGTGGGTTACAATTGTCTGAGCCTCGGCCGAGGCATCATCCACCGGGAGCTGCTGATAAGCTTGGGCTAAATCTAACTTAGCGAAAATGGAGCCAGCACCCAGGGAGTGGAGCAGGTGTTGAACCACTGGAACCAGATAGGGGTTGGCTTGTAACGCCCTATTTAAGGTACTCTTAAAGTCAGCACAGATTTGGACCGAGCCGTCTGGCTTGATAGGAATGAAAATTGGTGTTTCCCACCTGGAATGGTCAGTGGGTTCTAATACTCCCTGGGTGATAAGCTTATCCAGCTCTGCCTCAACTTTAGGACAGAGTGCTAGAGGAACTCTCCGGGGTTTGAACCCCGGAGAGTTTGAGGAACTCTCCGGGGTTTGACCCCAACGTTGGGGGCAACGTTGGGGTCTAAATTTAGTGAAATTGGGGAGCCCACATATTTACCCAGGGTATTGTCGAAAACATCTCCGAATTCATGGGTTAACACATCAAACTCGCTTTCAGACGTTGTAGAATGAATACCTGAAATAGCAAGCCCCAGGGAACTAAACCAGTCTAAACCTAACAAACTGGGGAGAGAACCGTCTACCACAATTAAAGGGAGGCGACCAGTAAAATTATCTTTTTCCACTAGGAAACGACCCTGCCCAATAATTGGAATCCTATTGCCTTGATAGTCTCGAAGTTTAACTGGGCAGGGGCGTATCAGGTTCTTCTGCAGACTAGACAACATTTCTTTGAGGTTGGTCCAAGAAACGATAGATTTAGATGAGCCGGTATCGACTTCCATCCAACACGGAACGCCTTCGATCTTCACAGTCAGGAACAGCTTGCTCAATCGTGCAACGGAGCCATGGTGGGTGGTCACTTCCGTGACCCGCCGGCCTCAGAAAATCGCAAAACAGTCTTCACTGCTGTTGACCGCTGTGTCCCTGAGTCTAAAAGTGGGTGGCTTCTGGTGTCCTGAACGGCAAACCTTTGCAAGGTGGCCCAGTTTGCCGCAACGTCGGCAGGTCACAGAACGGAATCGGCACGTTGCTCTGGGGTGTTTCTCGCCGCAACTTAAACAGGAGGATGGAGGATTTTTTTTCTCGGCTGACCGCTTCCCCTTTCCAGCGAATGCCTTAAGGTGACTGACCTCCGACTCATCTGGCTCGTCCTCAGAAATCACCTCCTCAGAATGGACAGCCCCAGCTTGGCTAACAGGGGCTTGGAACTTCCAAATTTCCACAGCAGATTTGTCTGACATTTCTGCCGCCTGAGCCTCCTCGATGGCAGTTTGAAGATCTAAGGTTTTCTTTGCTAATAAACGCCTCTGCAACTCTATGTCATACACCCCACAAACCAGCTGCTCAACCAAGGCATCGTCTAGATCCCGAAATTCACAGTCCAGGGCGGCTGTTCGCAATCTGGCAATGTACTGGTTAACAGGCTCACCTTCCTGCTGCAGGATTTGCCTCAAGTTAAACCTACGTGCTATTCGTGAAGGGGTCGGGCATAGTGAGCCCTCAGTTTTCCCCTTAGAACATCCCAGGGTGTAGTATGTACAGGCTGTGGAGTGACTAATGCTCTGGCGGTGGCAAACACCTCAGGTCCACAAGCATTCAAAAAATGAGCCCTTTTCTTACTGCTAGAGAGGTCTGTAAAATCGTTAGCCTCTAAAAAGCATTCAAGCCGCTCCTCATACGCGTCCCAAGTTTCGGCAGCAGCATTGTATGGGGCGAAAGTTGGAGGAGCCATCCTTACTTCAACGGCTTGTGTGTGTGTGTGTCTGACCGTTATATACTCGATGGGCGCCTCAGAAACATCCCATCCTAGTCGCCAGTGTTAAATCCGAACAAACTCAGCATGAGGTGACTAGATGAACCAACGGAACTGTTTATTACTTCAGAATACACAACGGGGAACAGAACACCTCAGCCGGTGTTTGACAGCTCTTATATAGGGAGAGCCCGGCTGCGCTAACCAATCAGAGGAGGGGAATATCCCACGCGTGTGACTTAATGCGGAAGAGGCAACAGTAACAACAACAACAACAACAACTCATGAACCCTTGCCAGACAGAACACCGGGTAAAATTGTTCATGAATCAATATTTTAATATGAAATTATGAATGGACATTTGTTTCAAGATTCAGCACACTATCTGGCAGCTTCCTCCTCCTCTTCCATATACATTTCATTAGTCTCAAGGAAACCATAACAGTGAATCATGTCTTTTGCAAATGGAACTGTATAGTATTCCCTTAGGCATTTTCCCAAAACATAGTTCATTTATGTAGCTGAAATGTCAACAAACATGTATATGAGCATGATTAGAATACACCATATTTATTAGGCATTTTGGTGGACTAGAAGTTTTATTTAAAAAGCATTTTTAAAACTGTTCCCATAATTCTCTTTTAACTTCCATGATATTCATACTTAGTGTTTTTAATAATGCTTTCAAAAGTTTAGAAGCTGATTAGGAAAAACACCACATGAATGTGACACCTCTCTGTCACAAAACAGTCACAAGTTCTCAAACTGGAAAAAAAAAATGTGGCTGCTTTAAGAAGTCCGCTCATTTAAAAAACATGCAGCTGTTAAAGCTCCAGAAGATTCCATCTCCCCCCCCCAAAGGATTACAGGGAAGCCTGAAAAAAACCATTATTTTTAATGATCGCTTCAGAGGAACCTCCATTCTATTTTGTCTTGACTGTCTATTTTGTCTTGACTTTTAACTGTCTTGACTGTTAAAATGATTTTATTCAAAATGGCACACTGATTTTCAAAATCAAGTCACTGGGCCTCAGTGAAGCTGACATGAACACAATTCAGCTGGCTGCTTTCCTTCGGCAGGGGTCTGCATATGTAAAGGACATGCTCCTTGCATCTAGAATGAGGCAGCATGCCTCTACTGATCTAATGCTTTGAAGAGGGAGAAAAATATTTCAGTCTGGAGTGCCATTCACTGGCACATTTCAATTAAAGCTTCATCAAATTGGAGTGCATCCTCCAATTAACATCACTAATTAACTAGGTATCCCAGTGATTGAAGCTGAATGAAGAGTTTACATGTTCTTCTAATAAAATGCCACACACCTAGCGTGACATTTGTTTATTTTTATTATTACATTTATATCCTGCTGCAATCATGAAAGAATCCCAAAATTTGCGACTCATGAGATATATAGTAACAAAACATTCAACAGTAAAGGAAAAGGCATACAATAAATGCAGACCAGCACTTAGCAAAGCAGCCATAAAGAACTCAGAAAATGCTGTGATGTGTGTATATGTGCAAAGGGAAGAGTCATGTAAGCCATGGTGTTCCCCATGATATTCTGTGGAAATGAAAATTGGACTTTGAAGAAACAAGATAAGAAGAGTATTGATACTTTTGGATTTTGATGTTGGTGATGACTCCTGAGAATACTATGGACAAAGCCAACAAAACAAACAAATAAATCACTGAATTAATCAACCCAGAGTTCTCACTCAAAACACAAATGACCAGGCTCAAATTATTCTATGAACTAAATGTTATGGGAACACCTAATCCTCTGAAGAAGGCTTTAATATTGGGAAAGGCAGAAGGAAAGTGAAGAAGAGCAGCAAAGTGAATGGACTCAGTTACAGTGGCTATGACTACACCATTGGAAGACCCAAAAGATCAGGTTAAAGACAGGTTGTTATGGAGAAAATCTATATATGTGGTTTTTTAAGAGTCAATTGTGACTTGATGGTACCCAATCAATCCATTAAAACATCAATAGTTAGGTTAAAATTAGAAACATATGCATATATAAAACATAAGCAACCCCAGTAGCCAACTATGTATGTATGTATTTATGTATGTATGTATGTATGTATGTATGTATGTATGTATGTATGTATATATGTATTTGTAAAATTTATGGCTGCCCATCTTGCCTCAAGATAACTCTGGGTGGCTTACAATCCAGAAACTCATGTCCATTTTTCAGCTGTTCATTTTATTTATTTATTAATCAAATTTATATAGCACCCATCTCATGAAAGTGACTCTGGGCAGCATGCAACAGTCCAATAAAACATTAAACACATCTAAATTACCTAAATTAATTACCTAAAACTATTATATAGTAATGATTATTTTAAAAGCATTAAAAACTAAAAGCAGAACTAAAATATGAAAAGAAATTATAAGTGGAGGGATGTTAATAATAGCGGAGCCACCTCATGAATTCACCCATCCCTGGGAATGCCAGGCCTGCTGATATAGGTGGATCTTAAGACACCTTTGAAATGATGACATTGTAAACTGCTCAGAGAGCACTGTAAAGCATTATGGAGTGGTACAGAAGTCTGAGTACCAAAAAAGCCAACACAGTCCTAGGCTGCATAAACAGAGGGATAGAATCAAAATCACATGAAGTGTTAATACCACTTTATAATGCCTTGGTAAGGCCACACTTGGAATACTATACTCAGTTTTTGTCACCACAATGTAAAAAAAGAGGTTGAGACTCTAGAAAAAGTGCAGAGAAGAGCAACAAAGATGATTAGGGGACTGGAGGCTAAAACATGAAGAACGGTTGCAGGAACTGTGTATGTCTAGTTTAATGAAAAGAAGGACTAGGGAAGATGTGATAGCAGTGTTCCAATATCTCAGGGGCTGCCACAAAGAAGAGGGAGTCAAACTATTCTCCAAAGCACCTGAGGGTACGACAAGAAGAAATGGGTGGAAACTAATCAAGGAGAGAAGCAACCTAGAACTAAGGAGAAATGTCCTGCCCGTTAGAACAATTAATCAGTGGAACAACTTGCCTCCAGAAGTTTTGAATGCTCCAACACTGGAAGTTTTTAAGAAGATGTTGGATAACCATTTGTCTGAAGTGGTGTAGGGTTTCCTGCCTAAGCAGGGGGTTGGACTAGAAGACCTCCAAGGTCCCTTCCAACTCTATTATTCTATTCTATTCTATTCTATTCTATTCTATTCAAATCATAAAGGGCTTTATGGGTTAAACATTTTAAATTAAGCCCAGAATGTAAGCAATGTGGGCTCTGTAGCACGGGTTGTCTGTAACACATTATGGAAGTTGTTATTTTAAAGAATGCTTGGGGATTTTCTAATGGTTTAACAGCAATCATTTTCCCTATCAACTTTTTTTTACAGATAATATCTTAGTTTTTCTAACCAGAAAATAAAAATCCTTTGGGGCTCTCCGGATAAATTTATAGGTAAAACATCCAGTAACAAATGGAAAAATGTGATACTCCAAGCCTTAACAAATGCTGTAGGTCTTCTTTCATCTGACAGGGAGGTTGATTTGTATTTAAATTTAAAACCTGGGTGAGAAATGAGTTGGATATGAGTTTTTTTCATAGCAATCTGAGAAAAAAAGAGAGAATGCTTGGGAATATTTTCTCATGGGTGTAATCTCCCCAAAGGCCCTTGGGATAGTATCAGATTTAGGTCCAGAAGACAGACAATTCCCAAGTAGAGATGAAATTGTCTTCAGTAGATGGATTGTAGTATCTGTTCTTCAGTAGAAAATGTTCATTCCAGACCTCAAGGATATGAAAAGCTATCAGAATCCTGTTGAGGATCATAGCTGCATTACTTGTTTGGAGTTTCTTTCTTTATTTCAAGCCATACCATAGGCATTAAATTAGGAATTGATACACTGCAATTGCTTTTTTTTCTTCCTGACCAGAATCTTCTATTATTATCTTTTCACTCTACTGCAACTGGAAAATTAAAAGAATAGAGCAGCTCACATGCTTACACGTGAACATGTATACTTTCAAAAGCAGAAAGTATATACAGTATATAAAAAGAAGAGTGACCATTAATGGATAAATAATATAGGGGAGGAAGGGGAAAAGTATGCCTTAGCAGCTTGACCATTTTGTATCCATTTTTTCTTCATTTTACTGATTTATTAAATGTATAGACATTCAGGCTGGAATGCAATAAAACATAATTTTAAACAAGCCAAAATTAAGGAACGATAGGGATAGCCAATAAATGTTAATAGCAGTATTAAAATTACTGACAACATCAGTTTAAGTTGTTTAACCTGAATTCCGTCAGGTTTACTACTTCCGTGGAGAATAATAGTAAATCTGAATGTAATTCAAGTATCTTTGCTAATTTATTTATTGCAAAGGGTCTCCAATGATAGATATATTCAGCTTTCCCATTTATGATTAATTGTCATATTCTATTATTATTCTTAAATTAAAACCTGGCTTATAAGGAGATGTGTTCTCATTAAGCTTTCATTAAAAATAATTTCCCCACCATGTAGATAAAATAATATAATTTAGGCAAATGTGAGTAGGACTAGACCAGAGTTGTCCAACCTTAGCAACTTTAAAACTTGTAGACTTCAACTCCCAGAATTCCTCAGACAACCATTCTGGAAGTTAAAGTTCCCAACTCTTAAAATTGCCAAGTTTAGACTGTACTGTATTGTACTGTTTAAGATAGTGACATCAAAGGCATGAAAGTAGGATATAGCATAGATAGGGAAACAGAATCCATAGGAATTGTCCCTTGAAAAAGGCTTAACTGGAACTGGTGTCTTATATTCAGTTATCTGAAAAAGCTGTTCTGCCCTCTTATAGATACTGTAATAATCCTTTATAATAAAGGGCAGATCTTTATTTCAGAAAACTGTCCTTTAGATTTCTTTATTTTTCAAACAGTCACTTTTGACCTTGGCAAGTGTTTTGGTCATTTAACTTTTACTGTACAATGGTACACTTAGTGCCCAGTCTTCTACATTAATGTGGGGAAAAAGGGGAAATTAGATTGTCTTTTTAACATAAAGTTACGTTTACTGTTTCATTTTAGGTATTTTTATCAGAAAATGTTTTTCTTCTAAAGTTTTTTTTTAAATTTTGCTCTTTAATTTTATTTGTAAAGCAAACTCGTAAATATAAAAAGAATTATTATAAACAGTAAGCAACATGTTTATCCTCATGAATGTCTTTCAGATTTGCCCCCTTTTCAGGTTCATCCTTTATATTTTCCAAGAAAATATGATCACTGTATCTGTAGGCGATGCTTCTAAATGGATTTATTTATCTGCCCAGGTGCGGATGGCACAGCTTTGCCTCAGTCCACCAAATGTTATGAACATCTTCAGTGTGTTTTATGTCTCCTCAAAGCTCCCAAGAGACTCATGCACCAAGGTGTAGTCCAGCTTCTTTCATATCTTATTGGAAGCTTCTTCTGGCTATTGGATTTGTCAAAGACAGAGCAAATGTCATGAAGCAGCACATTATTTTACTTGTAGAACCAAGGGTGGCACATTGATTTGTGAAGCAGCTTTAAAGCTTGTTATATTCCAACTATCATTGCATTTCCAACATTGTACAGTTTTTATGACCATAATAGCCCTCATTCCTGACAGAAAAGCAAAAATACAGAACATAAAATAATTACAAAGAAACTCCATCTTACCGTCATGGACAACCAAAATCAGCTTCCTTATCCATTCAGAATGTGAAATTCAATAAAGGGCCAGAGTTATAACATTTGTACATCACTGAGCAAATGGATGAAATTAAGGCAGCGCTTACGTTCAAATAAAGAAAGATTCTACTTCCTCATCACTCATGAAATAGGGACCTCCACCAAGGATTTAAACAAGTGACTGCCACGTTTGCAGATCATATTTCGTGTTCTAAAGGAATTTTACATCTTTAGAACTAAGACCGTGATCTTAGTGACATTATTATTATTATTATTTTTAAAAAGGGTGGGTGGGTGGGATATTGGCCTTTTCTCACTTTGGCCTAAAAAAGCCTTTAAAGGACTAATGTTATAGAATAAATAGAAATGTAACAGAATATCATAACTGAGGGGAGCATGTCTCTATCCAAAAATCAATATTCTCACAACAGCTGGATTTTTCATCCAATGTTTTCTCAGGTACCTCAGTCATTCAGGTGACGGCAACATACCCAACAGGTGTTCGTCTGATTTACAGTATTCTGCCAGAACAGCCCTATTTTTCTGTGGAACCAACTTCAGGTATTGTTTCTTTTCTAAGTTAAGTATCACCAATAAATCACTTAAGTATATTATACTCTATAATTTTTATTAGATTCATTTTTATGATTACTTCAAAGAGTAAATAAATGAGATTTAATTCAGTAAGATTATAATTTATTATTTATTTATTTGATTTACATACCACCTATCCTATCTCATTTAGAAAATTGGAAAGCCACATGTACTGTATTATTTACTGAATCAAGGGCTTGAGCTATCGTGATCTAGTTTCAATCTAACAATCTTCCTTGGGTAAACAAATGTTGACTTTCCTCCCTTATTTAATAAATTATAACACTGAATATAAATTATATGATTTTTTTTCTCCATGCAGAAATGTAAGGTTGTTATAAAACAAAATATCCTATACTATAAGTTCGAAATTTGGTTTCTAACAGAGAGTGAGGTTGATAAATATCATCCAGATCTTTTTAAAATGCAAGAGTATTTGGAATGCTATGTGACCGTGACATTTCAAAATAATAGTGTAGAATGCAAATGAGAGCTAGCAAGATATTGAGGTGCTGGAGAATTTACATTTGTGAAAAGAGTATAAGGTTTGGAACTCTGCATCTTAGAAGCTAAATGAAGACAGAGCTGTAAAAAAACAAAGTGAATATGCCAGGTTTTTCTTCTTTATTTAGTATTAGAATTCAGGTAAACTGCAATGAAACTCAATGGGAGAAATTCAGGTCATACAGAAAGGGAAAAAAATTCAGGTAGCACACAGTTAACTAAAATGTCAAAAAATATGGCAATTGTTTGGATAAAGCTGTTGAGAATAACACTATTAATAATGATCATTATCATAGTGATTGATTGATTGGTCATTTTAAATTTATGTATAAAATTAACAGCCACCCAAATTTGACTATATTTACTATTTGCTTTTACATCACATCTGGTTGACCACTGGAAATAAGCAATTATAGTAGTTGTATTTTTGGTTTAATCCACAATGACTAGTCTCTCTTTTTACCAAAAATAATAATGATTTTGTTAAAGATTATAATTGCAATAGTAAAAACTGATGCAAACCAAAAGAAAGAAGAGCAGAGAGAAAATAAAAAGTGCAAAGAAAAAAAAGAAAGAAAAAATGTTTATAGTAAAGAAAAAAATATATAAAGAAGTAATTCCCACAAGAAGTATAAACAATATTAGTAACATTTTACTTCCTTTTAATGTATAAACAATAATATCTTCATTCCATGACCCATCTCTTATTTATAAACAAATTCATACAATATTGTCATTTCAGCAAAAGTCTATTACAGGTGATCAGAAAAAAAGAACAGTATATTTTAACCTTGGTCAAATGATCTAACTTTCTATTCTTCCTTTTTAATTCTAACAGTTTTAATCTTTAGTCCATTAAAATAATGTCAGAGAATTTGATTTATTTTTATTTCTTTTTTATTCCTTCTCACAAGATTCATCCAAGTTTTGACAAATTTCTTTTGTAAATCTAGTATAAAAGAATTATCCAGATCATGCCCTTGGTTTATTGTTTGTCACAAAATGGCTGTTCACTGCTCCTTCTATATTTTATAGGTGTGGTTAGAACGGCCTACCCAGGCGACAGAGAAACCCAAGATAAGTATTTTGTTGTTATCAAAGCTACAGTTGAACAAATTGGTGGACCTTCAGGTACAACAACAGTGACTATTAATCTATCTGATGTTAATGACAATCCTCCTCGTTTTCAGCATAGTAAGTTGAATGTATTTTCATTATTCTTTACCATTTGAATACCTATGCATAAATATTGTATTCCTAGTATGTTAACAGTAATTGAAAGCTAGTATTACACTGTGTCTACATTTAATAATTATTATGTATGAGCTTGATTACCCTCATCAAGGAACCTTAAACAAATTTGTTTTGCCATTGAATTCTTAGTACTGATATATAAATACTATGTAACAATAATTTCTGGAATAAGTTTTAATATAATAAATATAATCATAGCATACCCAGGAACTGTGTATGTCTAGTTTAATGAAAAGAAGGACTAGGGATGACGTGATAACAGTATTCCAATATCTCAGGGACTGCCACAAAGAAGAAGGAGTCAAGCTATTCTCCAAAGCACCTGAGGGTAGGAAAAATAGCAATGGGTGGAAACTAATCAAGGAGAGAAGCAACTTAGAACTAAGGAGAAATTTCCTGACAGTTAGAACAATTAATCAGTAGAACAACTTGCCTCCAGAAGTTGTGAATGCTCCAACACTGGAAGTTTTTAAGAAGATGTTGGATAACCGTTTGTCTGAAGTGGTGTAGGGTTTCCTGCCTAAGCAGGGGGTTGGACTAGAAGACCTCCAAAGTCCCTTCCAACTCTATTATTCTATTCTATTCTATTCTATTCTATTCTATTCTATTCTATTCTATTCTATTCTAAAATATTCTAAAATATTCTAAAATATTCCATTCTAAAATATTCTATTTCCATAATCATTTGTCTTCAAGCAAGAACTGATGGGTAGTTAGACCAAATAATAGAAAATGAAGAAGTTAAAGTGCTCTGGGACTTTAAAATTCAAACAGACAAGCACCTGCCACATAACCCCAGACTTAACAATTGTCAATAAGAAAGACAAAAAAGATGAGATGGACAAGCTCACAAAAGAAATACAAGAAAAGGAGGAAACAGAATACTACATGGTATGGGAGAAATGGTATGAATGGTTAGAAGAGAGGTATAAAGGGTAAGGAAAGAGTAAATGAGGAAGATATAGGAGTTGAAATGTAGTAACAAACAAGTGGAAATGGAACGGATACAGAATGTATGATTGAAATCGACTACATTGTTATATTTATGTATATAAATCAATATTAGAATCATATGTATAAATGGTAAATTGAAGTAAGGGAGAAAAATGGATATGTAAGAAATGTTTACTGGTGCATAAATGTTGAAAAGAAGAAAATTGTAAAAAAACTTTTTTGTTTTTTTAAAAACCAAATTTTAAAAGAACCAAATTAAAAGTTTTTGTTTTCAATAAAAATTATTTTTTAAAAAAATAAATAAAAAGATTGCATTTGAAAAAAAAAAGAAAGACAAAAAAGTCTGGTTATTGGGCATGGCAGTATCTGGAGAAAGCAGAATAGCGAGAAAGAGTTCAAGAAAATAACAGAATACAAAGGCCTGAAAATACAGGTAGATATAAGCATTTGTAGCAAAAGAAAGCGAAGATAGTTGTAATAGTGATAGTGCCTTGGGTACAATCCTAAAACATCTGGAGCCCCATCTGAACACCATTATCATTGACAATATCACCATCAGTGAATTGCAAAAGGCAGCTTTCTTGGAACAGCTTACATCCTGCAACAATACTTTGACACCATCAAACAACAGCATCTGCCTATTCCAGGTCCTTGGGAAGAATTTGATAGGTAGATAAAAATGCCAAATCTAGTCTAAACATCTGGCTGACTGTGCAACCAACCATAATAATAATAAGTGGATAAGGAAGTTAGGAAGATTTTTTTTTTTCATCCTTGCCTAGGACAAGCAGAGCTGTCACTAATTTAATACAGCTATCATTGTATCCATAGGCATTGTCAGTGCTGCATTTTTTATTTATGTACTGGAATATGTTTAAAAATGAAACCTTTAAATTATAATCATATTTCAAATGAGTCAATATAATCAATACAAACTATAAATACTAAACATTGCCATTAAAACCAATAGTAAATCAGAATTTACTATTGGTTTATTATTAAGAATACAGTTTAAGGAAAAACAAGCGGATTTAGAGATTTTTCTGATGAGAAAAATGACCTGAAGATGCTTCTAAGATCAATACATATTGGATACATATTGGATAATATATAAATGTCCTTCCATACATTTCCTAAGCTTGTACTTGCCAATCTCTCTCTTACAATAACTGAGAAGGACCTCTACTGGCAACTAAGCTTACTACAAGTGAAAGTACCTCACCCAACATTTCAAGTTTAAATTAGCACTGGGATTGAGAAAGCAGCTGTATGTTGTTCTGCCTGAAATTTCTTAATCATTTTTAGAAGAAGTTGTGATAAAGTAGATCATGGTAGTCCACCCTAACACTTACCAGAATATAAATAAAATGGAGAGACCATGTGTCTTTCCCAGGTAACATCCACATGATGTACCAGTCTTGTTAAAAACAAAAATTTATCACCTGAGTTTTCCCCACTTCATACAAAACACACTGGTTCCATAGAAGGGACCCAAGATTGATTGACTGATTATTTATTTTAAAAATATTTATATGGCTATGCATCTTAAGCAAATCTGGAGGGCTCACAACAATAACCAGTTACCAATTGCTGGTAATAAAACCAACAAATAAAACAATAATGAAACTGTAAAAACAGTAAAACAATAAAACAGAATAGATTGTAGTAAGAGGACCCAGATTGTTGGGGGCAATGCTGACTCTGTAAACCACTTAGTGAGGACTGTAAAGCACTGTGAAGTGGTATATAAGTCTAAGTGCTATTGCTATTTGTTTGCCATCATCTATCTCTAAAAACATTAAAAACTCCATTGGAGCTGAGCATATAGTAAATTTAAATAAATAAAGCATAACAATCTGCCTCTAACTTTAATTTACTAAATGTCGGTTATTTTATGCTAATGTTGCAGCAAGTTGTCATGTATAAAAAGTTTGGAAGCTCAGAATTTTTCTAAAATAGTAATTATTATGCTACCGGAAGGAATTATTTTCCTCTCTGCTTCATCTTTAAAGCTATCTCCTTTTCTGTCTTTCTTTATTAAACGATTACCACACAACTACTGTACTCAGGTTTGGCTATACGATATACACAATATATGTTGAAGAGCTGAAATAAGAGTTATCTAAGGACAAAAACCCTAGGAAGATGAAGTAGTGATAAACCAATATGGGATAACATGGAAAGCAAAGTAGTTCATAGCAATCCAACAGATTTTTTAATTTAAGAAAATGAAAACATCCCTTGGCTTAAAACAGAGATAGGATCTCAAATTCGTAGTGTTAGTTTCCAAGACATCTCAGGAGAGTTCCCATAAACTTCCTTAGGCATGAGTGTGAGTAACAAGAACAGTCATGTTACATAAAATTCTTTAAACGGTGGCTCCCAGTTATCCACAAAATTCCATTTTGAAATTAAGTTAAAAAAATAGGCAACAAAATCAAATAATGCTACATAACAAAGTAACTAACTAAGGGGTGGGGGGGTAGAGCCTCTGTTCTTAATTTGTTATAAGTAAATTTATAAAACAGTTCAGAAGAATCTTGATTTGCATATGTAAGAGCAGAAGACTTTTATGTGATGAAACCTTACTGTAGTTGCTTTAATGTATTTGTTTTTTATTTTTATTTTAATACATATATTGGATTTTGCGGTTGTTATTTATGTATTTATTATTGGTTGCTCTGAATGAAAGAGACACATCAGAAGACCAGGACTTTCATTTCCCAATTAGGAAAAGAAAATAGAGAAAAAAGAATCAGATAAAAGCAAGGGGAGAAAAGGCTTTTGAGGGCATCTCATGCTCTGGTAGCAGAAGCATAACTAATGTGATTGATATATGAAAATAGCTTCCAGGGGATGGGGGAGGAGAGGAGACAGCAATCTCTTGATATGAGTCAATAAAAAAGGTGACAATAATATGGATATAACAGGAAAAAGTTGATTGAATTTTCTTTATTTTATCTGCTTTGGGAAATGGATTTTCGAATTGATCAGTATTTAAATTAAGAACTTTGATATATTTTGAAGTTCTACTGTTCACTGGTGTTATTCTAATTATAAACAAGGATATAAATGTGTCAAGTTAAAAGGAAAAACTTCAGGCACAAGAGATTTAGCAGTTCTATATTGCAATACTTTTAAAAAAAAACCTCTATACAGCTACTTCTTTTGAAATTCAAGAATGGTTAAATTAAACAGTCAAAAGCTATTAAAGACAATGAGCTAATAGCCCAAACAAAGAAATATTTGTTACAACAATTCTTTACATAACAATGCGATTCTCAGAAAGGATCACAATTTACATTTTGTTGCTGTCAAATGAACAATGAACATTTAATCAGGCTTGTACTGATAATCACCTTTTCTTTAAGAGCGCTATGAAATGAATGTATCAGAGGCAGCTCCTGTGGGCACCATCCTTGGCAAAATCATGGCAAATGACAGTGACATAGGAGACAATGCAGCTATGGATTATATAATAGAAGAAGATAACCCTCATATCATTTGTATCATTACTAATAATGACACCCAGGAAGGAATTGTCATATTAAACAAGGTGAGATGTGATCTGTTACATTACAAACGGGAAACAGGCAAAATCAAACAGCTTTACTCATTATAAATTCATATGGGAAGAAGTTGTAATAAATCTAAAAGCTGTTCCGTCCTCTTTTCCAAGATTTCATCCTACATTAGCACGATCAATATAATGTATTCATAAAATGGGCAGTTTATTTGTGGCATACCTAGGAACAGTGTTAATCACTCTTGACTGAGAAAGTTAAATATTCTGTGCTAAACTCTGCTGGCTTCAGATTGTCTCAAGAAATGTGTTCTCTTGTCTTAACTCTTTTGAGCAATCCTTATTAAGTCTAATTTTGCACTGCAGGCTAAACTACTTACTTCCCATGTTGCTTTTAAAATTCCAGTCTGGTTTGTAGTGGTTTGGCAATGAAGCTGGATTGGTGCTCAGACTGTGACTTTTTCAAGCTATGATCAGTTTGTCCCTGTATTTCAGCCTTCTGATCTGTATAAAAAAGGCAAGGCTTAACACAGTGGTGGGATTCAAGTAATTTAATAACAGGTTCTCTTCCCTAATCAGTGGTGGGTTGCTCCCGGTTGAGTCTGGTTCTATAGAACCAGTAGTAAAACCGGCGGGAGGCTCTGCCCACCCACCATGACATCATCATTGGTGATCTGCGCATGCACAGAAGTGTGAGATCCCACTGCGAACCGGTAGTAAAGGTAAGTGGAACCCACCCCTGGCCCTAATGATTTTTTCCAACAACCAGTTTGCCAAACTGCTCAGAAAGTTAACAACCAGTTCTCCCGAAGTGGTGTGAACTGGCTGAATCCCACCACTGCCTTAACGGATGGCCTCTATTGAGCGGATCTCCCAAGGTCTACCTTTTCTTTTTTTTTTTAAGGAACTGTTTTCTTCTCAATAGCCCCCATTCTTTTCCTTTGCTTTCCAAAATGTTTCCACACATGCATACTTTTACACTCCCTTCATATATTCTCTAGTGTTCCCACTCATTACTCACCTTATTGTATCAATCCAAAAGACACAGATTATTCCTTCATTCCACTGTAGGCCCATAGAAACTTTGGGGAAACAGAAAACTGATGGTCCAGATTCTTAGAAGTAAAGGAATAGCATTCATTGCAATTGTACAACTTCCTTCCGAACTGCCTGTGTTGCTACTGAAGTACTTAAAAAGGTTGCGGTACAGTGGACACAGAATGGGTGGAAAGCAAATGGATGCCAGGTAGGAAGTTCAAGGATGGGCAAAGATATGCTGGAGAAAAAGAGTAAGAAACAATGACCAAGAGTAACAAGAGTAATTTTTACAGACCACCATTAGATCAACTGGAAGAAAGGTAAATGAAATCAGCACAGAACATAATGACCCAATCCAGCAGCCCAGGATGAAATGGCAGTAAAGGGAAGCAACCAATGCTGCTTCTGTTTTTATGGAGTAATCATACCTGTTCATTGCAAAGACTATGTGTTCTGCTGTCTCCCCCCAGAAGGGGTCTAGGATAACTCACTGTGATCATCTCACCATGGCCAACTTGCTGTGGCCAACTCACTGTGGCTAACTTGCCACAGGACAATCCACAAAGCACAACTCAATGCAATAAATGTTATCTGCCACTGTTTCTTCTACATTATTTCCATTTTTTGTCAATGGAAATAATGTTGAAGAATCAGTGGCAGACAACATTTATTGTGCTGAGTTATCCTGCATGGAATTGTCCTACAGCAAGTTATCTACAGTGCATTGGCTGTGGCGAGATGGTCACATTGAGATAGCCATATTGGGTTGGCCACAGAGAGATGGCCACAGTGAGTTGGCTGTGGCAAGATGGTGTCTGAAAGTTGACCGTGGCAAGATGGATGTGGCTGTTGCATTCCATTCCAGACTCAACCTCTCTCCACAATTCTGCTTCTTCCTTATCTCCCCATGCTTCCTGGCTGGGAAACATTGGAGGGATTTGTTCATAATGATTCTATTTCCCTTGGATTGGAAACCCAGGGAAGGTGTCAGATCACTGGACAGGATGAAACACCACACAATAACTTATACTACCAAAAACCAACTAGTAAGTAAGGTAATTGTAAAAAGTATGCACATGAGGATTACACTAACATTTTCTTCCCCTCAAGGGAGAAAAATGAAATAGATAACATGCCTATTTTGAAAACATTCCCTGTGAAACTGAAACAATGTTTCTCAATTACCTGCTTATTGTTGTCAATTTCTCAGTATCAGATTTTTCTTCTTCTTTTTTTTTTTATAGACAGTTGATTATGAAAGCCAAAGGGCATACAAAATAAATGTGAAAGGCATTAACCGGCATGTTGAAAAGCGCTTCCTTGAAAACGACGCTAAGTTTGAAGATGAAACTATTCTCAGGATCATAGTGAAGGATGCTGATGAACCTCCAGTTTTTGTATTAGAGGAATTCTTCATGGAGGTTGCTGAAGACAACTTGAATGGCTCATTTGTGGGATCTGTGAGTGCCAGAGATCCAGATGATATTGATAGTCCAATCAGGTACACCACAAATCCTAAGATATGCCTGGATATAGATAGGACTGAAAATAATAGTATTATATGGTTTTTAATGCCATTGAAGATTACTCCCCAAGATCGTTGCCGTAGGTCTTTGGGTGCGGTATATCTGATATATAAGACATGTAGTTATTTTATTAGAATGGAGATTATAGATAAATCTCCTGCTTGCACTGTATCCCTTGCTTCATTGGGATTCAGAAAAAGGAAACTTTCATAAAGTTTCCTGCTCTGAGAAGGTAGGGAAGGAAGGAAAGCTAAACTAAGCAAAATAAATGGGTCACTAAGTCTATGAAAATAAATCTATCGGTTTTGTTCTCCCTGTTCCAAGGGTTTTCTATCCTTTATGTTTAATGGAAGTGGTAGTTGTTCTTTTGCCTTTCTCCTCTTAGTATTTTTCTTCCCTTTGACATTGTTTCAAAGCAGCCACAATAAAAATGCACTGCTGTAGCCCAACTTAGTTGCCAGTGTGAGTCACTTCACAAGTGGCACTTCACTGTCTCTTTTTAATCGAGTCCTTCACCTGCTGGGAGCCTGTCTGTGAAAGAAGAATGAATAATGCATTTTAGATTTGCTTCAGTCTAATACAGGTATGAACATATTTCAGCGCATAAAAAGAGGGGCTTTGATCTTGGCAGCAGTGAATTTTAAATGTTTATCACTGTTCATTTTTCATGATTTCTGAATAGCCAAAGCACACATATCCATATTCATGGCTACACAATTCTGTTTCCTTCACTGACAATAGTTTATACATCCTTCTTTATGAAGAAATTTTTATATTCCAGGTCTCAGAAACTCACTCTTCCTCTTTCTTCTCTTTTTCCCCTTCTCTTTCGTGTGTAGATATTCTATTGCCCATCGCAAGTATTTAAAGACGTTTTTCAGTATTAATGCCCACAATGGAACAATTAGTATAACTGGACCTCTGGACCGAGAGAAACAGATTTGGCACAATCTAACTGTTACTGCCATAGAATCAAGTGAGTAGGAGATTTAAGGTACTTGTCCCAAATGTGCATCATGCAGGGGCATCTGCAGGAAAGGATGTCAAAAAGTCAAGATGGCAGCTCTGATGGTGAAATCCAAACCCACCTTACTATGATGCTTGTAAAAAGGGACTAGAACTTGGCTCATGCATTTACCATCATCAACTTGACTTACTTAACTACCCCTGCAGATATCTCTGATGCCAATATCTTTTTATAGTAATTATTTTCCAAAGGGTTCATCTTTTGCGGTTGAGAATTTCCTGTTTCTTTGTTGCTTGTTTCAAAAGGTAACACTAAGAAAAGGGATGTGTTTGTTAGGGTTAAATCTAAAATTTTCTTTTCTTCGATCAAAATAGCACATTTAAAAGGAAAAAAAAATGTAATACAGTTAGTCCTTGATGTACAACCACAATTGAGCCCAGAATTTAGGTTGCTAAGTGGGAATTTGTTAAGTGAGTTTTGCCCCATTTTATGACTTTTCTTGCCACATTTGTGGCAAGTGAATCACTGCAGTTGTTAAATTAGTAACACAATTGTTAAGTGAATCTGGCTTCCCCATTGACTTCGCTTGTCAGAAGGTCACAAAAGATGATCACATGACCTCAGGACACTGCAACCGCCATAACCAGTTGTCAAGCAGTTGTCGAATGTAAATCACGTGACCAAGTGCATGCTGCAACAGTCATTAGTGTGGAAAATGGTCAGAAGTCATTTTTTTTCAATGACATTGTAACTTCAAATGGTCACTAAATAAATTGTTGTAAGTCAAGGACTACCTGTATAATGGAAATAATTAACATTTTAAGGCACATTGCAGGATATGAAATTGTCCTCTTGATACAAGAGCTTATATTATATTAGACTGTGGTTAATTTCACAGACTTCTTTATTAGTTTATGAATTAATAAAATTAATTTCACTTTATTCTTTATTAGTGAGGGCAATGAAACTGAGGGCACATTCCCTCAGTTAGACTTATAGCTCCATCCCTTTTGATATTCTGAAAGTTTCTTAAGAATTGGTTATGTGACCAGGCTTGGGCCTCCTATGAACTGGAGATATGTCTAGATAGCATTCTTGTTGAGGGAGGTATTTTTATATTCTTCAATTATGGGTTGCATTTTTGTTAGGATATCTATAGGTTTTTATAGTTGTATTTTCTTTAACTATATATAGCCAACGCTTTTCAATTCCAACTATATTTATTTGTTAATCAAATTTACATAGCCACTCATCTCACCCAAGGAGACTCTGGTCAATGCATAACAATAGATAAATAGCAAGAAAATAAAAATTCTGTTGGTGTTACCTTAAATTCCAATGCAAATTGCAAGTTGCTTAATCTATGCATTTCTTTGTAAGTCACCTTGCCTTTCAGATGTTATTTCTTGCTTGTTTTTTTTAAAAAAATACTTAGAACTAGAATTAGAATTAGAACTAAACAGTCTCTGCTAAATTCTTAGTTCCTCATAATAAAAAGGTAAAATGCAAATCATAAAGGGACAGTTTTATCTATCTTAAGATTGGTTCTTCACTAGGACAAGCTGTATGGTTTTTCATTAAAAGGATAACACAAACACTTCAGCCAAATAAAAGGAGAACTCATTTCCATTATTTTTTTTTCAGAATCCCAGCTGGGTGGATACAGCATTTTAAATGTGCTAAAATAGTGGATTTTATATGCACAACGTCAAGGCATTATGTGACTATTTTCATTCATATTCTTAGATTTTTTTGCTTTTTTAAAAATCACAAAAACATAGCAAAAGAACTTTAATCATAAAATATTCTTAATAATTATAAAAAAGTCAAAACTATCTAACTATAATTCTACTAATTATTTATTTAAATAAGCACTTATATCTTGCTATGCTGATGAATGTGCACTGTTCCAAAGAGGTAAACAATTAAGATAATTTAAAAAAACTATTTTTTTTAAAGAAAATAAGACAAAAGTAATCCCAAAAGTGCTTTTTTAAAAATGGCAACTGGACTTTGTTTTTGGTTTGAAGACATTTCATTTCTTATCGAAGAAATTTCTTCAATTTTGAACCAAAGAAGCTTCTTGGATAAGAAGCGAAACGTCTTCAAGCCAAAAATTAAGTCCAGTTGCCATTTGAAAAAAGCACCTTTGGGACAACCATGACCTGGATGACCGAGAATCTTCATAGACGAGACAAAAGTAAGTGAATTGAATGACAGCCAGTAAATCCAGCAGCTAAAATTAAAATAAAATATTTCTGTAGAATGAATATAAAGAAATAGTCTGTTGTAGTTAGTTTACCTGATGCTGGTACAGTGGGAAGAAATACAAATTTCCATTTATTAGCGCATGTGTGATGCTTACTTCATATGAGTACTTTTGAAAGGGATTACATATTGTGAAAATGTGAAAATCAAATATCAGAATCAGTTTGATCAAAGAATGACCTAAAATTAATTCAGAGGTTCTAGTTTAGAATTATGGTATTTTTGGATCACATTAAAAATGGGAGAGGCAAGGAGAGTAATAGAAGGAAAGATAGATGTGTAGTAAACATCCAAGAAAGAATAGGGGAGTTGCTTGTTAATGTATTTCAAAAATGGCAGCTAAGTCCAGAACTAAGGGCAGAAATGATATGTAAACCTAAACCAGAGGTGAAATCCAGCAGGTTCTGACAGGTTCTGGAGAATCGGTAGCGGAAATTTTGAGCAGTTCGGAGAACCGGCAGTGGAAATTTTGAGTAGTTCAGAGAACCGGTGAGAATGGAGATTTTGCAGTATCCTTCCCCTGCCACACCCACCAAGCCACACCCACCAAGCTAAACCAGACCCATCAAGCCACGCCCACAGAATCAGTAGTTTGAATTATCTATTCAAAATTCCAAGTATACATGCTGAAAACAAAATTACAATACATTTGCCCCAAACAAATGCCCTGATGCTTATAAGTATCCATGTAGTACCTGAGTTGCTTAATCATCTGGGAAGTAAATTTTTTCGAGTGAGAAAAATAATTGCTATAATTGTACCACACTTTGTCTTTATCTATATATTATAAATTAACTGTATTGCTTATAATTGATTGTAAATCAACTTTAACTGAAAAGAAAGAAAGAAAAACAAAGATGCAAATGTAAAACATAACTTTGGTGGGATGGGTAGGGGAGGAATAAACATATATTCAAATATTAAATGTGTATTATATTTGGAAATTGCATTTCATACCTCTTTATTGCAGAGATTTACCAATAAAAGGTGAATTAATTTTAGTAATCCTATATTCCAGTTCTTAAAAATAAACCAGATTAATTGCATATTAGTTGCCTTACCAACCAGTGACAGAATAAGAAATGCTGTAACAAATACCCTAAAATATTTTGTTTAAAACAATATCAGATTTACTACACAATCCTTCTGCATGATATCACATTAGCTTCCATGTTATGCTACATAAATAGTCAAAAGAAATTATTTATCCAAATTTCTGATAATATTGTATGCATTTATAGCACATTGGCACAATGGAAAATTCTCACAGACAGCTGTTGAAATTATTTCCAGAAACTCTTTCACCTTTCTTTTTAGTGAATAATCTTTTACTTTACTATTTATTTAATCATTCACTAATAGAAAGGTGTCTTAGAAAGTAGAAGGTAACGGCTGCAATTTTTGAATACTTTCTTGCAATAAGAAAGGCCTACTTTCTAGCTCCACTGAATTCAGTTGAGTATATAACAGAGCAAATTGTACCATATTGTGCTTTAATTCACTTAAGTAATTAAGGAAAAAGTGTGGCTTTACACATTTGTCTAGCTTACAGCTCACAAATCATCTTGATAATTAAGCTAATTTAAATATAGGGCAATTCACTGTTATATAGTGCTTTTCTGAATGCCTTAAGCAAAGACCCATCTGTGCAAAAGTATTTGAATTTAACATATATTCACTCAATTATTTACAAAACCAACCAACTTCCTTCCTTCCTTCCTTCCTTCCTTCCTTCCTTCCTTCCTTCCTTCCTTCCTTCCTTCCTTCCTTCCCTCCCTCCCTCCCTCCCTCCCTCCCTCCCTCAACTTTTGAACGCATGAAGGAATATGAACTTTTTTATTTGCTGTTTAATTTCTATAATATATATTATAGCAATAATCTAAAACAGAATATTCCTGAATTAATATTTGTGGTTGCCAAGGTTGTATTAGATCATTTATGAATCATTTCTTATATTATCATTATTGAAGATTTTTTTATAACATGATACACAAAAGATAACATGCAAAACTCTTTATTGTTTTATTGTGATTTTATTGTGTCATATATTAATGTGGAATATAATCTTGTATATAATACTTTTTATTAAAATCTAAACTGAACCTCACAATGTTCCTTAGAAAGGATTTTTGAAGAGGTAGAGAAAGAGAGAGAACTTATAACAGTAAAGAAAAAGCTCTTGACTTTCCATTCTGTTTTGGTTTTTTATTTTTGTTTTCTTGTGATTTAGCAAACCCAAAACAAATGTCAGAAGTAAATGTTTATATTAAAGTTCTTGATGCAAATGAATATGCACCAGAATTTGCAGAATACTATGAGACGTATGTGTGTGAGAATTCAAGAGCTGGACAGGTAAGACTAACATTATTTCATAAAAAGTATTAAAATTCTCCTGAGATCTGCCAATGTTTCTTTCTTCTACTTATAGGAAATCTTGTAAGAATTTTTTGTTCATGCATGAATCTGAAGTAAACTCTTCCAGCTGTCACTGATGACTTATCTAGTTATAATATTATTCTTTTTACTTCTACATCAGAAATGCAAAGAGCGGCTTTGTTCTGACCTCAGGTTACTTGTATCTTGATAGCCGTATATTGTTCTGTTTGTCTTTACAGAATGGTTGTATGCTAGGATTAAAAATGAAGTGTTACCTACAAAAAATAAGTGATTTTTATCCCCTGCTTAGTTTTCCTTTACCTCTCTCTATGTTTTATCCTTCACTGTTATAAAGTTGGCATAGAACTGAAAATAAAATAAAACAGTATTGAGGAGTCCCAAGAGATGTCCTGATCTACATTGTCCTCTATCTCCAATTTAGGGTTACGGAATCATTTCCTGCGATTTAATCAAATCAGATCAAATGTATGTGCAGAATAATCTCAATTTCATTTAGTTTTAGTTTTCATTTCCTGGCCAAAACTGAGCACCAACTGGCTAAGGCATCTATCATCACTTATGGCCAGAATTTGATTGGTTCTTGGTTCTACACAAGACTAATAAACCTGCAGAGTAGAGGTATTCTTAGAATCTTAATACTTTTAAGAATCAAAACAATGCATCATTCCCTACTCCACTTGAAATATTAAATTACATTACTTGGGCAATAGAAATCTTCACTCTTTGATGTACTGTTGCCTTCAGCAAAGCTTTATTTCTGTGTATCTGTGTCTTCAGTTGATACAATCATAGCATCATTTATTTATTTTTGTCTTTTAATGATCCCGTTATCCCTTGCATTGGGGTTGAGTCGGGGCAACTGAATGGAGCTGAGTGTTTACTGGCCAGATGCCCTTCCTGTCACCAATGCAGAGTTTGCAGCAGATAGTTACTCATTGTGCCCAGAGAGAAAAATATCTGCCACTACCTAGGATCAAACTCACAGCCTCCTGATTGTGAGGCAAGAGCTCTACCTCTAGGCCACTGCACCACTCACAATCATGGCATCATATGATTAAGAAAAATTAATTCTTTTTTAAAAAAAACTGGGTTTACCTGGGAGGGTCTGATAGCATCAAAACAAGAATATGTGTATCATCATACCATTCAATAAATTATATGATAATGCAACTGCACCATGATGTCTGACATATGAATCATCATTATCATGAAAATATGATCAACACATGTTGATCTCTGCATTGTGCATTAGTTATAAGCAGGCAATGCCATTGTCTAATGGGAGCATACTAACTATGAGGGAAGATTCCCTTGCTATCTTAGATTCCTTCAAAAAAAAAAAAAAAAAGCCAGTAACTGGATGCATAGTTTAGCAGCTGAGCAAGAATATCATCTGTTTTGTGTGAATAGATCAATCTCCCCATGAGTCCATAATTTTAGTTTTACAGATTCCTGTATAGATCTTCAAAATAGGATGGGACAATATGGGACAATATATGTGTTGTATACATACATGTATGACTGACATTAGCAAGAACAGAGCC
The DNA here is from genome assembly GCF_029215685.1 of Pituophis catenifer annectens. Classification (NCBI taxonomy): domain Eukaryota; kingdom Metazoa; phylum Chordata; class Lepidosauria; order Squamata; family Colubridae; genus Pituophis; species Pituophis catenifer. The sequence goes on along the minus strand of NW_027256883.1, from coordinate 56,390,182 downwards.
AAAAAGGCTAAGAAGATTGCTATAGCAATATGAGCAAAACAACACCTCTTTTGTGTATGCATGTTACGGTATCTTGATCAATGTGCAAAGTGCTAGACTTTCAGTGGTTTTGACAAAACTGCTAAATTGCCTTTTACTTTCTACTGCTGTTCTATTGCATGAATTGATGAAGAATGGTCAAGGGGAGTAAACAACTATACATTTTCTTTCTACAATTTTCTTGCCCCGTGTTAAAGGTCAAAGGAGAAGATAGGAGATCAGTATTCCAACTCATTTTCTACATTTTGGTCACTGTCCTGGAAGATACAGAACTCTAGCAAAGTGTTTCTCAACTTTAGCAAGTTTTAGATGTGGGGACTTCAACTCCCAGAATTCCCCAGCCAGACATCTTAATATTTCCAAGATTCAGAAACATTATTCTATTGCCGTGATGGCAAACCTATAGCACGTGTGCCACAGGTGGCGCACGTAGCCATATCAGTGGGCATGCCAGCTCAGCTCTGGCATGAGCTGATTTTCGGGTCTTCTGGGCCCACCAGAAGTAGGAAAACAGGCTGTTTCCTGCCTCCGGAGGGCCTGGGGTGGGGGCATGGGGAAGGCCCGTTTTTCTTTCTTACCTGGCTCCAGATCCTCTCTATGCATCTGTGGAGGACGAAAACAGCCTTTCTCACTCCCTCGGAGACCCTCCAAAGGCCTGAAATGGCTCATTTCCCAACTCCCAGTGGGACAGGAAGTGATGTTTTTTGCTGTCCCCAGCCTCCAGAGATTCCTAGAGAGGCCCCACTGGGAGTTGGGAAATGGGCTGTTTTCATCCTTCCCAGATAAATAGAGAGGATCTGGAACCAGGTAAGAAGAAAAACGGGCCTACCGGGCCATTGAGTGCCAGGAGTGGGGGGGAGGGAGGTTGCACACGCATGCACAGGGCAAGGCGCATAGAATTATCGGTGTGGGCCTCCGTGCATGTGGACCTCCCCCGCCTCCCCTCTCCTGGCACACAATGGCAAAAAGGTTAGAGATCACTGCTCTAGTGCATCAAAAAAACCCAAACAAACTCATGAACATAATTTGTGGCAAAGTACCATCTATGGGGCTGGGGGGGGGAGTCACAGAACAGATTGTCCATTACATTGCACGTGATGTTTGAAGGACTGAGCCAGATATCACAATACAAGTATCAAATTCTGATATGGCTTAGCTGAAGATAAACTTGAGTATCAAAACTCACCTGTAGGGTTGCCAGGTCTGCTTCCAAAAAATAGCGGACAAGCAGGGGGGGGGGTTAACTGGTAAAAAAATTAAAAAAAATTACAATTAAATTATATATTTTCTTACAAACAATTTACAGTAGGCTGTCATATTTGTTCTGTCGGTTTCGTTGTTGGTAATCCATGCAAAAGTAGCTTCCCAGTCTTTGGTGTATTTGCACACTCCTCTCTTTCATTTTAAAGAATTCGAAATCTTGCCGCTGTCACTCTCATCACTCGATGCCATTTTAGATCAGTCGACACAAGCTACAATACATTTTAAAAATGTGAACTGTACATAATTTTATAATATATTTTTATTTTAATCTCATCATTAATTTTTTCGGAGAATCGAGTTCAATGGATATTCGATCTTTGTCTCATTCTAACTTATGAAAAAAAAGACAAAATGCGATTCTCCTATCCTTATTCTCTTAGACTGTACAGCTTTAGATTACGTACCATTTCATCATAAAGCTTTTGAATAAAAAAAATGCCCACTATTTTGTGAAAAAAAAATAGTGAACATAATGTGAAAAAAGCGGACTGTCCGCTCAAATAGTGGACACCTGGCAACTCTACGACCTAGGATTAAAAGAATTTTATAGATGCACTAAATTGATTAATGATAGCTCTGCATTGAAGGCATAAATCTTTTGCTGTCAGTGGTAGGTGGCCAAGCACTAGCTACACTAATTAAACTTTGCAATTGCCCTTGATTTTTTGTTCCTTGTATCAAAAAGAAGAAAAGTTAATATATTTCTGTTAAAGGAGATGGAAAGATGCCCTTTGGATGTCATAGCATGAGGAACATGAAGCACCAAGCAGTCACACTTCTTATTCCGCTGCATAATGTCACACCTGAAATAGTAGGGCAGGTAGGTCACCACATCTACAGAAGGGCTTCAGTTTGCAGATAAATTCTATTGCCTTCAAAAATGCTTCCTTTCCAACAAGTATGCCAGAATGGCAGCAATTTATCAAACAATATAAAAGGGGACCAAATTGGTCTAAGGTATTACAAAGGAAAGAATTGGACTGTGTTAGAATTATGATGACCTGGAACTATACAGAAAAAAGGATTGGAATGTTCTGCTTCAAATCTCTCAGTAGAAAAATAATGTGAAAAGCAAAAGCTTGAAAATATTTCCTGTTTAGCTATTGTAACAGGAAGAAGTACTTTACAATTGACCTTACTATAAGAGGATAGGGCATATTGCAATTTTTATTTTTTTGTATTAATATTGCTTCCAATTTTGTTCCTGCTCATAATAGAATTAGGATATACAAATCACTATAAAACTAGCCCATGTTAGTTTTACATTATTTATTTTCAGTAAATTGCTTAAAAAATGAAAAATTTACAAAATGTATTTTACATTGACATATGTTTACCCAATATATATTATTTTGTACATATTTTTGTACAAAAAAAAATCATATTTACCCATCATTTGTGCATTTTCTACAGAAATGAGAAAACTGTTTTCCCAAATCACTTTGAAAACATTCTGGTGACTAATGTTATGCCTTGCAGATATGATTTTTGTTTGTTCAAACGCAAGAATCAGATCCAGCTGAACACAAAACATTGAATTTATCTGTGTCTTTCCACATTTAATTTGACACAAATCCCTGTAATTTGAGGATCATCTGTGGATTGAATTTAATATGGCAATTTACTCAATTTAATGTATTGTAAAGTGGGTGAAAGTGTGCACTTTCGGTTAGAAATGGTAAAACAACACTTATTTACCTAGCACTTAACATAAATCAGCAATTATAATAAAAACAAGGCCTGTTGACTTGACATAAGCTCCTTTTCAAAAAATATCCTAAATATTATAAACAATAACCGTTTAAGTCTAGGTCAACTGGTGAGATTCCATTATCCTACCTTGCCGAATCAAGTGCCCACACAGAATAGAACATTCTTTCTTTTCTGGCAGTTAAAAATGATTCTGATCACATATTTTTAAAATGTGGCTCTTTCATCATTCTCCTAAGTACCTGCATGATGCATCTATTTGCTTTTTGCCATAGTAGATATTAAAGATAGGCCAATCATCCTGTCCAAACTCTTTTCCAAATCTGGGAAAAGATATTGGGGGGAAAATTTCTCCAAATTTGTCTGAGAATATCATTACTGAAACAGCCTAATCATTGCTCTTCCACCATGATAACTTCCTTTAGGATTTACTGGAAGTGTGAGAAGAATAGAGGCTGATGTAAATTGATGAAGATACAAGGACAAAATAAAGGACAACAGATACAGAGCCATCTCCTTGCTAAATCAGTGCAAAATTCTACTCTAACCATAAAGTGTTTCCAAATTTCTCTACTCTCTCAAAACAATGTTGAATGCAAATTGCCTTTTATCAGATTGAATGACAACATGTAGAAATAAATGCGGGAAAATGTGTCTAGCCGGCATCAATAGGAATAGCTTTCTCAGAGTGTTAAATTACTATTTCAAACACATAGTCCATTTAAGCAAATGTTAGGCAGGTACCCAGTTGTCTTTTTCACTGCCTTGTAGATAATTTCAGTTTTCAGATTAATGAGGCTTGTTACAACACAGTTCTTAGCAATTAGATTACAATCAATAAGCCAACTGCAGATGCTGGATTTCCAAAATATAGTCTAACTATATTACTTTTTCATTCTAAACCTTGATTCAAACATAATTAGTGCACTACGGTTGTTTTTAAAATTCAGTCTATGGAAAATCCAATCATTTGCTACATTTAAGTAATTAATCTAAGACCAAACTGAACACAATGTGGAATATCCAAGACTATAGACCAGTTCAGTCTGCAAAATGGGGAATTAACCTTCTTTCATCACCAATTTCCCGACTCAAACCCAGTGGTGTCATTATTTATTCAGTATCATTAGCTACTTTGAATTAGAAAATAGACAATTTTCTTTTTCTTCTTATATTGCCAGTAGAAGCTTTAAATCTGGGGAAAAATGCAAGGAAATCCAGCTGTTTACTAAGCAATTCCCTCCTCCTTTGGCTGTTAGATGCCAAATTAGGAGCATGGAAAGCTGCCAATGGTCCATCTAATCCTAGGTAGTTAATGGCTGGCAGCTGTTCTCCAAGGTTGCTGGGAAGAGATTTTTTTTTTTTCCCCAGCTCAGTTTGGAGATGCCAGAAATTGAATCTGGGGTATTTTGAATGGAAATTATATATTCATCCAGTAAACTATGGCTCTACTTTTGCTTTAAAAAACTAAGAAAGTGCCAAAAATATCTTACTATGTACTTCTCTAGATTATTTTTCCACTTTTAATTCAGCCACAACATCAGAATTCATATTTTTAGTAACCTATTGATTTTGCTGGATTCTGCCCCAAATGTTTTATCTATACACACACATACCAAATAGACAAATAAATACTTGATGCATGTTTTAATTTAATTGTATCTTGCTTTATGAGATGAAGCTTTCCTAGGATTAGTTAAAATATAGGAGACAAAACAGTTGAATGCCTGACATTTATTGTCTATAGCTATCTATATGTTCATAGGTAAAACACTAAGAAAACGTGAGCACATAGAAAAGATTAGCACATCTACATCATCATTATTTAACCCTGAGAAATTGGTGTTTGTTTCTCAGTGTATGAGGTAGATTACTTGCTGGTATAGGAATATATCAAAAGAAGAAAAAGTATGGAAAACATGCAGCAACCATAAAACCTATATTGTGTGTAAAATGTTTCTTTTTTCACATCTTTAAAGTAGAGTAATGGATGGAAACTAATCAAGGAGAGAAGCAACCTGGAATTTAGGAGAATTTTCCTGATAGTTAAAACATAAGATTTTTGAACCCTGAAATAAGCACTTGGCCTTATTGCCATGCACTCAAAAGCCCGATTGGGCTTATTATCAGGGGATGTCTTATTTTGGGGAAAACAGGGTAATATTTGGAATGACTTGCCTCCAGAAGTTGTGGTGCTCCAACACTGGACATTTTTAAGAAGAGATTAGACAACCATTTATCTGAAGTGGTATAGGGTTGGACTAGAAGACCTCCAAAGTCCCTTCCAACTCTGTTATTCATGCAATTATAGCAACAGGAAATGATCCTTAGAAAGTCCATAAGAGGAATGCTGAGACAGGAAAGTCGGACTGCCACCTATTGCAATCCTGGTAAGCTGAATCAATAATTTCATTCATATAGTAGTCTAATTGAAATTTGTTGATTCAGCCCCAAGGCACAATATAACATACTAATACTTAAATGCCTGGGTTTCCAAAATATGCTATTCCAACGCACATTTTTCCATGAGTGATGGGTGAATTAAATGTATGTTACTGATGCAATCATAATATTTCTTTTATGTCAGGCGTAACAAGAAATGTGCACTTCTTAAATATTATGATGACAAAGTCAAGGTATTGCTCCTTTTTAAGGAAAAAAGTGGGAAAACAATTTTAAAACCTTAATGGAAATATGCATACATTATCTGGTTTTAGTCAAATTAGATTTTCTAATGCCAACTGGTTAATTATTAAGGGGTGCTTTATAAAATTGAATTGAAATGGGAAATAAAGAGTGTTTTCAAAATAGTATGTGAGGTGGTAAACAACTTCTACTGACAATAGTAGCAGATTTTTTTTTCTGCAATGGAAATGATGGGTTATTATGGCATTTGTAACATGACTTGTTTATGAGATGTGAAACTTACCCCTTTTTTAATGAAAACATGCTAATTTTTACTTTTTCTTACAAATGGCAATTTAGTTTGATATGTTTGTCAGTGGGGATTATTTTCCTTCTTTGAAAGCATAACTGAGTGTTCCCATATTCAATCTGTTACAATCTCAAAGAATCAACAATTCAGCACATGAACCTGTCACAATCTTTGGGTCACAACTACCATAATACATCATTTAAGTTATGCCAATGAGGTTTGTGTGCAGGAAGGAAATAGGTATTGAAGGATTTGTTCAAACATAGAAAGTTATACTTTTCATCTTAAAAAACAAAAGGTAGAATACTTTATTCATTTCCTTTTCCTGTTCCTCTTTGTTGCTTATGGAAACTTTAGTTAACCTTTGCATTGCTATTCTAAAAGTAATTTGCATTACTTCAAGAATTTACTGCTTATCTCCTTCCAATCAATAGAAAATCAAGCGGCATAATTTTAGGGCATTTAAAAAAAAAATCAACACCCTTAAAAAAGATTGAATTAAATAATGTCAGTTTGTAGCAGCAGTTTAAAACATTCTCTGCCTTTTGGAGACAAACCCAATTGTAACTTTGTTAATTGAATAGAATATATTGCCTGCAGTTGTGACCCATTGCATTAAAAGCCAAGCAATAATGTTTGGCACTAAACACGTTGTTTATTGATTTTTGTTTCCAGCTCATCCAAACAATCAGTGCAGTAGATAAAGATGATGCTATGGAAAACCATAATTTTTCATTCTATTTGATGGAAGAGAGCAAAAACGGTTCCAGTTTTGAACTTGAAGATAATGAAAGTAGGTATTAAATGTGGTTTTGAGATATTTTAATTCATTTCTTTTTCATTATTAGACTAGAAACAGAACTTTCATATCAAAGGAGTGTTTACTTACTTGCTTACTTTGCTTACTTTGCTTACTTTGCTTACTTTGAAAAATGGCCTCCAAGGGCACCACTACTCTGGGTTCCCCCCCCCCACCCCTGTTGACATCAGCAGCTGCCATGGCTCAGAATCACAGCCAGAGATACATCTCCTCAAAGGAAAAAAAAAAGTCCAATTGCCTTTTGGAAAATACCTTTGGGACGACCATCTTTTCATTGAGAATGTCCATAGACTCCTGAGAGCTATTAAAGATCCCTTCTCCATGCACTTTGAAAACTTCTCTTTGCTGTGTGCCAATTGCAGGAATTGTCACTGAGTAGTGTCTCTTGGCTACTTGGCAACCTCTCTTTCCCATTTACTTGGTCATCCAGAACACTGTTATAGTCCTGCTCTTGTTCCTCAGCTGTATTCCCTGCTGGGTAACATGGCAACACTCAACTAAGTACCCTACTCACCTGTTTCCAAGGGGCTCGCTTCCATTTCCTCTGTGCCTGCTTCATTGCATGTAATATGTGGGCCTAATTCATCTCCAGATTATGAGGCCTGACAACTGACAGCCACTCTTCCTCTTTGTCTTTGGAGGTCACTATTGCCATGCATATGTCCTTGGCAGTGACACTGCTGCTGGTTGTGGACATCTTTATATGGACATCCTTATCTTGAACACTGTTTTGCCCCACAGTGGGTATGACTGTTGTGGTAGTCCATAGGAGATGTGGGATGTCTTAATGGGAATCTTTTGTTAATAATGGTAATAATGGTGGATCTTTTGCTAATAAACCTCAATGTTTAAATGAGACATTTAAAAATGGACTTCGAGAGTCCAGTGATCTATTTTGAGAGATTGTTCATATCATAGTAAATTCTCACTACCAAAAATAATTATCCAGAGGCTAGAAGGTCATCAGAGGTGCTATGGATTGACAAGCGGATTTGAGTTATTCGAAGAGCTTTGGTTGTAAAATGTTGTGAAGTGTGATTGATAACAAAAACAGACAACCATAGAAGAAATTATCCAGGGAAGAATTAGAGGTGACAAGAGAAAGTACCAGATCTCCCAATAATTTTCCTCTAGTTTGTTATAACCAGCATGCTATTTTTTATTCCCCAAATTTATTTCCACTATTTTCTCTAAGCTCTAGGTCATCTCTACTATAAAGTCATAAACTCTGTTCAGTTTTGTTATCCATTGCTTTAAAGTATAAGATTGTAATCCCTTGAGGAATTCCTAGCTAAGAAATATTATCTGTTCTGTCTTGTGTTGTTGGGATTTTTTTTTACCAGAGGCCAAGTCTTTGTGACTGGGTCATATATGACTTAAGATACTGGTCAAGCTGGGTACATGATCTCTGGCTTCTAAACAGCATTTATTCTTAGACTTATTTTTTTAGTAGGCAAGGGTGCAGATAAGTCAGTGATAGTAAGTTTAGAGATATAGTTTTCCTGCATAAAGAATCTTACATTAGCCATGAGCTGAAGTAATAACCACTAGTATAAATACTTGATCTGAAGCCAACTATAGGCCCCTGAAAAATCATTTTTGTGGTCCTTTGTACTTTCCTCTGTATAGACATAATCCTTTTATTCATCCTTCCTTTTTTAATTTCTCTGTCCTCTGGCATTGCCTCTTTTTCTCTCCTCGAGAGATAACTTTCCCCCAGGGGAAACTTTTGTTCTCCTCGAGAGATAACTTTCCCCCAGGGTTAAGGAATGCTTTCTGAAAAGGAAATAGGTATTTGTGAATCAGACTACTGATTTACAAGATACGAATATTATTTTCATGATATTTGATATGTTGTATATGAGCAGCAGACAGAAAATGTAACTCTCTTCATTATTATAATTTTGATTATTAAATCTATCCTCTATAAAATACCCTATTAACTTATTTGCCTATGACAACTCAATATTGTCTGTTATATCAAATATAAAGGAAAAAGAGTTGTGGTCTGTTACATTTACTTTCTTTTTATGGAAAAAAAATCTACACAAGAATGGCTGAAAATAGGGTGCTTGGTAGGACCTCCAATAAGTTATTGAGATATACTTGGCATCATTGAAAAGTTTAATCGATTAGGCTCTTATTTTAAGAATTTTAAGAGCTATTTTATAAATCTGTAAATCAGATTCTTCTTTTTAAAAAATGCACAAACCAGTGGTGAAATTCCCCCCCGCCAGTTCTATCCAGCTCACCGAACTGGTAGCACCGGTGGCCGGAGGCTCCACCCATCCACCAGGATGTCATTACATCCCATTTTTTACCATCTGTGCATGCACAGAAGGTTCTGCACACGTGCAGAAGGAGCGCACGCATGCATAGCGCGTGCATACTCCCACATGTTCCCGTTCCCGAACGGGTAGCGAAGATAAGTGGATTTCACCGCTGATACAAACCTATTTGATAGTTTCATAGTTGCTTTCTAAATATGGCAAAGTTTCATAGGAAGATCTTTCTATTATTTGGTAAAGCTGTCAAGTGCTGAGTGGTACTAGAAAAGTATATAGAAAAGCAAAGAGATTTAAAATGAAGCAAAGGTGTAATATTAATAAATGCTTAAACTACATTTGCTAAAATGAAATGAAGTAGAAAGAAATGAAATTCATAATTATATAACTTTTTTTTAGTTCTTTCTACTGATGTCATGGTGGGGATGACTTTTCTGTGCTGTGGTGATATGCAGCATTCATATGGATACTGAAAACTGAGAAAGAATAATGTAGGGGATACCAATTTAAAAAAAAAAAATCTGAGGGGAAAATCTAAGTTGAACAGCTGATAAAAATTGCAGCAAAAATGATCACTAAAGGTAGCCTGCAGAGAAGAAGAGCTATTTCTAATTCAGCCAAAGCATACATTGCTCATATTTACTTTGCTAATTATATAAATGTTCTGGCTAACTGAATAAATCAAGAAAGTTAACTTCTGGAAAGTTCATGGTGGTATAAATAAGAAGTGACTTGTTCACTTTTGGACTTGATTAAAATGTCCCATAACAAAATAAGGTATCCTGAATCCCACACCATCATATTTAAGTACAATTTCCTAAAGGACTATTGATATTATATGGGTAAAATGTGTATTTTGTAATTTATATCTGGCCCTGATTTGGGCTTTAAGTTAATATATAACTCAGGAATTAGCACACCAGTAAATCCTCTAAATTCAGAGATTAGTATTCCATGATTAACTGTCAATGATAGCACCCTACATAAAGGCATTTCATTACTCATAACCTATGTATAGTACATGCCCAAATTTCACTTCACAGTGGTGCAGCAATAATATGATTTATCAAGGCACTTCATGTTGTTTTGGGGCCTCCTCCATCATGTCTAGAAGCCAAATGAGGCAGACAAAGTTATGGAAAAGGAACAGAAGATTCACTTTGTTCTTTAGAAGCAGAACACAATTGTGTTCTTCAACAAAGCAGCTTTGAAGGAGTATTTTGCTCTAAGCACTGTCTTTGAAAGTCTTCACAGCTTTATTAGTGTTATGCCATTTTATAAGTTACCCCAGCTACTCATAAATAAATATAATATTCAAGTCCAGTTTAAAGCATTTTCCAAAGCACATTTTCCAAAGCACATTTTTAAAATAGTAATAAAACAAAATATTTTAAGCTCAGAAGTTCAGTCTAAGCAAAGATATCATCTGTTTAAAAATGAAAGTGAAATTTTATGTATTCATCAAAAACAATGGGGACACCAATGACAGTGTCAGGAATTGTGGAAAATGATGCAATAGTGGCAAAAAGAAATATTTTATACAACTCCCTCTTTCCAGAGAAAGTGAAGAACTATTAGATACTGCAGAACTGAAAGTCAGGTTTTTGTTTACTATAAAGGTAAAGTTCCCCTCGAACATATGTGCTAGTCATTCCCGACTCTAGGGGTTGATGCTCATCTTTGTTTCAAAGCCGAAGAGCCAGCACTGTCCAAAGTTGTCTCTGTGGTCATGACTAAATGCCAAAGGTGCACAGAACGCTGTTACCTTCCCACCAAAGGTGGTCCCTATTTTTCTACTTGCATTTTTTATGTGCTTTCGAACCGCTAGATTGGCAGAAGCTGGGACAAGTAATGGGAGCTCACTCCGTTATGCGGCACTAGGGATTCGAACCACTGAACTGCCGACCTTTCGATCGACAACCTCAGCATTTTAGCCACTGAGCCACCACATCCCTCTTGTTATAATTTACATTTTTTTTTTTTTACTATTTGTTATATTGGTAGAATTTACAAGAATACAAATTTGCATCTTTTAAATTCAGTTTGAGAATTTTGCACTGAAATTGATTTGTCCATAAATAGTTTTTTTTTTAAATTATTATTTTACAGATAACACTGCCAGGATCCTTACTACAAGAAGTCGATTCCATCATTCTGAACAATTTCTTTATCCCTTGCCCATACTAATTGTGGACAATGGAATCCCTGCTCTCACTGGCACCAGCACTTTAACAGTCACTGTATGTGATTGTAATGAAGAAGTTAGCCTTTTGTCCTGTAGATATGGAGCATTCCTGATTTCAATGGGGATTAGCATACAAGCTTTAGTTGCTATTGTGGCTTGCCTACTCATAATATTAGGTAATTTTTTTTTCTTCTGTTTTATGCAAAACACATCTCTGCTACCTTTTCACTGATTAGACCAGGGGTGTCAAACTGAAGGCCTTAAATCTGCTTAAATCTGGCCCATGGGGCCGGCCTGGAAATAGCAAAGGACCAGCCCGCAGTGCCTCTGGCAGCCAAAATGGGATGCAGCTCCCTGTACCCCATTTTTGGCTGGATGGCCTTCTGCAGCATTTTGCCAGCCACAACAGGGCAGCGGGGGTGGGGGGTGGGGTGGGCTTCAGGTGGCCATCCAAGCCAAAAATGGGACACAGAGGCTGTGTCCAGGTCCCCATGTCCCTTTTGGCCGGCAGGGTGCTGCAGGGTGCTGTCCTTCTCATCTCCACCCCCCCAGGCCAGCCCCCAGGGGAGAACTGCAATGCTGATCCAGCCCTCAAAGAAATCCCGTTTTGACACCCCTGGATTAGACCATGCTGCTTATTTTGGTAGATGACAACATTATGGCTTGGATCCAGAACATGATAAGATGAATGAAATATCTGAGCTCTTCTGCCCTTTTTTCTTACCAGCCTCCAGTGATCCCCTCCCAACTCCCAACCCCCAACCTATGGCAAATAACTTGGTGGCTGTGGCACTGGAATGAAGAGAGAAGGGAAAAAATGTTGAAAACTGGTGGAGAAAGATAGATTTTGTCCAAAACACTCCACAATGACTTTGGTTTGATTTTTTTCAATGTGACCTCTTTGCTCATCTCTTCCCCAAGCTAACTCATAATATTCACCACTGTCCACAGTTCATTAAAGCTCATTTCAGTGGACGCTGGAGGCTGGTCAGAAGGGGAAAAAAGAAATGGAAAGTCAATTTTAACCTCCTCTGTTCTACAGAAGGATATCTAGCTCCAACATAATGTATCAATTATGTTTAGACATTTTCATCAGTCACACTATTTAATCTAAACATCTGTTTGCACATTACTTAGATTATCAGTTGACACCTAAAAATATGACCTCATTCCATCACAGACACAATTTAACTAACCACATAGTTGGCTAGGATTTGCATGTTTGTTCTTTGCAGACTTCTCAAATATTTGTTAATCTTTTTTTCCCCTGTTTTGTTTGCTTGCTTGCCAGTATTTGTTTTAGCAGTTGTGGCTTTGAAGCACCAAACAAAGCCAGCAGCATTTCACGAGAAAGGAGAAATATTCAGAGAGAATATTTTCAAGTATGATGATGAAGGAGGTGGAGAACAGGACACTGAGGCTTTTGATATTTCTGCACTGAGACCACAAACTGTTCTGCGACAACACAAGCCACGAAGAAATATTACAACAGAAATCCAGAGCCTTTACAGGCAATCTCTCCAAGTTGGTCCTGAAAGTGCAATATTCCGGGAATTCATTCATCAAAAGCTAGAAGAAGCTAATTGTGATCCAGATGTTCCTCCTTATGATTCTCTCCAGATTTTTGCTTTTGAAGGAACTGGTTCATTGGCTGGATCCCTTAGTTCATTGGAATCAAACTCAGTGGGATCACTTATAGATGACCATTTTGATTACATTGTTGAACTAAGACCTCAAGTCAAAAGTTCAGGAAGCATGAATAACCACACTTCAGCAGAATGGTGAAGTGTTAAGAAGTGCTAATATCAAAAGAGTGGGAAAGAATTGGAAGGGTGATTAGGATAATCTGAAAACAGATTAATTGATGGCTCTGCCAAGCACTGTTAAACTCAGCACAAATCTTATTGCTGACACATCCTTTTCTAATACACACTATCACAACTGGAAAAAATATGTCAACACATGGGAATAAGAGATCAGCCACACACATTCTTAAAAAGAAGATTCTGAAATAAATAACAAATTGCGATACTCTCAGATTATCTTTTGGGTTTTAGTAGGCACGGGGATATTTTATTTTGCAAAAGTCATATTAAAATCATGAACGGAAAAAGTATTTTCTAAGAAAGTTTTCAGAAAGACATTAGAGTGCAGAATGTTAATTTTTGAACTATTTACAAAACTGTAGCTATATTGACTACAGTTTAATTATCATCATAGTAAACTAATATATGCACACACACTTTGTTTTAAAAGATAAATGCAATTATATGGAATTATATATGAATGAATTTAGAAACATGAAAAATAATGTGGATGAACTGGAAACCTGGAGGAAGATCAAAATAATATGTGTTTTACATTATCAGGTATAGGTAAATCCCCAGATCAAACCTCCTATATTTTCCTACAGTTGTCTTAAGTCTCATAGCTTTTTCCCCCCAGATAAATTAACCAGTTTGCTATTACACAAAACTTAGCATTTGATTGTTGCTTATGTCTCTACATATTCTTTAGAATATAAATTATTTTATTTTTCTAAAACACTCTAGAATAAAAGCACGGTTTGTTAATAAATTTTGTGGAATCACTGTACTGGAATTAGAGATTGAGCAGTTGCAAGATATTATTTGAATTTGTGATTCAAGGATCAGATAAAAGTTATTCAAGTTTCAATATTTAATTACATTTTAAAACATTGATCATGGAGTATTATGGGAAAATATTAAGATATTTGTGACTGCTACTCTTGGGAAAATGGGATGAAAATAGCAAAAATCTATATAGGATATTAAAACCAAAATGTGACTTACATAGCTTCAAGAATTCCACCACAATCAAATTTTAAAATATTCTATGTATCTCTTTTAAGGCAGCAATCGGTTTAGACAAAAAAGACTAAAGCAGTCTTTAGATTGTTAGCAGATAGCCTACATAGAACTGTACTGAACCACTGCAGAGAATGAAAGGAAGGGAAGGGAAGGGAAGGGAAGGGAAGGGAAGGGAAGGAAGGAAGGAAGGAAGGAAGGAAGGAAGGAAGGAAGGAAGGAAGGAAGGAAGGAAAAAGAAAGAAAGAAAGAAAGAAAGAAAGAAAGAAAGAAAGAAAGAAAGAAAGAAAGAAAGAAAGAAAGAAAGAGTTTACCATCTGGACTTAGAACCTACAAGCTTATTGGTGCCTTATTGTCAAGGTTAGCCACACTTGTTTATGGAACAATTTAAAAGCATGCATGAGAAGCAAGTGCATCAAGACTTCTTTGTACATGATACAATATTATATAAAGGAATACTCTTATTATACACAATGGACTAAAAACCAAGCACTTTATCTAAGAGTCATTTATTTGCTGAAAATACTCACTCTCAGGCAAAAAGAAAAGCAGGCTTTTTGTCCTGTTTAATATTTTGAAGGGATGGTGGAGAGAATGCAAAACAATATTAGGAAAACTGAAAGAATAGATATTGTCTTACTATTCAGCTATTTGGTAGTTAATGAATGATATGAATTTGAGGAAGAGGTGATGAGAGAGAGAGAGAGAGAGAGAGAGAGAGAGAGAGAGAGAGAGAGAGAGAGAGAGAGAGAGAGCAAACCAAGCAAAATAAACTCAAAGCTGTCCCTTCTTTTGTCCTTCCAGGCAGACCTACATTTTAAAAAATCTAACTGAAAAGTAAGAAACAAATAACAAAATAATATTTCCCCAAGTATTCTGATAAGCAGTGTTGATGAAGGAGATAAACCTCAATGGCTCATATCAATATTGGATCCCATGACATCATTCAGGCCCCATGAGGTCATTCTGCAACAATGTTTAAACATGGAACATATGCTGATTCCCAAATCTTCTTTGAACTCTGAAACAATTGAAATCATCTGATTCAGTTCAATGTCTCAGAGAGATTTGATTTGAAGGCAAAATCTGATAGAATCTCATGAACTTGAAGATCCTTTCAAAGCTTTGCAAAACCTTCTAGAAATCATCTTGCTCTGATTGGGTTATATTCTGCAAATGTAGCTAGCCTGCAATCTTGGGTTTTTGTAGAGCTCATGGCATTGGCAAGGGAATAATATGAGGCAAAAAACTATTTTCACAATTACACTTTCCCCCCCTTGGTTACTTGTGACCAAGAGTCTTTACTCGTGATCATTCATTCCTTTGTCATTTTATATCTGGATTATTGAATGATCTACATGGGTATAGGTAATGAGTCATAAGTCAGTCATGTAAATGTGATGTTACAGAAAATTGATAAATAAATTTGAAAGCTGGTTCAGCAGGCAACAGTTGAAGTACAATAGCACCCCTTGGTTCATTTAATGGAAGTTGGATGGTTGTTGTCAGCATCTTGGTGCAATTCAAGACAATGACCATCATCTTAAAAAAAAATAATGGATAACTCTGAATTTGCCTTTTCTGGCATGAATCTGCACATCCAGCAAGATCGGGGAGAAAAGGTGTATATAGGATCTCACCACTGTAGAATCGTCTGCAAGTTTCCTGGAACTGATTCTTCTCAGTAAGGCCTCCCACATCTGGAACCAAGTATTCAGGATATTCAGCTCAAACCCCCTTCTTAAGTTAAAATATGGCTCTTTATGAGGTTATTTGGGGTTGAAATGGATTACACTACCATCAAGGCATAACAACATTGGGCTGATTGTTATTGTTGATCTGTGATGTTTTAGTTCTCATTCTGTATTTGTTTTTCTGAGCCACTCAAAGTCTCTAGACTGCAGAGCATAAAATCCAATGTAAGTAAACAAATATTGTTACACACAAAAACAATATCTAAGAGAAATCACAGTTTTATTGAAAACTTCCATATTGTTATATCCAATATTTATCCAATGATTTACTGTTCTGGGTTCACCTGTACATTACACATTTAGAAACCACCAATTACTTTTGTCCAAATCCCTAAAGCATTTCTCAGGGCACTTTGACTTTTTTCAATTATTTATCTTATAAAGCTTCTGTGATAAATAAAAGGGAGTCCTTCTACTAGCACTATATAGCTCTCTATAGCTTTTAATAGCTCTGAAAAGAAAATGTCTATGTGGATTGTGGCATAGTGGAAAACAATTAGATTTCCCTTGCCCGTACCATACCTCTGATCTCACTTTTTCTTTCACTTTACAAGGACATATCTACTTAAAGATTTCAATCAAATAGAATAGAACTGGAAGGGACCTTGGAGGTTTTCTTGTCCAACCCTCTGCTCAAACAAGAGACCCTATACCATTTCAGACAAGTGGCTGTCCAGTCTTTTCTTAAAAACCTCCAGTGATGAAGCATCTACAACTTCTGAAGGCAAGCTGATCCATTGGTTGGTTGTCCTCACTGTTAGGAAGTTTCTCCTTAATTCCAGGTTGCTTCTCTCCTTGATGAGTTTCCATCCATTGTTTCTTATCTTGCGTTCTGTTGCTTTAAAAAATAAGTTGACCCCCCTCTTCTTTGTGGCAGCCCCTTGAATACTTAAATACTGCTATCATGTCACCCCTAGTCCTTCTTTTCTTTATATGTTTTAGTCTTCAGACCTTTAATCATCCTAGTTGCTCTTCTCTGCAAATCTCCTTTGGTACTTAGACAAAAAGTTTCCAATCATCAAAGTCACTATTGCTTAATACCTGTATTAAGATACTTGGAAGGCTGAATCAACAAGCCCTTTGCATATATGGATCACCCACCCACTCTCTTTCTGGTCTGTGTCACATACTGTATGTTTGTATATTTATAAGTGTTTTCTGTCCTGTTTCTGTTAAACATGTATTTTTAAAAAAATATATAGTATTAAAAATGGATTTTTTTCATACAGAAGTTATTAATAAAGAAATTTCTAAGAAAGAATCATGAAGATCAGACTTGTAGCTAAGCAAGCACTTGCTGATTTTATCTATCTTGTTCTAGAATCTTTATTAACATAGGATCCCACAATATCAGCTTGAAATAATATTGTCAATTTGCAAGATGAAAAGTAACCACAGATTGCAAAGGAAATTAACTGGATTTCAATAAAAGCAAATTAAAGGTGATCACAATAGTCTGATTCTGGAAATGTGAGATAAATGTGAGGAAAATTCTTCTTAGTTTATTGACTGAACTGGAGCCAATAAGAGATACCATACATTCATAGGTTAAGATTCAGTGGAGGTTGCAGCATCATGACAATGCTACAAATTACTTTTGTAAATTTAATGACTAGATGGACATTTGCATTTCCCCTGAGGTTTTTGTTAATTCAACCAAGAATGATAGGTAGACAGAACAGATAGACAAAATATATTATTTCTTGCTCCATTTAAGGTTTTCTCCCACTCTTAGCATATTTCAAGTGTCTTGCAATTACTGGCTTCTGTAGAAACAATAGATAGGTTTGCCACGGTGCCAAAATAATGTCATTCAAAAATGCAAAACCCAAACTCTAGATGCACAATAAGTTACAAGAACTTGATTTCTTTAGAGTAACATCAACTTGGCAAATCAATATGATCCTTTCCTGCCACGAAAGTAGCTTTTCTGGCCCAAGGACATCTGGTGGGAAAGTGAAGTCCTACCCTTAATAATAATCTCCATTAAAAATTGCAGAACAATAAACATAAGAATGACTGTAAAGCAAGGTCTTCAATTATGAAAAAAGCATGCAGCCGCCTGTCTTATTTTATATAGTTTGACTTTTGAATATCAATTGTTCTGTAGCTACAAAGGAAAAAGTAGCCTTTGACAAACTCTAGCAACGCAAAACAGAATTCACATTTTTTTTCAACTATAATAATGTTCTGAACAAAGAAATCAACAGTATTTTAATATTACTCAGTGAAAAGAATATATTACAATGCCTTGGACAAAAGAGAAAAGTTATAAAATGTAATATGAATGCTAGACTGAATATATAGAAAGCCAAAATTCTCTTGGAGAAGTATATATTTCTTTAAACTATCCCTACAATTATGTGTCCATGTGCAAGAAAAAAAAGAGTGAATCTTTAGATTCAACAACAATAAAAATAAAAAAAAATTCTATAAACTCATAAAATTATAGGATTAAAAATTTGTGAAAGGTTGTTAATGGTTCTATGCCATTTGTCTGTCTTTGGGACTAGACATCAAGTATACCATGCCACATAAATCAATTGGTTAACATCACATAATCACAGTAGGTTACAGCATTTAGCCAGTCTTAATCTCTCAAAACTAAGCAGTGACTTGATTAGAACTTGGATGGGAAGCTAGTTTATCTGATAATACATGTAATAACAGCTGCAAGGATTGTCTATGCACAAAATTG
Source organism: Pituophis catenifer annectens (assembly GCF_029215685.1). NCBI lineage: Eukaryota > Metazoa > Chordata > Lepidosauria > Squamata > Colubridae > Pituophis > Pituophis catenifer. The sequence continues at coordinate 56,371,665 of NW_027256883.1, read as the reverse complement.
GAAAGCGGAGAAGAAGAAGTAATAAAAAAATCTTAGATTGTGCAGAAATGAATAGATTAACTCTGATGATTAAAGATAGAGAAGACTCAGAATATTTTAAAATATGGAAGATTTTTATTATTGGTTGGAGAAGAGATATAAATGATTAATTATATAAGTATGTAAAAATATGTGATGAGTTGCATATTATGTTAGTGATGAATTGATATTGTGGACTGGATAAGGATCAAGATAGAAGTAAAGACAACTATACAGAAGAAGAAAGGACTTTGGAAGATAACACCGAGATGTCACAGGGAAGAAAAAACTGATGTATTAAATGTTTGTTTATCTAAAAAATAAAAAAACTTTTTTTAAAAAAGAACTTGGATGGGAAGCTATCCAATAATCCCAGAGCACTACATTAGACTGGATGTTTTAAGATCCTAAAAGATGCCCTATGGCCAAGAAAACAACACAGACTTCAAATTAGAGGATTCTGGAAAAAGCATTTTAGATCCTTTCCAGTCAAGATTGAAACTGGTCATGGGAGAGAAACAACACTGACTGTTCTGTTAGGTGATCTTTCTTGGGACCTTTCTTGGGGAAAAGGACACTTATTTTGATCCTCTTAGATCTTTTAATGGCATTTGGTACCACTGACCATGGTATTCTTCTGCCAATCTACAGTGCTTGGAAATTGGATTCATCATTTTTTAAAACCCTCAGTGGGTAGGTCCAGCTAATGGTCCTTGAGGTGTTATTACTCTGAGCTTGGTTGCCTTGCAGACATTTCACTACCCAAACTGGATACCATTATCACTGATGATGTTAGAGATGTCAGAGAGCACCAAGGACCCTTCATTCCAATGCTGAGCTACAAATATTCCCCTTTATTAGTAGTGGCAATTGAGCCCTTGGTAACTTCACCCTAGAAGCATATCAACTTTTGATAATTTACAGTGAGACTTTTAAGTTTGTAAGACTGAGGAAGAAATTGAATGACAAAGAGCAATTCAATAACTCCTATTATAAATTGTAACAAGATCCCCCCCCCCCGCAAATGAGTGATAGCAAATTGCCCAAAATGAAAAATAGTGTCTATCGCTGATGTTGGATGAGTCAGATCATATATGAGTTACAAAACATCTTGGTTAAGGGACCAGGAACATTTAGTTCTTTCTGAGAATACCAAAAGAAGCTTGTGATATCCAGCCACAAATCATTACCACAGAACAAGCTGCAATTTCTTGAACACTGGATGGACTGTTTTATTTTTCAAGCAAAAAAAAAAAAAGTCAACTGAATGTAAGTTAAGTCTAGATAATCCTGGGAAATTGATATGGAGTGTTGTAAGTGCTAGCTGGCAACCTGTGGTTTTCCAATTGTTCTGAAATCGAACCCAACAGGGCTGGTGATCGAAGATAATCCTGTCATTCAATGACATGTGGAGGTTTCCCACTGCTGTGCATTGCGGAGAAACCTACTTATATTAGATCTCAAAGATGATTGCTCGTATATCCTCCCAATTGAAGTCAATTTATCAGTTGTGTGTGTGAAAGAACAACCTCAACATTACTGGGACAGAAATGTTATACAGAAAGAAAAATCTAGAGAAGGCTCCAAAGCAGGCATCTGACTTTTGCAACATATTATGCAGTGACCTAATTTTTACTTCCCAATTGATGTTCAGTTTGGCACCTTTATATTATTTTATAGTTAAGATTACGTCAGAAATATCCTTGATGATATACTCAGATATCCAAATACATTCCAAAAAAGACGTTTTGAAGGAGAAATGTATTTAAGAATGCATATTCCAAAAGCATATACATATACATATATCTCTACACACACACACACACATATGTATATATATATATGTATATATGTGTGTGTGTATACATACATATCTCTACATATATATTTCTACATATCTCTCTACAGTGAGTGTAACCCACCACTGATACTTACATACATATAAACATACATACATATATACATACATGCATGTACGTATGTATGTATGTATGTATGTAAGTATCAGTGGTGGGTTGCCCCCGGTTCGGACCGGTTCACAAAAACCGGTAGTAAAACTGGCGGGAGGCTCCGCCCACTGCCCCGGATGTCATCACCGATGATCTGCGCATGCAGAGAAGCTTTTGTTGTGAACAGGTAGTAAAGGTAAGTAGAACCCACCCCTTGTATGTATGTATGTGTGTGTGTGTGTGTGTGTGTGTGCGCGTATGGGTGTGTGTGTGTGTATGTGTGTGATTTCATTTCAAGTCAATATGTGTTTTAATTACATCAGTTGGAAAAAAAATCCAGTTGTTTTACTATATTTTTAAATTTAAAAAGTAGCAAAAGTGATATTGATAAAAAGGGACATTGTACCAGAAAAGGCTATATAGTATATATTATTGTGCTTTAACACCACTAAAGGTAGCACAACTTCTGCTCTGGGATTCAATGAGAAATGGCTTCAATACCATTAAATATTGACAAAGCAATAGTTTTACTGTTCTAAAGAGTAACTGAAGAAGTATAATGGTGCAGCATGGAATAAAGCTTTCCCCCCCACACTTTTTTTTTTTTTTTTTACATTTAAAGAATGAAAAAAGGATGGGGAAAAATCTGTAATCCACAAATTGGTTCTAATAATTATTTTTAGTAGTAATATGTATACTTATCCAATTGCATCTCTTTCATCTACCTAGGTTCTGTAGATGGATAAATAATGAATTTCTGCAGAATAACTAAATTGTAGACTGAAGACAGCACAAAGATTTCCTTTTAGAATGCATTTTGTATGTGAGGTTGTTAAAGCATGGTGAGTGCAGTGACCTTTGTAGACTGAGAGCTGAGGAGCTGACTGGTAAATTGCAGAATACTCTCCAATACTAGTACTCTCCAAAAGAACCTGCTGAAGTTTATTTCCCCTATTTCCTTTAGTATCCAGGAATTTAAAAACAACATTATCCAGGGATTTAAAAACAAAAACATTCTTTGGAGACTAAGCAATTCATACCAAAAAATCAAACTAATGTTTAAAAGAAAACTTCTGACCAAAGAAGTTAATTGTTCTGACAGTAGCAATGTGAAGCTTGGTCTTCTTCTTTGTCACCAAAAGTCTCAGGAAGCCTTCAGTCCCAGCTGTTGCATTGTGTAGCTTGTGCAGTCTCTGGCTTCCTTTCTTTCCAGCTTGAGGAGTTAGTTCTACTTTCTGCCTGGACATTGTGTTGAGACAAGATCAGGCAGCAAAGAAGAGTGGTGGATTTGTTTGTATAGGTCTGTGATGGCGAACCTATGGCAAGCATGACACAGGTGGCATGCGTAGCCATATCAGAGGGCACGCCAGCTCAGCACTGGCATGCATGTGCATGCCGGCCAGCTGATTTTTGGGCCTTCTGGACCCACCAGAAGTAGAGAAACAGACTGTTTCCTGTCTCCGGCGGGTCTGGTGATGGGAGGCCCGTTTTTCTTTCTCACCTGGCTCCAGATCCTCTCTATGCATCTGGGGAGGGCGAAAACAGCCTTTCCCACTCCCTCGGAGGCCCTCCAGAGCCCTGAAAGGGCCCATTTCCCAACTCCCAGTGGGACAGGAAGTGACTCCTAGAGAAGTGATAGCCATCACTGGTATAGGTGATAAAGTTGTCCCAAAGGTGCTTTTTCAAAAGGCAACTGAACTTTCTTGGTGTTTTTCTCCTTGAAAACATTTTGCTTCTCATTCAAGAGCGCATAAGGGTGTGGAACCTTCTTGGAATTATTGAAAGGACTGAAGTCCCAAGAAAGTGCCACACCTTTTTGGATTCTGATTCAGATGACTGAAGGTACAGGTAAACCCCCAAGTAGCCTCAAGGACTTTCAGAGAGCTAACAATCAGATGACTACAAACAATATAAATTCTTCCATTCCCCACCATTCAGTTAGGACTGAAGAAGCTTCTTGGATGAGAAGTGAAACATTTTCAAGGAAAAAAAAACAAACCCAAGAAAGTCCAGTTGCCTGTTGGGAAAGCATCTTTGGCACAACCATGATCTGGATGGTTGAGAATTGTCACAGATGCCTGATAAAGTTGATCTTCCAGCAATAGCAAAAGCAATAGCACTTAGACTTATATACCGCTTCACAATGTTTTACAGCCCTCTCTAAGTGGTTTACAGAGTCAGCCTATTGCCCCCAACAATCTGGGTCCTCATTTTACCCATCTCAGAAGGATGGAAGGCTAAGTCAACCTTGAGCCTGGTGAGATTTGAACTGCCAGATTGCAGGCAGCAGGCAGGCAGCAGAAGTAGCCTGTAGTACTGCACTCTAACCACTGCACCACTGTGGCTCAGGTTCCTTTTCTCTAGATTTCTCTTTGTTACCTTCTGCTGTCTCCCTCAGCCTTCCTCTCCAACCCCAACCTGCAGCAGCACATTCTAGGTATAGTTATTCTGGGGGACTTGCTTCCAAATATTTATTACAATGTTCAGGTGAGAATCAAAGAGAATCAATTATCAGCTACATAAGAGTCCTCGGAGGAAGCAACACATACATTAATATAGCTAATATATTGTAACACAATGTATAATAATGTAAAAGATAAACAGTGAACTATTTTTTGTTTGCTGGTTTTTGGGGGAAAACAAAGATCCATTTCTATGTATATATGGTAGCACTGAGACTCCTGCTGAGAGATGGAGATGAAACTTGGCTGCATCTGCAGAGCTTTGCAGAACTTTTCTTGAAGCTGCTTTTACCTTATGGTTGGCAAACTTAGTAACTCAAACTACTAAAGCAATTTAACATAAGAGAAATGGCTTCTGGTTAGGATAACTCTTGTCTTTTCTGCAAAAATAATGCTTTTTTAGCAGCATAGCCAGAGAAAACCCACACAGTGACGGAAGGGTTCCACTGTATTTTGTATTTTGTAAGTTGTAAACAAGTTCTTGGAAACAGAACTGTTAGTTTTATATATTTTACAAAAGTACTCTTCCCCCCAGAAAGTTTAATAAATAACTTTTAGAAAAGAGAGTTCTGCGAAGCAACTTTATAAAGCTGAAGACAAGTGAGTTATGCAATGTGTGGTCTGTGACAGCTAATTTGCCTGGGTAACATATGTGCTAACAATTTATAACAGCTATCACAAGAATTGGAAAGCATCAAGATACTTCAGGAAGACAGAGAAGAAGGAAGATTTCACCTAAATAAATCAGAACAAGCTTAGCAGATCTTGATAAACTTATTTCTATAAATTTTCTTTTTATTTTAGATACAGTATGCTGAATGCTCTGAATGAAATATAAAACCTACTTATTTCATTATTAGCTATAATATTAGTTATAGAAATCACAGAAAATGATGGATAGTTGGAAGATACATAATAATATGATGTTTTCTTTCAGCGATTTACTAATATTCATATTAAAACAATCTATAAATTCATATATCTCCCTTTTAATTCCAACTCATTTTATCTTACACATCCAAACAGTTGTCCAATAAAATATCTCGATATTTCACTGGTAGTACTTGAATTAATATGTATTTCTGTTATGTTTGGATTATAAATTACTATCTATTTAAAAGTGAATAATATGCACCTTTCAAATGAGACAATTAATACTGCACCATTAATTAAGAAAAAGAAGAGGTTAGTGAGACCAGCTAAACTTAAGATCTGGCAGTTGGTTTCATAACTCAACTGTGACAATTAATTAGACAATTAGAAAGCATATACCTCTATTCACTCCACCACAATTTTCCAGAAATCCATTGATTTAGTGTAAATCAACTGCACAAAAAAGATTGAATGATGATAAATCATGTGCCTGCTGTAATTTTAGTTGCTGACAAGGATACTTTTGCAATCTGTTTAAGCATTACTTTACTAAGGATATTAGAAACAGGTGCTTAGTGAGAATTACTACATAAGCTGCTTTTACTATATGCAGATCCTTTCATGTTCTTACATTAGGTTAAATGCTGATTACTAGAGTTTTTCTTTTGAGCTTTTTGTGGGTCCTGGTCTTAGTTTGTAAAGTGCCTTCTTTTTAGATTAGCACCTACTAGACAAAATCCTGATATCCAGTTACTACTACATATTCTGATTAACTTTTCAGTAGCGGTTACATAGGGCTTTTCATTAAAAAAAAAAAGGTTTTAACAAAATTATGTCTTTGAGGAATCCTTCAGCTGAAAAGATTGTGATTTCTGGATTTTCCTCAAAATGGATTCATATTTTTCTGAATGCCAATATATTTGCTACCTTAAAATAATAATAAGAAAAAAACCCTACTTAATGCAGATTGATCATAATTCTAGGCAATATTTGCAAATATCTTCATAAAGTTTTCCAAGGACAGTTTCTGTTTCCTAGTACTTGATAAGCCATTACCTTATTAATATTGCTGTTCTAAACTTCTTTAATTTCTACATAGGTTACTTTTTTAACTAATACAATCATTAGTAATATTACATAGCATAAACTAATTAAATTCATTGCTGTGAATTTAAATCTACAGTCTTATATTCTATAATGGGGATCAGAACTCTCTAGATGCTATTGCATTATAATTTTAATCAGTGCTAGTTAGTGTAGTATGATAATGTAATATACTGAGGGAGAGTCATGGTTAACTGAAGTTGTTAGCCAGTGTTATATCCACATACTTGGGAATGAAGCTCCTTTAACTAGAAGGAAGGAAGGAAGGAAGGAAGGAAGGAAGGAAGGAAGGAAGGAAGGAAGGAAGGAAGGAAGGAAGGAAGGAAGGAAGGAAGGAAGGAAGGAAATAATAAAATATACTGCTTCAAAGTGCTTGACTCGACTCTCTAGGTGGTTTACAGAGTCAGCATATTGCTCCCAACAATCTGGCTCTTCATTTTACCGATCTTGGAAAGATGGAAGGCTGAATCAACCTTGAGCTGGTCAGGATTGAACTGGCAGTGGGCAGAATTAGCCTGCAATACTGCATTCTAACCACTGTTCCACCACAGCTCTTCAATAGGTATAGTTAACATGCTGACCTCATAGGAAGGATTAAATAATAATGTCACACAGATGGGTTTATCAAAAATGTTCTAACGTCATGTTGTAATTTCTGTTATGACTGACTTTTTCATTTTCTTGTCTTGAAATGTAATAGACAAATAGTTACATAAATGGTGGTTTTGCTGCCAATGCTTTGCTGGGAGCTCAGTGTATGTGTTGTGGCCCATTAGCTGCCAGCAGAGCTAGCTGCAGAGTCAGATGAGGAGGATGTGGATGTGGAGGGAGAGCCTGGGCCAGCTTCAGAGCCTTTGGAAGGCTCTGTTAAGAAAACAGCATCAGAGACAGAGGCAGAGCCGGGGCCTTCCATCCTCCCACAGGTGGAGAGGCAACTGTCTTCGGGGTTTGAGCTGAGTGAGGGAGAGGAACAGATGAGGCCCATCCCTGTGCATCCCATCCCATGCACAGAGAGGAAAAGAGAGGAGAACAAAAGAAAACAATAAGATGGGTCTTAGGGAGAGGCAGACACAGATGACAGCGAGCCCCTCCCTGCCTGGAAAATAAATAGGAGGGGTTTGGGAGTCACCGGTTCTCACAGACAACCATTCGTTTCTAGTATACAGTAAGCAACTCAACTTTCTTGGCTAAACCCAGGTTTGTTGGGACTAATTAGGTTTGATTTTTTGTTTATCCATGTGAACAAAAGACTGTTACTGCCTGGTTATAAAAAGGGAATTGTTTTACTTGCGAGTAAATGTCTTATCACATTTACTTGTGAAGGCTGGGTCAGAACAGTACGCTCATTCTTGTTTGCATGCTAAATAAATTTATGTTGTATTTTCAAACAAATTTTGTTGTTTTAACCGAGCCAGGTTTGTATATATACAATGGTATATATGGTTAATGGTATATATGGTTAATGGTACAGTGGTTAATGCACCCTGTTATTAACACAGCTGCCTGCAATTTCTGCTGGTTCGAATCTCTCCAAGGCTCAAGGTTGACTCAGCCTTCCATCCTTTCTAAGGTAGGTGAAATGAGGACCCAGTTTGTGGGGGCAATAAGCTGACTTTGTATAAAAATATACAAAAGAATGAAGGCTATTGCTTAACGCATTGTAAGCCGCCCTGAGTCTCCGGAGAAGGGCGGCATATAAATCAAATTATATATATATATATATATATATATATATATATATATATATATATATATATATATAATATTGTATGCTTAACTAGAATTCTTAGCTTTACTTTGGAAATCTATCATGCAAGTACAGCAAAAATCAAGGAAACGAACAACATAGATAGATAAATTCATTTAAAAAGAGCTAGGACCAAATTAAAAAAGGTGGATTCATTGCATCAAAGCCCATAATCAGAAACATTTTTGAGTTTTCATAAGCTAGCTGTATTTTAGGAAATCATCAATCATTTCTGTCTTCTTGGGGGGAAAAAAACAGGAAAATTTGTTTTCAGCACTGAGACAGCAAAGCCAAACATTTTCAAGGTTAAATGGTATATAGAATGTAAATCTTGAGCAGAAGTTTTCTGGCACTTTTATGCATTAGTTGCAATGACTGCTGAATGTTAAATGGGCTGCACATAAAAGAATATGCCATGATTCCATAACATAAAGATATTGAAACATCAAATGTAGGAGGCATTTTATAAGTGTCATGATGTAGATGACTAAAGTACATTGCAGACATAATTAAAATCTTTTTTCCCCCAGTCCTTTCTTACTACATATTTGTTTCTCAGGCTTTTTTTGACCCACATTAACCCTCTCTGTTACAATACTATAGTAAGTTAAATTCATTCTTTTTACTCACACTTTTCTGGATCCAAACCCAGCAGGCGATTGCTTTGTATTATTATTTTTATCCCTCCTTCCTCCTTCTCCTTTTGCTTTTTTTTTAAAAAAAAATAAAGGCAGCTCCATCATTTCATTGATCTTCCAATCATCTGAAGTAGAAGATATCTCTTCACTTCCAAGTATTCCAAACAACTATGGGCCTTTAGGGCCGTGGGGTGAAAGCTTTACCTGAATGAAATCTCAGATAAATAAAATAGTGTGAAATGGTAGAACAGAACCATCAGCAGTTCAAGCTTCATTGAAAGAGTTTTCAGCATGGCATTTACCTAAAAAGGAGTCATCCTTCTGGGATGCAGAAAAGCTTCAAAGATATTTTGAGACAATGGCCTCAAACTCCAGATTGTTTAGTACTGTGAAAACTTTAGTCCTAGAAGCACATTGGATAAATCTGGGACAGATTCTCACCACATTTAGTCTTCAACATATGACCACAACTGAGCCCAAAATTTATGTTGTTAAGTGAGAAATTTGTTAAGTGAGTCTTGTCTCATTTTAGTTCCAAAGGTGCTTTTTCAAGAGGCAACTGGACTTTCTGTTTTTTTTTTCTTTGAAGACATTTCAGCTCAACAAGAAGCTTCTTAGATGAGAAGCAAAATGTCTTCAAAGAAAAACCAGGAAGTCCAGTTGCCTCTTGAAAAAGCATTTTTGGGACAACCATGACTGGATGACCGAGAATCTCCATAGACATTTGTCCCATGTTACAACTTTCCACATTTGTTAAATGAATCACTGCAGTTGTTAAAATAGTAACATGGTTGTTAAGTGAATCTGATTTCCCCATTGACTTTGCTTGTCTGAAGTTTGCAAAAGGTGATTGTATGACCCCAAGACATTGCAACCATCATAAATGTGGGTAGTAATATAAATCATATGACCAAGGGGGTGCTGCAATGGTCGTAAGTGTGAAAAATGGTCGTAAGTCACTTTTTTCAGTTCCATTGTAACTTCAAATGATTACTAAGCAAACTGTTGAGGACTGTATAACCCAACCTAGTCTACAAAGTTTGGAGAAAAAAAAATAGAAGGATAGAAAAAAAAAACCAATCAAATGCCAGTATGTCGGCACTATCCTGAGTTATAGTGGTCTTTGAATATTAACTTCCCCATGTCTCTTAAGTATTATGACATGAAGTCATTTCCCTTTGGCTGTTCTCTTTCTGTTTTTGTTGTTTTTAAAAGCATCCATTCTTGTTGATTAACTGTAAGTATGCATATATAACCTTGAACATTCTTTTCAAACGCTTGGCTCTATTTATTCTTAATTTGCTGCAGTAGCAATCTTGATACCTTTGAAACAACCTACATTTCTTGCATGCAGCTCCATTGCTCTTACATTTTTTCCTATTGCAGCCATTTACTTGGATGAAATTGCCAGCGGATTAATTAACGATATATGTACCTATATCCAATATAGGTACATATATAGTGGCAGCATACAAGCTTAATAAAATTATTATTGCAATTGATGACACAATTAACCAGATGTTTAGATAGGACTTGTCTTTTTATTTACTCATCAAGTCCTTCCCAAGGACCTTGAATAGACAGATGTTGTTTGAAGTTGCTAAAGGTATCATTGCAATAAGTAAGCTTTTCCAAATAAAGCTGCCCTCTGCAATTGACGGGTGCTGATTTTGTTGATATATTATTATTGGTACTATGTTTTCTTCGACTTCTATCTACAGTTCTTCGTATTTTGTGATTTTCTCGAGTTCTTTCTCCTGTCCTCTGCTGTCTCCAGGTACTGCAATGTCCATTATCCATTTTTTTTTGTCTTATCAACAGTTGTTAAGTCTTAAGTTGTTGTGTGGCAGATGCTTGAATTCTAAACTCCCAGAGCACTTTGACGTCTTCATTTTCTATTACTTTGCCTATTTTGTGGTCCTACCAGGTTTTGCTTGCAGGCAAATGGTATTTCTTGCAGCTATTCCAATGCAGCTTTGCTGCTAATTTTGCCATGCTGTTATTTGTAATCAGTCTGTGCAGTTTTCTTACAGCAGCTAACTAGGTGGCTCATTGTTTCTTCAATTACTTTGCAAAAGTGGTATTTGAAAAGGTGGCATTATTATTATTAAGACAATGGTCACTGCTAGTGCTTTGGGGAAAAGATCATAAACTCCTCGTTCCTGTTTGATACAAGTATGTAAGTTGCAGAACTTGTGCAATGATGTCATCACATACATGCTATTATTTCACATACACCATAGATGTCTATCATATAGCATTAAGCATTGTACTGTGAATGCTAAAATGCCATTTATCAACTTGCACTTAAAAATATGTGTAGCTCTGCTGTGGAAATGTTAGCTAATATGCCAAACTATATAGTGCAAATAATTCTGAAAAATACAGTTCTCAATTGCTTCCTCCAGTGGGAGAAGTGTGGTTAATAATGGGGGAAAATAGGAAGCAAGTAGATAGCCTTGAATGCTTAGTAGCTTATGAGTTGACACTACTACTTTAGTCCTAAACTGGTCCTTATTTAAAGACAATGGCAGGATGTCCATATAGAATGCAGGTGCTACAAATCTGCTAGATAGAAGAACAATGTGTAACCGGTGTGTAATCATCAAGACAAAATGTAACCTGTATGATTTACTTGGCAAGATCAACATCAATCTTGCAAGTCTCAAATTACAGTTTTTCCTATATCTCCTTTACAGTTCTTGCACTGATGGAAATAGAACGATAAAAATGGTTCCTTTTAATCTGTAAGATGTGTACAATGATATGATTTGATTTGAAACAGTAAAAAGAAAAGCTATGAAGAACATTTGAAGTCAGAGTTCACAGAATGTATTGGTGCAAACTAAATACCCCTCCTTCATCAGGTTCTCTGGAAGGGTTAGCCCAGTTGCTCTGAAGTCTACAAATACACATGTACTGTATACATTTCACTTTTCTAGCAGTCCCAGCAAATCTCTGCCTCTCTACACATTTAGAAGCACAGAGATCTCTGGGAAACTCTAGTAGCAGTCATACAGAAGATAGCTGTTTCAATGCCCCTTTTAAGGAGGGGCATTTTGCTTGCAACAACACTCAGTGAAAGGCAACCCTTCAAATATTGTGTTAGTCTTTCTAAAAAAAGGGAGGGGGGCTTTATTGCCCCCAAAGTCAGTAATTGAATTTTAAGCAACAGAGCTAGGAATTCACTTTGCGAATAGCACTACATGTTCAAAAGCATTAAATATAAGAAAAAAAGTTCCCATCTGCTTAAGTTCATAGTTAGGATTTCTCCAGATACAATGGGAAAAGTGATCCAGATCTCAAAATATTCTTTTTATATTTAGTTTTCATTGCTTGCTTTTAATTTTGTGATCCACATTTTCTCTAGGTGTTTAAAGAAAATAGTAATCAATTTAATTTATTACATTTTCATAGCTGCCCATCTCATTTGATTCTGGGCAGGTTATAAAATCCAGAAAACAAGAAAACCAATTAAAACGATTACATGTTCATAGTAGTAACAGTTCTACCACAATTTTTTTCCTGTATCCACAGAGTAGTAGACTGGTCTGAGAATTTAAAACAGAAGTTGAATCTATCCAGCCTTAATTGAAAACCTGAACATTGTTCAACATTAACTGTCAATGGTTTTATACTGGTTTATACCCTTTCATCTCTCAGTTGAGCAAGCTCTGATAGTGGCTATTTTATTTGTATTTGCTTGTCACTTGTCTTCTCCATCAATGAAGTATTCATTCCAATCTAAAATCATTTTGGATTTTCATATTACATAACATAATGTTAAATTTCTTATATACCACTGATCTAAAGTGGAAGAGGAGGAGGAGGGGGAACATCTACATAAAAGATAGCTGATATGACTGCTGAAAATTCATCATTTTTATAATGCTATAATTGTCACAGCAAAAGCTCTTGCTAAATGTGAATGTCTTCCAATTTATTATGCTTTCTTTCTGAACTGGCGCTACCAACACATATTAGTTAACGCCAGGTAATTTACTGGTTCTTTGTCATTTTTTATTTTTGTCAAACGTCATGTCTTTACTTTTCCCTTTATCAAAAGCAGGCCTGTGTTAATTTCTTCCCTATTCTTTCTCTCTTTTTCTCATTCCCCTACTTTGGATTTCTGCTTCTCTTCCCAGTTAGAATGATTAAGCCAAAACATTTATATTATATGTATAACTCAAGCTCACATAATAATATTTTTCTCTAAATTGATCTCTGTTGCATATTAATTGCCACTTAAGGAATGAAAAAATATGTCATAGAAATTCATTTTCCTTGCTTCTTTTATATAAGAGAACAGCTTTTGCTTTGCTCTGCGACACCGTATTGCAAGAAGTTATAGTGTAAACTTCCCATTATGCAAGTTATTTTTCAATAGTGACAGAGAAAATGTAATTTGGGTTACAGGGAATTCTTGTAGAATCAGGATGCTAGTTTCCTTTTATAATATACCAGAAAAATATCACTCAGATATCTAGTCCAGAGGTTCTGTTCCTGCCTTTAGTTTAGTTTAGTTTAGTTTAGTTTAGTTTAGTTTAGTTTAGTTTAGTTTAGTTTAGTTTAGTTTAGTTTAGTTGATTTGTATACCGCCCTACTCCCGAAGGACTCAGGGCAGTGAACAGCCATAGGATAAAAACACATAAATACAAAATTTAAAACTGAATAAAACCGAATTAAACAATTTGGCCGAAGACAGATTTAAAACACCCCGATATTAAGAACGAATTAAAATTTGCGTTTTAAAAAGGGAAAAAAGGGAAAAATTAGGCCAGCCCAGCCTGATGGAATAAAAAGGTCTTGAGAGCATGGCGGAAGGTGCATAGATCCAGGATCCTCCGTATCTCTGGGGGGAGCCCATTCCAGGTAGTAGGTGCCCCCACAGAGAAGGCTCTCCCCCTGGGGCCGCCAGTCAACATTGTTTGGCCGACGGCACCCAGAGGAGCCCCTCTCTATGAGAGCGTACCAGCCAGTGGGAGACTACTGGTGGCAGCAGGTGGTCCCGTAGATAACCAGGTCCTAAGCCATGGAGCGCTCTAAAGGTGGTAACCAAGACCTTGAAGTGCACTCGGAAGACCACCGGGAGCCAGTGCAGCTTGCGCAAGAGAGGTGTTACATGGGAATGCCATGTCGCTCCCATAACCACCCATGCGGCCAGTTGGAGCCTCCAGGTGCTCCTCAAGGGGAGCCCCATGTAGAGAGCATTGCAGTAGTCCAGGCGGGAAGTGACGAGGGCATGAGTGACTGTGTGTAAGGAGTCCCAATCCAGAAAGGGACGCAACTGGCAAATCAGGCGAACCTGATGAAAAATCCTCCCGGTCACGGCCGTCAAATGCTCTTCTAAAGACAGCCATGAATCCAGGAGGATGCCCAAGTTGTGAGCCCTCTCCATGGGGGCCAGCGATTCACCCCCAATAGTCAGTGATGGCACCAACTGACTATATTGGGACATCGGAAACCACAGCCACTCGGTCTTGGATGGGTTGAGCCTGAGCCTGTTTCTCCCCATCCAGATCCGCACGGCCTCCAGGCACCAGGACATCACTTCAAGGGCATCGTTGTGGTGGTCCAGGGTGGAGATGTACAGCTGAGTATCATCAGCGTACTGATGGTACTTCAATCCGAAACCACGGATGATCTCGCCCAGCGGCTTTACATAAATGTTGAACAGAAGGGGAGAGAGGACCAACCCTTGTGGCACCCCACATATGAGGCGCCTCGGGGTCGACCTCTGCCCCCCTGCCAACACAGATTGCAACCGGTCGGAGAGAAAGGAGGAGAACCACTGCAACACAGTGCCCCCCACCCCTAACTCTTCCATCCGGTGCAGCATGATACGATGGTTGATGGTATCAAAAGCCGCTGAGAGATCTAATAGGACCAGGACAGAGGAGCAACCTCTGTTCCGAGCCCTCCAGAGATCATCAACCAGCGCGACCAATGCCGTTTCCATGCTGTACCCAGGCCTGAAGCGTGACTGGAACGGATCCAGATACACTGTTTCATCCAGGTACTGGGGGAGCTGTCGCACAACCACACTCTCAACAATCTTCACCACAAAACGAAGGTTGGAGACTGGACGATAATTAGACAACACTGCCGGGTCCAGGGAAGGCTTCTTGAGGAGAGGACCTCACCACCGCCTCTTTCAAGGTGGCGGGGAAGTCACCCTCACTCAATGAAGCATTTATAATCCTCTGAAGCCAGCTTCGCGTCACCTCCCAAGAAGCCAGCACTAACCAGGAGGGACATGGGTCCAACAAACATGTGGTCGCGTTCAGTCTACCCAGAATCCTGTCCACGTCGTCAGGAGTCACAGGATCAAACTCATCCCAGATAACATTCTCAAGACCTGCCTCAGTCATCCCCCCTGAAACTACCCAGTCAGAGTCCAGCCCTTCCCGAATCTGAGTGATTTTGTCATGCAGATACTGTACAAAGTCCTTGGCTCTACCCTCCAAGGGGTCCTCCCGCACTCCCTGGTGGAGCAAGGAGCGGGTCACCCTAAACAGGGTGGCCAGGCAGTTCTCTGATGATGCAGTAAGAGCAGCAAAATAATTACACTTTGCTGCTTTTATTGCCACTAGGTAATTCTTAATATGAGATCTTACCAGTGTTTGGTTGGATTCAGAAAGACTGGCCCTCCAACTGCTCTCCAGGCATCTTTTTTGGTGCTTCATCTCCCTCAGCTCCTCAATAAACCAAGGGGCCAAGTGAGACCAGCAACGGGTCAGAGGCCACAAAGACATGACCTGATCCAAAGCTCCAGCGGCCGCCCTGTCCCAGGCAGCCACTAGATTTCCAGTTGGGGCATGAGCCAGAGCCTCAGGGAATGACCCAAGCTCCATCTGGAACCTATCAGGCTCCATCAGGTGCCTGGGGCAGAACCATCTTACCGGCTCTGCCTCCCTGCAGCGAGGTGCAGCGGTTCGAAGGTCAAGGTGAAGGAGAGAGTGATCTGACCATGACAAGGGCTTGGTGACTATATCCCCTATCTCGAGATCACTCAACCACTGTCCAGAGACAAAAACCAAGTCCAGCATGTTTTCCCCCATGTGGGTAGGGCCATGAATTAGTTGGGTTAGGTCCATAGCTGTCATGGAAGCCATGAACTCCTGAGCCACCTCAGACGTCTCACCCACGGATGGCAAGTTAAAATCCCCCATGACCATAAGCCTGGGGGTGTCAACTGCCACCATGGCTATAACGTTGAGTAGCTCAGGCAGGGCTGCTGCCACATGGCAGGGAGCCAGGTACATGATCAGCAAACCCATCTGTACCCCATGACCACAAGGAGGGACTCACATCTGGCAGTCTGAGGAACAGTGGCCTCCCTTGGCCTAAGACCTTCTTTAATGACAACCACCACCACCCCGCCCCTCCCTTGTGACCTCAGCTGATGGAATGCACGGAAACCTGGTGGGCACATTTCAACAAGGGGGACCCCCCTCCTGGCCCAACCAGGTCTCCGTAATACCCGCCAGGTCTGCTCCTCCCTCCTGAACAAGATCATAGATGAGGGGGGCTTTATTTACAACAGACCTGGCATTGCACAACATCAGCCGAAGGCCTGGGCCCTGAGGATCTGTGCAACCTGGGGAACAAGTAGAGCATTGGGGGCTGGAGCGCGCCACTGCTCGAACACAGCAAGTGCGTGCTCCCGTGATACAATATAGACCCCTGCTCCCGCCATGCCTGCCCCTCCCACCCACAGTACTGATGGCAAAAACATCTTCTGGATAAGCTCTAACCCGTCCTTGACCCCGGAACCCCCCACCCCCGCAACCAGACCTGGCCCTCTCCTAAGTGGGTTATCTCCCATATCCACAGCCCTAATTCTAATCCGACCCTCCCCCTCCCTGGAACCCCTTAAAAGTTTAGCTAAAAATTTATGTAAAAAACCCCTCAACCCCCTCTTCGCTGCATGCCACCTCTCTGGGCTCCAAAGCCCGTCATCAAGGTAGGCCCTTGATAACGTGGAGGGCCACACCTGTGAGAGGGGGGAGTCTCGCAGTGCAAGAAGTTCGGCAGCCGAGTGCATCCAAAAGACCAGAAAAGGTGGAAATGTCATCTGGCCAGGGTTCCATAGAGTAGTCTAAAACTTCCTGGAAATGAAGAAATTCCATGAATGGCTAAAATGAAAATAACACAGTTTCTTAAAATAAATTGGGAGCAGAACAAGTTACATTCAGCACAAATAGACAACCTGGTTCTAAGTGAATCAGGAATTTCACAGAGAAAGATGCCAATAGCAGTGGTGGGTTGCTACTGGTTCAGTCTGGAGCTTGCAAACTGGTAATAACGGTGGTGGGAGGCTCTGCCCACCCACCCGGATGTCATCATGGACACTCTGTGCATGTGCAAAAGCTTCTGCACATGCACAGAAGCGCCATGTGCATATGGTCCCATTGCGAACCGGTAGCAAAAGTAAGTGGAATCTACCCCAGCCAACAATACTGAGTGGCTGCTCCGTTGGTGAATCTATGTTTATTCTTTAGTCATCTTTCCAAATGAGTTCTAGAGCAAAACGTCTTTAGCTGAGTCCCTATGTCATTGCTTTCATCATCAGCCCACAAGTGATATAGCTAAGTCATTTTCAACTACTCTGGTTTTAAAGTGTTTTTTTTTTTCTTTATTTGGCTTTAATGAGAGTACAAAATGACATGTTTTGCCATCGGTTCAGCTGATGGGACACTCAATTGACCCTAGATGATAAAGGGAGCCTGAGGTCTATTGGCTATTTCAGACTACTGCAGTTATGTCTTCCCTCCCTGGGGTCCTAGGACTTTACTTACAGGTGGAAAAGGCAGGACATAGATAACTGCTCAAAGCCTGCCAAACAAGCTGACCATAAGCTGGGGGAGCAACACTGCCAAACAGGAGACCCAGTTCCGCCCAAAATCTGAATTAGCAAAACAGATTCCTCTTTATCTTTTATTCATAATATTAATCTATTCATTTCTGCACAATCTAAAATCTTCTTTATTACTTCACCTTTTGATGGGATTTTTTTCTACCTTCCAATTTTGTGCAAATACAATTCTTGCTGCTGTTATTATGTGTATAATTAAATACGTATCTTCTTTACTATCTCTCTCTGGTAAAATACCCAATTAAAAAGTCTCTGGTTTTAATTCTATAAGCTGGTGTAACATTTCCTCTAACCATGTCTGTATTCTAATCCAATAGTTTTTTGCTTCTGTATATGACTACCACATATGATAATATGATTCCAGCAAGTGCAAACATTTCCAACATTTAGCTGATTTATCCTTAAACATTTTTGCTAACCTTTCTGGTGACATATGCCATCTATAAACCATTTTATATAGATTTTCATTGTTAATTTATAATTCCTTTCCCATAATTGTTGTCATCTCTCTAATTCTATTGTATAACCAAAGTTTTTTGCTCATGTTATCATTGTCTCTTTTACCTCTTCATCAAACAAAGCAATTAATTCTGTGCTTCCACAAACCTACTGGCCTTAACTGGTTACACCCGCAGTCTGCATGCCTTGAAGGATAGTATTTTGACAAATTGCTAAATATGTGATTAAGTGCTACAGATGGTTTCCTAATAGCTAGTGAGCA
The DNA here is from genome assembly GCF_029215685.1 of Pituophis catenifer annectens. Lineage (NCBI taxonomy): Eukaryota > Metazoa > Chordata > Lepidosauria > Squamata > Colubridae > Pituophis > Pituophis catenifer. The sequence continues at coordinate 56,353,275 of NW_027256883.1, read as the reverse complement.
AAACTCGAAGGTTTAACCAATGGCTTCATTTAATATATCTTACTCCAAAACAGAATAGCAATTTCTGGTAGGGTAGGGATCAACGGTGGGTTCTGGAATTTTGAGTTTGGTAGGGTTTTTTTTATCAGCAAAGGCAATCAGTAAAAATAATTATAATTGAGCCCTGGGAAACATCCTGAATGAATTCAGTATGGAAATGCCAGATAGAGGGAGAGAGTGAAAGAGGGAGAAGGAGAGAGATATCAAGGTTGAATAGATAAAGCACAATTCTTTTCATATCACCTGTATGTATTATTTTCATGTGCATTTGAAATATCTTGTAAGTCAAAGATGACAAATTCAAATGTTGAGCACTCCAGATATTAGTGGTTGACTTGCTGGGACTGATACAGTATTTCAATAGCATCTGGAGGGCCACAAGTTTCTGTCTCCCAAGTAGGACAGCCAACTTTTGACAAAATTGCAGGATGGTGATATGGAACATTTAATCTGGAACTGGAACTGCTATCACTGTTAAGAATTTTGTTGTAGCAGACAGGTCTGAATACTGCTTGAGAGATAATTTCTACCTTTGAGAAAGAGAGATGAAATGGGAGATGGATACAGAAAGAATTTTAGTAATGTCACCTTACCCCATCCCGATGACTCTTGCTTTCCTGTACTGTAAAATAAAAAGTGAAGCCTATAGCAATGTTAAGTCACTCTGAATCATTAAAAAAAAAAAAATCAAAATTATTTTTAGCTTGCCACTCTGGACATAGGAACATGCCGCATTTATTTTAGGAGGCATAATTAGGAAAAGTGCAGTCAAATGACAGAGGGAAGTTGCCAGATGCTAGAAATAGAAGATTGTGCAGTTCTTATTACATTGTTTTTTTTTTGTTTTTTTTTTAATGAAATGATACTGTGGGGACCATAGAAAATTATCTCGTTTCTTTTTTAAATAAATATTATCTCACTTCTCTCTTTTCTTGTGTGTGTTAAGTGTCAGTGTTAACTTTTCCAAAAGGTTATTCTTTTTCTATCTGCACATAATTAGAGCCAGTGTGTGGGAATTTGGCAATTTCAGTATCACTTAGCTTCTGTTTCCAAGTTTAGGTTCATTCTATCTTGTTCCTGCCTCACTGTAAGAACATTGTTACTATGCATTTAATGGGCATTTCTCATCATATACACATTTCTGGCATCTTTTTGGGACTTATACATTCATTTAACCATAACATCTCTTTAACACATTTCATTATTGGGCAGCATTATGCAACAAATAAATGAATAAAGGAAGCACGTTTAAGATTATGCTGCCTGAAATAAGAAATGAGAAATAAGGATTCTTAATTTATAAGCATTAATGTCATTCATTTATTATTATTATTTAAATAGACATGATGTTTATTTATTAATTTGTCAAATTTATACTGTGTTTCTCCAAAAAGATGACCCATCTTGAAAAGAAGCCCTATCATGTTTTTGAGCGCATACAATCAAATTAAGCCCCACCCACAAAATTAGCCCTAATTAAGACCTGCCCACCTCAGGGTGCAGGGAGTGGGGTGAGGCACAAAGGTAAAAAATAAGCTAGGGTGGGGATGGGGGTGGTGGAACTGCCTTCCTTACCAGGCCTTGCACACCCTGACTCCTGCCTCACCTTCTGCATCTGCTTCTTCTGTGGCCACTTGCCGCCACTTGCACAAATCACCCTGGCCTCCATTTCGCCTTCAGATGCCTGCTGGAAGGCATCTGCAGCCGATAACAGAGCTCTGGATCAATCCGGAACTCTGTTATCAGCTACAGATGCCTTCTGGCATGCATCTGAAGGCAAAACGGAGGCCGGGGCAATGTGTGCGAGTGGCGCCAAGTGGCCACAGAAGGAGTGGGCCAGCAGCAGGCTCCTGCTGGGCGGAGCTGTTGGTGCCACCACCATGAGGTGAGTCAATAATTAGAACCCTCCAAAAAGAAGGCCTAGCCACTTTTTCAGGGGTCAAAAGAAAATAAGACCCGACTTTCTTTTTGGAGAAACATGGTATATTCCTATGTATGGCCCATATATAAATGAAGGAGAAGGAACAGCAGTAAGGAAAAGTTTAAATCCCACAATACAATATATCTGCTCATTACTATAATTCATATATTGTGTAGTAACAAATCATTACATGGTTTGGATAGGACAAATCTAAGGACATTTACTCAGAAATGAGCTCCACTTATTTATAGCAACTTCTTTTCTATATGTATATAGCATTATGTCAGCATTTTGTTTGTTACTCTCTGGAGAACAGTTTAATAATAGCATCTCTTTAAAATGTTAAATAAGTAATAGGAATTGGAGTTTGGAAAGTCTTTGATGTCTTACTACTAATTATCCAGTGCTTTGGCCATAGGCATTTATTTCAGCCTCGAAAAGGACAAAGTATGCATTGTGATGCCACAATACAGCTTGGAAAGTTAGTGGATTCTGTAAAACTTGGCAGAAGCTTCACGTAGCTATTGTGACTAGCTTTGGGGTTATCCTGCAGATGAATCTTAGCTTGACAAGAACTTTTAAGGCCTAAATAATTGGCTCTTTATCTTAATTTTCTTTTTTATACAGTTCTAAACATTGCGATGTACCATCTGTTTTTATATCCAGTACAGAAATTTTGGCACTTTGCTGCATGGCAAATTTGTTCCGTTTTGTAAACTAGCCTTTTTTTTTATTATTTTTAGCAATCAGAATAATGCTATTATTTTCTTCCCCAAAATCCTGCATGTATTACTTTTTCTGAATATGAAATACTTTTCCATCATATCAGAGCGCTAAAAATATAGAGAGGATTATATTCCTTAGCCTATTGAAAGTTTATTATCAGTTGGTGTCCTATTGCTTCCGTTGATAGAAATTTCAGATTTCAAAGCAGAAAATGAATAAACAGTATTCCACACCCAGCTCACCCTGGCCAGTGTAGCAATCTGTCAATTATAAAGAGTAATCCAAAATATTTTGGTCTGCCAACTTGATTTGATTTGATTCTTTCATGAGAGAACCAATATGTGGCCATACTAAGGCAAATGTGGATGAATGTGCCAGATACCTATGGACATTTTATGTGAGTGTGCATCTGCTTTCACTTGAAAAATTATCCTCCCTGTGTTCAATGCAAAACAAGCATATGTGACACATTTTTAATGTTGCAATTACTCAGACAATAATAGCTGATCTCTCAGATTCAGTAATGTAGTACATGAATTTTTCCCCATGTGAAAAATGAAGTGTTTTTTCTTTATATAATGGGACAAAATATGAGGACATTTGAAAATTGGATTTCCAGTATCTAAAGGCCATCTTTCACTTACATGAACTGTGTAAGCTGAATTTAATAAAACATCTCTCTGCTACTTCTATTTATTTATGGAATTTGGCTCTCAAGGTAGCCATTTCTGAGTATCTCCACACGTGTTCAACTTGTTACTTCACTATATTACATATTGACCTTCTGCAGGAGAGAAGTGGCTATGTGAATTTACTTACTTATTATATTTATGTACCATCGCACTCAGAGGGACCAGGGCAGCGTGCAGTCAAAACCAAAACTTGCTATAATACCAATAATAAATAATATTCCTTACAATGGTTAAACCTTTCATAAATCTTTATAACCAACAGTAATAAGAGGCATGCAGATGACATACATATCCTTCTGGACAGTTCATTTTTAAAGGGTTTTCTTAGGCTCAGAACCATCCAGATTTCTGATGAGAAAGTTTCATAGGATGGGTGCCATTGCTGAGAAGTAGAAACCCCATTAGACTTCACATAGAGAAGAAACCATCAGCATCTGGATCTGATATGTGTATGGGTGATGGGTAGGATCCACCAGTAAGAACCCAGATGACAAATAATATTATGCTCTAAAGATTAAATCAGCACTTTGAATTGTAATTCAAAGCCTATTGGAAGCGGATGTGGGCTCCACAGCATCAATATTAAGTACATGTAGAAGCTTTCACCTGTCAGTAAGCATTTTGACTGACTGCAGCTTCTGAAGAGTGTTCACGGCTAGCTTCTTGTAGACCACATTGTGGTAATCTCACCAGGAGATAATATGAGTATGGGTCATGACTCCTTTTTTCAGAATTAACTTAATCTTTTTTCTGAAACATTGTAAAAGACAACATTAATAGAATTCCCTGGACTGGCTAACTTTAAGCTAATTTAAGATCTCTATCCCCTGTGGGCACACCAGTCGCAGAAGAGAACAGATTGCATTTCAACAGCTACATAGATTTATTAATTCAAATTTCCAATAATTTCCTTTTTAATATATTTCTCAATTCTAGCCAAACTACTTAGAGATTTTCACAGCTGTTCAACACTGCCTTCTTACTAAGATAAACAGAGTTTCTATTACTTACATAGTAACCAAAAAGATGCCCTACTGCTCCTTAATCCCAGATACATTTACACAATCAAATCATTAGAGGAAAACAGAAAGCTATAGAAATAAAGCCAAACAAAACTGAATCAAATTGAACTAAACAAAAACTGAATTAACTAGTCAATTTCTTTCCCTTTTATTATACTACTGAGCATAATAATACACTGAATGACCAAATATGGGAATGTTTATTATTTTATATCCTTTTGGGAGAGAGTGAGTGGAAAATATTTTCTCCTCGTCTTTGGAACATTCTCTTCAAATACTGGCCTTCCATAATGCCTTGATTCATCAAAATCAGTAGTTTGGCTATTGATCACTGGATCTCATTTCCTCCAGCCATGTTCTGACTTGCTGTTGTTGTCTGACCCATTGCGACCCCATGGACAATGTTCCTCCAGGCCTTCCTGTCCTCTACCATCCCCCGGAATCCATCGAAGCTCACGCCTACTGCTTCAGTGACTCCATCCAGCCACCTCATTCTCTGTCATCCCCTTCTTCTTTTGCCCTCAATCTTTCCCAGCATTAGGTTCTTCTCCAGTGAGCCCTTCCTTCTCATTAGGTGGCCAAAGTATTTGAGTTTCATCTTCAGGATCTGGCCTTCTAAAGAGCAGTCACGGTTGATCTCCTCTAGGACTGACAGGTTTGATCTCCTTGCAGTCCAAGGGACCTGCAGGAGTCTTCTCCAGCACCATAATTCAAAGGCCTCAATTCTTTAGCGCTCAGCCTTTCTTATGGTCCAACTTCCACAGCCATACATTGCAACTGGGAAAACCATAGCCTTGACTATATGCACTTTTGTTGGCAGGGTGGTGTCTCTTCTTTTTAGAATGCTGTCTAGATTTGCCATAGCTTTCCTCCCCAGGAGCAAGCATCTTTTAATTTCTTGGCTGCAGTCCCCATCTGCAGTGATCTTTGAGCCCAGGAAAATAAAATCTGTCACTACCTCCATTTCTTCCCCATCTATTTGCCAGGAATTGGGAGGGCCGGATGCCATAATCTTAGTTTTCTTAATGTTGAGTTTCAAGCCAGCTTTTGCACTCTCCTTCTCCACTCGCATCAAGAGGCTCTTTAGTTCCTCTTCGCTTTCTGCCATTAGAGTGATATTGTCTGCATATCTGAGGTTGTTGATATTTCTCCTGGCAATCTTAATTCCAACTTTTGATTCATCTAGCCCTGCCTTTCTCATGACATGCTCTGCATATAAGTTAAATAGGCAGGGCGACAGTATACAGCCTTGCCAGATTCCTTTCCCAATTTTGAACCAATCAGTGGTTCCGTGTCCAGTTCTCACTGTTGCTTCTTGACCTGCATATAGGTTTCTCAAGAGACAAATAAGATGGTCTGGTACTCCCATCTCTTTAAGAACTTGCCACAATTTGTTGTGATCCACACAATCAAAGGCTTTAGCATAGTCAATGAAGCAGAAGTAGATGTTTTTCTGAAACTCCCTAACTTTCTCCGTGATCCAGAGAATGTTGGCAATTTGATCTTTAGTTCCTCTGCCTCTTCTAAATCCTCCCTGTACTTCTGGTAGTTCTCGATCAACATACTGCTGGAGCCTAGCTTGTAGGATTTTAAGCATAATTTTACTAGCATATGAAACAAGTGCAATGGTGCAATAGTTTGAACATTCTTTGGCATTGCCTTTCTTTGGAATTGGAATGTAAACTGACCTTTTCCAATCCGGTGGCCACTGTTGAGTTTTCCAAATTTGCTGGCAAATTGAGTGTAGTACTTTTACTGCATCATCTTTTAAGATTTTGAATAGCTCAGCAGGAATACTGTCACCACCACTAGCTTTGTTGTTGCTCAGATTTCCTAAGGCCCATTTGACTTCACATTCGAGAAAGTCAGGCTCAAGATCAGAGACCACCCCATCATGGTTATCAGGGATGTTAATCTCATTCTTCTATAGTTCTCCTGAGTAATTTTGCCACCTCTTCTTAATCTCTTCTGCCTCTGTTAGGTCCTTGCCATTTTGGTCCTTTATTATGCCCATCTTTGCATGAAACTTTCCCTTCATATCTCCAATTTTCTTGAAGAGATCTCTGGTCCTCCCTATTCTATTGTTTTCTTCTATTTCTTTGCACTGTTCATTTAAGAAGGTATTCTTATGTCTTCTAGCTATTCTTTGGAATTCTTCATTCAATTGGTGTATCCTTCTCTTTCTCCCTTGCCTTTAGCTTCCCTTCTTTCCTCAGCTATTTGCAAAGCTTCCTCAGACAGCCATTTTACTTTCTTGCATTTCTTTTTCATTTGGATCGTTTTAGTTGCTACCTCTTGTACAATGTTGTGAACCTCTGTCCATAGTTCTTCAGGCACTCTGGCTATCAGATCTAATTCCTTAAATCTATTTGTCATCTCTACTGTATATTCATCAGGGATATGATTTAGTTCATACCTGAGTGGCCTAGTTCTTTTCCCTACTTTTTTAAATTTAAACCTAAATTTTGCAACGAGAAGCTCATGATCTGAGCCACAGTCAGCTCCTGGTCTTGTTTTTACTGACCGTATAGAACTTCTCCATCTTTGGCTGCAGAGCACATAGTCAATCTGATTTCTGTGTGGACCGACTGGTGATGTCCATGTGTAGAGTCATCTCTTGGGTTGTTGGAAAAGAGTGTTTGCTATGACTATCGTATTCTCTTGACAAAATTCTATCATGCTATCTGTGCTTCATTTTGTACTCCAAGGCCAAACTTGCCTGTTTTTCTGGTTATCTTTTGGCTTCCTACTTTAGCATTCCAATTCTCCATGATGATAAGGACATCATTTTTGATGTTAATTCCATAAGGTGCTGTAGGGCTTCATAGAACCGATCAATTTCATCCTCTTCAGCACCAGTGGTTGGGGCATAGACTTGGATTACTGTGGTGTTGAATGGTTTGCCTTGGATTTGAACTGAGATCATTCTGTCATTTTGGGGATTGTATCCTAGTATTGCTTTTCCTACTCTTTTATTGATTAGGAAGGCTGCTCCATTTCTCCTGAGGGATTCTTGCCCTCAGTAGTATACCTGATTGTCATCTAAATTAAATTCACCCATTCCTGTCCATTTTAGTTTGCTGATTCCTAAGATGTCGATGTTCAGTCTTGTCATCTCTTATTTGACCACGTCCAGCTTGCCTTGATTCATGGATCTTACATTCCAGGTTCCTATGGAAAAAAAAATCTTTACAGCATTGGACTTCCCTTTCACAACCAGATGCATTCACAGCTGAGCGTCCTTTCGGCTTTGGCCCAGTCGCTTCACTCTTTCTCGTGCTACTAGTATTAGCCCTCTGCTTTTCCCCACTAGCATATTGGACACCTTCCGACCTGAGGGGCTCATCTTCCAGCGTCATATCTTTTTTCCTTTTGGTACTGTCCATGGGGTTTTCATGGCAAAGATACTGGAGTGGGTTGCCATTTCCTTCTCCAGTGGATCACATTTTGTCAGAAGTCTCTGCTATGACCTGTTCATCTTGGGTGGCCCTGCATGGCATAGCTCATAGCTTCATTGAGTTACGCAAGCCCCTTCACCATGACAAAGCAGTAATCCATGAAGGGGATGTTCTGACTACTTATGATTCAATATCAGTAACTTAGAATTCTTCTGTTTGTTCCTGTTCATTCTGGCATGAACTTCCTCATTGGTCATGTTGTACTATGAATGATTCAGTCCGGCATGAATTTTCATTCAAGTGACAATTAATTGTGTGATCATTGCATATGTTCACAAAAGGTTGCTTTCAGTTCAAACATGGAAATTCTTAGGGTTAGTGAAGTTCTTATGTTTTTCTATATTTTGTCTCACAGCTGTCACCATGTCATTCCAACTTGTTTGGAGGCTTTCAATGTATTGATTTTCTATTATGTAAATCAATTTATAGAAATGAGAATTGATGAAAACTAAACTATATCCTGTTGATTGTCCTTGGGAAGGTGAATTTGCCCTCATCTGATTTTTTAATTGCTGGCTAGACCAATTTATCGAAGAAGAATTGTGGTTGTGGAAACTCCCTAGTAAAACTGGCTACTATTCATTCCTCATATTTTTCAAATCTGTAAGTATTTACAGCAGAAAGCAAAAGAAGGAACAAGGGCTGCTTACAGATATCCAAGCAGGAAGCCCAGGTGATTTTTTTCCCCCTCCAATGATTCTTTCTGCAGTAAATACCTGATTAATATTGGCAGAATGTTCTGCTTTTATGGAAGTCTGGAAATGATTGTTACCTATCCTTGCTTCTCTTGTATTCCTCTTTCCCCAGTAACTCCCCAGTATTTCTAGATATTTGCATTTGTAATTTTTTTAAAGGAAATTTTCCATTGAACCATTTTCCAAATAATAACCATTAGTTAAGTTATGTATTCCTAAACAAAATGTTCCTCAGTAACTTTAATCTTTGCAAATACTTACAGAATATTTTCTTAGGATTTCACTGCTCCATATGGCCTTTATTCCATACTAACTTATCTGAAGATAAAGCAAGCTCATTGGTATAGGAATTTCTATAGGGGTGGGGAAAAGGGGATTCAAAGTGACCAAATGCCTTTCAAACAGTTCATATATCTGTTTAGCTGTGGGAAAAATAAAGCTAATTTGGTATGTCAAGCATGCTATCTAATGAATTCTGGGAGCTGAAGTCCACAGATCTTATGGTTGCTAATTTTAAAAACAATGGGTTAGCACAATGCTGAATTGTAAGAAAAGCAAATCAGAATGTGGTTTCAGATAGATTTTGGACTGGACATTCATTAAAGTATCGTTTATTGAGAGAAATGATCTATGAAGTAAGTTGAAAAATCTGAATCTATCATAGCATGAATATTGCTTTCGACAGAACACCTCTATATTGCTATTCTGGAAGAAAAAGGAGACAATATTTTGTAGACAGGATTCTTTTGTTATATATCACTACAATCCCACATAATTAAAAAATAAATAATTACCATATTTTTTGGAGTATAAGACGCACCGGAGTATAAGACGCACCTACCTTTTTTGGTTGTTTTTTTTAAATTTTTTTTTTAAAATTTTTTAGACAAACACACATACAAACATACAATGTATTTTCTTTGAACAGAGTATTTGGCTGGTTCACAAATTTAAACAGTGTTTAGTCATTTCAATTAAATTTATAATTTCCATATTTCCTTTTTGCCATATTTATTCCTCATCTCTTTTTTTTTTTAAAAAAAAAACAAATTTACCCTTCATTCTCATCTCTAATCTTAATCAAATTCAATTTTTCCCTTCTATTCTATATTATACCCCTTCCCATTGTCATCTATTTTTATATCCATTCTCACATTGGTTAATTATGTAATATTACAATTGTTTAATACAAATTCAACATTTTTATATAAATCAATTAGTTATATAACTATCTTTTTTGTATATTGATCAATATGAACATGAATATTCCAATTATTTCCATGTAATCCAATTTCTTACAAATCAATTAATTATATTTACCAATAATAATAAACCAAATAATTTCCCCCATATATTCCTCCAAACCACAACTTAACCATTTCTGCTTTCAACACAATATACAATTAATAGTATCTCAGTTATTACAATTCCCTAGTTAAATAGAGCTTTCCCCTTATGTTACTCATTTTCACATCTTAAACTCTCCCAATAACCCAAAGTTTTGCCCATATAGAAAAATATTCCAATTATTATTCATTTCATTTTTACAATCATGATTTCCCATTTATTTCTTACTACTATTCATATTTCAATTCTAAATATGTATAACAACTTTCTCTTTCATTTCTTTTCCTTTTTTTCCTTTCCCATATTTCTTTTTGCCTTTTTTCTTTTGTGTTTTAAAATCTTGAACTCTCCTCCTTTGCCCTAAATTTCCCATTGTTTGCACCTATCTTTTTTGGTGAGGAAAAAGAAATCTCTCTCTGCCTCATTTTGCCACATTGGAGCAAAGAGCCTGCTTTACTTTCAGTTTCGTTTTTCAGCATAGCTAGGGGAAAAAAAATCTGCTCCAGCACTCTGTAGCAAGCAGCAGAGCCCTGTGGAGAACAGCCGAGAGCAAATCAGCTGAGAGTCGGGAGGCTGATCTAATCAATTTGTGCTAATTAATCTATGCTGAAGCTGAAAGGAGCTGTTTTTTCTTGCTGTTTGCTTGCAAGGAGGTAACTGCTGGAGACACAGGCCAAAGGGTGGGAGCCAGTGGGTGGGCAGGGCTACATTTGGTGTATAAGACGCACCTAAATTTTCACCCCCTTTTGGGAGGTAAAAAGGTGCGTCTTATACTCCGAAAAATATGGTATGTTTCATGTTATTTAGCCACATTCAATTATTTGGGCCATTTTTTTTTCCTACTGAAAAATAACTTGGATAAATACGTACACTTGAAAATTGTATGCAGAAACTTATATAATAGAAACAGTTATAAAAAATTATACAAATAGCCCTGCAAACTTTTTCTGCAAGATTTATAAAATACAATGCCAAAAAGATTAAAAGATTAGCTACAATAAAATGAATAAGATCATCCATTCCTGATCTAAATTTGCTATTCCTGGCCTAAGCACACCACTTGTGTCTAGTTTATTTCAGTTAAATTTCCTCTACCTAGAACAACAGATTTATTAAATAGACAGTTTATAAAACTTTACTATATACTGTATATAAATAAAAAAAACTATTGTACTGCTAGAGTTAAGAGTACATGATGAACACATTAGTCCTGCAGTTCAGCATTATATGATTTGTTTGTACCAAGAAAATTGGGTTTATTTCATTTCCCTACAGATTTCCTAGAAATGAAAATCTGTTAATACCTTCATTATTATTATTATTATTTACTATACAGGGCTGAATTGTAGACTAAACAAGAATGTATAATACTTCTTCGACAAATACTACCATTCTCCAGGGTAAAAAAAATAAGTAGAAAACCAAGTTTATTTAAAGGGAAAATTGGTCTTTTTCACTGCAATGTGGAATTGTAGTCCAGTTGTCAAACCTCATACTATATTTTCTTAAAACAACAAACCCACCAACCCTAGGACTATTGCTGGTGATGGTTTGGCTTTGCCCAATATCTTAGATAAATTATCCCCAGATAAAATGAGCCATGGTGGTACAGTGGTTAGAGTGCAATACTGCAGGCTACTTTTGCTGACTGCTGGCTGCCTGCAATTTGGCAGTTCAAATCTCACTAGGCTCAAGGTTGACTCAGCCTTCCATCCGTCTGAGGTGGGTAAAATGAGGACCCAAATTGTTGAGGGCAATATGATGACTCTTAGAGAGGGCTGTAAACAGTGTGGGACTCAAATAATTTAACAACCGGTTCTCTGCCCTAATGATTTCTTCCAACAACCAGCTCACCAAACTGTTCAGAAAGTTAACAACTACTGGTTCTCCCGAAGGGGTGCAAACTGGCTGAATCCAACCACTGGCTGTAAAGCACTGAAAAGTGGTATATAAGTCTATTGCTAAAAATCAAGGTTATTAATTTGAATTAATAAAATGATGTCCACTTCAACTGGAAAAATAGGTAAGGATACTTGGTGACTCCATATACTGTATTTCAAGTGTGGGTGTGCCTTCAAGGCAGTGATGACTCCTGGTGATTGCTTAAAGTAGTCCTTGCAGTTTTCTTGGCAAGGTTTTTCAGAAGCGGTTTGCCATTGCCTATTTCCTAGGGCTGAGAGAGAATGACTGGCTCAAGATCACCCAGCTGACTTTGTACCTAAAGTGGGACTGAACTCAGAGACTCCAGTTTGTAGCCTGGTGTCTTAACTATTATACCAAACTGGTTCTCCAAATAATAGGTATCAAATTTTAAGAAGAATTAAGCGTTTGGGGTCAAAGAGCTCTGATCAGCACAACCCCCAGTTTGTTTTAAATCACAGAAAATATAAACTGCCAGTGTAAAGAAGAGTAAATATGTCCAGTTTAATGAAAAGAAGGACTAGGGGTGACATGATAGCAAAGTTCCAATAGCTCAGGGGTTGCCACAAAGAAGAGGGAGTCAAGCTATTCTCCAAAGGACCTGAAGGCAAGACAAGAAGCAATGAATGGAAACTGATTAAGGAGAGAAGCAACCTAGAACTAAGGAGAAATTTTTTGACAGTTAGAACAATTAATCAATGGAACAACTTTGTCAGATGTAAATGCCTTATTCTCTAATGTGTAAATAGTATATGAATGGGGTATCAGGGGTTAACTTATTCTTCACTTCTTAATGTATTCATAATTCACCACTCCCACTTATAGCTCCACCCATTGTATATATAAGGAGCCACCTACACCCTTTTCCTTGCTTCTATCTGTGAATATTCAGTGAATATAGAATGCCTATTGTAAATAAAAGGAAGTATATTTAAACCTTTAACTCTCACTAATTTTATTGAGTCTGATCCTGAAAATATTGCAACAAGCTGGTAGCAGAGGATGGTTAATTGACTCAATAAAAAAACTTAAAAAATGTCTAAGAAAGATAGGCCCAACACCAGGGCCTACAGCAAAGAAATGGAAACAGAACAAGAAATAATCAACGAATACACAAACGCAATTTCGAGAGAATCCGAAGAATACACCACTGAAGACGAAGAAATAATAGACGAAAATGATGACCAGGAGGAAATCGAAATAGAGAATAACGAACTCAGGTCAGAGATATTAAAACTATTAAAAAGCCAGAAGAATGATGAAAGCCTCATCGCGAACCTCCAAGAAATGCTGAAGAACAGCGGAGCAGCGAGAGAGAAAAACATCACTAATGAGAAGTCTAAAGACCCAAAAATAGTGAGTGATATGACTGCAGAGAAAGTCATTACGAAGAAGAAAAACAGTGATCCCGCGCGAAATTTTGAATGGCAGCCATCTTGGTTTCAACAGGCCTCCAAGGTGAGCGAAGCAGAGCCAATCAAAATGCTCAATTCAAAATTTCTGGCGCGAAAAACGTTATCAGACAACGAAAATGAAAAAGAAGATTCGAACTCCTCAGAAGAATCAGAATCAGAAAGTGAAGATGACTCAACAAAATCCCAAATAAAATCAGCAATGAAAACACTTTTTGCTGCATTTGGGCCAAAACTAAAAATTACCAAAGAGCCACCGAAGAAGCGAGCGAGCAAGCCGATACCTCAAGACCTGCCCGCTCCCATCCTGACTTCGAAAGCGACGATGCCCGAACCCAGAGAGCCTTGTCGATTCCGCCCTACACCACAGACCGAAGCAAGTGCCAACGCCCCCAAAAGAAAAAGAAGAGCAGCCGCCGTCGTCAGAACTCCCAAGGTCGAACCAGAGACTGACTCGTCTGAAGCAGAGCAGAGCGAGCGAGCCGCAATGGAGAGAACCTTCCACGACGACTCCAAAGAAGAAATGGACAACGCGCATGCGCGAAACTACGCAGACGGTCCGGGAAGACATGAACTGGCGAGAGAACCACGCAGACTCGTTGCGAGCATCCCCATGCCGTTTTGCAATTTTCTACACTTGCAAGACCACGGACTACCTCAGGTCGTAAGTAATGGACAAAATAATGTCAGAAATTTACCCAGTGACTTCCCAAAACTAAGGGTTGATGGCATTAATTTGCAAGAATGGTATCAACAGCTCCAGGTTGTCTTTATGAAGGAAAATTTACTATTTTTTATCACTAGTCCCCCAAAAAGACCTTGGACTTTAAAAATAGATTGTTTACACCATAGAGCATTTTTCTTAATAATATCTAGTGTGTCTCCTGCAATGTATCATAGCATCAAACCTAATCTGACTGTTTCAGAAATTATTCAATGCATGTTTAATTTGTTTCACAGCGATAGTGTGGCTACCACCACAAGAATGTCTAAGGATTTCTTTTCATCTAGAGTGAAACCAGGGGTTTCCATAAGTGAGCATTTAATATCTTTAAACAAAATAAGAGCTGAGCTGCATTTGAGGGGGGAGGTGATTTCAGACCAAACAATGAAAAGTGTTATTATCAACTCACTTGATTCATCATGGGACAGTTTTATGTCACATTTAGACACTATCAATCTAGGATATTTATCCATAGAAAGTTTATCCAATAAATTGATAGCAGAAGACAATTCAAGAAGAAATCGTTCTAGCAATCACACAGAACACAAACCTTATAGGAAAGTAGCTTTCCAAGAAAAATATAATGAAACATTCAAATGTCACAATTGTGGATCCAGGGAACACAATAGAAGAGATTGTCCCAAAATTTCAAAGGAAAGACATAGGTCAGAATATAGGAACAAATACAATTATAGACAGTCTTCCATAGATAGACATAGATATAGAAGCCCACCAAATTACAAAGAGAATAGAGGGGGCAGAGATAATTCAAAGGATAGAAAATCTGGTTCACTGAATGGATTAAATAAACAAGACAACACTAAAATACAGCAAAATGAGAACAATAATTGGCTTATTGATTCTGGAGCAACTAATCACACCACTAATAACAAAAATATATTGTCTTCATTTACAGAAGATAAATTTGTAATAAAGGTAGCTAACCAAGAAAAGGTTCAAGTATTAGGCAGAGGAAATGTAACCTTGCCTGGTCTAGGAAAAATAGAGGGGGTATTGTTAATACCTGAAATACCTCATAACATACTAAGTGCCATAAAACTAAGTAGAGATTCTGACATTAATATAGTTTTCTCAAAGGGAAAAGCGACTTTGGAGAAGAATAAAATAAATATAGGCACTGTGATGATTAAAGGAGGCCTACCTTATCTGATAACGAAGGAAAAATGGTTGCATAACATTGATTCAAATATGGAAGATTGTATTGAAGCAGATGATGAAAATATTAGTAACAGTGACAATGATGAATGTAAAATATCTCATGATCACGCAGATGCACACAATGAAAAAAAACCAAAAATAGGTAAACCAATTCATGATGAGTGTGCTCACATCTTACATAGGAAGTTAGGACATGCCAGTTTTCCTGTAGTACAAAAAATGACTGAACACGCAGAAGGTGTCAAAATAAAAAATTGTGAAAACTATTTGGAATGCTCAGTATGTAAATCTACAAAACTAAAAACTAGTCCCAGGCCAAGAAAATCTACTAGATCAACTAACAAAATTTTTGACTTAGTACACATGGACTTAGTTGGCCCATTAACTCCATCAATCACCTATAGAAAACGTTACTTCCTGACAATAGTAGACGATTATAGCCGTTATGGGTTTGTTTATACATTAAAACACAAAGATGAAACCTTTCAAAAATTTAAGGAATTTTACAAAGGCATAGAAACACAACACAATATCAGAATAAAACAAATTATGACAGATAGGGGATGTGAATTCATGTCTAAAGAATTCTCCCAATGGTTAAAGGATAGAGGAATGTTACATTACACGTCTAGTCCATTTTCTGCGTTTCAGAACGGGATTGTAGAGAGAAAGAATTCCACATTACAAACCATGATTAGATGCACATTGAAGGATGCTGGCTTAAGCAAACAATTTTGGTCAGAAGCCTTACATTATTCAAATTACACACAAAATAGAACCTGGTCCAGTATTGTAAATAAGACACCATATGAAGTAATGTATAATAGGAAACCAAAATTAGCACACATGCACATATTTGGAGTCACTGCAGACGTACACATACCTAAGCAGTTGAGAAGAAAGGGAGAAAACGTATCCAGAAGACTCAGATTTATGGGATATGAAACTGGCACCAAAGGGTACAGATTCATTGATAATAATAACAAATTTATAGTTTCCAGAACAGCTGTGTTCCATGAACAGGCCAACTGGTCTAAATTACATCTTAATGAAATATTTCCAAATAAATGTAAAGATACAAAATCTCATGAGAAAGGGACCATAGAAAAACAGGATATCAACAAATATAAAAGCAAAACCAAAACTTGGACAAATAGCCAACACAAAATAAAGACAGACACACTAACAAAAAAAGAAGCAAGATATTTGCATGATAACAATAGCAAACCTGAAAGAGTCATTAGAAACAACAGAAATCAAATGCCAAATAAATACAGAGATTACATAATGCATATGGATGGTGAGCCAATAACACCTAATACTTATGAGGAAGTGTTAAAACTCCCTTGTGAAGAAAAAGAAAAATGGGAATTAGCTATGAAAAAAGAGATGGAAAGTTTACAAGGATTAAATGTATTTACACCTGCAATTGCACCTAAAGATAAAACAATTATTGGTACCAGGTGGATATATAAAATTAAGAACTTAGAAGGAGGCAATACTCTATATAAAGCTAGATTAGTTGCACAAGGTTATGCACAGAAATATCCGGAGGACTATACTGACACGTATTCCCCCACTGTAAGAACAGAGAGTGTCAAAACAGCTCTAGTGGTAGCATCAGCACTCAATCTTGATGTATTTCAATATGACATACAGACTGCGTATCTACACGCAAAACTAGATAAGGAAATATACGTAAGAGCACCTCACAGTCAATACACCAACAAAAATGAAATTTGGCTGTTGAACAAGAGTTTATACGGATTAAAACAATCTGGTAAAAGATGGTATGATTGTCTAGTAAAAGTACTTAAGACCATGGATTTCAACGCTACCACTGCTGATAACTGTTTCTTTGTCAAAAAGGGTGATGATCACATTGAATTTGTGTTGATTTATGTAGATGACATTTTATATATAGGAAAACACAAAGAGAGAAGAGAAACTTTTGTAAATAAGTTAAATGAACATTTCTCGTTGAAATCTCTAGGTAAAGTGAACAAATATCTTGGTGTTCAAATTAATAAGACTAGAAGGGGATTCAAACTTACTCAGAGAGATAAGATTATAGAACTTTTAAATAAATGCAATTTAAACAATGCCAAACCCTGTGATACTCCTATGCAAACTGATTTTCTTACAAATACTGATGAATCTTCCCCTGAATTCAAGGATAACACGTTTTATAGATCAATCATAGGTTCACTTCTTTATATATCTAATTGGACTAGACCAGATATCGCCTTACCACTCAATTTATTATCCAGACACGTCAGCAAACCAACAATGTATCACTGGGAAGCTGTTAAAAGAATTTTAAGATATCTGAAAAGTACACTAGATTTTTGCTTAGTATTAGAACCTAGTGATAATAAAGAACCAAAGCTTGCATGTTATGCAGATGCGGACTGGGCTGGAGACACATCATGCAGAAAAAGTACATCTGGTTATATTTTTCTCTTAAATGACTGTCCAGTTTACTGGTATACTGGTAAACAAGAACTAGTAGCCACTTCAACGACAGAAGCGGAATATGTTTGTTTATCCAAAGCTGCAAATAACCTTGTATGGTTTAATGATTTAATTTCAGATGTTTGGAAAAAACCTGCTTTGCCTTTTGTTATGCATGAAGACAATAAAGCAGCCATTGAAATATCTAGATCTGATGCCATTGGACAAAGGTCCAGGCATATAGATATAAAATTTAAACATGTGAGGCAATTATCTCAGGATGGATTTATTAAAGCAGTGCATTGTGATACTTCAGAACAATTAGCTGACATATTGACAAAGCCTTTACCTTCTAAGCAACACAAATATTTAACATCTAAATTGTATGTCTTGTATTGTCCTGAATCTGAATGTAATTGGTGTTGTATAACGAATCGGCATTTAGAGGGGGATTTGTCAGATGTAAATGCCTTATTCTCTAATGTGTAAATAGTACATGAATGGGGTATCAGGGGTTAACTTATTCTTCACTTCTTAATGTATTCATAATTCACCACTCCCACTTATAGCTCCACCCATTGTATATATAAGGAGCCACCTACACCCTTTTCCTTGCTTCTATCTGTGAATATTCAGTGAATATAGAATGCCTATTGTAAATAAAAGGAAGTATATTTAAACCTTTAACTCTCACTAATTTTATTGAGTCTGATCCTGAAAATATTGCAACAAACTTGCCTCCAGAAGTTGTGAATTCTCCAACACTGGAAGTTTTTAAGAAGAGATTAGACAACCATTTGTCTGAAATGGTATAAGGTTTCCTGCCTGAGCAGGAGACTGGATTAGAAGACAGCGGTGAAATACACCTACCTTCGCTACCGGTTCGGAAATGTGAGCGTGCACACTCACACTCGCTACGCCCTTGCGCACCTCTTCTGCACATGCACAGAGGGTCAAAAATGGGATGTAATGACATCCTGATGGGTGGGTTAAGTCTCCCACCGCCAGCCCTACCAGTTCATGTGAGCTGGATAGATCCGGCCAGATTTCACCGCTAGAAAACCTCCAAGGTCCCTTCCAATTCATTCTATTCTATTCTATTCTATTCTATTCTATTCTATTCTATTCTATTCTATTCTATTCTATTCTATTCTATTCTATCCTAGGTAAACCCATCCACAATCGCCACCATATCTGCCTACTATATAATGAAATTTGATTCTGTCTGATTGGCCAAAGCTTGTTTATTTTCAAATAATTATTGGAACTATTTAATTTAGTAATCTGTTGTGCAGGCATAATCCTTGCAGTTGCTGAAGAAGAAACTTATGGTATAATAGAGATTTGCCCATTTCCTTCTGTTCAAATGCCTGATATGTAACATCCATATAGAACCAAGAACTGAGCTTGATTCAAGAAAGCATTTATCTTTATTAATTTGATGACAAAATAAATAAAAAATATTGTCATTGGATATGGACTCAATTTACAAAACTTGAGATATGTAAACATGCACACAGTTTAACTCTAATCCTTTTCATTGGCCAATTTTAGCCCTTTTTATTTAACTGGCCTTTTAAACACTTTTCATATTTTCTGCTCCTGTGTTAACTATTATCTTTTGTTTTGAGGTAATTTTTGTTTTTCTAAAGGTTGAATACTTTAGTATTTTATGTTAGTTTGATTTCTATGGAGGCCTCTTGTTTAAAAACTAGATGTAAACAATAAAATCAGGAATTTTCTGACTATTGAACTCATTAAGTGCTTACCCCGATTCACCAAATAATTCCTGTGGTATGTCACTTGATTTTATTTTATTTTATTTTATTGAACTTTGATACCGCCCTTCTCCCAAAGGACTCAGGGTGGTGTACAGCTATATTAAAACACATATAAACTCACAAAAATTAAAAACAATTTAAAACGAATATATAAAATTTGGCCCAACAAACACCCAATTTAAAATTCATATTAAGCCAGCCCGGCCTGTTGGAACAAAAGAGTCTTAAGGGTGCGGCGAAAGGTATGCAGGTCGGGGATCATACGAACCTCTAGGGGCAGCTCATTCCAGAGGGCTGGTGCCCCCACAGAGAAGGCTCTTCCCCTGGGTGTCGCCAGTCGACATTGTTTAGCCGATGGCACCCTGAGGAGCCCCTCTCTGTGGGAGCGTATTGGCTGGTGGGAGGCTATCAGTGGCAGAAGGCGATCTCGTATATACTTTCTATTTCTATGAGCCTTTTTTTAAAAAGTCACATTCCAATACATATTACTCTTTCTATGGGATCCTTAAAGTTTCCTTCCATTTTAAAAGTTTGGCACAAAAAGTCAAATAATAACTTATTTTCTGTTTGTTGATGAACCTGAATTTTCTTATCTGATGTTTACAATGCAGGAAAACATTTTTAACCCTGTGTAGAGACAGAGGAACAAAACATTTTGGAAAGGGAGTATTTTTTTCCCCTGTTGGTATAATTTACTTGAGCCAATATTATTTCTTTGTTTTCCTGTTATCAAATTTTTCTCGAGGGGTGGCATCTGTCCTCTTTATCTAGTGTACATCTCTTTATTTCTGATAGAGGTATTAAAGGGGCTGTTTATACAAGAAACCCTTCAAACCAATCATAAATCTCTGATATAAATTAAACATGCTTAGGACAGCATTGTTTGTTCAACTACTTTCTTCAGGCAGCTTATAAAACAGACTGTTACACTAGTTCTCTTTTTCTAGTGGATATAAAAAAATAAAGATGAACACTGCAGGTCAAGGGCATTAATGTGACTGAAAAGTTAGTTATAAAACTGAATACCCAAAGGGTTTTATATTATGGGGACTGTATTATGATATTTGGATTCCAAGAAGAGTCTAAGTATTTAATTGTTTTGATATTTCAAGAAGTGATTGAGAAGAAAAATACTTAACTGTTGATGTGTGGTGTTGCAGATTAATAAATGGAAGAAAAATAATAAATCAGTGATAACTTAGGGAATAAATGTAGGTAGTCAATAGTCCTTGACTCAACAACACCACTAAATAATAGATTCTAAAAGAAAATATGTGACTTTTCATAAATCTTTGACTTTAGGTTATTTACTAATTTGCTGAAATTAATTCAGATTGCCAGAGGGATATTGAATAATACATAGCATAGTAATTTGCATTATTTTTTGACATATTTTACCTACATAATCAGAAATGTTTTAATTATTTCTTTTTTTATTTTATTTTGAGCAAGCATGTTTTAGTTCTAAATATATTGGTAAATAAAATCATATATTTTTTTCTTAAGAAATAACTGAAAAAAGGTAAACACTAATCTATTCATAGCAATATGGAAACATGTATTTATTTACAAGTAATTGGTACAAGAATGAGTTCAATAGTCATACCAAAAGCTAATTATTAATTACAGCTTTCTTCATGTGGGTATTTTCTAGATGTGTTGGACTGAGGTTCATACTCTAGCCAAATAGCACAGCTGGTAAATGCCAGATGGGAAAAGTCTAAATTGAGTGATATATTTATATTTATCAATATAGGTTCAGTTTGAGGAAAAATGATAATTCTAAAGATACATCTCTCATGATAACCAATTTCCAGTTTGTTTATTCCTTTTAGTAAATACTAATTAGTTCTACCTGAAAGTCACTTCAAATTTTCCTATTATTGTTTATATTTTTCTTTATTATCATTACTGTTTGACTTATTATTAACAGGTTTTTGGTAATTTGCATGTGTAAATACCACTGAGATTACTCTAAACTATAATTAGGTATTGAAATGTTTCTTGAAAGGAAAAAAACCCTCCTCTTCTTCAGTCTGGGTGGAAATGCTTATGTATACAGGTAATCCTTAATGTACAATCATTCATTTACTAGAATAACATAATAATAGAGTTGGAAGGGTCCTTGGAGGTCTTCTAGTTCAACCCTTGCTCAGGCAGGAAACCTTATACCATTTCAGACAAATGGTTGTCCTGTCTCTTCTTAACATTTCCAGTATGGGAGTACCCACAACTTTTGGGGGCAAATTGTTCCACTGATTAATTGTTCTAACTGTCAGGAAATTTCTCTTTAGCTCTAGGTTGCTTCTTGTCCTGCCTTCAGGTGCTTTGGAGAGTAGGTTGACCCCCCTCTTCTTTGTGGCAGCCCCTTAGGGTTTAGGGCAGCGGTGAAATCCTCTGAAGTCCGGTTCTGTGAGTCTGCTACTGAGCGCGTGCTTTGCGCGTGCATGCACATCTGAGGCGCACCCTCACAGTGCTAAAAAAGGAACATTTTGAAGCCTTCAGAGCCTGCAAAGGTAAGTAGAACAGCTGTGGCATGCGATTTAGATTAGCTAGAAAGCGGGAAATCCGATGATTCTAGATAGTATAAATTGCGCGTCATAGCTGATCATCGCCCAGCTGATCGTCAGAAATACCAATTTGCCCAAACCGGTAGCATTTTTTACTAACCAGTAGCATTTCACCCCGGGTTTAGGGATATAGTCTTTGCATTTATAACGTAACCGTGTTCCCATGATCACATTATTGTGATCTGAGTTCTTGACAACTAGTTTGTACTTGGAACAATTGCAGCTCCTGCAATCATGTTTCTAAAGGTGACCTTTTCAGTCAACTTCCAACAAGTGAATAGAGAAGCTGGCAATGAAAGCTGCAGTCACCATGATGTTTCATTTAATGACCACACCACTTAACAATGAATTTTGCAATCTCAATTCTGGCTGTAAATCAAGGACTGCCTGTAGTTCTCTTTCTAGAAGAAGTTACCTTAGAATACTCTTAACTTTTTAAAAGTTTATCGGAGGAAAAAGCAGCTATGAATAGTGTACAGTGAAAGGGCAGGGGGAAAAAACAGAAGGGAACATTCTTCTGAGTTTGTGCAGAGAACAAAATGAAGTCCATCTTGGGTTGCTTTATTCCTTGCAACTTTCTGCAAAATGTTGAGAGAGTGGGGAGAGATGCTACATATTTGCTTCATATCTGTTGTTTCTACAAAAAGAGTTAGAGATTTTTATTACAGCAGAATAACCATTGATGTAATCCTCCTCATATTTAGTATCAGAAGTACAGCCAATTCCATTTCATGCATTACCATATATTCAACATGGAACAGTACTTTTATATTTAACCAACAAAAAATGATGGCAATTTATATTTCAGTCATATATTCAGTCAAAATGGATCATACTCAGAAATATTTTGTAAAGACAGTGTGTTCTACATGGAAATGTTTCTTTTTTTAAGGTATGTGGATGTCAATTCTCAAAATTTCCCTGCTACCATACTGCACTAAATGATCCACAGGAAGCAGCAACAGGAAAAGTTTGTTGGAACTAATTTTCAAGATTAAACTTTTCTTTTAGCTTCCCGCTTCTGAGCATAGTCAAGATTGTGTCACTTCCAGAAGCTGACAAAACAATACTTCTCACATAATTATAATTGCTTTCTATGCTCTAGAACACTTTCACTTTTTAAAGCTTAGTCTACAGAGGCTTGTTCAGAAAACATAAAATCTAATGTCATCAGTGTTTCTTTCTTTCCTGTCAAAGATAAAGTTCAAAGCTCTTAAAGTAATTGTAATAAGGGGCACTGAAAGCCATACTGAAAATGTCAGCAGAATTTTTGATATCTCTTCTGAAAAATGCATAAGCAAATTCAAACTTACTTAAATAAGCAAAATACTTTCAACTTTTGTGATTTAACATAACCTGTTCACTATTTGCATTACAAAAACTATTTGAAATACCCCATTTAATATAAGCCACAATAATAATAATAATAATAATAATAATAATAATAATAATAATAATAATAATAATATTGGAGAAATATTCTAAATTTGGACTGTCAAATTTCAGAATACTGTATGACATACATATTATATATATCTATATCTATCTATACACATACACATACATACACACACACACACACACACACCTCTGTCATGGATTTCTTTATAATTGAAATAGCACAATCCAACAAAATGAAAACTGTCACAGCAGATATAAGCAGGAATGCATAGGTTCCTGTTGAATTCCTTGTTCTCAATTAAAAAAGCTGTACAAAACTATTCATTTATAAATGTGATTTATTGAACACCTCAATCCTAGTGATTCTTGCTGTTAAAGCTAATAAATGAAAATAATCTAAAAAAAATATGGTAATTAGAATAGACGAAAGATTTTGAAAGAATTAGTGAACAAAAGACATGTGCTTTGAAAAGATCCACAGAAAGTCTGGGAATGAAGTTATCTGACAAAGATCATAACAAGGTGATCGCATACTGAAACACACAAGCACGCACAAATGTATGTTTCTGCCACAATTGAAGGTTAGAAGCAAATATAATTTTCCTCATGTCTACCTTGCATAAGAAAGGAAAATAAATAGCAACCCTGAAACCAACAGGACAATAAGTGGTTGGAAAAAAAAGGTTATGGTTTCAAATGTTAGTCGGCCATCTGTCAACAAAATGAGAGAAATTTGCATTTGTCTATGTACAGTTTCCTTCTAGAATGTCAATTTTTTACAGCTTTCTCTTTTGTAAACTCTCCCTAATATATGCACTTTGTATTCAGTTTTCCTTAATAAATTAATTTCTGTAAGCAATTTTTGTATGTTGAAGTGAAAATGGCAAAATTCAGAGTGATACACAATCTAAAACTGTTCTAATCAGCAAATCAAAGTATGCATACATAAATTAGCTTAAAATGTGCACCAAATGAAATTTTCCCATTTTCAGATTGAATCTGCTGGTTCTATCATTTATTTCAGAGAGCTGGCAAGAAGACTGAACTGAAAGGAGTTTCATCTAATAATCAACTTCAAAATTCTGATTGGAATATTAGAAAACATCCATGGAAGAATGTTTGCGAAGGAAAAAAATCTTCATTCTTGGAAATAAAAAATTACAAGGGATTCTTTAATATCTCTCGGACAGAGAAAAAATATCTACATATATCCAGGGTCTAGAATCATTTAAATGTATATTTGGACTTCTGTCTCATATTGGGTATATTTTCAAATTTAACACAGACATTTGCTGAATACTCCTAATTCAAATCAAGTCAGATAATTGTTCCTCGCATGTATCTGAACCATAATATTTTAGTTTAGGTTTGGACAAGTGAATTATGGACTGCAGAGCTTTCTCCTGAATACATATTGCACTGATAGCTCAAACTAACTCAGCATGACAAGTTTAGTTTTTTAACTTGACTATATATTTCAGAATGGCCAAATTGCTTGCTTTGTATGATCTCAAAGAAAGAGTGAATTCACACTGAGATGCTACTCAGATAAATATATAGAGGGCAGGGTACCCTGCCTATAAACCATCATAACATTTTGAAAAATCACTTTGATGTTTGACAGAGAGCCAATGGGGCTCTCTCCAGACACTTTCACCATGCTGAGGACACTTAATGTGAGCAAAATTTTGAAAACAGCATATTGTCCAATTGAAATTCTATATAGACTTTTCTGCCTTTCCCCCAACCATTTATAAAATAAAGCACAAAGATAGCAAAATGTAAGAATAAAAATTGGTCCTGATTTCTGACTGAATAGTCATTGGCTCCAACTAATAATATAAATCAGTAATATTCTTTCTATCTATTACTATCTCACTAAGAAAGGATTTTTAAAAACGACCATCAAAGCATTAGTATTACCTATATTATTATTAACATGCTCTGATGCTAAGGAGTTATACTCCCCCTCCCCACCTGAAAAGAAATCTGTTCCAAATGAAAAATACAAGCAGAGGAGAGGAGTTTTACTTTCAGTTTTACTTTCACGGCAGGAAGCAGCTGTCAGACTGCGATGCTATCTCAAAATTAAATGAATTTCCAAACTGCCAATCTTTAAGGAAATCTTTCTTTAATTGAGCACAGCCACTGGATCATGACTCCACGCGGACAAGACTGACCTTTTGCCTCCCAATCCCTCCCTTTCCGATCCCCAAATCTCTGCTTCTCATTGGCTGTCTTCCAAGTCATTCTTCAGAGTTCTTTTTCTCATCATTTCCCAGGAATGTGCCCCCTCCCCTCATTTCCATGACAACTCGACTTCAAAGGGATTTAGCAGGCAAAAGTTTCAGAGTTTATCTCTTGCTCTCCTCTGCTCTCTATGCCAGCGTTGAAACGCTGACATCAGCTTTAATACAGAACACTTGAGCTAAACCATGGCCAGGCTCCTTCCTGTCCCCTTCTTGCTCACACAGCAAATACTGTTTCACTTTCCAAACAGCCTTCTGATGCTAAGGAGTTCTACACCTCCTCCCCACCTTAAAAGAAATCTGTTCCAAATGCAAAACACAAGCAGAGGAGAAGGGTTTCACTTTCAGTTTTACTTTCACAGCAACAACCAGGGGATAGGATAGGGGAGGCTTCTGTGGGGCGAGGCTGAGGGAGAGAAGGGGATAGAGGAGGCTTCTATGGGCAAGGCTGAGGGAGAGAAGGGGATAGGATAGGGGAGCCTTCTGTGGGGCAAGGCTGAGGGAGAGAAGGGGAGAGGAGAGGCTGATCGTAACTACTCATTAATTGTCAAGCTGTAATTATCAATTTATCAAGCCCCCTTCACATGGTTTCATAGTGAAGCATGGGTATCCAGCTAGTGAAGAAATAAGAGGAAAGAAAAATACCAATAAAGGATAATATTTGTAGTTCAGGGTTGAAATGAGGGATCCTTCATGGTCTCTGAGTTTCGTTGTTTTCTTGCAGACATTTTATTACCCAAATTAGGTAACATCATCAATGTTAGTGATGTTGCTACCTAGTTTGGGTAATGAAATGTCTGCAAGAAAACAACCAAGCTCAGAGAGCACCAAGGACCCCTTTAAAAAAATACCACATTCATATTGGCAGATTGACTTACTATAGGTATTTTAACCAATTTCCTTGTATACATGATGTACAATGACAATAAAGGCTTTGAAATTAAACAGAGCAGCTTTATTTATTTATTTGCTTCCCATCTCATAGTTCAAGGTGAGTCTGAACTATAGGTCTCCGGTGTCTATTTCTTAGTCTGGTCTATATGTCAAGTACTACCATGGTATATTAGGACAAAGCAATATAAGCAATCCCTTTCCCACTTTTACTCATTCTTCTCAATAGAGGAAACTAACAAGCACAGCAATCAAGCCAATAGCACATTTAGATAGACCGATGGTTTTCATATCTGCCATGAAATCCATGAAATTCCATGAAATCTGAAATAAGCAATAAATTTATATACCGCTTCATAGTGCTTTACAGCCCTCTCTAAGTGGTTTACAGAGTCAGCATATTGCCCCAACAATTCAGATCCTCATTTTACCCACCTCAGAAGTTGGAAGGCTGAGTCAACCTTGAGCCTGGTGAGATTTGAACTGCCAAATTGCAGCCAGTTGGCAGTCAGCAGAAGTAGTCTGCAATACCTCATTCTAGTGCCACCATGGCCCTTCAATAAAAGAAGATTAGAAGAAATAAGATATCATTAGAAGCATCTCCAGGGAACATGATCTGAAATGTAGAGTGGTGAAAAATAAAAAATAACACAGCCTTTGGCTTTGTTCTGCCATACAAAATTGCTGCCCCACATCTACCCTCCTTTTGACTGGGCTAGGGTCTAGAACACAGACTTTGAAGAAGTTGCTCCAGCTGAACTTTAGAATATCAGCCTCAGGAAACACCAAGCTAGGAATATCCTGAGGCTGATCAAATATAGGTACCATTGGAACAGCCAGATGATGAAGCATGGTCCTCAATCAAGAGCAGAAAGCAGAACAAAAAAGTTCAATGATGCTCCTTGACAAGAAAGAAAAGTACTTTCTGAATTGTAGTTAGCTAGCTGATTTAAGAGGCAACTTGAAACAATGATCTGCCATTCCTGTGAATCCTGCTTGTGAAACTCTTGACCTTGGACTGGCTGACAAATATGATTTGGCTTTCTGAACTTTGAACTGGATTGGGTGTTCTTCTTTGCACTCCTGTTGAAAGTGGGACCGTCCAGGCAAGGTTTCTTTCCAAGAGAGTTTTTTGATTTACAATATTTTTCTCCTCTGCTGCTATCAGCTCAGCCTTGAATAAATTACTATTATCACCTAGCAACTATGTGTATGAGTTGGAAACCTGAAACAGGACACCTCCCAGGTTCCTCAGGCATTGGCTAGACTCCTGCCTTTTTCAGTTTTGGAAGAGATATCTCACTAACTCTTCACAAAATTTCTAGCTGGGTTGAAAGGTAAAGAATTGAAGATGCAGGTAACTTTCTACTGGGCCATGCCAATACTTGTGGAGCAGAGGCAAATGAAGAAAACTACCACTAAATACTCTTGATGATTTGGCCCATGGTCTTTTCTAAATTATCTTACTTCGCTTCCAACCAGCCATAACAACTACACTATGGAGCAAAAAGAAAAAAGAAAAAAAAAAGAAAAATTTGAAGGGAAAAAACCACCTTTGTCTGCCCTATTTTTATCTAACTAGAACATGACAGCCACTATATTGGCTATTGTTTATGAGCAATTTAAAGACTTTTAAAAATTAATATTATTTAAGAAAACACATGGATTTTTTCCCCTTCCTTTTGCATGGACATTCTGATGCAGCGTGGGCAGTCTGATTAAATAATCTTACTTTGACATATTTTTCCTCAAGCTTTATTCTCCTGTCATAGCAATATGACCCTAAATTATGCTACAAATTAAATTATTCCTTTTAGAAATCCTGTTGAACTAGGTGCTCTCGCCCTTTGGTCATCAAGCTACATATAATAGCTTTTCAATGCTAGTGTTAATTTAGATGAAGAGGTTCTCTGTCTCTCCGATGACTGTTAGTGTCAATCTATCCTATTACCTTAGCATATACTTTTATATCAAGTAAGCTGGTAATTATGTAAAGCAATTACTGAGCAGAATTTTGATTTCAGCATAACCTATTTTAGATTGTGGAGGCTGGGGAATGGTAAATTGTAATGAGTTAAAGACAAAGCATATGGCGAGATGGAGGAAACAGCAGGATGAAAAGCCACTTGAACACAGCATAAAACTTTATGCAATTAAAATGTGCAGACTTTAATATTCACTGCACAACCAGATCTAAAATATTTCAAATTTTGAAATACACTGTATTCCATAACAGCAATTGCCATTGCTCTCATATGGAATACATACACCAGGGCAGTGATGGAATTCAATTTTTTTTTTGCTACCTGTTCTGTGGGCGTGGCTTGGTGGGCGTGGCAGGGGAAGGATACTGCAAAATCCCCATTTCCTCCTCATTCCTGGGGGAAGGATATTGCAAAATCTCCATTCCCACCCCACTCTGGGGCCAGCCAGAGGTGGTATTTGCCAGTTCTCCGAACTACTCAAAATTTCTGCTACCGGTTCTCCAGAACCTGTCAGTATCTTCTGAATTTCACCCCTGCACCAGGGGTGTCAAACTCGCAATGTCACGTCGGCGTCACGTGATGTATCATGACTTTTTTTCCCTTTGCTAAACCGGGGGTGTGCATGGCCAGTATGTGTCGCATCCGGCCCACGGCCGCGAGTTTGGCACCCCTGACATACACTCACAAAATTTAAATGAGCATTCTAATACACACAAGAGAGAGAGAGAGAGAGACAGAGACAGAGACAGAGACAGAGACAGAGAGAGACACAGAATGAGAATGAGAATCTAAAGGGAATGTATGCTACAAGGGAAGGTTTTCCTGTTGAAGCATTCTATTTATTAGGGCTGTGCACATCTGGAAAATGGTTCAGAAGAATGGTTTTAGGCCTCCAACCTCTCTGCCAGTCACTTATTAGGCTACCTTTTTCCAGGCTTCTGCACAAATGTTTTAAAATAGATGCTACTGCTTTAAGATGTGCATTTATTTTAATGAGTATAGGTTTCTAAAATCAGCAACAAGAACATTTTTCCTTTCTTTTCGACTGATACTGGAGCCCGAAAAAAAGATAAGCTGTCCCAACAATAGCAGACAGGTGTTGGGTTTGCGTGCATAGCCCTCTTTTTATTACTGTCAAAATGAAGTCTGCTTTGACATATTGCATTATAACAATATTCAAAGTAAAATGAATCAGGGATGGAATTCTTCAACATGTTTGCCTACAATTGTTTGAGAACCTGGGAGAATGTTAGGCTTCATAATTACATGAAAGAGCATTATTTCTTCTTTTCATACCAATGTTAATTTATGGATGGGTACAAGTATTAAAAGCTACCGATTTTTTTCCCTCTCTTTTCTTCCTAGTGTTTTCCTGCAAGTTGAAGGTCTGCTTTTTTCAGATCAACTTGGTCATCCTGGTTTCTGGCCTTGTGCCTTAATCATTGGACTCTTAAAGCTGGCTCTATTATTATTATTATTATTATTATTATTATTATTATTATTATTATTATTATTATTGATTTATATGCCGCCCTTCTCCGGAGATTCAGGGCGGCTTACAATGTACTAAGCAATAGCCTTCATCCTTTTTGTATATTTATACAAAGTCAGCTTATTGCCCCCACAACCGGGTCCTCAATTTACCTACCTTAGAAAGGATGGAAGGCTGA
Source organism: Pituophis catenifer annectens (assembly GCF_029215685.1). NCBI lineage: Eukaryota > Metazoa > Chordata > Lepidosauria > Squamata > Colubridae > Pituophis > Pituophis catenifer. Next base: position 56,323,139 of record NW_027256883.1, on the reverse strand, counting down.
GTCAACCTTGAGCCTGGCGAGATTCGAACCTGCAGTAATTGCAGGTAGCTGGTCTTAATAACAGGGTGCTTTAAACCACTGTACTACCAAGGCTCTTTAAGTGGCAATCTACAGTATTAGCTACAAATTCTGCATATCTCTCATTTTTATTTGTTGTGAATCTCTTTCATAGAAGAAAGCCGTGAAAAGATCCTATTTTTAGGTCTAATGTAGTAATTGGGAGCAGTTGCAGGAGACAACTCATTGTTTTACTTAGACCTATCTTTTTCTTTGGTTAAACCATGTTTGTCACTTTTTTTAAAAAAAATAGATCAATGATGAGGGTGACTTTTCCACATTGAGTGGATTTTCCACCTTCAAGTGGATAATATGGTTAAGATTGAAATAGCTGACAAATTCAGATAAAAGTGTGCGTGCTGGTATTACAGTATTTTAAAATTTGGATTGAGACAGACCAGATGCAGAAGAATCATCTTTATGTTTCATGACAGATGGCAGTTTCCTCAGCATGTTTTTGTGGAGGGTGGTTTTTTTTTTTAATGGAAAAAGCAAATGAGTGATGATGGAGATATTCATGGGCATAACATACTGAGCAAAACTATCAGGAATTGCTGTACCTATTAACAAACCTAAATTTATTTTTATGAGAGGTGATTCAAACCCTTGCCCCCAGTCTGGTAGAGTCCTAATAAATTTGACAGCAAATTTATTAATATATTTTTCTTTCTTCCACAATTCAGATATTCAGACAATCACAATTCAGATATTTTGCCACATATGCAACAAAAAATTCCTTGCAGAGTTGGTCTTACCACCCTTAAAGCCATTCTAACAAGGCCTAAAAGAGTGGACTCAAAATGAAATCAACTGTGCTCCTTTCAGCAATACTACATTCCCAAAAAGCATCTTGTGTTGCTTGAATGAGTTTTGGATAATAGCCTACAAAATATTGTCAATCTTAATCAAGCCCATGGTCCTGTCTCACAGAGATATTGCCCAATAAGAAAAACTATGAAGAATCTTCCTGTAATTCAGTGATAGGCAACAATTTTAGATATTTTTTTCCACAGTGAAAAATGACAAAGACATAGTGGTGATCTCATGATCTCACTGAAGAATAGGAGGCTGGAATTCAGAGACCTTTGAAAGTCTTTGGAGTTGACAATTTCATTTGTTTGCTTTGATAGGCTAGACAGTTATTTAATTGAGGTTTTACCTGGAGACGCTTATCCCATTGAACACAAACAGTAAATTATACCACCATGATATGCAAATAGGTCAATCTTTGGAGGCTGCAAAAAGAAAAGCTTAAAAACTAAATGTAGATTGTGGGCCATGGGTTGTCTACCCTTAAAAATAAGATGAAACAATATAACCTTTTAAATTGCCAGGATAAATAAATTTATTTAATTTATTCAAAAAAACCCAGGAGTGGGATTCAGCCTATTAGAACCGGTTCATGGGAACCAGTGGTGAAATGTAAAATCTGTTACTACCAGTTCTATGGGTGTGGCTTGGTGGTGGTGGTGGGTAATATGACTGAGTGGGCGTAGCCAACTTTTTTTTTTTTTTTTACTTTTAAAACCATTTTTTCTACAACCTCTTCGACTGAAGAAGTTGTAAAAAAAATGCTTTTAAAGCCTCTGACCCCAGCTGACTTGCCTGATTGGCAGAGCCTTTCTTTAAAAAAAAAAAAAAAAAAGGCTCTGGCGATCCCAGTCGACTTGCCTGATCGGCAGAGGCTTTTTTTCCCTTTAAAATCATTTTTTCTATAACCTCTTTGGCCAAAGAGGTTGTAGGAAAAATGCTTTTAAAGCCTCTGACCCCAGCTGACTTGCCTGATTGGCAGAGCCTTTCTTTAAAAAAAAAAAAAAAAAGGCTCTGGCGATCCCAGTCGACTTGCCTGATCGGCAGAGGCTTTTTTTCCCTTTAAAATCATTTTTTCTATAACCTCTTTGGCCAAAGAGGTTGTAGGAAAAATGCTTTTAAAAGCCTTTGATGATCCCAGCTGAGCCGCGCGATCATCAGAGCCTTTTTTTTTTTTACTTTTAAAAGCATTTTTTCAGCCAAAGAAGTTGTAGAAAAAATGCTTTTAAAAATAAAAAAAAAGTCTCTGATGATTGTGCAGCTCAGCTGGGCAATGGGGGGGGGGCAGGGATTTTTGCTACTGGTTCTCCGAACCACCCGCCTCCATTGCTACCGGATTGGGCAATCCGGTCCGAACTGGGAGCATTTCACCCCGATGGGAACCAGAAGCTCCGATGATCAGCTGAGATTGAATTGGTTCACTCCAATGATCAGGTTGGCCCGCCTGCCTGCCCCTGCGTTATACTGACCTATATTTCCTTAGTTTGAAGCCCAGCTGATAGGTGTGGCAGAACTCTTTTACTCACCGGGGCTGCAGTAGAAGGTAAGTTTTAGAGCTGTTTTCAAATGTACCATGCGCACACTCAGTGAACCGGTTGTTACACCAGTTGAATCCCACAACTGAAAAAAAACCATCAAGACTATCTGTTGAAGATCAGTGAATAAATCATCTATATGCAGGTATCCTTCTGAAAAACTCTTTTGTTCCCACCACATCATGACATTTATGGATGCAGACAAGGCCTTTTAGCAACCTTTCAGAGGTTAGCTCTCCAATTTGTTCTAACTACGGTTCTAATTAGACATTGTTTTCATGTGATCTCAGGTGCACGGGGGTTGAAATGACAGGCTTTTTAAAATATTCACCCTAGTATTGTGGAAGATCCGAAGAGGATGACTTGCTATGGCAAACAGACTCCTTTCATGATCAGAAACACTGATTATTCGAGGCATTAACAAATGTAATAACCCAACTCTCACACTTCATCAATTTGTAATTGTGTGAGAATAATACTAAGCAGAGCTTCTTGGTTATCTCTACCATTTTTTTTTCCAATTTAAATACTCATCCATATAACCTTGACTGAACTCTGAGATCAGTATTGGAATCTGTTCTTCTTACTCCATTACAATAAGCACAGGAGGTTTTCTGAGGTGAGACCAAGATTTAAATATATACTCTAATAGAAGTCCTCTGGCTTTTCCTTTCAATGGCTTTTAAAGCAGCATTTGATTTAAAAAATTGCCTTGTTTTTAAAACAGACACATTTTAGTATTGCTGAGTGTTATTTTTAAAATTGTAGCCAAAGACGCATACGGACACACTTATATACGTATGCAATACATGCACAGACACACAAAAACAGAAGTTATAAACAACAACAAAAAAATAAAGGAGATAAATCAGTGTGCTGGTTGGGGGAAGGATTTAATGTTAATGATAGCACTTTGCACCTTAAAATAAACGAATACCTGCATTTGCATGAAATGAAAATCTAAACCTTAATTGGGCTGAGCACAGCATGCCCAGCCAATGTATAAATATAACACAAGGGAATATTTATGCATCACACAATCAATTGCCTAGATCCTGTCTGCAGTCACAGCCATCCGCCTGGTTAACAGATGCAAATGTTATGAATCCCCTGAGAAACGCAGACCTAGGAATGCTTTTAAAATGGCTGCTTTTATAAGGTATTTTATATTATATTATAATTATGGAAGTTATAATTGTATCAAGGGTGTACAATGTTTTTAGTCAACTCCAGCACATAGCTTCAGTGACAGCCAATCTTTTGGCTTATTATGTGATTAGTTTGGTGAGACTTCATTTAAATACTTTAATTTTAAACAGAATTAAAAGAAATCCCCCAAAATCTTCCATTCGACTTTGTCTCACCATTTTATACTTTAATACAGTCACTACAGAGTTAGTGATTTAAAATGTTACTATATATGAATAATATATTGTATTACATCCTTATAAAGAAAGCATATACAATCATGTTTGGACTAAAAGGTAGTCTTTGAAGGATATAATTTCTCAATGGCTGGCTTGCCTGTTTGATATGAATCATTGTGATAGCTTTGGTAAATCTGTTAAATTCATTGCAAGCAAGCAAATAAATAAAGACAACTTACTCTTTCTTATGATCATTGATAAAAACAAATAAACTTCATTAATAATTTCAAATAAACTTGGGTTCTTAGGAGAAGAATTCAAAATACATGCTAACAACACTTTCAGTAGGAAAGTATGTAGGCATCTGACTTGGGAAGATCTATACTGCATCAAAATTTGATACTGCAAAAATATTTGTCCTTTGTCTTTACTCTCACAGATTCATCAGACTTGTGAAGACCCTTGTTTGAGCAGAAAAGAAAGGTAGAATAGACATTTAAAAAGCATGAATTGTGTATGTTTCCTTCAAATTGTTTAAAGATGTTTGAAGTAGGTGATACTTCTGTTAATATACAAGGCAGATCAGACAGTACCAATCTGCCTTGTTTATTAGTAAAGATATACAAAATACAGGTTTCAGTACTTTTTCAGTTGTTTGCATGTTTGTGTCAGCATTGATGTAAGAGCTTCTGATTTCGACTTCAAAGTTTTGGGGTGCTTTGGCTGGCCTCATTGTTGGCTTTTAGTTCTGGATTGTTGAACATGATAGAGCAGAGCAGAGCAGAGCAGAGCAGAGCAGAGCAGAGCAGAGCAGAGTAGAGTAGAGTAGAGCAGAGCAGAACAGAACAGAACAGAACAGAGCTGAATTGAATTGAATTGAATTGAATTCTTTATTGGCCAAGTGTGATTGGACACACAAGTAATTTGTCTTTGGTGCATATGCTCTCAGTGTTCATTAAAAAAAATACATTCATTGAGAATCATAAGATACAACACTTAGTGATAGTCATAGGTTACGGTTCCTTTTGTATTTTTTCTAACCTAAATCAGGTATCCAATTCTTTTTAAAATGTGCTAAAATTATAAAACTAAACCAAGGCAATGTTTTATAGAACCCAGTTCCTTTTTTAAAATATCTGAAATATCAGAGGTATGTGCAGTTGATAAAATCAATAACTTGTAACAAGCATAGGGCAAACGATACTTCTTCTTGAAATGGTCATGCAATGAAGCTTGAGCAGTGTAATAATTAAAAATAATTATTACACTAAAATAACTACATGTTTTCTTCACTAAGCCTTAAAAGAGATTCCTTTATTTTAAAATGAAAATTACCTCTTCTCCCCCACCACCCATGTGTAAAAGCCCTGTGAGAAATATGCTAATTCTGGGAGATTAAAAAATTGGGTTGCATTATTTATTGAGCCTGGAGATAGACAACCATCATAGAAAATGCTAGCCATAATGTTAATCCCAATATCATATGAAAAAAAAAAAATTAAAAGGACAGTTCAGTTATAACTGAACTGCCTTTTTGATGAGATGAATAAATTCCACAACAGATACCACCTCAGGATTAATTTAGTGTAATTCTTTACCATATCCTTCAGCCAGACATTATATAATTCCTTTATGAAGGTTTTATTTTCATGGTTCAAGCATATGAGATCTGGTATGACATGTTTCCTGGTTAGAAAAGGTCAATAGCTGAAAATAAGCCCTATGGAGATTTAAGCATCAACAACACGGTTTCTAAAAAAAAAAAATGGCATACATTTATCTCTGTTTGACAGATACTACTAAACCAATAGCCAGTGACCTTTTATATGTAATCTAATGGGCAAAAAAATGTATCTTTCTCCTTCTTACTTCGAGTTGTCAAATCCTAACAAGGAGTAAAGTTAGAATAGATTTTCATACCAGAGTTATGACAGTAAGTACTTAAAATAAGGTGAGATTTTTCCCCATCCCCAAATTATTTTCATTTTTTCCCCAGCATATTGGATTTAGGAAGTCACAAGTGGTCAAAATAGGGAGCGCCCTATCAAATCCTGCACCTGTTAATAGTGGTGTCCCCCAAGGCAGTGTTCTAGGACCAACACTCTTCATACTATACATAAATGACCTTTGCAATCATATTATAAGCAACTGTGTTCTCTTCGCCAATGTAAAACTATTTAACACACCAACAATTCTGCTACCCTTTAAAAAGACCTTGACTTTGTGTCAGAATGGTCAAACAATTGGCAACTCCAAATCTCAACCAACAAATGCTCTGTCTTACACATTGGCAAAAAGAATCTTAGAACACAAAATGCAATCTGAGTGGACATGACCTTGTAGATGACCCTCACTCTGTCAAGGACCTTGGAGTACTCATATCTAATGATCTAAGTGCCAAAGCCCACTGTATCAACATCTCCAAAAAGGCAGCTTCTTCTCCAGTAATATCACACTACTAACCAGAGCATACAAAACATTTGCTAGACCAATTCTCGAATACAACTCATCTGTCTGGAACCTGCACTGCATATTGGACATTAATGCAATTGAGAGTGTCCAGAAATATTTCACAAGAAGAGTCCTCCACTCCTCTGCTCGAAACAGAACACCTTATGCCACCAGACTTGAAATTCTAGGCTTAGAAAACTTAGAACTATGCTGCCTTCGTTATGACCTAAGCATAACTCATAAAATTATCTGCTACAATGTCCTACCTGTCAATGACTACTTCAGCTTCAACCACAGCAATACACGAGCACACAACAGATATAAACTTAAAGTGAACCACTCCAAACTCGATTGCAGAAAATATGACTTCAGCAACAGAATGGCCAGTGCTTGGAATGCACTACCTGACTCTGTGATTTCATCCCCAAACCCCAAAAATTTTAACCTAAGACTGTCTACTGTTGACCTCACCCCATTCCTAAGAGGTCTGTAAGGGGCCTGCATAAGAGCACCAGCGTGCCTACCGTCCCTGTCCTAATGTTCCCTTTATTTGCATTCATTTTATGTATTCAATTCATGCTTATACTGATATATATTATCTAATACATACTTGACAAAATAAATAAATATATATAAATATATATAAATAATTGGAGTAGGTTGATAATTCTTTCCCAAAAGATCTTTGCTCTTTTAACTGAGTTACTAAAGTAACACACACACACACAAGCTCAAACTTTATACTGTGGCTACTGGGAAGAGCAACTGCACTTCAAGATTTTATCTGTGGTGACTGTTTGGACTTGTCGAAAGAAGTAATGTGCTTTTTTCCTTAGTAAAAGTATTTAATATAACAGTGGAAAGCAGATATTTTTGGGTGAGCAAAAATGATCAAAAGGTTCGGATCGCTTATATGACTCTTCATGACATCCATTCTATGGAGAGCATCCATTGAACTGCAGATGTGTGATAATTTGATTTTGTCACACAAAAGTCAGATCAGGGTCTACTTTGAGCATGAAAAGCCATCCGCAGACTCTTCCATTTGCATACGCGCATTCTATTTTGCTTTGGAACATGTGTATGCCTAGTTCCCTTATGGGGAAAAGCAAAGAATTGAAAATACAAAGAAAAGGTTTAATGTATTACAAAGATAAGAAGTGCTTCAAATTGGTTTTCCTTCTCTGCAGTAACTGACTATCTTCTGAACAAAAGATCCCTTATAATGATGCAGAAAGAATTGAACAGATTAGCGGTGAACCCGACACATAAGAAGGTAGCACAAACATTCATGTGTTGCCTTTGGTGAAAAGTTGAAACGTATTTAAACCAACGATAGTTCTTTAATGAGATTGTGAAGGAAAAGTCCATTCTTTACCAGCGTTCTTTTTCTTTCGTTGCCCTTTTCAATTCTGAATGTATGGGAAATTTGAAAGTTTTTAGATCTAGTGACGATTGGATGAAAATGGCTAACAGAATGCAGTACACAAGAAATTGGCTTTGGATTTGATGAGTTGCTCTTATTAACAATAGAAGGTAGTAGAAATTGTTCAAAGGTAAGTGAATACTAGACTTCAATAAAAGGCATATTTCAGGTTCACTACACAAAAGGGAAACATCCTTTTCAAAGCTTTGCTTTTCATATAGAAGGGGAAAAAAGATATGGGGTGTTGCTCTCTGGAATAGGAACTATTATCTATACTGTGCTCATAAAGGCACTGCATCTCCGTGTGAGTCCGGGTGTATATGGGTGAAAATTAATTTACTGAAGTAGTAGGAAAGTGCATGGCATCTTCTAGCTATTTAGGATTATGTTACTCATCATATCCAACAGCAAAACATAATCAGACCTCAAATATATTAAAGCTACCAAATTGGATAGCCTCTGTCCAGCACGCTGGATATCAGTCCCTTATGCAACTCTATCATGAAATGTAATGTTCTATCTTCTGATATGGTTTGAATAAATGTTTATTAGATGGAACCAAGTACAATACTTAGAGGGCTACCATACCTAGCTACTGTCACCTGACCACTAGGTGGCAATTAAAAAAGGATACAGGGAAAGTAATGTTTTGCTGCCATCTAGTGGTTACAGCCAAATGTGATTGGTGAGCCCTAGATATATTGCTCCTTTGTGTCCCATTTTCTCAGGTGTCTACTTCAAAATTACATAAGCAATCCAAATTTTAATATATAATGAATAGTGACTCCATTTAATTTACACATTTCCAGTGATTCTAAAAACTTGAGGATGTTAACTATTAACAACTTCTCCCAAGCTACTTCTCCCAATATTAAGACTGCAATTCCTTCTCTCCTGGACTATGTACTTTACATTACATTCTTTCCCAGAAGCATTCCATTCCATTCCATTCCAGTGGAATTTATATCTAAGAAATATGCTGGGAAACATTGGTTTAGACCAGGGGTGTCAGACCTGTGGCCCATGGCCCGGATGCATCATTCACTGACCATGCCCAGCAAAGGGGGAAAAAGTTGTGATAATCACGTTATGACAACGTGTCATCACGAGTTTCACACCTCTGCTTTTAGACCATTTTAAAAGAGACTTTAAAGAGACTTTAAAAGGTCTCTTTGCCAGAATCTCCAAAATCAGTTTCAGACTTTTGCTGAAATGCTGTCTTCTATGTTCATCAACTGAACTAATTTATTTTTGGCTCAGCTGTGATATATTTCAAATCACAATGAAAAGAAAATATTTATATTTTTACATATATATGCAAATATATATATTTGCAGTGCTGAAGCTCTTCTGTGTTTATGGATAGCACATTTTCTCCATTGGCAGGAAGTCATTCTGCCTGCTAAACTTCAGCTAACATATTGTTCCATTCATGGGTCCTCAAAGGGGAAGGCTGACTTGATGACTTCACAAGATTGTCTCTCTAGCAGCTGCTCTGAGTCTGTTTGTCTTCAAGGGTGATATCAACAAGAGCTTTGTCTATTTCCTTTTTCTCTTAGACAACAGGCTGCTTTGTATCTTCAAATAACTGCCTTGCAGTGATGTTTACTAACAATTTCTCTTCTTAGTCTTTGTGCAGCATGAGGAGCTGAGAAAATTTTGGGTACTTTTGGGACCAGGACTAGGACAAGCCATATCTCTCCCACATGCAGCATCCTGTTCCTGATACCTGTCTGTATGTCCTATTTTCATTTACTTAGCCACCAGCACAGCAACATACTGTATAGCCATGACTACAGCTGGGGAGGGGGGGTTGTTCAGCTGCAAATTAGACTGTATAATATCACAGGTATCAGTTAAATATAACAAAGAAATGGTGGTTTGCTGCTATTGTTCACTTTTAGAAGAGTAGCCAAAGAAAGGCTTGTATCTGGAAATGCTGACAGCAATGGGACATTTTCAATTTTATTTATTGCTTTTCCCCATGAAGGGGAAAATACAGCTGGAAATACAGCACCGCTTGGTGCTTAGTGTTTGCTGATTGTTCTCTCCATTGTAAAGTCTGCAGGAGTGAAGGCTATTGCAGAGTCAGCTTCAAAATGGCTTGGATGAACTTGTGAGTAGAAATGATGCTGTAGGACATTGCTTTTACAGTTCAATCCAATGGTGGTAAATATATGAAATAGATATTCTGGTTCTCATCAGTGCATCTTTTCATGTAGTGTAAATTCAGAAGATGAGCCAAATCCTGGAAGAAAATTAAGTTTCCAGAGTTAAGGAAAACTAGGCCACTCGGCACTGGCTGATTATAGTCTGTTATGACCCCTCTAAATAAATAACCAAGCAACTAACATATATACAGTATGATAAGAAAAGTATGTTAAGATTATATATATTCATTTCCTAATCTTATGCTACATGCCAGCAGAAGCACTGATGTGCCATGAAATCAGTGTTGACTCTTAGGGACCATAGAGATAGAATGTCGTCTTATGCGGTCACTAAAAGTCAACAGTGACTTGATGATATATCAGGAGGTTCTGCCCCCAACCTGTCCTTCAGGTCCTTCAGCTGGAAATACAGAAATAGTCTTAATCTTGAGAAAGAAAATGAAATGAGAAAACCCTTCCCAAGGACAGTCCTGCCTGCAAATGTGATTTAAAGATGAAAGAGTTCTTAACCAAGAGTTGATGAAATACCTCTGAAGAATTCATTTCTCTTACCTTTCAACTTACCTACCCAAATTCTTCACTTCAGTCAGCATTTCAGATAGGAATATATTAATGTCATGGGGGGAAAAAAACATGTACATACCCATTTCTTTCTGTGGATTGCCTACATGAAGACTAGGTCATCTACAGTACTCCAAATGTTACTAAAGTCTTATCAGTGCACCGACGTACCCACCTGCGCAGCATAAGAACTTGCAGACTATCAATAATTAGGAGGCCACGGGTTGTCTTCAGATCCATTTACATAAAGTTTTGAGCATCTGTAATCTGATAAATTCTTGTTTTGTTTTGCTTTAATTCTGAAAATAGGGGGAATGAGAACATCTGAGTTTTGATTGATAGGAAGATAATAGAATTTGGAATACAAAGAAATAGTTGTTCTTTGTAATATATTTTTGATATTTTGTTCTCTGAAATGGAGCACAGTTTCTCATTGGTGCTTGGCAAATATTCAGAAAAATAATTATCACATTGCATTCTGGAAAGTGCCTGAAAATGATATGCTGAGAGGTGGACATTACGTTTGTTTTGATTACAGTTTCATAGTGTAGCCATACAATCTAGTGTCTGTTGAATGAAAAAGGTTCTATAACGATCGATGAGTTGCAAATAGCATATATGGCTATTTTGACAGACTGTCAGTTTTAAAATAAAAATTACACAGTCTTTAACCACCTTGGGGCACAATACAGACATACTTGTTCACATTTTTAAACAGTTAATTTCAGATTATTACCATGTGTAAACACTTACATGAAATCCAGGTGTAGTATCCATATACAGGTAATCATCAACTTACAAAGAGAATTGTGATCAGAATTTCTACTGCTAAGCAACATGATTGTAAAGCCTACCCTCATCATTTATCAAGAGCAATTCCCTGCATTCAGAGTTGATGTCATTAACTGAATGACCCTGTCCTTAGATGAGGCAACTTCCTGCCAGGTTCCCACAACCAAAAGCAATGGGGAAGCCAGCAAGAAGTTGCAAGTTTAAAAAACTGAATACAGAATAACAGAGTTGGAAGGACCCCTGGAGATCTAGTCCAACTCCTTGCTTGGGCAAGAAAACTTTTCAGAGGTTTCCATTTCAGACAAAAGCTTGTCCAATCTATTCTTAAAAACTTCCAGTGTTGGAGCATTCACAAAAGGTGGGGAAGGAAGCAAGAAGAGGATAAAAGATTTGAGAGGGTATGCAAGAGGCATAATGTGGCATGGGAATGGTGTACAAGTGTATGCAGGAGTATGCAAGAGGCACTGCATGAATTGGGAAGGGTGAGAAAGAGGCAGAGGTGTGAAGATGAGATGGGACCCCAAGGCACCATCTGGGTTGGGATGGGTTGCAAGGGTGCATAGCAGGTGTAGCATGGATTGAGTGTGTGCATGGGAGGTCTGCATGAGTAGAGGAGGGTCAGAAGGGTGCCCAAGGTTGGGTTAGAGGTGCTGTGCAGGACAGGAAGGGTGTGTGAGGGTTTGCAAGAGATCCACAAGATTCAGAAAGGATTTGCAAGAGGCGCCACACAGGTTGTGGTAGGTGTACAAAGGTGTATGAATGACCAGCACTACACTGATGCAGAGGGGCTGAGGGAAATTGCGCGGGTAGGGCAGACTTACCTTAATGACTTGTGATCTTCCTTGCTGGCTTCACCTGTAACTTTCTGAGGGAGCCAGCATGGAAGGTTGCAAATGGCAATTATGTGATCACAGGGTGCTTGGCAGTCAGTCATAGGTGCAAATGGGTTGCCAAGCAACCAGATCATGCTCACATGGTTCCCACGGTGCTGGCCAGAACTCATATTCAGCCATCCATTAAAATGAAAATGTTGCATTTAAGAAGGATTGTGTGATATGGGATACACATTCTTCTTTGTTGCTTGCCCTTGTCTCATACAGCAGTATTATTTTTGTAGTCTTATTTTTTTCAAAAGAGTAAAACTCCAATCATATCAGAGGTGGGTTTCAGCAGTTCTGGAGAACCGGTAGTGGAAATTTTGAGTAGTTCGGAGAACCGGTAGTAAAAATTCTGACTGGCCCTGCCCTCATCTATTCTCTGCCTCCCAAGTCCCAGCTGATTTGGAGGAAATGGGGATTTTGCAGTAACCTTCCCCTGGAGTGGGGTGGGAATGGAAATTTTACAGTATCCTTCCCCTACCATGCCCACCAAGCCATGCCACACCCACCAAGCCACACCCACAGAACCGGTAGTAAATTTTTTAAAAATCCACTAGATATATCAATGGTGGGTTCTAATCTGTTTTACCACCGGTTCGCATTGCACATGTGCTTTGTGCGCGATCGCTTTGCGCAAGCACATTAGGAAAAAAACAGCTGAGGCATGGCAATCCCCTCAGCCACGCCTTACAGTCTTACATGCTAAATAAATATAACGTGGAGGTGGGGGGGAGAGCCAAACTGACATTCATAGTGAGCCGGTTCTCTCTCCTATGAATATTTCCACTACCGGCTCTCCTGAACCGAAGCTCAATAGGACAAAAACACCTTACCCCCTTCCACCCTACTCTCTCCAAAGTCAAGCTTTTCTTTGATGTTTTCCATTGTTAGCTTTGAATGTGTATCTGGGTTTTGTATGTGTGCCTGTGTGTCTATGTGAGTGTGTGTTTTTATCTAATTAATGTCCCTATTTGTACTGGTAGCATGTGTCAGAAAAGCAAAAATCTCAAAGGAACAGAAACTTGTGTCCAATTGGGTATGTTCCAATTCCAAATTTAATTTTAGATATGAAAGCTTGACAACAATGGGCAAAATCTTCTGTGCTTGATAAATGATGGGACTAAAATACATAGTTCCCATTATATTTCACTTCAAATAAGTTACATACAAAATAACTTTTCTTATTTCTTGTAAAATACTCCCTCCCTCCCTCCCTCCTTCCCTTCCCTCCTCTCTCATAATAGCCTGTAATCGTCAAATATGTACTGAGGCTGATGACATAACCTTACTATAATTTTAAGAGTACATTACACTAGCAATTCTAACAGTTGGACAAATTATAATAATTAATGTTGCAGTGTAAAGAAAAAAACTATAAAATCACTTAGGAAAGGCTCTCATATTGCCAGCTGAAATCCATCATACTTATTGCTGTAAAATTACTCAAGATAGCATTAGCCAAGTTTTGAAAATTATTCTATGGCATTAAAGAATAAGGGTAAAATAAGGTTAAAAACATATTGGATGGAAATTTTGGATTGAAACAAATTTATAATCATGATAGACAACGCATCCTAAATTATGTAGTATCTGCCTTTATTCTGTTAGATAAAGGTAGAGATTAAGAGACTTGTAGTATTGCCATAGTCCTGTTTCATTTCTCAAATACTACCTGTATTTTTTTTTAAAAAAAAATATTCTAAAAATAGATTATGCAAGGAAGCTTGCATAGAAGACTTATGAAAATGCATACCCATTCTTCATATGCAAATGATAGAAAGAAGTATAGATATAATCAAATTGGAAAAATGCATATTTTGGATGATGAAAAATACAAGTTCTTGCCTGTACAATGCATTCACACTTATTTGCAAGAAACATGAAATGTATATGTTTGTTTTCATATGTACATGTCAACTGCTAACAGTCAGCAACACTCAGATAGGGGCTTGGAAATGGATGGCTGAAGAACAGACTTGCTGATAGTTGTCTGAGTGGCTGGTAGCACTGGAATATGGACCGTGGGGAACAGCTGGTATAATGAATCTAGAGCATATCTGTATTATTTGAATAACAAATTAAGGGAAGTTACTGAAAAATTTGAGAAATAAATTTATAGGAAATTATGTGGGATTCTAGCAATAGTTAGACTAGCTCTAGTACATAGGACTAGCCTCCTTTATGTTTAAGCCATGTTTAAGTTTAAATGATTATAGTAAAATCTCTATTTTTACACCAGGAAATGTACTGTAGCATCAAGGCAAGATATACATCGACAGACTGACTGACTGACTGACTGAATCCAAGCTGAACAAGATTTGAGAAAAATAAAATGTTCACTGTAACTCAGAGGTGGGCTTCAGCAGGTTCTGACCAGTTCTGGAGAACCGGTAGCGGAAATTTTGAGTAGTTCGGTAAATACTACCTCCGACTGGCCCCACCCCCATCTATTCTCTGCCTCCTGAGTCCCAGCTGATGGGGAAATGGGGATTTTGCAGTAACCTTCCCCTGGAGTGAGGAGGGAATGGATTTTGCAGTATCCTTCCCCTGCCATGCCCAACAAGCCACACCCACCAAGCCATGCCATGCCCACCAAGCCATGCCACAGAACCAGTAGTAAAAAAAAATTGAATCCCACCACTGCAGTAACTTCTCTTTATAATTTAACTGGCCACATTACAGAGATTATATGAAATCTTTTTTCCCTAAACTTTAGTTCATTATCACAGCAGACTTTCACCATCTTGTTAGATGAGTTCAACATTTTGAATAATTTGTCAGTTCCCAGAACTTGGAAGCAGCTCTAGGAATCTGAAATGCAATCTTTTCCTTTATTATTTTCAAACAGATGTCAATGCTTTGGGGGCACCTATTACATGTTACAGAGATACTTGTAAGGTTACATGCATTATAGAACCTTATGTTTTTTACATAGCCCTCACAATCTGCTCATAAATGCATTTTCTGCCTTCATGCCTCATACATTTGGGGATTTCTTTTTTCATTTGGCTGCAGAATTCTTTTCTTTCTCAGGTAATTTGGCCTTTTCCCATCTGTAGAATTTAAAACTCACATGGGACTGAATGCTATTATATTTGGGAAGAAATAGGAGAAAACCAATAAACACTGCAGAAAATAAGCAAGGGGTTGGCAGTAGAAATGTCACTATTGTCAATACTGAAGCCATGATATGAACTTGTGCCCTCAAGGAGTACAGGATGAAACAAAGCTACTGTACACCCACGTGCTATAAAGATCTAATCTATCTTTACTCATCAGCTCAATATTTCATACCTCCAATTTTATTTTTTAAAAAAATTATACAGTAATTAAATAAAGGGCATGTTATGCATGCTTATTAAGAAAATATTGTAATTCTTTTCATTTTAAAGCTGGATTCAAGAACCAACAAGGATATAGCAGTATTTCCAAGCACAGTTTTCTTCTTTCTCTTACCTTAAATCTGAAAAACAACCCATAACCCCACTTCCACCTTGCATGCACTACTGAGATATGCTATTTTATACGGAAAGCCCGCTTAATATCACTCCCCAGGAGAACAGATCATAACATTCTCTCACTTCACTGATGTTGTATCTCGAGTCATGCCCTTGTGAACTCCAGAGGCCAAAAAAAAGAGAGAAATTAAAAGTGTTGACTCTTCCAATTCCTGTTCTAGAAAAAGTGGGGGAAACTCAGACATACCCAATTAGTTTTCTTTGGTTGGCCCGGTGTCAGCCTCCCTACACGATGGGTAGATATGAAATAGAACTGTAATTGTGTTTTGAGTTCAGGCAAAAACAACAGCATTTCAAATGTTTTGACTTGGCTGTGTTCTGTCAAAATAAAGTTGGAAATGGTTCAAAGATTCTGTAAGAATAGGTCTTACATGTTTGGTATGATGTGATGTGATACTAAACATATGAATTCTATTCATACAGAACATTAGAACCATTCCCAGCTTTGCTTGACAAAACACAGCAGACTCAAAACATTTGAAATGCTGTTGTTTGACCAGCCCCATGCAATATGGACAAGGGTGAAGATAATGTAACTTCCTGAAATGGCCAAGTTGACTTCTTTGATTAGAGAACAAACAATGACTATATTTATTGCTGTCTGGAAACACCTTATGGATTTTTTGCCAAAAACTTATGATTTATTGTTTTGCTGATTAGACAGGAAAGATTATAGAAAAGAGGAGAGTAATAATGTAACTCTAGAGTAGTGATGGCTAACCTTTTCCAGACCGAGTGCCCAAAGTGTGTGCACGTGCCTGAACCCCCAAAATGCAATGTGCGTGTGGCCCCCACACATGCACCCTGTCCCAAGCATGTGCACATGGCTCCCCACAATGCCCCACCCCCTGCAATGCATGCACAGCCCCCTGCATGTGCCCCACTGTCCCTGCATGCGCGTGCACCCCCTGTATGCACGGCAGAGACCCGAAGACCAGCTGGCTGGTGGCATGTGCAGCAGAACTGAACTGGCATGACGGCTCACGTGCCATCAGAGAAGGCGCTTCATGCCACCTCTGCCACACATGCCATAGGTTCACCATCACGGCCCAATTTATAATTAGCTAAAAGAAAGTTGTTTCTATTTCAGCAGTGAGAAACGTCTTCTGTTTTGGTTTTGGTTTAATATTGTCACTTTTGTCCTCTCAGCTCACTCCTTTTTTTAATAATAATAATAATTTTATTTCTATACCGCCCTTCTCCCGAAGGACTCAGGGCGGTGTACAGCCAATTTAAAAACACAAGACACAACAATAATTAAAAATTAAAATAATTAAATAGATTTGGCCGATTTAAAACCCTAAAAATTAAAATACCCCAATTTAAAATTATTATATTGACAGCCCTGCCTGGCGGAACAACAGGGTCTTCAGTGCGCAGCGGAACACCCGGAGGTCGGAGATCTTATGTATTTCCGGGGGCAGTTCATTCCACAGGGCTGGGGCTCCCACAGAGAAGGCCCTCCCCCTGGGTGTCGCCAGCCGACATAACTTGGCTGATGGCACCCTGAGGAGACCCTCTCTGTGGGAACGGACTGGTCGGTGGGAGGCTATTGGTGGCAGAAGACGGTCTCGAAGGTACTCGGGTCCTATGCCATGGAGCGCTTTAAAGGTGGTAACCAACACCTTGAATCGCACCCGGAAGACCACTGGGAGCCAGTGCAGCTCGCGCAGGAGGGGCGTCACGCAGGCACAACGAGTTGCGCCCATAACCACCCGCGCGGCCGCATTCTGGACCAGCTGGAGCCTCCGAGTGTTTACTCTCTGTGTTGTTTGATTTGATCTGTTTTCATTCCTTTTTGGAATGCCTTCGTGACCATTCAGTGTTCCAGTCCCCTGACTTTTTCCTTTAAGCACTGCTGTATTTCCTTTAGTTGCAAGCAAATATATGTCAGGTTGTTCTCAGGCAGGAATACCAACAGGTTACAAGCACAGTCCGTTGTTAATAAAGCCCCCCTCATTCACGATCTTATTCAGGAGGGGGAGGCGGACCTGGCGGGAATTACGGAGACCTGGTTGGGCCAGGAGGGGGGAGTTCCCCTCGTGGATATATGCCCACCAGGCTTCCGTGCATTTCATCAGCCGAGGGCTCAGGGCAGGGGCGGGGGGGTGGCGGTTATTATAAAGGAGGGTCTGGATCCAAGGGAGACCACTGTTCCACAGATAGCCGGATGTGAGTCCCTCTTTGTAAAGTGGGGTCGTGGAGTACAGATGGGCTTGTTGGTCACGTACCTGGCTCCCTGCCACGTGGCAACGGCCCTGCCCGAGCTGCTTAACGTTATAGCCGAGGTGGCGGTGGACACCCCCAGACTTGTTATTATGGGGGATTTCAACCTGCCATCTATCGGTGAAACGTCTGAGGTGGCTCGAGAGTTCATGGCTTCCATGACGGCCATGGACCTTACTCAGTTAATTCATGGCCCCACTCACACAGGGGGACACACTCTGGACTTAGTTTTTGTCTCTGGTCAGTGGTTGAGTGGCCTCGATATAGGGGATATAGCCATCGAACCCTTGTCATGGTCTGACCACTCGCTCCTTCGACTGGACTTTCTAACCGCTGCACCCCGCCGCAGGGAGGCGGAACCGACCAGGTGGTTCCGCCCCAGGCGCCTGATGGACCCTGATAGGTTCCAGATGGAGCTTGGGCCATTTCCTGAGACTCTGGCTCATGACTCGGCTGAAGACCTGGTGGCCGCCTGGGATAGTGCGGCTGCCGGGGCCTTGGACCGTGTCGTGCCTTTGCGGCCTCTGACCCGGCACCGAACTCACCTAGCTCCTTGGTTCTCCGAGGAGCTTAGGGAGATGAAGCGCCGGAAAAGACGCCTGGAGAGTAATTGGAGGACCAGCCGCTCCGAACCCGACCGAACACTGGTGAGGTCTCATATTAAGACCTACCTAGTGGCGATAAAAGCGGCGAAATCTAGCTATTTTGCCGCTCTTATCGCGTCATCAGATAATCGCCCGGCCGCCCTGTTTAGGGTGACCCGCTCCCTCCTCCATCTGGAAGTGCGGGATGACCCCTTGCAGGGCCGAGCTGAGGACTTTGTGCAGTATCTGTATGACAAAATCGCTCAGATTCGGGAAGGGCTGGCCTCTGACTGGGTATGTCCGGACGGGATGACTGAGACAGGTCTTGAGAGTATTATCTGGGGGGAGTTCGATCCTGTGGCTCCCGAGGACATGGACAGGGTCCTGGGACGGCTGAACGCAACCACATGTTTATTGGACCCGTGCCCCTCCTGGTTGGTACTGGCTTCCCGGGAGGTGACACGAGGCTGGCTCCAGAAGATTGTTAACGCTTCTTTGAGTGAGGGGATCCTGCCGGCCGCTTTGAAAGAAGCGGTTGTGAGGCCCCTCCTCAAGAAGCCCTCTCTGGATCCGGCTGTTTTGGCTAACTATCGTCCAGTCTCCAACCTTCGCTTTGTTGCGAAGGTTGTTGAGAGTGTGGTGGCGCAACAGCTTCCCCGGTACCTGGATGAAGCTGTCTATCTAGACCCGCTCCAGTCCGGCTTCCGGCCTGGGCACAGCACGGAAACGGCATTGGTCGCGTTGGTGGATGATCTCTGGAGGGCTCGGGATAGGGGTTGCTCCTCTATCCTGGTCCTGTTAGACCTCTCAGCGGCTTTTGATACCATCGACCATGGTATCATGTTGCACCGGTTGGCGGGGTTGGGGGTGGGGGGCACCGTTCTGCGGTGGTTCTCCTCCTACCTCTCTGACCGGTCGCAATCTGTGTTGACAGGGGGGCAGCGGTCGACCCCGAGGCACCTTGTTTGTGGGGTGCCACAAGGGTCGGTCCTCTCGCCCCTTCTGTTCAACATTTATGTAAAGCCGCTGGGTGAGATCATCCGTGGCTTCGGGGTGGAGTTCCATCAGTACGCTGATGACACCCAGCTGTACATCTCCACCCCAGGCCACCCCAACGATGCCCTTGAAGTGATGTCCCAGTGCCTGGAGGCCGTGCGGGCCTGGATGGGGAGAAACAGGCTCCGACTCAACCCTTCCAAGACCGAGTGGCTGTGGCTTCCGGCGTCCCGATATAGCCAGCTGACGCCATCGCTGGCTATTGGGGGCGAATCACTCGCCCCCACGGAGAGGGCTCGTAACTTGGGCGTCCTCCTGGATGCACGGCTGTCGTTAGAAGATCATTTGACGGCCGTGGCCAGGGGAGCTTTTTATCAGGTCCGCCTGATACGCCAGTTGCGCCCCTTTCTAGATCGGGACTCCCTACGCACAGTCACTCAGGCACTCGTCACTTCCCGCCTGGACTACTGCAACGCTCTCTACATGGGGCTCCCCCTGGGGTGCACCCGGAGGCTCCAGCTGGTCCAGAACGCGGCCGCGCGGGGGATTATGGGGGCGACGAGGCGCTCCCACATAACACCTCTCCTGCGCGAGCTGCACTGGCTCCCGGTGGTCTTCCGGGTGCGCTTCAAGGTGTTGGTGACCACCTTTAAAGCGCTCCATGGCTTAGGGCCGGGGTACTTACGAGACCGCCTTCTGCCACCAATAGCCTCCCACCGGCCAGTACGCTCGCACAGAGTGGGCCTCCTCAGGGTGCCGTCCGCCAGACAATGTCGGCTGACGAACCCCAGGGGGAGAGCCTTCTCTGTGGTGGCGCCCACCCTCTGGAACAACCTCCCCCCAGAGATACGTACAATAACAGACCTCCGGATTTTTCGTCGGGCCCTGAAAACCCATTTATTTCAATTAGCGGGGCTGGCCTGAGTTAATTTTAAATTGATTTTAAATTGGGTTATTTTAATTTTCGGCCAATAATATTTAATTATTTTAAACTGTTTTTAAATTTTGTATGTATTGTTTTTTACTCTGGCTGTTCACCGCCCTGAGTCCTATTCTGGAGAAGGGCGGTATAGAAATTTAAATAAATAAATAAATAAAATAAATAAATGATTACAGAGTCATCTATTTATCTCCACTTTGTTTCTTAAGGCAGCAGCAATAGAAAATCTTTTTTCCCCTTCTTTGCTTCTTGGGATCTTGGGCTATCGAAATACATGCTTTGGGAGGAGGATTGTATTTAGGGACACCTCCATTAAATTCCTTGATCAAATCCAGTTCTGATACCACTCTCTGTTTGTTCTTGCAATTTGTTCACTTCACTATAAAGTCTAGTTTATATTCCACCTATAGTTTTTGCAGCAGCCTCTGCTTAGTCTACAAAAAGCAGTCGCTCAATCACATACAATGGGCAATCAGTAAGTCTCAGAACACATCTTTTTTCGTCATAATCAATTCAAGAAATATTTTCTTATTCCCTGTAGTGGTCAATCTCAGCTATATATATTTCTATAGTTTACAATCACAGTTGCTTTCAGCTCTGAGTTTCCCCATTGTTATTTCTTAAATCAGCCATCTTATTTCTGTTCAGTACCACTTGTGTTTCTTTGGCTTATTGCCACTTTTTCATTCATTTCTAAATATACATTTGAGTATTTATATTTTAAAATATAATTTATTCCCTTAATACATATTTTTCTTTTAGTACTGTAATTGCCCCGCTGATCACTGATTAAACATTAGAACATCCAATTTTCCCAGCTCTCTGCTAGTCCCAGACTGGCAGTTAGTTTTTAGGGAGGAACTGAACTTGATATCCTTTCTGTCATTTTTTTTTTTAAAAAAAACACTTTTTTATTGTGGGGAAAAATAATTTAGAATGAATCAAATACTGTTCTAAATTTTGCCCTTGGAGGTGTCCAGTTGTGACATCTCCACTGACATACTGATCGAATCTGATCGAACACTGGTAAGGTCGCATATTAAGACCTACCTAGTGGCGATAAAGATGGCAAAGTTTAATTACTTTTCCGCCTCTATTGCATCATCAGGGAATCGTCCGGCCGCCCTGTTTAGGGTGACCCGCTCCCTGATCCATCCGGGAGTGCGGGAGGATCCCTTGGAAGGCAGGGCGGAGGATTTTGGACAATACCTGTATGACAAAATCACTCAGATCCGGGGGGATTTGGACTCTGACTGGGTAGATCAGGGCAGAGTGACGAGGAATAGTCTTGAGAATGTTATCTGGGAGGAGTTTGACGCTGTGACTCCCGATGATGTGGACAGGATTTTGGGGAGACTTAGTGCAGCCACATGTTTACTGGACCCGTGTCCCTCCTGGTTGGTACTGGCTTCCCGGGAGGTTACACGAGGCTGGCTCCAGGGTGTTATCAACGCTTCGCTGAGTGAGGGCCACTTCCCCACTGCCTTGAAAGAGGCGGTGGTGAGGCCTCTCCTCAAGAAGTCGTCCCTGGATCCGGCAATATTGGCCAACTACCGTCCTGTCTCCAACCTTCGCTTCATGGCGAAGGTTGTTGAGAGTGTGGTCGTGCGACAGTTCCCACAATTCCTGGAGGAAACATCTTATCTAGATCAGTTCCAGTCGGGTTTCAGGTCTGGGCACAGCATGGAAACGGCATTGGTCGCATTGGTTGATGATCTCTGGAGGGCTCGGGACAGGGGTTGCTCCTCTGTTCTGGTCCTGTTAGATCTCTCAGCGGCTTTTGATACCATCGACCATGGTATCATGCTGCACCGGCTGGAAGAGTTGGGGGTGGGAGGCACCGTGTTGCAGTGTTTCTCCTCCTTTCTCTCCGACCGGTTGCAGTTTGTGTTGGCAGGGGGGCAGAGGTCGACCTCGAGGCCTCTCATCTGTGGAGTGCCGCAGGGATCGGTCCTCTCGCCCCTTCTGTTCAACATTTATGTAAAGCTGCTGGGCGAGATCATCCGTGGCTTCGGGGTGAGATACCACCAGTACACTGATGACACCCAGCTGTACATCTCCACCCCAGGCCACCCCAATGATGCCCTTGAAGTGATGTCCCAGTGCCTGGAAGCTGTGCGGATCTGGATGGGGAGGAACAGGCTCAAGCTCAACCCTTCCAAGACTGAGTGGCTGTGGCTCCCGGCATCCCGATATAGTCAGTTGACTCCATCACTGACTATTGGGGGCGAGTCTTTGGCCCCCACAGAAAGGGCTCGCAATCTGGGAGTCCTCCTGGATATGCAGCTGTCCTTGGAGGAACATCTGGCAGCTGTAACCAGGGGACCTTTTGTCAGGTTCGCCTGATTCACCAGTTGTGGCCCTTTCTTGATCGGGATTCCCTGTGACAGTCACTCATGCCCTCGTCACCTCTCGCCTTGACTACTGCAACGCTCTCTACATGGGGCTCCCCTTGAAGAGCACACGGAGGCTCCAACTGGTCCAGAATGCAGCAGCGCGGGTAGTGATGGGAGCAGCATGGCGCTCCCATGTAACACTGCTCCTGCGCGAACTGCACTGGCTCCCAGTGGTCTTCTGGGTGCGCTTCAAGGTGCTGGTTATCACCTTTAAAGCGCTCCATGGCATTGGGCCTAGCTATCTTCAAGACCGCCTGCTGCTACCGACGACCTCCCATCGTCCCGTGCGCTCCCACAGAGAGGGCCGTCTCAGGGTGCCATCAGCCAATCAATGTAGGCTGGTGACCCCCAGGGGGAGGGCCTTCTCTGTGGGGGCACCTACCCTCTGGAATCAGTTGCCCCCAGAGATAAGGAGAATCCAAGACCTTAGTGCCTTCCGCCGTGCCCTTAAAACCCATTTTTTCCAGCAAGCCGGGCTGGCTTAAGAAGAAATTTTAAATGTTTTAAATTGGTTTGTATTTTTAATTTTGGGCCAAATTTTATATATATTTTAATTGTCTTTTAATATTTGTATTTTATGTTTTTTTTTTTAATTCTGGCTTACACCGCCCTGAGTCCTCAGGGAGAAGGGCAGTATATAAATTTTAAATAAATAAATAAATAAATAAATAAATAAATAAATAAATACTTACTTACTTACTTACTTACTTACTTACTTACTTACTTACCATATGTTCTTAATTCTTTTCCTTTCCTTTCCCATGGATGTGAGTAATTTGACAAGGGAGCAGAAATCTGAAATTAAATTTCCCATTTAAGGTCAACACTTGCTCCTTCCTTCCTTCCTTCCTTCCTTCCTTCCTTCCTTCCTTCCTTCCTTCCTTCCTTCCTTCCTTCCTCCCTTCCTCCCTCCCTTCCTCCTTCCCTCCCTCCCTCCCTCCCTTTTTCTTTCAGCTAAAGATCAGATATACCCTATGGCTTCTTGGAGGCTGCCAAGGTCTGGCCTTATTCTTTTTGTTTTGTTTTCACAAACTACTACAAAATATAGTTTGATGTATTTCTTGGACAAAGAACTATTTTTGAACAAAGATTGTGCTAACTTTTGAGTAGCACAATCATTCACGCATTACTCAGTTTTGACTTCTGCATCAATCCCCAAAGTATTGGTCCCATTAGCAGCTGACACTGCAATTCACAAAGATTAAATTTTTCAAGAATCTTTATTTCTTGGTATACAAAAATACTTACTGAGAATGATTCATGGAGCTGTTGTTAAACAAGACCTTGTTGTTTAATCAGATGTCTTTTTTTATGAATTTTTGACAGTGTAAAGTAGCAAAGGTGCTTAGAATCACAATATAAACAAACAACCTGTAATATTTCAATTTGGAAAATATAATTATAAGTTGCAGGAAGGAAATACGTCAATGAATGATTGTTATATTGTAATCTAATTTTAAGTCAGTTAAGCTAGCCTTGCAGGAGAAAATAAGGAATAAGGAATAGTATATGCAGTGATTCTTCCAAATGTCTTGCGACTTATTCTAATTTCCATTAAAAATAAGTAATGAAATAGCAACAGTGATGCAATGTCAGAAAACAGTCCCAATGTTGTGCTAAAATTATAGGTAGATGGTTTATGTTAGCATAATCATTCATTCCTTATAAAACAGATCAACTTCATCTTCAAATTGTTTAAGAGATTTGTGGGCTTTGAATTGAGGATGAACACTTGTATGTTGTATGTTCACAGTATTATGACTGTGCTTTTGCTATCAATTGAGCTAAGCAAGCATGGTCTGTGTCGTAGGCTTAGCTCAATTGTTGAGCTTTATTGTTGCCCAATAAAGTCTGTACTGAGGACAAGGATATTCAACAGAGACAGAACCATCCAATTCACAGAAGGTAATGAAATGTGTCATAATAATTCCCTCTGAAAACTCTCTTTGAAAAACATTTTTTTTTCATTGACAACAAACAAAGTGACAAAAGGGAGCAGGTGTGAAATAGTCTTACCTAATAGACAGGCTTTAAAATCTCACTGAATTTTTTATGGGTATGTCAGCTACTTCTTCACTTTGTCCTGAAGGGGGGGAAGATGTAGATAAGATTACAGCATTTATAAGGATGCTGATCATTATAACCTTAATCATAATAATTGACACTGGTATGTTTTCAAAATCCCAAACCAGCCTGAAGAATTAACTTTGATATATGGAATGTAACAGATGCTTTGGTAATATAAAACATTGATTTCTAACTTCCTGCCCTCATTTTAAGTCATGTTTCCTCCCTGTTCTTCAGTTACATAAAGCTGTCCCTCCTTCCCTCCCTCCCTGTCTCTCTATGTGAAGACTATCCTATGTGAGGTTGCCCAATCCAAAACTCTAGAAATTCCCTCTTCTGATAGGATAGTCCAACCTTATTTGATTTTTATCAAAAACAAGAGCAGGAACAATGGAATTTTGTCATATTATAATCTAATGTGGGGAAATTAGAAGGTTTTGCTTTTCATTGCAATGGAATGACTTTTTTTTTTCAGTCAAGATAGTGGTGTATGCAGATCTCCTACACTAAATTTGATACAAGAAGATAGAATAGATCACTTCATCCAGAAGTACTCTTCCAGACAATCTACCACTTCTCTCCTTTTTTTCTGGTATTTAACTCATGGTCAATGATGCTGTACAGGTTGGTATGTCATTTTTTCAGGATTTGAGCCCTAGCAGTGATAGCAGATGATCTCACCAAGATTTCTGAACCAGGACTTAGCTGTTGTGGACTGGTGCGACCACACACAAAAAAGGCCCTTGGTAGTGGCTCCGTCGCTATGGAATGTCATTCCCTCCAAAAATAGTTTGGCCCCTACTCAGCAGCTTTTCTAAAATATCCTAAAAAGATTATTTCATCACCAAGTCTGGGGATCATGAATGAATATTGAACTGATCAGATTTGATTGAATTGTTGCTGCCATGGGGGTGGAGTGGAATTTTTTTAATGGGTTTTTATTATGCGGTGGATTTTTTAAGTGTTGTAAACTGCCCACAGTTGCCTATGTTTGAATTGGGTGACTATTTAAATTTGTTAAACAAATACATATATCTGTCATAACGCAAAGGAGGGTTTTGTACAAAACTGCCCTAAAGTATGAATGAATTATTTATTTTGAAAAGATTTCAAAAGTATTTACTACTGAGAAATCTTCACAGCTATTATCTAAATATCTTTTCATTCCAAATGTTACAAGCTCAGACACAAGTTTTCCTTAGCAAAATTTATTTTCTTATAAACTATTGAATTACAATCTCTTTCATAACTTTGTTTTTTCCTGTTGAACCAAAGCATCTCCTATAACTGAAATTATCAGTCTGAGATTTCCCCCACCCCTTATATCTTTGGATATGTTGGAAAGAAGATAATATCACTTATGAGATCCTATTACAGCATGACTCAAACTTCCCCATTTTATATTGCCTGTGATGTTGTAATGCAAATTCAAAAGAGCATAGCATATGTTTCAGCATCTTTGCATCATCGTGGCTATTTGTACAGTGAAAATGGTGAGGTATGTCATCAAATATTATTGCATTCAAATTGAAACAAAATAAAACCCCTCGAATTGAACTAGCTGTTTCTGTGTACATATAAAAAGGATTGGTTGAAGCATTTCTGTTGCTTTAGCATTTTTGTTTTCGCGTAGGACATCTTGATATTATCTTCCTGGTTCCTAGTACCATCAGTTTCAGGAAGAAGGGCTACTTAATAAAGAAGCAGAAAACTTTGAAATATGGGTTAAATTAACTTCTGAAATATCAAATCAATTGAAACCCTTCAGGAAACTGGCATTTGGTATGTGCAAGGGAACGCTGTTCTAGTAGAAATTTGCTTTTCTTACCCTTAGGAATAAGTCTGCTTTTGTGATTGATTTGTTTTCTTGAATGTTTTTCATATGAAACCCTGGATTGAAGGTTGATAGGTTTTTTTCCCTCCTTCCAAATAGCTATTTTAATTCCAGATTTGACTTCTTTGAACACTTTCATGAATATACGTAAAAGGAGATTTTTTTAGACTATGTTGCTTGATGTAACCCCACTGAACTCAAGGAAGCTACAAAGATTTCTATCAAGACAAAAAGCTTGTTTCAGTTTTTCTTAATACATTAGAAATTGTCAGTTGACATATGTCTTTAATCTGCTTTAGGGTTCATATAGATTTCATCACATTGTGCTGTTCAATCCTGTTTATATTTTGAATTGTAATTCCACATAAGGTAGATAACTCACATAACAGTATACATTTTTTCCCTCAAAGGAAGGAACATGAAAGTTCTTAAATATCTATTTTCTTGTCCTCAAACTTTTAAAAAATATAATATATGTATGTTTAAATATGAAGATATTGAAGGCATAATTTGCTTTTGGTTTATCCCTTTAAATCATGACATCTTTTCAACTGTTCTGGGATTTTGTTCAGAAGCATCCTTCTTCATCAGGACTTGTGAAATGATCATTGCTTTACCATAGGAAGCCCATTTAGGCTTTCATTATTCCAAATGGACAAACACTTCTGATAATCCTTTACCTTTACGCTGGAGAGCTCAATCAAATAAATAGCAGCTTTTACAAATATTTGCATGTTCAACATGAATATGTACACCAGTAAAGTCAGACCATCTTCCACAGGAGCTGTGACCCTAATAATGCCCATGAAGACTGACTATTTGCACAGCTGTAGATGAAGACTTTCTTGCTGCAGACATTCACACTCAACATGAGAGAGACCATATACTGGCCAAGGTCATTAAAACAAGATTGATAGGAGGCATATCTGTTTGAGCAGTGCAAAATGGAGTTAGGCCAAGTGTTTTTATATTGAGTACTACAGATAATGAGTGGTCCATGGGTGAGTCCACAAGAAAATGCTGAGAGAGAATTAATTTAATAAAAGTAAATTTCTCCCGCTTCCCTCCCTCCCTCCTCTCTCTCTCCAAACTAAAAGAGAGATGAGAGAGAGGGAGGGGAGGGAGGGAGGGAGAGAGAGAACAAAGTAGACATGCTAGCAGAGAACATTAGGAAGAAAACTGCCTTTACCCTCCTTAGCATAAGGACTGGTGGAATCTCAAATAATAAAGAAATAAACAAACAAGCAAATTGTGTGTAGGCTGCCAACAATAAAAACAGTGCATACAAAAATGCATGGATTTTTTTTTAAAAAAAATGGAACAAAAAATGAAAGTGAACAAGATATAGCTATTCCTGTAGTAAAGAAGAGCAAAACAGTATTTTGCCTGGGAGCACTGGAGTCAATCAAGAAGATCACAGTCTCTCAAGGAAAGCATCTCTAAATTCATCTCTTTAGGATATGGACTTTTCCTTCAGGTTTTAGGGAAGACACTTAACCCTACCCAGTCCTCAGGAGGATCAGAGTCAAATATGTCAGTTTGATCTGTCAACTGTGTATAGAAATAGCCATCTAGATACACCCTAGATACTCTGGATATTGGCTAGTCTGCTTTCTCAGTTGTGATTTTGCTGGAAGCAAAAAAAAAAAAAAACATACCCCACGATGCCTTGTTTTTAACATTGACTCAGGCAGCACAATGTCTTGAGATAACCTTATTCAAATTACAGTAATTTCAGTAGCAAAATAATGGGAAAGTATCTCTTCTCTGAGGAGGAAAATTGAACCTGAGCTCACACAAGCCAATGCAATTTCAAAGACATTAAACCCTTCCAGTGTTTTCTTTAAGAATGTAAAGTAAAATGAGTGAGTATTTTTAGAATATTGTACTTTTCCATTTTTTGTAATCTTCCTTCCTCCCTTATTTACCACACTGGAGGTCTTCACATAACTGTGTTCATCGTTGTCATTTCCTGACCTAAATGGAAATGCCACAAATATTTCAATATGTCAAAGTTTAACAAAAGAGAGAAAACCTTAAGAATATGTATATCACCAGACTCCGAGGAAGACAGCTCCGCCATATAGTACAAATAAAATCTTCTCATGCTGCATGCTCTATGCATCCCTATATCCCTATATATATATATATAGCTGATATATCAATGACCTTCCAGGGTTAAAGAATGGATTGACTATATTCAAAACAAATATCGGACTAAAAAGTTTCAAATAGCTTATGAATGAAACCAACATCTTCTTTTTGAATTATGTTTTGTTAGTTGAAAGGGGAGTTAAAGAGCAAGAAGGAGTTTGGAGCCTACAGAAAGTTAGCATATTTTAGTTTATGTTTGTTAAATGTTGTACCCTGTATTTGCTCTGGGAAGTCTGGGGTGGGGGGAGGGGGGATTGGAAGGAGAGCGGGGAGGGGGATGGGTGGTGGGTGGAGGAGGGAAGGTGGGGGAGGAGGGACGGGGAAAAATTGTTGTAATATTTGATAAAACTTTTTAATAAAAAAAAAACAATTTGGCGATGTTAGCCTAAAGCATCAGTGCCATATACCAAAGAGAAAGTTTACCTATCATTCACTCACACATTGCTTATGTGTCAATAAAAAGCTCATCCTCTCAGTGCGATGCAACCTAGATTTGACCCACGAAAGAGCTGTGCGCCATGGATGGGACATGATTATCTTGTCTAATGAAGAAGACAATGGATTTTGTTCCACCAAAACACTTTGCATCACCTGAAAGCCCTTCTGTGTGGAGAAGAAAGCATTACCTCTCACCTAGGTCTAAATGAGAGGAACCTCTGGGAAGTTTCTCTTCAAGTCCATATGCGGAAGTCTGTATTGTTTCACAAAAGAACTTTGAAGAATGCTGCTCTCAAATCTTCATCAAAACAAAGCAACTTACCCAGTGGTGAAATCTGAACCGGTTTACTACTGGTTTGCTGGCTGCCCATGTGCATCACACAGGCCAAAAGGAGGCATGGGGTAAGTAGAACAGCATGGGGGATGATCAGCTGTGGTGCGTGATTTTTTTTTTCTTTTAAAAACATTTTTTACATCCTATTCGGCTGAATAGGTTATAAAAAAATGCTTTTAAAAGTAAAAAGAAAGGCTCTGATGATTGCACGGCTCAGCTGGGATCGTCAGAGCTTTTTTTAAAACCTTTTAAAAGCATTTTTTAAAAGAAGTGGCAAGCAGGCGACCGGGTGATTGGGTGGGGATGGGCGGTGGGGGGCAGGGATTTTTGCTACCGGTTCTCCGAACCACCTGCCCCCATCGCTACCGGATCAGCTGATCCGGTCTGAACCGGGAGCATTTCAACCCTGAACTTACTTTTCAAGGGTTTGTATCATCTAATTCATTACAAACCCTCTTCACAGGCCCTCTGGTTGATGGAAAAGGAAGGTCCTCCTTCAAAACCCTACTCTAAGTAGCTTAAATATTGTAACAGTACAGATCAGACATGACAATGATCACTAATAGTTACATAGAAAGCAACTAGCTTCATGTATGCAAGTTAAGGTCCTTGGGATGCATGTATTTTAGCATTAGAATCATTTGTTTGTATCTCCAACAAGTCTTGTCTCCCAAAGCAAAAAGACGATCCCATGATGAGCAATGCGATGCACTTGTGTGTTCTTGACTCCTATTTGACACTGTACTACACATCCCTGAATTATGAAATATTTAAGCTGACAGATCTAATGTAGCGACAAGGAGAAATGTCCAAGGACACCTTTGTTTTCAGCAATAGGTCACCTTACAGTGCATTTCAGTGTGCTACTTTCCCCATTACTTCTTCCACAGATAGTTCCAATAATGCTTTTAAGTCAGTTTTCTTGCCAAGCAGACAGAAAATACTTTTATCTTATTTCATTAGAAAGCAAAACAAAAACAAACCAGTCCATAGAACTGATCGTTTTCTCTCAAACTGCAACTATATTTTTGTTCCATCATAGACAAATGGCAATAATGATTGAAGCAAGAGCTACTGTGTCATTTGAAATGGAGTTTAAATTGGGTTGGATGATGAGGAAAAAAGTAAATGTGGATGAACTTCATTCACTTGTAGTTTTACCCTTTTAAGCCACATCTGACTTTTGAATCCCTTGATTTGGCATTCAAAGACACAGACACTTCGGAGAAAATATAACTGGACAAATGACCTGCAAAATTTATCAATTAATAGATGTATGAAGTCCAGATAAATTTTGTATGCATTTTTAAGTAACGATGTAGACTTAGGATACAATGAATTGAATATTGGAAAAATGAGAAACCGTGAAGTCACACTGAACATTTCCTCCTATCACAAGTTAAAATCAAACAAATCATTAACAAAAACCTTAATACTCATAAAAAGAGAAAGTTTAAAGATATTACAATGTTTTAGAACAGGCGTCATCAACCTTTCGGACTTCAGGGACCACTAAATTCATAATTTTAAATCCCACGGACCACTAATATGATTTTTTAAAAAAAGATACATAGTAATTAGTGCAATATAAAAAATGCAAATAATTTTTATGCGGACCACCAAAATTTTCTAATGGAGCAGCAGTGGTCCACGGATCACCAGTTGGTGACCGCTGTTTTAGAAAGCATATACAAAGGATTCTCTTTTCCTCCCTCCCTCTCTCCCCAGTGTATTAATTTTAAAGAGTTGAGCAAAATAGTAGGCAGATAGCTCCTACTTCATCATGGGATCTGAATGGTGTTCTTCATCCCTGAAGTTTATGGATAGTTAATGATTTCAAACAATATAGGTCATGTTTATTAAAGTTTCAGGATCTGTCAGGCAATCTAATATTTCAAAACTATATAACAAAGTTTAAACTATAAAACAAAACCTCTCATTCTCCTAATGAAATGTCTCAATTGCTAACTATGTTTTCTAACGTCACCAATTAATGCTTCCCCATCATCTGCATTATAGCCCTCTCTGAAGTATTTGTAAAATATTATCATATTTTTCCTATTCAGCATCCCTTTTCCCTAGGCTAAACCAACTCTTATATACAGGTCTACTAAAGTGTTAAAATCCTTGAAGTGAATTTAAAATAATGTTACTTAAACCAGATAGATTATTTCATCTTTCAGGTGGAGAATAAAGTCACATTTATATGTAATACAAAAAGAAAAAGAGGTTCAGGGGAAAATACATTGTTGAAATATTTTCTTACATAACGTGACAGGAAAAAATAATGAAGGATATAGGTTCTTAATTTTAAAAAGGAAATTGCTTTTCATTTTGCTTTTCTATCTTCTAGAAACCCTTTATTTTTAATAAACAACCCTAGTAAACTTCACTTCCCATCTCTGAATTTCAAATAACCCTCTCACGATTGAAACGGTACCAAGAATCCCAGATAAATTTTATATGAGAACTAGGGAAACAATTGCAAATCAAAATTGAGCATGAAAAACATGGGGTAAATAGCAATAATAATATACACTATAGAAGCATTCTCCACCCCCACCCCACAAGCTTTATATGGTTACTATTCAAGCAGTATGCTTTGCTACTTGTTTTAGTTTGCTTGGTTCCACTTTTGATTTAATCTGAACCAAGACTAGAGAAATTCCAATATATACAGTATGTACTCTACTACAGAAGCTGAATATTCACTATACAGTAGCTCAGTTAGCTTACAAAGATATAATAATTAAAATATGCTTAGGTTTCACAAGTCACAAATGCCAGTGTACTTTACACATAATTATAAAAGATACTGAGATATGCAATTATACACATTATTACTAATTTAAAAAACAAAAAGAAAAACACTTACTTAGCTCTTGGATTAACATCATAAAGAAAAGGAAAAAAATAAGGACTACAGACTCTTGGTGTATCTCAGAATGAATAACAAAGGAGAAAGAATGGTATGTAGAATATATAATTATAATTGCTTAACGCATTGTAAGCCGCCCTGAGTCTCCGGAGAAGGGCGGCATATAAATCAAATTAAAATAATAATAATAATAATAATAATAATAATAATAATAATAATAATAATAATAATAATAATAATAATAATTGTGAACATTTTCCCCATTTCATTTGCTTAATTGTTACTGTAAAGCATACTTTTTCATCCTTCTTGCGGATTATGAATAGTTCAGAGTACTAAGAAATTAGAAGGCTATTATGAAAAGAATTAATGTTTATTGTGAAGGAGAACATTTTTCTTAGATCTTTTCTGGACAGCACCATTCCTAGTCAATTCACAGCATCTTGAAGCAGGCCTGCTGATTGTTTTGATGACCTTGGAATTCAAGGATAGTGAGCCAATTGTGCTTTCCCTGCAGGTATCCAAGAGGACTCCACAAAGAAAATTGTTCAATTAGTCCCTCTTTCAAGTTATTGCTATCCTGAAGCAATGGGAAAAAAAATCCCTTATCTCCATTTCACTTGAAAAAACTGGTTATGTCATATGATAATATTATTAATAATAATATTGGAGTACTTGTGGGGAAACTGCCTGGTTAGCAAACCAAGTCATCATTCTTCCGATGTTGAATATCTTAAAGCTCTGAAGAGAGTATGTTATCATGTTTTCAGTTGTTAATTTTTTTTCCGCAATGGGTATTGGAAGTATGCAACCACACTTACAGGTCATAAAAGTAGGAGCCAAGGGGAGTTGCTAATTCCAAACAAAGGGCACAGTTTTCTAGATTGTGGAAAATAGAAGCTGTTATAAAGGTTCTTCTATCCCATAAAGAGAAAACTTGTAGCTCTGGGTTGAAATGAGGGGTCCTTGAACTTGGTTGTTTCCTTGTAGAAAATAATAGGTTATGGGATAATGATCACAGCTAAAGATATTTGTAATTTCAATATCATTGAATATCAATGATATTTTTGATATCAATATCAAAAAAGCCTCACTGCCCTCACTGCTCTATTCAAAAGGGAAATATTTTTTTAATAAATAACAATAATAATAATAAATCAGCAAAACATCTTTTCTATAACTTTTTTTTTAGACTGAATTCTCATTAAATTTATCACTTTTATGTTAGGTCTTCATTTCCTGTACAGAATCTGTTAAGAGGCTCAAGTTTGGAAGCCCAGAGGAGGCCTGACACCATATTTTCCCTGTACATTTGAGGAATTGCATTGTTTCTGTGTATTACAAATTTCCCTTCTCCTTCCAATGGAGAATTGGACCCTTAAGTCAATGAAATTTAATTATTGGGTTTGGGGCATTTTTGGTGGAAGAAGCTATTGTGGAAGTGGAATTAAATCTGTTCAATTAACATGATATCACAAATCATTGGTTATGGGCTAATGATCACAGCTTATAATGAATTAAGATATTTATAATTTCAATATCCTTCCTTCCTTCCTTCCTTCCTTCCTTCCTTCCTTCCTTCCTTCCTTCCTTCCTTCCTTCCTTCCTTCCTTCCTTCCTTGCACAAATACTGTAGTAGTTTTCTTTAATATAGAAGGAATGAGTTTCCATGGGAACTCGGTTTTTACCTGACAGTTTTCAAAACTATTCTTTGCTTTCCAGGTGACATTTTAGCAATCCCTAGGGTACCGATATTGTAAGTGGACATGAAGCATATGACCCGTAAGTCAGTATTTGTGACCAGAAACTACCCAAGACCAACTCTGCCTGTTCTTTTCAAATTCATGCACTTCTGAAAGTTTACCAGTGAGTTCACTGAAAAGAGGCCAGAAGCATACCTCCCCCCCCCCCCCCGCTAAATGAGCCTCTGGCACATCTGATTTGAACCATATGTGACTCCAGCGCAAAGAAAATGAGCCTCAACATAAGACATAATCATTTCCCCGTACACTTGAGGAATTGCACTGCTTCTGTGTATTACAAATTTGCAAGCAATTTCCCTGCTGCCATCCAAGGCTGTCTTGCAAACTGCTGGCAACTAATTGAGAGAAGAGCCAGGGAACATCTCTGAAATGCATGAATGGGTGATTCTCGCTCACTTGATTTTTTTCATTAACAGTAAAGCAGGTGTTATCGGACGGTGTTATTGGGCTTTGAGAAAGGTTAAGAAGGATTTTGCTGTCATTCTCTTCTCCTCCAATTATTGAATATTTCACAGATTTTTCCCTATGACTATGTATGTGGAGGATCGATTCCCACTCCCTGAATGGAAACTGGAAGACACTTTCCTTTTTCTCCTTTTGTTTGCAATTGTCAGATAAAGGTGGAATTTGAAACAAAGGCTCAATAGGAACATGTCAACAGGGAGACTGTTTAACAGCATGAAAAAACAAAACAAAAACAAAGGCTAAGAGTAAACACATCGATGATTCTCAAGTCTTATGTTAAAATTCTAAGAACATGTGCTTATCTGATTTGACTTCAAACCCTAATATATGGTTTGGGGTTTGTTCTTTTTCTTAACAGCAAAAGGACTGATGCAAAGGAGAACCATTCTAGCAGGCATTATGACTTTCAGCACAATCTTCTCACCCACATACCCACCTCAATACAAAGCACAGACATTTTGTAACATTTGTTCATTTCTTTGCAAAACATTTCTGATCAGTCTAGACGTAGGGAATAAAGAGTAATGGAGTGAGTAGGACAAGGAAAATGGCTTTCATATTTGTACTTTGTCAGGGCCAAATTCCTCTATCAGCCACCTAAGAGAGCATGAAAGAAGATCTGCTATCAGAGATGAGCAAAATGTTTCAATCTTGAAATATTCCAGACTGAAAGCCAGTCGTTTGATTATTCAAACTGAAACCAAAGCCAGCATTTTTTAAAGAAACTGGAACAAAGCATGTTGTTTTGTTCTGAGTGGAAAAACTCTCAGGCTTGTCCCGACTTGAGTATTTCTCCATTTCTGAAGTGAAAGGATTACTTTTACTAAAGTCAAGCAGCTACAGCGTAAGTAAAACTTTAATGAATATTCCCCCATAAAGCCTGCAATTTTCCTTCTTCCCAGGCCCACCCCTCCTTGACCAGTCTATCAATGTCCAATGATATTCGAATTAGATGTTTTGGGAACTGCTTTGAGGTGTGGCATCTCTTTGGTGGAGTTTCACATTCCATTCTCTTGGCTCTGTCCTTGATTGGCTAGTCTGTTCCGGATTGACACCTTTGGTTGCTATCACTCTGTCATTCCCCTCCTACCTCCCCAATCCTACCCTTTACTTCCCCATTTCCCCCCACCCCTTGCATTTTATGGCAGGATGCCAGTGAAGCAAAGTATGCTGAAGATGGCAGACCTCATGAAAACAAAACTTTACCATTTTGAATGTCGCTCTTTCCAATGCTCTGGATCTTTGGAGTGTTGTGATTAGGCAGTTGTTTTGTTGCTTGTGATTCACTTGCTCTCCCCCTCCCTTTTTTCAAAATTTCTCAGTAAAGATACTAATTTATAATGAATGGAGTGAAGAAATGGAGCATTCTGTAGTGACATCACATGGAGGGCCCATGCAGTTAAGGTAGGACTTGCAACATTGCGATCCAAGCCCTGAGCCATTTGAACACACATAAGTGTCATACACACATAAAAAGAAAAGGGGCTTTGAATGGTTATGCCATGACTGCCATCAGTCCTGTCTTGATAACATCCTGCACATTGACAGTAAAGAAGCATATGGTCATTTGGGAAAAAAACTGCTCACACACATATTAATAATACCATTAAGACAGTCCGGTATTATCAGAATGGTGGTAAATTCTTACTTGTAAAGCAGAAATTATGTGTTGACGTAGAATATATCTAATAGGGTATGGTTTAAGATTTTCTCAAATTTCTATTTATACCCAAAAGTTACAAAACTATTCTCTTCAAGAATTGGGCTAGATTTGACAAAGCTGATACATATCCTTTTCACTATCAATAGCAATAGCATTTATTGTCAACTTTGAAGCGAACCTGTCTGAAGCCATCTTGTACCGCCTCATAGTTGCCATGAAGCCCAGAGAAGGGGAAGGGGGTGGAGTAGATAGCTGGCTACAATCAAAAGAAAAAGTTTTCCTGTGGGAACCAATGTCACTGAAACAGGTGGCTGTTGAAAGAGGAGAGGAGCCCACCATCCATCTTCATTGGACAATGTGACCATCTTTTAATTAGATGAAAACTGTGGGAACCCTTAGAATTAGTTTTCACTGGCTGTGCCAATATGATGTATCTAATAAACATGTTCTTTGAGGAATCTACCTGCCTTGGAGTTCTGCTTTCAATGGGTGCATTACTCAGGATGTTGACACTTATACACTACTTCATAGTGCTTTACAGCCCTCTCTAAGCAGTTTACAGAGTCAGCATATTTCCCCTAACAATCTGGGTCCTCATTTTATTGGCCTCGGAAGAATGGAAGACTGAATCAACCTTGAGTTGGTCAGGATCAATCTTTTGGCAGTTGGCAGAGTTAGCCTGCAATGCTGTATTCTAACCACTGTGCCCTCAATATTGCTGTAGGCAATATTTATCCTAAATTCAGATAGGATCTTCCTATTGAAGCTATATGTGAAGGATTGCAGACGCACACACATACACACACACACCAGATACAAACACACACCACTTATCCTGTGCTAATGTTTAATGGTATTCCTCCTTTGGTCAGTACAATCCAAGCAGCTGTTCCTTGCCAATCCATTTTACATCACTGCCTGTTGTCTGTTCTTTTACTTGCATTAAAAGGCATCTTGAACTATACTTTCATTGCACAGGAGTGCTTCTTTTTTGCTTTCCAGACCTGAATCAGGTCAACTACAAAACATCAGCAAAGTTAAAAGGTGACAGATGAGGTTGCCTTGGGAAATGGGCAGTCATAGAAGTATACAGGTGGGGAAATGTCAACTAATTTTATAGAGAAGGCTAGGAGGGAGGGAGGGAGGGAGGGAGGGAGGGAGGGAGAGAGAGAGAGAGAGAAAGAAAGAAAGAAAGAAAGAAAGAAAGAAAGAAAGAAAGAAAGAAAGAAAGAAAGAAAGAAAGAAAGAAAGAAAGCTGTGCAATTTTCTGACATGGATTTGAAAAATAATCAGACAAATATGTTCAATCTCAGAGCTAATCTTTGGGAACCAAGCTGACATAAAATTATCTTTGAAAAATGCTGATGAGAGAAAGGATTTTGCTCCCAGCTTATTTCAACAACACCTTGGGATTCATTCCTGATGGTCTTTAAAAGAAATTGTTCAGACAAAATTATAACATTTCCCTATCTCTCCTTAAAGAAAAGAACAAAGGGTATTACACATGATTTTGTGATCATTATAAAATAAGTGAATGTTCCTCTAGAGCAAAAATTAGATGTTAATGGAAAATAGGCCACATGAGAAGTTTAGCCTAGTTTTCACCTGGATATTTATGTTTTGCATGACTTGCTTCTAAAAAATTCTAGCTTAAGTGAGAGGCATTTACACCCAATTCCTTTAATTTGTATTTTAATATTTGATCTTCTTCTTTTATTCTATCTATCTATCTATCTATCTATCTATCTATCTATCTATCATCTATTTATCTATCTATCTGCCTGTCATCTCTTTCTCTCTCCCTCCCTCCCCTTCTCTCTCTTCCTCTCTTTCTGTATCCTGCCTTTATTATTTTTACAAATAACTCAAGGTGAAAAACATATCCAGCACACCTTCCTACTTCTATTTTCCCCACAACAACAACACTGTGAGGTGGGTTGGGCTGAGAGAAAGTGATTGGCTGAAAGTCATCCACCTGGCTTTCATGGCTAAGGCAGGACTTGAACTCACGATCTCCTACTTTGTAGCCAAACTGGTTCTATATATTACTTTTAAACATTTCTTAATTGTTTTATTCTATACTGATCTTGACCCAATTAAACCTGGACCTCATCACACATGCATAGAGTGAGGCCTGATTTCTGCTTGCTCCCCAGTCCACTTTGTAAACCCTCTCTACCTCATCTCATGCTGTTCTTTTTCAATTTAAATCCTTACAGTGGACTCATTACTGCAGGATCCCAAGATTATGATTTGAAGATGATTTATTAACTTTGCTGCAGGTAAGCATATCCTCAGTAGACTATGAGGCAGCATGAAATCACCTAGTTCTATTACCGAAGAAACCCTGGAATATTTATTCATTGATTGATTTGATTTGTACCTTGCCCTTAATCAGATGTCCAGGCTGTCATGGAAATGTTCCAACTGCAGTAACAAAGTGGAACAAAATGTTTAAAACTAAAATGCTAACCCCACTCCTCTCTATATTAAGAAAGAGTATTATAAAAAGAACTGAGTGCAATTAAGACGAATGCTGGATTATCATTTAAAAAAAAACAATGCATGGATAATATTTTTTTTTAATAGTCATTAAAAATATTTTTTTTAAAAAAAATAGATTTAATGGAAAAAGTGATTCATGCCAAGAATGAGATGCAAGGCAATACTATCTCAGAAAAGTTCTCAAGATTTGCATTATAAACATCAAAATATTCCAAATGAATTATAGCAAATGGTAGATAAAAGGTAAAGGTTCCCCTCGCACATATGTGCTAGTCGTCCCAACTCTAGGGGGCGGTGCTTATCTCCGTTTCAAAGCCGAAGAGCCAGCGCTATCCGAAGACGTCTCCATGCTCATATGGCCGGCATGACTAAATGCCAAAGGTGCACAGAATGCTGTTACCTTCCCACCAAAGGTGGTCCCGATTTTTCTACTTGCATTTTTTACGTTCTTTCAAACTGCTAGGTTATCAGAAGCTGGGACAAGTAACGCAGCACGAGGGATTTGAACCGCTGAACTGCTGACCTTTCGATCAACAACCTCAGCATCTTAGCCACTGAGCCACCGCCTCCCCTTTAAATGGTAGATAGAAACATGTAAAATCTTATTCTATGGGCAGATATGCATTCACACACACAAACTACAATATGTGTATGAATGTAAAGATGTAATATATACTCTTATACATACATATATGGATGTGCATGTGCATATATATATATTTATATTTATATTTTTTTATCAAACTTACATGCCATCCATCTAACTCTCAGTGTAACTCTGGACAATTTGCAGATAAAAACATAAAACCATGTAGAAACACTATACATACCATATTGCAGGGCCGTGCTGAGGATTTTGTGCAATTTCTGCATGATAAAGTCGCTCGGATTCGGGATGGCTTGGACTCCGATTGGATGAGTCCAGGGGAGGAGACAGGGCAGGTCTTGAGAATATTATCTGGGAGGAGTTTGATCCTGTGGCTCCCGAGGATGTGGACAGGGTTCTGGGTAGGATTAGTGCCGCCACATGTTTATTGGACCCGTGTCCCTCCTGGTTGGTACTGGCCTCCCGGGAGGTTACACGAGGCTGGCTCCAGGGGATTATAACTGCTTCTCTGAGTGAGGGTGCCTTTCCCGCCGCCTTGAAAGAGGCGGTGGTGAGGCCCCTCCTCAAGAAGCCTTCCCTGGACCCGGCTGAATTAGCTAACTACCGTCCGGTCTCCAACCTTCGTTTTGTGGTGAAGGTTGTTGAGAGTGTGGTGGCACGACAACTGCCCGGGCATCTGGATGAAGCTATCTATCTAGACCCATGCCAGTCGGGCTTCAGGCAGGGGCATAGCACAGAAACGGCATTGGACGCATTGGTGGATGATCTCTGGAGGACTCGGGACAGGGGTTGCTCCTCTGTCCTAGTCCTATTAGATCTCTCAGCGGCTTTTGATACCATCGACCATGGTATCATGCTGCGGCGGTTGAGAGGGTTAGGAATAGGGGGCACCGTTCTGCGGTGGTACTCCTCCTTCCTCTCCGACCGCTTGCAGTTTGTATTGGCAGGGGGGCAGAGGTCGACCTCGAGGCGTCTCGCATGGGGAGTGCCACAAGGGTCGGTCCTCTCGCCCCTTCTGTTCAACATTTATGTGAAGCCGCTGGGTGAGATCATCCGTGGTTTTGGGGTGAAGTGTCATCTGTACGCTGATGATACTCAGCTGTACATCTCCACCCCAGACCACCCCAATGATGCCCTTGATGTGATGTCTCACTGCCTGGAGGCCGTGCGGGTCTGGATGGGGAGGAACAGGCTCAGACTCAACCCGTCCAAGACCGAGTGGCTGTGGCTGCCGGTTCTCCTGATATAGTCAGCAGGTGCCATCGCTGACTATTGGGGGTGAATCTTTGCCCCCCACAGAGAGGGCTCACAATCTGGGTGTCCTCCTGGACGCACGGCTGTCTTTAGAAGAGCATATGATGGCCGTGGCCAGGGGGGCCTTTTATCAGGTTCGCCTGATCCGCCAGTTGCAGCCCTTTCTGGACCGGGACGCCTTGCGCACGGTCACTCATGCCCTTGTTACCTCCCGGCTGGACTATTGTAATGCTCTCTACATGGGGCTCCCCTTGAAGAACACTTGGAGGCTCCAACTGGTCCAGAATGCAGCCACATGGGTGGTTATGGGCGCAACTCGTTTGCCCGCATGACACCCCTCCTGCGCGAGCTGCACTGGCTCCCAGTGGTCTTCCAGGTGTGATTCAAGGTGTTGGTTACCACCTTTAAAGTGCTCCATGGCATAGGACCCGGGTACCTTCGAGACCGTCTTCTGCCACCAATAGCCTCCCACCGACCAGTCCGCTCCCACAGAGAGGGTCTCCTCAGGGTGCCATCAGCCAAGTTATGTCGGCTGGCGACACCCAGGGGGAGGGCCTTCTCTGTGGGAGCCCCAGCCCTGTGGAATGAACTGCCCCCAGAAATACGTAAGATCTCCGACCTCCGGGTGTTTCGTTGCGCATTGAAGACCCTGTTGTTCCGCCAGGCCGGGCTATCAACATAATAATTTTAAATTGGGGTATTTTAAATTTTTGGGGTTTTAAATCGGCCAAATCTATTTAATTATTTTAATTTTTAATCATTGTTGTGTATTGTGTTTTTAAATTGGCTGTACACCGCCCTGAGTCCTTCGGGAGAAGGGCAGTATAGAAATAAAATAATTATTATTATTATTATTATTATTATTATTATTATTATTATTATTATT
Source organism: Pituophis catenifer annectens (assembly GCF_029215685.1). Lineage (NCBI taxonomy): Eukaryota > Metazoa > Chordata > Lepidosauria > Squamata > Colubridae > Pituophis > Pituophis catenifer. The sequence goes on along the minus strand of NW_027256883.1, from coordinate 56,281,583 downwards.
ATTATTATTATATAATGGGAGCCAAGTAGAAACAAAAATAAGTTAAAAATTAAAAGGCTGCAGGAGCACCTTCGGAGCCCTAACCATTCTCAGGATTGCATGCCTTTCTTTGAATCCAACTCCACTTGGCAGAACCAGATCTTCACAGTTTTCCAAAAAGCCTGTAAAGTGGGGGCCCACCACACCTCTGCAGGAAGGATGTTCCATAGGTTGAGGGCACTGGCCAAGAAGCTTCTTTTCCTGAATTCCACCAATCAATTCCACCAATTCAGGCTGGGCTTTAGTACTGAGACAACATTGGATGCACTTGTGGATATGTATAAAGCACTATCATATTCTAAAGCAGTTCATCTTTTTAAAACAAATTGAACTTGGCAAAATAAAATATATAGATTTTTTTTTTCATTTGGAAATATAATAAATTTGATAGAATTCTAAACAGGTGCTGGCTCAGTGCCTAGAGACTGTAAAATCCTGGATGGAAAAAGCAAGCTGTGATGCAACCCTAATAAGTGGAAGCAGTTGCAGTTTTTGACCTCCAGGAAAACATCTCTGTTGACATCTCTGACTCTACACAGGGTCACATCCCCCCATACAGATCTGATGCACATTTTGAGATGGGCTCTTCTTGGACTCGTGGCTCCTGTTAGATGGGTTGGTGGCCTTTGCACAAATCTATCTTAAGCACCAATTGTGCCCTTTCCTGGATCAGAAGGACTTGCTCACATTCACTCATGTCTTGGTCATCTCTCTGTCTAGTTTATTGCAATGTGTTCTATATTGAGTTGCCCTTGAAGACTATCCAAAAATTGTGTCTGGTTCAAATTTATTTATTTATTATTTATAAAATTTATTTGCCTCCCATCTCGTATCCAATGGCTCTGGGTGGTTTACAACATAAATTAAATGCTGTGGTCTTCTAGTTTGGGGCATCTTTTAGTTCACCTGAGTAACATCATTGCTGCATAAGCTGCATTGGCTTCCTAAATGCCATTCAAGGTGATTTAAAGTCCTGTATGGGACAGGAGCCAAGTAGTTGTGGGACCCCTCTCTCTGAGGGTATCTGCCCATCTTACTTGGTTAATTAGGCTGAGTGCACGTTATGTTCCCTCCCTTAAATGTTGCTATCTGATGCATGCCTTCTCAGGGCTGCTTCAGTCATTTGGAACAGCTTCCCATGAGAGATTCAGAGGATTCCTACTCTTTTAGCCTTTCAGAAGACCTCACAAACATTAGACTAGGAAGGATGATTGAACTGTAAGGGTATGTGATCTGGTGCCTAGGGGGAGGGGCGTGGGCATGTTTTCAGCTACATTCAATGGCTCAGTGGCTAAGATGCTGAGCTTGTCGATCGAAAGGTCGGCAGTTCAGTGGTTTCGAATCCCTAGTGCCGTGTAACAGGGTAAGCTCCTGTTACTTGTCCCAGCTTCTGCCAACCTAGCAGTTCAAAGGCACGTAAAAAATTCAAGTAGAAGAATAGGGACCACCTTTGGTGGGAAGGTAACAGCATTCCGTGCACCTTTGGCATTTAGTCATGCCGGCCACATGACCACGGAGATGTCTTCGGACAGTGCTGGCTCTTTGGCTTTGAAACAGAGATGAGCACCACCCCCTAGAGTTGGGAATGACTAGCACATATGTGCGAGGGAAAGCTTTACCTATGGATTGTTGTGAGCTACCTAGAGTCATTGTATATGATAGGCAATTCTATAAGTCTTGTAAATAAATAAATAAATACCTGAAGCCATTCCAGTTTTAACAAACTTTAATCCAATTACTGTCTACTACTTCAACACTGTCATTGTCCTACTCTGCTGGAAAGTTAATAGAAGAAATTATGCAGTGCAGAAATGCGCAGGGATGGTTTTCCTAGTGCATGGGGCTAAAGCTATGCTGCCCACAGGCTATGGGTCTGATTCTGCAGATTGTTCTTGTGCTCTTGTGTTAAAAGAACTACAGCAACACTCAAAATGCAATAGGATTAGATTATAGATTTTGGTTTACAAATCTATTTTGTACAAAGCTCTTCAACTGCAATGTAAGGATAAATAATTCCTTCAAAATTATCGATGGAGTATATTTAACAGAGATGTCATCAAAGAGTGCTCTCTCTTGACAGAAATACCTGCACACTTCTAATTACCAACTGAGAATGTGAAGTGTCATTATAACAACACAATAGTAGGCCTTCATGCCAGGGATGGGTCCTACTTACCTTTACCACCAGTTCGTAATGGGATCGCGCACATGCTCTCACTTTGCTCGCATGCACATGTGCAGATCGCTGATGACGACATCCGGGGTGGTGGCAGGGGCCTCCCTCTGGTTTTACTACCAGTTTTTGTGAACAGATCCAAACCAGGGGCAACCCACCACTGCTTCATGCTCTAAATGTCACTGTACTAAGACTGCATATGGGTTTATGTGCCACTAATTTTCTGAGGTAAGGAAAATTTTCTGGTACCTGTGTTTGCATGGAGACATCCATGTTTCTATTGAGAGAGAATAGTTAGCGTTCCTTACATTGACCATGTTGGTTGATGTTTCTGAAAGCTACAACTAAGTTACATATAGAACTCTGATTGTCCCTGACTCATAAGGATCATATAAGAAAGAACGACACAATATATAGTCACATGCCTTAAAAGCGTGGCCACTATATCAGGTCCTGATATCATATTACTCAGTACAATGATAGCAGTACCCATTTTTAGGGGGAGGGGGGAAGCTGTATCCCATTTTTAGAAAGAAAAGCCATTTACTGTACAAGTGCAAGTGGCCATGAACCAATTTCACAGGTTAAATTTGGGGCTTACTATTTATGTATTACGGCTTGGGTTATAATATATTTCATGTTCTGTCCCCAACCCCACGCACACACACCAACAGACGTTCAGGAGTTAAAGACCAAACCAGACGGCAAAATCCTTTTCCTTATGATAACGGAACTTGGCAACAACCTAGTGGCTGCCTGCCAAAAGTTTATTATTTACAAAGAGGAGAGATAACTTCTCCCCACTTCTAATACATCAAAGGAAAGCAGTTCAATAATTACGGAATTAAATCAAGTCCAGAGATACTTCCAGCAAAGTCTTAAAGCAAAAGTCCGGCAATGCAGAATGGTGTGGAAGCTTTCAGCTTTGTTTGTCACAAGGTTTGACTGGCCACCATGCTCCCTTTTATATCCTGTGGGGTGTGGTCCAATGACTCAGCCTAATCTCGGGCATGCCCTTTCTTCTGTTGCGCGCGCTTATCTCTGCGATGCTGGCGTGGGTCCAGCCAAGACTTATTACTCTCATCACTGTCCATCTGTGGCTGCGTGGACTTGCTTGGCCCCGGCCCTATCTCTTGCTCTTCGGCGGACACCGAAGGCATTGCCAGAGAGGAGGGTCCTGGAGAGGGAGGCCTTGCCAACTCCTCTCCTTCACTCTCGGAGTCCTCTCCTGCCAATGACACAGGCTCAGGTAACAGAGCCACAACATTTCAAAACAAATAAAGCCACATACAAAGAACTACTGTAGTAGTTTGTCTCACAAATCATAATGTTAAAAATTACATATATAAACATCTATATATCTATGCATAGTAGAAAAATAGAAGATGAAAAATGCAAGATATTTGAAGGTTGCTTGGAGGTCTTTTGGATTCAAAACATTATTTAGCTCTGATGTGAAGAATAAATGATACGTAGTTCCACATTTAATAGTTATAAATTATGAAATATCATAAATTCTGATGTGATAATAATGATTGAACAAGCAGAAGGAATTAATAGATGCAGAGATCAAAATTAGAAGCCCGAGGTTATTATTTAAGTCATATATCAATCAACTTCAGCTACAAGGGCAAAATGATTTAATTAGCTTGTATTCATATTTGAACAATTTGGGAAAGAATTTTACTGTATAAACTGCTTTATTTGTAATGGTGCATTAATTATCAAAACAGCAAGGAAATATCCCCCCCCAAATTCTCAATTTTCTATGATCAAATACATTTATGCTGGGCCAACAGATTACTCCAGTTCACCTTTAGATCCATTTATTAAGCAATGATATGAAATGAATCAATGACATATTTGCTAGATCAGATTTTAGTGCCAAAGAATGAGAAGGTCATTATGATTTTCATTATTTGTAAATCTTTATAAAATTTCGAAAGCCTTTTAAAAAGAAAAGTTAGACCTTTTAGATCCAATAAAATAAGCAGTTAAATAAACAATTTATTTATAATAACAAATAATAAATAATAATAATATATAATAAATAATAAATAATACAGGCAAGGGTAGTTTAAAATGTAAATGATGATGATGATGTTAATGGCTCAGTGGCTAAGATGCTGAGCTTGTCAATTGGAAGGTCAGCAGTTCAGCAATTCAAATCCCTAGTGCCGCGTAATGGGGTGACCTCCCGTTATTTGTCCCAGCTTCTGCCAACCTAGCAGTTCGAAAGCATGTAAAAAATGCAAGTAGAAAAATAGGGACCATCTTCGGTGGGAAGGTAACAGCATTCCGTGCGCCTTTGGAGTTTAGTCATGCCAGCCACATGACCACTGAGACGTCTTTGAACAGCACTGGCTCTTCGGCTTTGAAATGGAGATGAGCACTGCCCCCTACAGTAGGGAACGATTAGCACATATGTGCGAGGGGAACCTTTACCTGTAATGATATAATGGTTAAAATACTGGATTTGAGTGAAAAAATATAGCTTAAGATGTCCTTGTAATATAGCCCTGTTTAGATATCTCTTAGTTCATACCCTGTTTCACATGCTTGTGAGATAAATTCTGTCTGTCTGTCTGTCTGTCTGTCTGTCTGTCTGTCTGTCTGTCTATCTATCAAAATTCCAGTTGCCTTTTGAAAAAGCACTTTTGGGACAACTTGACTTGGATGACTGAGAAACTCCATAGACAGTTATTTATATTTCCTATTTCTAAACTGCCCATACTTAATACCCATGCCTTCCTTGTATACTCAACATACTGTATCTATTAAAATGACTATTAGCCTGAAAGCATAGTGAGCTACCAAATCCCTTCTACCTTAATACAGCTGTTATGACTATGTCAATTGAGCTGATTCTAACCTGTTTTCAGTTCATTAAGTGAAAGTATTATTTAAACTTTTTCAGAAATTTGAAATGTATATTCACTCATATCTTTAAACAAAAAGTTCCCATCTGTTTGTTTCAAGTAAAGAGCCCTATTGCAAAGAAATAACATTAAAATAAAATGCATACCTATGCCAAAATTGTTTCAAAATTTCATCCCTCCCTCCCTTCCTCCGTTCTCTCTCTCGGGTTTTTTTTTTCTTTCTTTCTTTCCAAATGGTGAAAATTATGTGTTTTCTTTTCCAGTAGGGTGAAGACAACTGACAATTATAATATACCTCTTGGAGTATTGCTTATTTTCCTACATAGTGCCAATTAGAAAACTTTTGAGCTCATTATATCTAAAACATGTTTACGTTGTCAAGGTTTTCAGGTTCTTATTTCCCCTTTCCTAGTCACACTTATGTCAATCATAAGTTTCTCATAAGTTTGAGAAAGAATCAAGACAGAAATCAGAACATACCATTTATTTCAGGAAGCTGTACATAAAACAGGATGGTTAAATCACATGCATTTGACAACAATTATTAACTCAACAGAGATCAATTTCATGAAACTACCTGATGTCTCATAGTAAATTTCATCTTGACACACATCTAATTGGGACAGATTTTCAGCATAATGACTAAAAAACAATTCTTTCAAGTATTTCAAACCTTTCAAGTATTTCAAAATGTTCCTCAGATAAAAAGATGGACATTATTTCATCTCTGAGCTTGCAGAAATCTCCTATTTATATCTGTGTTTATAAATGACACCTTTAAACCTACTAGTCCAGGAAAACTTCATAATAAAAGTCTTTCTTCTGTGATTACAATATATCAATTCACAAGATCAGAGCTACAGCTCATTCCAGTAATTTCAGCTAAGGTAATAAACCAAGCTAGCTATTCACAATGTAGTTATGGGGTTCCACCCTGACAGTGTACAGACAGTACGTTTATAATTGTGTTTACACAATATGCTAAACTTGGTTTCTGTGGATTGTTGTTTTTTGTACCTTACTTTTGATATGAACAATACTGTTATAAATGTACATTCTAAGAAAAATAACCCATGATTAATCAAGTACAATCCATTGGGAAACAAATGGTTACCCACTATAATATTCTGTCCAGAAAGCTGAACTGACATTCACAATTGGAACAATGTGAATATGCTTTTTAGAAAATGAGCCATCTAGGTCATAATATATCCAATAAGGTACTGGGAAAAAACAAGGGCAAAAATAAATAGCACTGGTGCATATGCTGTGGCTAGATTAACACTGAAAGGATGTTAGTAGTTGGTAGTTAGTAGCTGAAATGTGAAGACTGAATATTGACATTTTTGGAACTGGCAAACTGAAATGGGTCATTTCACATCAGAGGAACCTCAAATTTTCTACTACAGTTCAGGAAAATCATAAAAGAAATGAAATAGTCATCATTATTAACAAAAGGGAGTCAAAGCCAGTGGTCAGATAAGCCACTATCTCTGACATGATCAAATTATCTCAATTCATGTCCAAGGGCAATTAGATCAATATGGCTGTGATCTGATCAAAGCACCGATGCAGAGAAAACGATAGTTGAACAGCTCTGTATTGACCTGCAACATCTTGTTGACACAACACCTAAAAAGACATTATGCTAATTATATATAAAAAAAGAAAAACTAAAATGCTAAAGTTGGAAATGAATCATAACTGGAATAATAGGCAAAAAAATCAATTAGTGTATGAAATGAAGCAAGAGAGAGACTAAAAGAGTGTGCCAAGCAAATACAACGTTATTGTATTTATATTTATAAATACTTATTCCCAGAATTTTAAAAAAATGACTCTGCACATGGATATCACTGAATAGACAGCACCAAAATCAAATTGTTTAGATACTCTGCAGGCAAATATGGAACCACTGATTCAATCAGCAAAAACAGGACTCGATGCCGACTGGCTCAGACTACAAATTCCTTCTTGCAAAAATTATAATTTAAAGAAAGTAAAATCATCCTACCAGCAAGACAGAACCTCAGCAATATTCCATATAGTTATGTGATAAATATAGAGAATAGATTGAATAGTTAGATTAAAGTGTCTGAAGAGCTTTGGACTGAACTTTGTGATTCAGTAAATCAAATCAAACAAAAATATCTGAAATACAAAAAGCAAAAGGAAAAATACCCTTAGCTGAAAGAAACAGCTGAAGAAAGGTAGAAAGCAAACGACAACAAACAGGGAAGCAATTTAGCCAAATAAATGCTGCATTTCAGACAAGAATAAGAAAAAAAAAAAGCAAGAGAAAAATTGAAAGAAGAGATTGTGTGAATATATGGACAAACTGTACTGTACCAAAAAAAATCCTAACAGAGAGAAATTAACCAATGTAATAGCTTGCCTTCAGAAGTTGTAGGTGCTGCATTACTGAAGGCTTTCAAAAAGACAATCATTTGTCTGAAATTATATAGGGTGTTCAGCTCAAGCAGGGGGTTGGACTAGACGACCTCCAAGGTCCCTTCCAATTCTATTATGTCATAAACTGCCAAAGCTGATGATACAAATAAAGTTTTGATCACAAAACTACAGGCAAACATTCTGGAAACTTAGGTTAAAATTATGCTCAAAAAAATAGTTAACAAGGAAGCTGCTGCAAATGTATTTGAATTCTTACAAGACAATGAAATTAAAGTTCTACCGGAGCTTGTAAGCAAGTATAAAATTCACAGGAGTAGCTAAGAGACTGAAAAATATTTTATCTTCTAGGCTGCTCAAAGTTCTGAATAGCTGCATTTATCTCACAAAAAAGTTCATATTCAAGATTTTGTATTCAGACTTCAATAGCACAAGGAAGTCGTACTGCCAATTGTGCAAGCTAGATTCAGAAAAATTATGGGCACGTATTACTCTTTTAACATTCAATGCATAATGGAAAAAGTATGTGTGTTCCAAAGCTACTTCAGTATCTGTGTCTTTAATTGTACAAAGGCTTTTGACTCCGTAGACAATAAGAAATGGTGGATAGCTCTTTAAAAAGATTACCTTTATTGCCTATTGAAGAATTTGAATGAGATCCGGAAGCAACAATTAGCATAGAAAAAGGATAAATTATTTAAAATAGGGCAAGAGATGTGCCAAAGCCTCATACTGTCATATTTATTTTATTTATGTACAGAATATCATGAACACTGTAGGATGAGAAGTAATAGAAATGGGCATTAAAATGATAGCTGAAAGCAAGGCTCTTCTGGTGTTCAATATTAAATAATAATAACAATATGTCCATAGACAATCCTAAGGTGGCTAGATAATGACTCAGGGATGAACTTACAAGAACTCAAGAAAACAATTGTTGAGGAGAAATCCTGGTAAAATGTTGTCCAGCAGGTGTTGAAAAGCCAGAAGCACTGAATAATTCAACAACTCTGGATGTGTTCCACATGAGTATGTTCTACAACTATACACAACTCTGTATAGATTCCTATGACACAAGTTAATTTATGTTTCAGAATATTGTAAGAACTCAGAAAAAGGGTTAATTCGGTAACCAAATTAAACATTTTTTTATATAACAGGCAAAAATAAATGAAGTACAATTAAATTATATTTAACCAATAGAATTTACCAAAAGAGATGTTTTCAAAGAACGGTAATTTTCATTACTATTTCTGCTGGTGTAAATCAGGGGTGGGTTCTACTTACCTTTACTACCGGTTCGCAACGGGATCGTGCACGTGCGCTCGCTTCGGTCGTGCACGTGTCTTGCTTCTGCGCATGTGCCTTGCTTCTGCGCATGCACAGATCACTTCTGATGATGTCAGGGTCAATGGGTGGAGCGTCCCGCCGGTTTTACTACTGGTTCTATAGAACCGGTCCAAACCGGGGGCAACCCATCACTGGTGTAAATAATAAATACTATACAGCTAGTCTTAGTCACTTAACACAATTCCAAAGAGCTAATTCATGAACACCAAATCAGACTTGACCTAAGAAAATATCAATGTTTCCAATTCTATTAACACTTCTGTCCAGACAGAGTTGTTTGCTGCACAGAAAATCCATTTCTTTTGTGGGTGCCTGGTACAACTCTAATGTTTAATGATTCATTTAATTAAGATAAATAATTATTAAACATTGAAGAAGCCATTTAGTGTTTTCATCTCAGTGCAAAATGATCTATGATGTTGAGATAATCTTGTATTGGCATTATGACTTCATTTTCTCCTTTTTCTGATTATATGTTTTAAATCAAAGTATTTAGAACGTTACAGTAGTCAATATCAAATTAGCTCATAGGGATTTAGAATATATAAAAAAGGAAAAAAGTGCGTAGCAAAACCTGAGGATTCAAATACACAACATATAAAGGGCTATCGAATAGCAGTAGTATCAAAAAAAAAAAAAAGACACCATGGTTTTTCATAAAATAATAAGGATTACAGAAGTAACAATGTAATAACAATATAATGAAGAAAATGTGGAATCTCCAAAAGAGAAAGTAAGGTGAAAAATGCACATATAAGTAATGAAAACGCACTATCCTGCTAGAAAATAACAAAATCAAATTGTTAGAAGCGGGGGGGGGAACCCTTTAAAAACTTTTGCAAAGGTGACCAATTTTATTTAACAGAAAGAACAGAAAGAAGTGAAAAGTCCATTTCATTTTTCCATTTTTATTCAACACTTAGAAATTTTAAAATAAAGACTTGGAGAAAACCACATCTTATATATACAATACAAACGCAGGTAGTCCTCAACTTAATAATCATCCATTTACCAACTGTTTGAAGTTGCAATGGCAATGAAAGAAGTAACTTACAACTGGTCCTCACCTTTATGACCATTGCAGCATCCCCATTCACATGATAAAAATTTGGGCACTTGGCAACCAGCATGTATTTATGAGAGTTGCAGCATCTCGGTGTTATATGATTGCAATTTGTAACCTTCACAGCTAGCTTCCAGCAAGCAAAGTCAGTGCAACTACATGATTCACTTAATAACTACCCTCTCTCCCCCAAAATAAAACATCCCCTGATAATAAGCCCAATCGGGATTTTGAGCACATGGCAATAAGGCCAAGCGCTTATTTCAGGGTTCAAAAAAATATAAGACAGGCTCTTATTTTCGGGGAAACACGGTAAAGTTATTTGCTTAATAACCAGGACAAGAAAGATCATAAAATTGAATGCTTAACTTAATGCTCACTTAACAATCATCTTGCTTAGCAACAGAAATTTTGATTCCAGTTATGGAGATAAATCAAGGATTATCTGTATTTAGAACTGAGGTTTGCTGTGAGCAAAAAAAACCCCCAAAGCCACATAAAATTATGAAACGCTTCTATGCAACAATGGCAGAATAGAATAGAATAGAATAGAATAGAATAGAATAGAATAGAATAGAATAGAATAGAACAGAACAGAACAGAACAGAACAGAACAGAATAGAATAGAATAGAATAGAATAGAATAGAATCTTTCTTTATTTGATTTGAATAGAATAGAATAGAACACTTTATTATCACTTCGAATGTACACTAATCGGAAACTCATGGGGACTCAGAATTGCACTGCAAGCAATCCTTGTAATTTGTCTTATTTTAGTACCTTAAAATAATTTAAATACTTTTAAATACATTAAAATAATTCCATCTTTAATAGAGAAGAGTTACATGTAAATAGCTGAAGATATTTATGCTCATAGTGCTAGCTATAATACTCTAACTTGAGTAGGAGGGTTACTGGAGATAAAACAGCCATAATAGGGTAAGCAAAATGATAGTGAAATATTGATTATAGTTTAATAATAACATGTTGCAAGATTATGGTCTAGATTCATACTCCATTACACAGATTTGTGCAAGCTTACTTAATTATACCTAGTCAAAGAAATTTGTAGTGCAGATGCGTTGTGATTCTATTATCAAAACAAAGAGGAAAACCAAATTTGCAAAGCAGAGACAAGCATAGTGCCACGGGGAAGGGAAACCCCACATAAAGGTTTGCCCACAGTCTATCATCAGGGCTGTGACCTGATGGTGGATGTGGTGTCTATCATCAGGCCATAGCCTTGGTGGAATTCTGACTTTGTCTTGATTGGGCAACCATATGGTAATCTGTTCTCTTGTTTTTTTTTTTTTGTTTTTTTTTTTGGTTTTTTTTTTTTTTTTTAAAGAGTAGAGTCCAATTTTGCAGTTTTCCTCTAGGTTTTTGCTCTGAAATCAGAGGTGGTATTCAGCAGGTTCTGATCAGTTCTGGAGAAACGGTAGCAGAAATTTTGAGTAGTTTGGAGAACCACTAAATACCACTTCTGACTGGCCCCACCCTCATTTATTCTCTCCCTGTCCAAGCTGATTGGGAGGAAATGGGGATTTTGCAATAACCTTCCCCTGGAGTGGGGAGGGAATGCAGACTTTACAGTGTTCTTCCCATGGAGTGGGTTGGGAATGGAGATTTTACACTATCCTTCCCCTGCCACACCCACCAAGCCATGTCACGCCCACCAAGCCAGGCCCACAGAACTGGTAGTAAAAAATTTTTGAATCCCACCACTGTCTGAAATCATTGATTATTTTCTTCCTTTGGCAAAGGCCTCTTTATCTGCTGATTCACAGGGTGATTCATACCTATACTTCCATGTCTAGATCTGGCTTAACATCTCCAACACTTGTCATGAATAGAAAGAGTAGGGTGAAATGTGGAAATATGTGAGATGTTTTGCCCTTCTTAAGATATAAGATATGATCTAGAGAAAAGCTTGTAAGCTTGTCTGGCCGTTCCTTTGGCCTGTTGTTCACTGTGTGTCTTCTTTTGGCATATGAGGACAAAACCCAGCTTTGCATAGGAAATTCCAGATAAATCACTAGTCTTCATCAGTGTGTAAAATAATAGTAAGGCTGCTTGTAGTGAATTTGGCTTGATTTGCAGATTCTTCAGTAGCAGAAAGAAGTGGAACCACTGTTACGTATTAGATAACAACAATTAGGGATTTCTGGTTTGCAGAACAGGTGATGTTCAGGCATGGTTATATGCATTTTCTTTTGCTCAAAATAATAATAATAATAAAAAAAAACTGAGAACAATTTAATAAAATTGCTCCTTAGAAAATTAAACACCAATTCACCTGCATGATAACTTAGTGGACATCCATGAAAATAACTATTATTGTAATTTCCTTATTTCAGAGCTGGAAAATCAGCTGATTTAAGCTGGGGCAAGCCAGGATACAAGGCCAAAAGGCAGTGTTTCATCTGGTGAGCATACATAATGTAGGTCTGAGGATATTCTGTTAAAATACTGCTATTTGTTTATTTGGCTAGCTGATAATATTAATGAATGGTTCCAGTGATCAATGACGGTTAAAAAGATTTACCTGGGCTTGTGTTGGTCCACTTGAGTGATTCATTCTTGTCTGGGAATACAACCCATAGAACTTAATGAGGCCTTCTTTCGTGAAGATGGGTATAGGACTAATTTTATAGTGAGCCATATCTGGATAATCACATTGTCATGATAGGAAGAATTTAGCCTCAGGTTACTGAGGCTATGATCCCCAAAAGTTTTATTTGAGCCTCTTAATTGTAATGCTGATTACTTGTGGAAGCCACCTGGTGCGTGCATTTCTGCTAGAAAACACAAAAGCAAATGGAACCCCATGAGTCAAAGGCAATGTTCAGTTGATTGTCTTCTATTGAAATCATAAAACGATTGACACAGAATGAGGATAGGGTGAAATAAAAACAAAGAAAAATAGGTTTGATTAAAAAAAGTGAACTTCCCTCCATTGCTTGTCATCACCAGTGGGAAAGTATAGATAGCAAAGAATTAAAGTTGTCATGCTGAGAGTACTTTAGGTTCTAATTAGTATCTCTGTTTTGTATATCCTCAAATAAATCCACATTATCTCTAATGGGACTTTTTCCAGAGTTGTGTGTTCTAACAAATTAATTGTGTTAGTCTTTGACAGAGAAAATGGCAGATACAGAAGTTTGATGGCATCGGAAAAGCCAGTACATCTTTTCTAAAGATACAGCACACATTTCCTGGAGTTAGAATCCATTTTGGTAGATAATATGCATGAAATTGTTTTCTATACTGTTGGGTAAAAAACATGTAAGGATGTAGCTGAATTTTATACAGAGGGACTGAAACATCTGGCCTATAGAACTGCTTTTCTCAACCCCACTGTCCCTTCTGATTTGTATCAGTGATTTTTAGTTTTCTACTACTTTGAAGCAAAAAGCAGTTTAAAATTGCAGTGTAACTCTACAATATGTTTAGCCTAAACATATTGTGTCTGTGTATCACATACCTGACAAGGACACACCCACTTTATATCATTACTGTAGTCCTCAATTTCCTCCAAAAAAACATGTGTAGCTCTAAAGGTTTGCCGACCCCATCTTTAAAACCTCATTTATATTGATTTATTGTATTTGAGAAATTACTATCTTTTTATCCCATTTCCCATTTCTCTAAAAGCACAATTTCTGCAGCAATTTAAGTTGTTAAATATACAGAGATAGCACTTTAGCTTACTCAGACAAATCACTGGGTGTCAATCCATTGTTTTTATTGCATAGAACACACTATTCTAAAACAAAATAAAACAAAACAGATGTATAAGTAAAAATCTACAATAACATTATGAATCCTAAATTGTGAAACAAGTAGTCAAAAAGTCAGCAAATGCAAATAAAGAAATGCTATCAGATATAGATAGATAGATAGATAGATAGATAGATAGATAGATAAGCCTTCCATCTGCAAAATGTACCGATGTCCTAACTTTCTCCAGCAACTCCTGTTTCTCTTCCTAAATCTCATTTCCAGTGTCTGCAATAAAGAAACCCACATCCAAGAAAGGACAATGATAGAAAATCATACCGTATTTCCCCCAGTGCAATTTCAGTGGAAAGATGTCCTTGGATTTCCTTGGATGAGCTGTGGTGGCGCAATGGTAAGAACGCAGTACTGCAAGCTACTTCTGCTGACTGTCAGTTGCATTTGAGCAGTTCAATTCTCAACAGCTTAAGTTTGACTCAGCTTTCCATCCTTCCAAGGTGGGGAAAATGAGGATCCAGATTGTTGTGGGCAATATGCTGACTCTGTAAACCGCTTAGAGAGCTGTAATGCACTGTGAAGCGGTATATAGGTCTAAATGCTAAGTACTATTGCTATTTCAGCTAAGATTTTGGGGATAGAATCAAGAGAGTCAAGATCAGTTGCAACTGTCCCTCAATAGACATACAAAAAGGACAGGGCTTTGGGTGGCCATGGCAACCATCTATTCCTCCATGGGAACCCCTGATGACCATTTCATCTGTCTCTATTAAATACTATACATATATCGATTTATCTAAATTTTTAAGGCAAACATGAGATGACAGTATTGCATTTAATTTTCATTTCAGATCTAATCAAACAACATAGACCTATTTATATTATATGGTTATAAGGAACAAAATCAGAGGTAAGTAATAGGTTTCCTTTATTACTGGGAGTTTTGTTGTACCCTTCCCAGAATGACTTGTTTTGTTTGGGCAATTATTTAAATTGGACAAATAAATAAAATTTAAACTTATTGTAATATTGAGTAAACTTTCAAGGAAATAACCTTGGAAATGCACCCATTTTTTACCCTTTAACATAAAATTAATCATTGTTCATAAAAATATGAGCTGCCAGCCCTGTGGAAATAGAAATCCAACAGACATTGAATTTCTGTTGAAATTCAATGGAAACGGAACTCTTCACCAATCAATTCATCAATTCAAGATAACAACAACTACATGTATAAGCCGATAACTCTTGGTAAAAGTGTGTGTGGCCTCTTGAGAAAAAAAAAAAAACATCTACTAGCAATTAAAATTAGTTTAGTCTGACCTGGAACATTCTCTCACAGGGATTCACCTCTTGAACTTTATCCCAAAAGTGCTTTTTAAAGAGGCAACTGTTTTTTCTGCAATCTGCAAGGAATATAAATCCTTCCATTCCCCACCATCTAGTCAGAGTTCAAGAAGCTTCTTGAAGGAGAAGCAAAACATATTCAAAGAAAAAAACAAGAAAGTCCAGTTGCCTCTTGAAAAAGCATCTTTGGGGCAACCATGACCTGGATGACCGAAAATCTCCATAGACACTCTTGAAATTTAAGAAAGGAGAAGTCTCATTATAACTTTAATAATCTGAAGTAAAATGGTCTACTAGCAAAAATGCCAAATGAGGGAATACCTTTTGGTTTCAAGTGGCATCCATTGGCAAGGATCACATTGGTGCAGTTTCGCTCTTGGCAAAGTGGCAGAGTAAAATTAGGTACTTGGTTCAGATGTCCTATTTGTGTCTGAGTATTATTTCTCCCTTGAACGTCAAGAAAGCAGAATTAAATGTTATACTTCACAGTGATTAAAATGCTGTGAAAATGAAGTATAATTACTTGGAACAAAATGGAAGTGTCATTTCATACTGTGAGTATAATGTTTGGCTTAGTGGGTTGCACATTCTGCATTGCCTGACTCTTTGTAATCCCAAATCCACATACAGTACAAAGAGAAGAAAGGTACAGATAAGCAATAAAGCAGCAAACTGAAACACACTTAAATATGAAATGTATGATTGCTTGCACCATTTGTTGAGGAGAAGTGGGTACATTGATAATTAAATACTTTTGTGAGCTGCAAAGTGCCAATCAGCTGTTTTCCAGCTAATGGAGCAGAGGAAGTGTTGGAGCTGGTGGCAGCAAGGTTTGGAAATGCTTGGCAGGTTGGGTTTGTAAATTTATTACTTTGTAAAAACATTAGTGGATGTTTGTGCAGGCATGATATACAGTCATTTTATAGCAGGTTTGCAAACCCTCTAACACATGTAACCAGAATTGAGAAGAGGGTATGAAACATTTTACTGGGGCAGCAATCAATCATGGCAGCAATGCTTCCTTCTATCAACACTTTTGACAAGCATGGGGAAGGACCTGGATGACTAATAATGCATGGGCACAGCTTTTCCATGTGGTCCTGCTCCCTAATCAGACTATCTCAGGCCTCAGATGTAAATACCTTGTGTGTGAACATCTATATATGTAGAGAGGCTTTCCATATTTATCCAAATTCAGGGATAGTTATCAGTGGAAGAAGAGAGGTCTAGCAGGCTCAGAAGCAGGGCAAAGCTGCTTCTATTTTTTTAAAATATAGCAATAGCACTTAGACTTATATTCTACTTCACAGTGCTTTACAGCCCGCTCTAAGCAGTTTACAGCATCAGCATATTGCCCCTAACAATCTGGGTCCTCATTTTACCATCCTTGGAAGCAGTGGTGGTATTCAGCCAGTTCTATCCGGTTCAGGCAAACCGGTAGCAGCAGAGACAGGAGGCTCCGCCACCTGCCCAGACATCACCATGTCCTGTTTTTGATGCTCTGTGCATGCGTGGAAGGTCCTGCGCACTCACATTTGCGAACTTGTAGCAAAGGTAAGTGAATACCATCCCTGCTTGGAAGGATGGAAGGCTGAGTCAACCTTGAGCCTGGTGAGATTTGAACTGCCAGATTGCAGGCAGCTGGTAGTCAGCAGAAGTAGCCTGTAGTACTGCATTCTAACCACTGCATCATCATGGCTCAATATGATGGTAGTATGAACAATGTTGATTGTTCTATTCTATTCTATGCTGAGATGGACCAGTTGAAAGCTTACTTTGTTTAGTTCATCAAACATGCACTTGGTTATCATTTCTCACCATCTATTCCAAATGATCAATAATGATAATGATAGAATTACAATATTAATATAAAAGAACAGCAGCATCAGAAGTTTTCTTTATGGATGTTATAAAACCAGCAGTAAAAACGTATCAAGGGGTTTGTCACACATTAAATAAATAATAAACAATAAATTATTATGCACTTAATATATTTTACACTTAAGCTTTTTTTAAAAAAAATGCTCTTGCAAAAAGAATGTATGTTGGGGTTTTTTCTCCTGTGCTGGTTAGCAGCAAGGGTTCCAACCTTGTTTCCCAAATTGCATGCCTTGTCTAATGGAAAACAGCCTCTCTTTTATATTTCCTAAAGTTCTTATAGCTCTCCAAGTCTTAATGGAAGGTTATCTCTTTAGTCAATAAAAATTTTAGTGATATGGGGGATATAGAGTAAGACAGAAGTAGACAACTGGTTTTTGTAAGGCTGAAACCCAAAAGCTAAAATCCTTATTGAAATCCCACATTTGTGCTACCAAATTCAGTTACTGAGTAATAGCTGCATGATTGTCCTCCAATATTTAAATAAAAATCAGGTAAATGAACTACAATAAAACTGTTTAGCCACTTAACCTAATTTCAATTGCCTCCCATCCCAAACCTAAATAAAAATCAAAACTTTCAATTCCTCTTATTTAAAAGTTGGGAATGGGAATGGGAATGGGAATGATGAGTCCTTTGTACAATCTGATTCCAATCTTATTCGATTTTCCCAGGGGCATCAACAGGGAATGGAAGAGTTGGGATTCAAGAAAGCCTCTATCACATGATTATTGTCACAATCTTAACGTTTTTAACATCCCTTCCATGCATACCCCTGACTCTTTTCTCTGGTTGTTACTTTAATGTTCTTTTTAATTAAATGACTAATTGTTGCATATAACTGAAAACCAAGTTATCATTCTTAGTTTATTTATCCCTGAAACAATAAAGAGTATGGGGCCCTTGGTGCTCTCTGACCCTGGTTATTTTTTTGCAGACATTTTATTACCAATCTAGGAACATCATCAGCACAGTAGTGATTATGTTACCTAGTTTGATAATAAAACATCTGCAAGAAAACCACCAAGCTCAGAGAGCATCAAGGATCCCACATGTCAGCCCTGAGCTATAAATATTATCTTCTATCAGTACAATAAAGAGTACCAATGTCTAAAAATCCAAGGCATAACAGACACCAACCCAAAGAAACTCTACGAAATGGAAATCAAGGTTAGATTCAATGGGTCCATTTTCTCCTTATTGTTTAATATATTCCTCCTGTACTTTTATGATAAAGGCAGCTTATTTAGTATCAACATGCTAATAACCCCACTTTGGAGATGAATCCTTAAGCTTGTCACCTAATAAAGGAAGATCAAAGAAGAAGTACAAACAGCTGACCAACAAATTGGACTTCTCCGTGGGGAAAAATGATGAGTTTGCCATGAATTGGTCTATTGTCAGCTCCTGTTTCTTAAAACAGATTTTATAGGCAGCCTGCCAATCATCCCAAACATGGTTGAAAATAGCTGTTGGATTGGCATATTAAGTATCACAGGAGACTGATGTAAATGTCGTGAACTATTGGAGAAGAATAAACTGAGCTATAACACTTCTCCTCATCTGTTCCAAGTGTGCATAGATAAAAATTTTATCACACCAAACAGCAGGATAGTTGTCATGAATTATTAAATCATCTGCATACAAGAGGGTTAGTAATTAAACAGGAAGACCTACTGAGGATTATCATAAATGACAATGAATAGAGTTTGTAAAGTCCAGCTATAAGTCAAGAGACTAACATGTATGATTGCTTTTAATTTGTATGACAATTTGTGAGTTATTCATTTATAACACTTTCAGATGTTGCCATGGGGGAACTGAATGTGCAATTAGTCTTCCAGCGTGCATATGTCAAACAGGCATAATAAATGGTGAAGATACAGTGTTCTTTAGACACCCACCTTTTCATCCCACAAAATAAACAACTTCATTTCAGTCCATGTTTCAGTTCTAAAGTACAGGATTTGTTTTAAAAAGAGAGAGAGAGAGAGTTGTTTTATCTGTTCTCGGGCCTGATGAAGCCTCAGTGCCTGAGTTGTGGAATGGCCAGTGTGGTAAAATTTCAAAAACCTGATAATTTGATAATAGCAAAGGACTTGTTTAGGACACATTTCTGATGCTAAGGACAATGACATTTCAAGTCATACTGGATAGTCCCATTTCACCAATTATTAATGTAATACTTTGCAGTTGTGAATAGGCAGGTTCTGCCTTTGAGAAGTTCTACATTAGGAAAATGCAAGGGAAAAGGAAAAGAGGCAGAGAAATACCCATTTGTGGTAAAAAGATGGAGTGCCTCCTTTTTCATGTGCATTGTGTAACTCTCATCTTGAAAATTGAAGGTTGTGGAGAGTGTGGTGGCACAACAACTTCCCCAGTACCTGGATGAAGCTGCCTATCTAGATCCATACCAATCGGGCTTCAGGCCAGTGTACAGCATGGAAACGGCATTGGTCGCATTGGTTGATGATCTCTGGAGGGCTCGGGACAGGGGTTGTTCCTCTGTCCTGGTCCTATTAGACGTCTCAGTGGCTTTTGATACCATCAACCATGGTATCACGCTGCACCAGTTGGAGGGGTTAGGAATGGGCAGCACCATGTTGCGGTGGTTCTTCTCCTTCCTCTCTGACCGTACGCAGTCTGTGTTGGCAGGGGGACAGAGGTCAACCTCGAGGTGCCTTGTTTGTGGGGTGCTGCAAGGGTCGGTCCTCTCGCCCCTCCTGTTCAACATTTATGTGAAGCCACTGGGTGAGATCATCCGTGGTTTTGGGGTGAAGTTCCACTAGTACACTGATGATACTCAGCTGTACATTTCCACCCCGGACCACCGCAATGATGCCCTTGATGTGATGTCCTGGTGCCTGGAGACCATGCGGATTTGGATAGGGAGAAACAAGCTCAGACTCAACCCCTCCAAGACCGAGTGGCTGTGGTTTCTGGCATCCCGGTATAGCCAGCTGGCTCTATCGCTGACTATTGGGGATGAGATCTTGGCCCCCTCAGAGAGGGCTTGTAACTTGGGTGTCCTCCTGGATGCACGGCTGTCTTTAGAAGATCATATGATGGCGGTGGCCAGGGGGGCTTTTTATCAGGTTCGCCTGATTTACCAGTTGCGTCCCTTTCTGGACCGGGACACCTTGCGCATGGTCACTCATGCCCTTGTCACTTTCCGTCTAGACTACTGTAATGCGGCTCCCCTTGAAGAGCACTTGGAGGCTCCAGCTGGTCCAGAATGCGGCCACGTGGGTGATTATGGGAGTGACACGGCACATCTATGTAACATCTCTCCTGCGTTAGCTGCACTGGCTCCTGGTGGTCTTCCGGGTGCGATTCAAGGTGATGGTTACCATCTTTAAAGCGCTCCATGACTTAGGACCTAGGTACTTACGAGATTGCCTTCTGCCACCAATAGGCTCCCACTGGCCAATACGCTCCCACAGAGAGAGACTCCTCAGGGTGCCATCAGCCAAACAATGTCGACTGGCGACCCCCAGGGGGAGAGCCTACTCTGTGGGGGCACCTGCCCTCTGGAATGAATTACCCCCAGAGATACATATGATCCCCGACCTACGTACCTTTCGACGTGCCCTTAAGACTTCACTGTTCCAACAGGCTGGGCTGGCTTAAATAACAAATTTTAATGGGTTTTTTAGTTTTTAATATAAGGGCCAAATTATTTAATATGTTTTAAACTGTTTTTAAATTTTATGGAGATATGTTGTTTTATTGTGGCTGTGCACCGCCCTGAGTCCCTCGGGAGAAGGGCGGTATAAAAATTTAATAAATAAATAAATAAATAAATAAATAAATAAATGGCAATCAAGCTTTTATTGCTACTGTGTTTGAAAACACAACAGAAAGATGAAACTCCTACTAGATGAAGTGCCAGTCCCAAACAATTGTGTATTTTTACTAATGCAAAGACACATTATTAACAAGTAAATAGGAGTCTTGCCATTTCTGCAATCCATTGTCTTTTTCATCCACACCTACAGTATAATATGCTTTTGTCTGCAATCAGTTCTCTCATCTTCTTGCCTGGATCATATTTTTTTGTTCTTCTATACTGTTACTCTACTTTCTGTGGTTGGCCCATCTGCATATCTCTGTAGATATATTATATTCATCCCTTTTAATTATTTGCACAGCAGCCTTATAACAGTCTTTTTCTTCTGTACTTTTTTGTTTCTTTCATTCTTTTCTCCAAACTGTGATTCTCTTTTTTTCTTTTTATCCTCAAAGTCCTGTAACAGACTTTCATCTTTCTTCAGTTCCACACCTTTGTCTGCATTTATTATTATAATGGATGGTTGCAAAGTCACCCAGATATTTAGACTAGATTTGGCATTTGAGTACTTCTCAAGGACTTGGGATAGTCAGAAATTGTTGTTTGATGGTGTTAACGGCAGGATGTACCAAGCCTTTTATAATTTAATGATGATTTTGTCAATGCCAATGATGCTCAATTGGTGCCCCAGATGTTTTGGGATTGCACCCAAGGTGGCCATTACTATTGGTACTATCTTTGTGTCAGCATTCCAAATTAGGCTCTCTTCCAGTTCTGACATGAAGACATGAAGCAAAGACCAGAAGCGCTGATTTATTGCTGAGATGAACTTTTACCTAGTTTTCTGCATGCAACAGATAGGGTTTCCTGGGGAACGAGGGTGGGGGCCACATTCCTGTGAGAAGTACGTGCTGGGACGTAGAGATGGATCTGCATGATGGCCAATGGGACATCGGGCTGGAGAGCAGAAGAGGAGGGGGTTGGGAGGAGGAGCCAGTTTGGCAGCAATTAGAGTTAGGAATGTCGGCTATTTCTGTTCTTAATAAAAAGTGATTTATTAGAGACTCTGCGCTTGATAATGGAACTCATTTAAGACAGAACCGAAACCTGACAGACTGCCAAACTCTCTCAAAGCCAGGCTGGCTGAGTTTAAATCATCCCGTTCCCTCCCAGACGTATGGTCGGATTGGAGGTTATCCCCCGACACTATGGCTGAAGCGAAGCTCTCGGAGGAAAGCCTGCTTCAAGCAACGAGTGGAGGAGAAAGGACATAGACAGTTATGTAAAAAGCTGCACCATTTGTGCCACAATAAAGACAAGGCCAGGGTGCCCGCCTGGATTGTTGCAACCAGTAGCTGAGCCAACAAGACCATGGGAGGAGATTGCAATGGACTTTATAGTAGACCTACCGAGGAGCAGTGGAAATACAGTGATCTGGACTGTAATAGACTTATTCTCCAAACAGGCACATTTCATTCCTTGTAGTGGACTGCCTTCAGCCCGTCAGTTATCCAAACTGTTCCTGAAGCACATTTACCGCCTACATGGAGTCCCCAGGAGAATCATTTCCGACAGAGGGGTCCAGTTCACAGCAAAGTTCTGGAGGGAGTTTCTACGATCCATAGGTTCATCCCAAGGGCTCAGCTCAGCTTTTCACCCGAGCACCAATGGGGGGGCAGAAAGACTGAACGCTATGATAGAACAGTATTTAAGATGCTACGTCGACTACCAGCAGTCCAATTGGGCAGACCTCCTATCTTTTGCGGAGGTTGCATATAATAATGCTGTCCACAGCAGCACGGGGCTAACCCCGTTCAAAATAGTGAGTGGCATGGATTTTGTTCCCATGCCAGAATACCTGAGGGAGCCCCCTTCCTCAGTCAGTTTGACCGACTGGATGGCAATGTTGAGACAAACTTGGGAAAATGTTAAGAGGGCGTTGGCAAAAGCGGCTCAATCCTATAAGGACCAAGCAGACAAGCACCGAACTCCCCAAAGACCATTTCAGCTGGGAGAGAAAGTTTACCTCTCCACCAAGTACTTGAGACTTAGACTCCCGAGCAGGAAATTGGGCCCAAAATTTATAGGACCATTTCCTATAATAAAAATAATTAACCCCGTTACAGTGCAATTGCAGTTGCCATGGCTTTTGGGGAAAATTCACCCCGTTTTTCACAGTAGCCTTCTAAAGCCTGTAGTGGGGTCTACTTTAAGGCCAACGCCACGTGAACCCCCTGGACCCCTGGTTGTTGGGGGCCAAACGCACTACGAAGTGCAGCGGATTCTTGATTCAAGATGGCACAGGGGGCGCCTTCAGTACTTAATTAAATGGAAGGGTTACCCATTGTCAGAGGCTTCCTGGGTGAAGAGTGCAAACATCCAAGCTGATCGCCTTATAGCAAAATTCCATGCAGACCACCCGGGAAAGCCGGGAGGGGGGGTGCACAGCCAGGGACGGGCTGATGGGACTAATCTTCTTGTGTTTTCCCTATGGGATAGGTGATGTCGCAGAAGTGAAGGGAGAGGGGCCGGATGTCAGCATTCCAAATTAGGCTCTCTTCCAGTTCTGACATGAAGACATGAAGCAAAGACCAGAAGCGCTGATTTATTGCTGAGATGAACTTTTACCTAGTTTTCTGCATGCAACAGATAGGGTTTCCTGGGGAACGAGGGTGGGGGCCACATTCCTGTGAGAAGTACGTGCCGGGACATAGAGATGGATCTGCATGATGGCCAATGGGACATCGGGCTGGAGAGCGGAAGAGGAGGGGGTTGGGAGGAGGAGCCAGTTTGGCAGCAATTAGAGTTAGGAATGTCGGCTATTTCTGTTCTTAATAAAAAGTGATTTATTAGAGACTCTGCGCTTGATAATGGAACTCATTTAAGACAGAACCGAAACCTGACACTTTGCTTTCTTTTGCCACAATCATTTGACTTCTATTTACAAGTCTTTGTATGTTGTGATTTTTTCCAGTTCTTTCTCTTCTGCTATGAATCTTCCATTTCAGTTTCATGACTGAACAGGAAATCTCTTGTTGG
Source organism: Pituophis catenifer annectens (assembly GCF_029215685.1). Taxonomy (NCBI): domain Eukaryota; kingdom Metazoa; phylum Chordata; class Lepidosauria; order Squamata; family Colubridae; genus Pituophis; species Pituophis catenifer. The sequence continues at coordinate 56,257,877 of NW_027256883.1, read as the reverse complement.
TAATTGACACAGCACCTAGTGACATTGCTTGATTTTGAAAAATAGATCAGTTGGGTGAGACTTGCATTGTAATTTAGTCTGAGAAGATAAAAGAATATAAAAGGCATTATTTGCAAAGAAACTATTAGAATATATCCACAAAGTCACAAGAAATCAAACTTGATTTGATTTCTAAATTATTTCTAATAATTTAGATTATTAGAAATCTAAATTTCTAATTATTTTAGCCTAAAATAATTTCTTTCCTTCCTTCCTTGCTCTCTCCCTCCTTTCTTCTTTCCCTCTGTCCCTCCTTGTCATTATTTCTTTCTGTCCCTTCCTCCCTCCCATTTACTTTTCTTTTAGGAAGCTTGTAGGGAGAAAGGCACTGGAGAAGCCTTCCTTTGCTCATTCTTTCCCCTCCCCTCTTCTAGATTCTTGTAAATCCCTGCCAATCTTGGAGGTCCTTTGTGACTGAACTGCAAGACTACTTGCATGCTGAAAGGAGACTATTAAAATAAATGAGAACTTCTGCTCTTCCCTTGTCATTACCATGTGCAAGCTAATCAAACTATCCCACACCTGCTGCATGATGGCTAAAGGATTAATTGAATTAAGACATGATTATCTTACAAGAGTTTGATCTCAGCTTAATCTGAAGAATTTATGCTCCTGCATTTCAAAAAGGTGTGGGAGGGAGAATCTGCACTGAAGAGCAAATATTAGTCAAATTGTGGAAAGCCAGAATATTAGTATTAATACTAGGATAGGCTCTCTTCAAAGAACCCTAAAATGATACTTAAAGATTGAAAATGCAAAGAACCCATTATGTATAGTGAGTATCAGTTTAATTAATAGAGACATGATCTTCAATACAGCATTCATTCTATAGCATATGCCTTGACAAATCAGTTCAATACCCACTGCCATCCCATCCCCTATTCATTGTTTCTCTCTCTCTGTATATATCTCTCTCTGTCTGTCTCTGCCTGTCTCTGTCTCTGTCTGTCTGTCTCTCTGTCTGTCTCTCTCTCTCTCTCTCCTACATGCACACACACATTGAACTGTTCAGGTTAGTGATATGTGCATGCAAAGAGAGATCTGATATAACAGTGCCTTGAACATTTTGCAGAAGATTCCTCTATCTTTAAAGGAATAATTTCCTTTTAAAAAAAACAATGTTATTGTGTTATAAGAGTAAGGAATACATTATATTACTTGGTTACAGTGTAATTTATACAGCATTAACCAGAGATCATTAACACTGTTTTGATTTAGAAAACTTAATCCTTTAAAGATAAGGGGGAAAGGTTTAGATCAATATCAGTATGGTTTTTAAAATGTTAATATCAATTAAGTTAAGGACGCTTAAATTGTCCATCTACTGCTGAACTGCTGAACAGATGCAAACCCAAATATTTTGAACCACTCTTCTTCACTCCATTGTGATATACAGAAAATCAAGAAGATCAAAAGTGCAGACTTAAGGCTGCTTGACTCAAATGTACCACTTGTTTTAAATCTTATAACTGATCTCAAGTCAACAAAGTAAAGCTCCACATTTCTGAATGGTTACAATGCACTGGTCAACTCATTTCAGAATGCTGGTGGGAATGACATATCTGACCATTTCCTTAGTTCCAAAATGTTTTTACTGTATCAACAAAACTGATTTGAACAACTAGGAATGAAGTGGATAGATGTTGTTATTGTCTTGGACAATGAGAGACATATCTGACATCATTCTATACTCTGAGGAACAGATCACTCTAGCTTCTCCAAATTCAACCCACATAATATAACTGTAATATGTTTCAAAATCTTGTCTCCTGCTGACTTGATAGACAACCTCACATAGTTTTCCTGGCAGTAGCATGGAAGTTTTTTGTTGCTTTTTTCCAGGATAGATTTCCCCTCCCTCCCACACCCTTTTATTTTCCTATTCTAGCCTATAGTACTGGGGTGAAACAGTGATCTCTGATCATATTATCCAGATCTGAACCTTCTTAATTCTAACTCAATTAAGGTTTGGTTAGGTGCTGTGATTTAAGCAGGGGTCTATTTAAAGCTATATTGTTTTTTAAAAAAGCATTTCACTTGATCTCACAGTACACATGTAAGATAGAGGGAAACCCCACCAATTCAACTTTGACCTCTGATATGAAACTGAAGTCAAAATTATAGTACCATTTACCAAAAAATAATAAACTCAATGAAATTTGTTTTTCCCAAATGTTTTTAGGAATGCACACCCATTTATTTTAATTTTATATTACACTATGTAGTAGATAATATAGTCATTTGGTATTTATTTGTCAATATATTTATATTCCATTGCTTCTTTTATCAATGAGCCTTGATGGTACAGTGGTCTAAGCACCCTGTTATTAACACAGCTGCTTGCAATTACTGCTGGTTCAAATCTCTCCAAGGCTCAAGATTGACTCAGCCTTCCATCCTTTCTAAGGTAGGTGAAATGAGGACCCAGTTTGTGGGGGCAATAAGCTGACTTTGTATAAAATATACAAAAGTATGAAGGCTATTGCTTAACACATTGTAAGCCGCCCTGAGTCTCCAGAGAAGGGCAGCATATAAATCAAATTAAAAAAAAATTATTAAAGTATTACTAATAAATGTTGGATGCTAATTAATGTGAATTGTTTTATTGTTTTTTTTATGTTGATTGTTAATAATATATTAAAGTCCTCTTACAAACTCTTTTGCTGCTGTTTATCCTTGAAGTCATCTAACTAGGACTTATTGCTGATTCAAATGGTGTAATCCATCTCAGCGTAATATAACTGAAAAATAGGAACATCCAATACAAATGTTTCAGTTTAATAACATATTAAAAGCAAACTTTGAGGCCTGTGCTTTGTATGATACTTGGTGACTTGTTAATGACAGGCAGTGGTGGGATTCAGCCAGTTCGCACCATTTTGGGAGAACCGGTTGTTAACCTTCTGAGCAGTTTGGTGAACTGGTTGTTGGAAGAAATCATTAGTTGTTAAATTATTTGAATCCCACCACTGATGACAGGTAATATTTTCTTTTATTAGAAAGGGATAACTTAGGCAGGGATAGCTAATTCATGGAAAAAATATTTTCAAAATGAAGCACCTTGAAGTTGCTTCCTGTGATTTTCAGGGGATTCAAAAGGCTGTAATGGTTTTGCATTCCATGTTCTGTGTCCACCCTTTTCATCTTTAAACAAAGTGCTTCAAGCAGTGAACCTGTGAGTTTAATCTTAAATTAGGACTAGCAGATTCTGGGTGTAAAGTTTGGGCATCTGATGGATGGTGGCAAAGCAGGGGTGAAATCCAGCAGGTTCTGGAGAACCAGTAGCAGAAATTTTGAGTAGTTCAGAGAACCAGTAAATACCTCCTCTGACTGGCCCCACCCCCATCTATTCTCTGCCTCCAGAGTCCCAGCTGATTGGGAGGGAATGGGATTTTGCAGTAACCTTCCCCTGGAGTGGGGAGGGAATGGAGATTTTACAGTAACCTTCCCACCCAGCCATGCCTACAGAACCAGTAGTAAAAAATTTTGAATCCCACCACTGGTGGCTATTCCTGGGTTCTCCTATTAAGTTTTCACTATAAATTTAACAGTATAAATTGCCTTAATTTGGAATCTGTAACTATGTGTATTTCTTTTTCTTAATCAAAAGTGAACTTTGGAGAATGGGAGGATCTGATCCAGATTAGGATTTCATTAAAGGAAGAAAGGATGCGTTAATTTTTTTCTACCACAATTGTTCACTATTTCCCCTCCCTCAAAACATCTGAGGGGGAAGTTCTGGCTATGAAAGAATCTTTAAAACTCCTTACAAACTATGGTAACAGTTCATATTGGGAGAATCCATGCTATCATTTCATTCATTCATTCACGTGTTCATTCATACATATATTCATTCATTCATTCATTCATTCATTCATTCATTCATTCATTCTTTGCTAAATTAATAGACTACACATCATTTCATTCATTCAATCATTCATTGATTCATTCATTCATTCATTGATTCATTGATTCATTCATTTATTAATTCATTCATTCATTCGTTTGCTAAATTAATATGACTACACATCTTACGTTCATGTCTGTGGGTAATTAATAATAACTAAAACAGCATACCAAACAGAACTAGGACCTATATTAAAAGGAGTGTGCAAATTTACCATCACCTAAATACAATATATGTATTTAGGACAGCAGAACTCCATAAGAGATGATCCCATGGAGTTTTACCACTTGGTACATTTTTTTGTGTGTGTGCATCATGAGTATTCACATTAGGGCTTCATTCATATGATACTGACTGCCATTATGACTTTTCTGATACCTCTCCACTACTACTTTCTGATACCCTTTCCACTACATAGAAGTAAAACCCACTACTTTCCAAGAGACCAACTCTCTGGCAACTATACCTTATTTCACAGATTTAGGAAATTAAATCATAAGCAAAGTAAGTAAAGACCTGCTGCAGTTTCTGCTTTTTATTTACTTACTTGTAAGTGAAGGCATTTTCTGAACCGCAATGTCTACACACAGGAATGTAAGAGATATAAGTTTAGTTATCATACCTTTCTAATGAACTCAATCAAATCAGAAATGGGAACAGGGTGACATAGATTTGACGTACCACCCAGATAAGCACTTACATCGTCATAGATTCAGTCTTCAAAACTGGTCAAAATGTTCTTGAATATTCTTTCAGGATGAACACTAACTTGCTACTTCAACAAGAATCAGCGAGCAATTGACAATTACCATTCCTGAAGTATTTGAACAATTTTTCTGAAAACTGCAGAAAAGATTCACTTTCAGGAAAACATTTTACTTTCAGATCAAATCTTATTGCAATCCTCATTTCAAGTGTCAAAATGTTCTTAATAGATGTCACTTTAAAGCAACCAGGTGAGATTCAATCAGTTCTCCTGAGCTGTTTATCATACAGAATTTAAAGGCCAGAGAGAATATTGGTACCTTTTCTTGGCACCTGATTACTGTGGATAAAACAGGATTACTAAGAATAAAAAAGCTGTGATGACGCAATGGTTAGAATGCAGTACTCCAGGCTAACTCATTGCTCACTTAAGGAGTTCGATTCTGAGTGGCTCAAGGTTGACTCAGCTTTCCATCCTTCTGAGTCAGTAAAATGATTGTTGGGGCAATATGCTGGCTGTAAACTGCTTAGAGAGGGTTGTTAAAGTACTATGAAATATATATGTACATATATGTATATATATTATTGCTATAAAATCAGATGAGAAGTCATGAAACGTAATCAGGGTATCTCTAGGACAGGGGTCAACAACCTGTGGCTCCAGAGCCACATGTGGCTCTTTGGGCCCTCTGCTGTGGCTCCCTGTCAGGTGATCCCACACCACTGTCTGGCCCCACCCCTCGCCTCCCCTCCCAGTCACTCCTTGCTTGGCCTGAGAAGGCAAGGGCAATGGCGGGGGATGGAGAAACGGCCATGGCAGAGACAGAGAGATATAGAGAGAAGGGGAGAGAGAGAGAGACATAGAGAGATACAGAGAGAGGGGGGAGAGAGGGAGGGTGAGAGATGTCAAAAGGATTTTGTGGTTCCCGGTGTTTTTTAACAACTGGTATTTGCCCTAATGACCGGCTGGGTAGGTGTGGCTAGGGGGGGTCATGTGACTGGTGGAAGTGAGTGATATCGAGTTGGCCACCCCCACCCAGGGTTTTTGGCTCCCAGTGTTTTCTTTTCTGTGGAAAATGGGTCCAAATGGCTCTTTGAGTATTTAAGGTTGCAGACCCCTGCTCTAGGAGGTCAACGATGTCAAAACAGTGGTCAGAATGGATAATCAGCCCATGTTTCTTGTTTTACATTTGTGTGATGTGCAACACATGCTAAACAAGGGCAGGGCTTCAATTGTGCCCACCATCTTGATGTCACTGAACCCCACTCCTTTGCCATTCAAGGATGCTTTGAGTGCAACCAAACAAGCACAAAGCTAATGCTGGACTTTCATTTAAAGAATGTGTTTCATCCAACTTTTTATTACCTTTTCTTGTTTAAATACCCATAGATAATAACAGGGATATATCATGAAGTGCAGGGAGTCTGCTGGTATTTGAAAAAGTTGGTAAGTATCAATGGTCGACATCTGAGCAACAAGATCCATATTCCATTGATAAGCCCCAAACTCTCTAGCCAAGGGGTGTCAAACTCGTGTCATGACACACGTGTGAAAGACACGTGATGACACACACGTAATCACACACGTGATCACACATGTGATCACACACGTGTGAAAGACATGTAATGAGACTTTCTTGTCCTTTGCTAAAATGGGGGTCGGGGTGGCCAGCGCATGATGTATCCAGGCCGCGGGTTTAACACCCCTGCTCTAGCCCCCTGCCTTTTGTTTTTATTTTATTGTTACTGTTGATTGCTTGCCCTATCTAAGAAATTAGTAGAAAACAAGCAGAAAGCACATCTACTTCTACTTCTACTGCCTTCATTTGTCTGGCATTCACACTCAGAAGGAAGAGAGCAATAGGAAGGAAGGAGAATGGTGCTTAAATCATCACACCCTGTGGAACAGCATTTCCCCCAAAGATAAGGACTGCATCCTCTCTTCTAGTTTTAGGAAACTCATAATACCTGGCTTTGGTCTAATGCCTGGGAATATTGTTTTAATGTATTATTGTATTTTGGAGAGGTGTTTTGTCTGATTTTTGTTGTTTTTAAGATCATTTTAGCTTGGGCTATCTGTGTGCTTTTATATTTGATCTGTATTTTTTGTTATTCTTTAGTTTGCACACTGCCTGGAGTCAAATTATTTTTGAATAATGCTGAGAGTCACAGGATAGTTAAATCACCTTTATTTTGCAATGAACTGTAGTAAATATATAACACCCTAGCTTTTTTTTTTTTCTAGATTAATCTTTCAGTCTAGAAGAGGGGAAAAAATCCTTTTTCCTAGCACTTCTTTCTCACAGTGCTACAAGGTCATTTGGACAGCAGACCTTATTCTCTCATCTCTAATGGAACAGATCTGTTACAGCAGGGCAGCATCTTTTTAGCATCTGTTCACCATCCATACATTTTGGTTGGAAGATTTATTTTATAAGTTACTCAGCTGGAGCAAAGCAGCAGCTGGAATTACAAGCAAGGCAGGCAGGAGCTCATGTTGCCATCCCATCCTCTTCCAAATGCAATGGCTGTATGATTTCTGATGAAAAATTCTTTCTAAGAGTTTTGCTACTTCAGAAGAAGTCAAATAGAATCAGCTCTGGGTTGAATGGATAAAATTTCACCCATTCTTCCTTTCTTGTGATATCTAAAAAGCAAATAAAAAGCAAGTAGCTTATTCAGCAAATAAATTGTAGTATCAGGGTTCCAAGTAACACCCTCAACAAAAGAAGACTCCAAAGCTAGAAGTTCTTCAAAGTTCCATTTTATTAGAGATATCATATTGGCACATCTGAGAAAACCCGAATCTGAAAGCTTCCAGGTTTTCCCCACCCAAAGGAAAGTTGAAGTCCCTTCCCCTGCACCTACATTTCCACCACATGGTCCAATCAATGCACTGTCCCAACTGGAGATGCCTCCTAGTCACGCCACTCCAGGGGCAGGCTGAATGTCCTTGACTCCCAGAGAAGAGAATGTTGTTATGGATACAATTCCATACAATCCCCCTTCCCAATTTCCCACAGTATCAAGTGTGGCAGCCCTGAAGATCCAAGATAAAAGATGGCCTCCAGGGCTGACAACCTCCTGACTACCAAGGTTTCTGTAACCTATCCCCTGTGATTCCACTTAAAAGTATGGTCAGGATTTTGACCTCTTCCAGTTCCATCCATGTCCAGCCTCCAGAGCTGACATGTAGTTTGTAAGGTTGATTGGTATTTCCCTAAAGGTAGAATGTGAAGATTTATTTATTACTTATTTATTAGCTTGATCAGTTGTCCACCACCATCATGACTCAGGCTGACTTATAACATGGTGTAATTTAAGACAATATAATACAAAACCATACAAAAACAAAAATCCAGAACAATAACACTAACTCTACCAAACCAAATATCCTATAAGAGCTCTATCACTCATACTTCCTCACAATTAAACTATCCAGTCAGATTGAATATGAAATGAGAATAGAAAAACTGGTTTTAGTTTCTTCACAGTGCAAAAATCCATTCTATGTTTCTGATTGTGGGAATTTTAACTAATGAACGGGAAACTGTGGGACTGTGATTAGACATTCTCACACACCTAATAAGAAACAAAAATGGAAGGAAAGTTGTCTTTTTTATATTTCTGTTTTTAGAAAGATCTAAAAGCTGTTCATGGTTACCTCAAGCCTTAAAATAGCAAAACTGCATCACAGCTTGGCATAGCGTTTGCTTTAGTAGAACTGGACTAAAAAAAATAAATTATAATAATACTTTCCTTGAGTTACATCTCAGGATTTAAAAAAAAAATCTTGCAATTGGGTATTCATCATATTTATTTTTTATATTGTTTCTTACTACATAACCCTGAGAACATATAATGGTTTTTCAATCCAATATGTAGTCCTGTGTATACAGTACCTTCTTAACAGAAGCATCTATTCTATCCTTAATAACATATGGGACTGAAATCTAAAGTAACTGTTAGCTATCATATGTAACCTGGATACAGATGATGATTCTGAATATGAAACCAATGTAGCTATGAGGAATAAATTTAATTAGAATTAATAAAATGTGCCTTAAATAATGTTGGCTCATACTGTCAACTGCTGTCGATAAAAGGAGGATCCCAGTTGTCAAATCTGTACTAAGAAAAAAAAATAATGTCTTGTTGGTTGAACTACTCTAGCAAAATGCTGCAGTAGAAACAATTTATTCGTGGCTGGCATATCCTTTTCCTTGTGCATTTAAAAGTCAAATACTTATTTCTCCTTGTTCACAATATTGTTAGATCATCCCTCGGGGTAAGAGGTAACAGTGCATTAAGTAGTATATTTTAATCAGTCTGAAAAAAAAATATTTTTAATGATCTTATTTATGATCACTGATACCTTTCATTCATTTCACTTTCCTGGAAACATGCTGTCATACATACAGAAGACACAATTTATTGTCTACTTTACAGAGACTGACTAATCATTCTCGACTCTGCCAAATCAATGTTCTGGGTCTCTTGACAGGAAGACGGTATAAAAAGGTGGTGTGGGGCACATTGTTAAACTAATTTGTGTGACTAATTACACCATGCAAGATGCAAAATGGAGCTGTAATGTAGATCAGACAAATTGATGATAATCTGCTAGTTTGAGGGTCTGTAGATGCCCCATAAAACTCTCATTAGTCTGTTACAGTAGATTAGAATCTTAGCACACAACTAAATATAGCAAGTGCTTGTGTCCACGTAGTGTAGAGGCATCAAGTATAAGTAGAGTGGCACAGGGTATATGATACCATTTATTATGGAAGACTTTTCTAAACAATGGATTCAAATTGAAACTATGTTAGAGCCAGATATGTATGATTCACCCAGAATATTTTTCTAGAATAAAACAGATTGAAAATGCTTTTACTAAAACAATGTCTCAAATCTGGAAGAGTAAGTAGGTTGTTTTATAAGGGATGCTTCTCCTTTAACCTATCTATCTATCTATCTATCTATCTATCTATCTATCTATCTATCTCTAATCAAGATAATTATTATGGTTTAATTAAAATGAAATGCTTGATAGAATATAGTCTTTTTAAGCTAAAATATTTTTATAATAATTGGAAACTTTCTAATAAAGAGCAATATGACATTGAGCACTAAAAGATTGTAAATTATCATGACTTTTGTAGAATCAACTCAAATCTCTTTTGGCAATAGAAATATTAGAGATATCAATTTTGGCCCTATACCAATTTCAAAGAATTAATACATCATTGTGACTGTGTACTTCCTAATTTATTTCCATTATGCCTTTTATTGTCCCCTGTAGGATACCTGAAGACACTTCCATCACTTCTGGAAAGTAATATAATAGTGTATAATGTAGTATAATACAATGGTGAAATCCAAATTTTTTTACTACCAGTTCTATGGGTGTGGCTTGGTGGGTGTGGTGTGGCTTGGTGGGCATGGCTTGGTGGGCGTGGCAGGGGAAGGATACTGCAAAATCCCCATTCCCACCCCACTCTGGGGCCAGCCAGAGTTGGTATTTGCCGGTTCTCCAAACTATTCAAAATTTCCACTACCGGTTCTCTGAACTGCTTAAAATTTCCACTACCGGTTCTCCAGAACCTGTCAGAACTTGCTGGATTTCACCACGGTATAATGTAACCCTCTAGAACTCGGGTGTCAAACTCAATTTCATTGAGGACTGCATCATGATTGTATTTGACCTCCGGGAGATGGGGACGGGGAGGCATGGGCAGGGTGGGCATGTTCAGCTAGACATCACTCATTGATGCTCTGTTTTCAGCCATGATGGCTTCCTGCAGCCCTCTGTCAGTGAAAACAGAACCCCGGGGGGCCATGCACAACCCACGCAGGCTCCATTTTTGGTTGTGACGGCCTTCTGCAATCCTCTGCCAGTGAAAATGAAGTTCCATTTTTGCTGGCAGAGGCACTGCAGGACAGTCCTTTGTTGTTTCCAGGGCATCCCCACAGCCGAGATCTAAGCACCCCAAGGGCCAGATCTGGTCTGCGGGCCTTTGACACCCTGCTCTAGAAGTTGTGGTTGCTCCATCACTGGAGGTTTCCAAGAAGAGATTGGAGGTTTCCAAGAAGAGATTGGAGGTTTCCAAGAAGGTCCCTCCCAACTCATACTGTTATTCTGTTACTATTAATGTATTAAATAATCAAAGCTTTACCATCAACTGCAGTGAGATACCTATATCAGCTATCAAATGTTTAGATGTTCTTACATCTTAGATTAGTAGTTGGTTTCTACCAGTTCACCCCGGTTCGGGAAAACTGGTAGTGGCGGTGGCAGGAGGCTCCACCCACCCACCTGAATGTCATCACGGATGCTCTGCGCATGTGCAGAAGGTTCTGCACATGCACAGAAGCACAGTGAGCGAGCGAAATGAGTCTGCACACATGCACGCTCCTGGTTCCAAACCAGTAGTGAAGGTAAGTGGAACCCATTACTGTCTTAGATACAATGCTGAAAGAAATAGTTGTGCATGCTGCCTGCTTATTTGATTGCCTCTGTTGTTAAAGTATATGATTCCATTGTCAGGGCCGAATAAAGGTCTTAATTTTTTTTGCATATGAACTGACAAGGAACACTATTTTATCCATGATGGGACAGTGATTAGAATACAGTACTGCAGGCTACTTCTGCTGACTGCCAGCTGCTGGCAATTTGGCAGCTCGAATCTCACTAGGCTCAAGGTTGACTCAGCCTTCCTTCCTTCTGAGGTCAGTAAAATGAGGAGCCAGATTGTTGGGAGCAATAGGCTGACTCTGTAAACTGTTTAAAGAGGGCTGTAAAGCACTGTGAAGCTGTATATAAGCCTAAGTGCTGTTGCTAGTGCTATTGCTATTCTTAGCTTTGGGCAGAAAAATGTGTTAGATCTGTCTTGCACAGAATTACCAATTTAACTAGAATCTTCTTTTTATACTGAAATTGCACTAATTCCCAACTATTATTCCATTTGTATATGTAGCTTGTCAGTGCCTTCTTTCATGTACTATAATGCATCATAGCTAACCCAGTGGTGGGTTGCCCCCGGTTCACATCGGTTCTATAGAACTGGTAGTAAAACTGGCGGGAGGCTCTGCCCACTGACCCCGACGTCATCAGAATGCTTCTGCACATGTGCAGAAGCTTCTGTGCATGTGCAAGGCCCCATTGCGAACCGGTAGTAAAGGTCAGTAGAACCCACCCCTGAGCTAACCTTTAGTGACATACAAGCTTAATACTTTCTGATATATTTAATTGGCAGGTGCTCCTTATTAATTTCTGCACCAGTGTCTTGAAGTTCATATTCTGTTTGTTGCAAAAATTAAGCTCAGCGTGTTCCCCTCTATAAGGTAGATGAGCTTTTAATGATATGTGAGCTTGAGAAATGCTCTTTCAGATGTTACCACAAACATTATACAAGAACTGCCATAAACTGATTGTACTATATTTTTTTGCCAATAAGAGACATTGTACAATTACAGTAGTCAATTTAAATCTAGAATGCTACCATCTTCATTTATTGTGGGTTTTAAAAGCATAGGCGATCATGATTACCTAGAAGCAAGAGTTAGATAATTACAGCTGATAGTAGAAGTTAATATTTACTAGACGGTTTAAAATTTAAGTACATTGATGTTTGATATACTGGAAGTTTGCTGCTTCTGAAATTTTTCCTAAAGATAATTTCACTTCAAAAGTACAGGCAAAACAAATGAAAAAAAAAACATTGCTTGTCAATTTATAAACAATGATAGCATATGCTAAATTAGACAAAGATTTGTATTAATGAAAATATGTTTCCCTTTGGTTCATCCACTTAGGCAAATTCATATTCATATCAGTCAAGAAAGATTCTCAAATGGAAAACATTCTTATAAATCAAGTCATACTGCCAACACTGTAAATATATTATGTTTGTGGCTGATAGATAAAGAGGATGAGGAAGAAGGTGATGCTATATATTTTGGTTTTTTTCACAGAGGGCACTCAAGGTGAGTACAAATGTTATGAGCTGAGCTGTCTGTTAATATATAATACATCAGTCATTTTTATGAAAGATTTAGTGGCTGTATTTTAGGGCTCCAGAAGCATAAACACATGGAAGATTTAAAGAAAGACTGTTCCTAGCTAAGTTGTATCACCCAGATTTATGTCCATTGCTACCAAAACCATGGTAAATGTCAATACCATTTAATGTTGATGGTAAAACTAGTCTGTTCACTGAAAGAACTATCATGAAGCTAAAGCTTAACTATTTTGGACACATAATGTAAAGAAGAGAGTCAATGGAGAATATCTGAAGCTTGGAACAAAACTAAGACAATTGATAAAGTGGCTGACAGAAGACAAGGTGACTTAATATTGTTGTGAATGACACAAGCATGAGTACAGAGCAAAGAAACAGTCAATGACAGACTGTCCTGGCAAAATGATGCCCACAAAGTTGGAAATAATGGAACAATTGATAACCACAATTATGATTAAAATGACAGATGCATTCTCTTTTCTTAGAGTAGCAACCAATATTCCTCATTATACAATGGAACTTGTTTGGGTAGAAATAGTCATTTTCCCTTTATTCCCAGAAATATCTTTAAAAGGGGAGAATTCTTCTGAGAAGACTGAAAGAACCTGATGCAAGAAAAGTAACAAGCTAGGCTATCCCATATCTACTCATTTAACACTGGATTCTACACATGTTCCTATGGTGATATCTTAGCCATTGTACTACATTCTCAAGTTAATTCTGAAAGGTTTCAAAAGACTCTTAGTTTCATGGTAGCATTTAACTCGGAGGTCTTCAAACTTGGCAGCTTTAAGACTTGTGGACTTCAACTCCCAGAATTCTCCAGACATATATGGTACGCTGGCTGGAGAATTCTGGGACTTGAAGTCCACAAGTCTTAAAGTTACCAAGTTTGAAGACCTCTGAGTTAACTGGTTAGTACAGCCTGCTTATTCTTGAATGCATGGTGGATTTTAAATTGGATCAATCCCATAAGATTTCTATGTATTTTTTTAAAAAACAAACAAACCAATGTAAACTATTTGCAAAGCAAAGCAAATCTCGTTTTCCTGAAAGAATTTATATCCAGTGAACATAACCAGAGCCAAATATCCCTAACTGTATTATTTTTCTCACTTTGGATGCTGTGTCTAAGTACTACCTTACTGTATATTTTCAATGTAATACATAACAACATAGATTGAGAAAGGAAATGATACTAAAAAGACAAAACCAAATATCCTCTTCCATGGGAAGGTCATAAATAATCTTTTTCAATATAATGGCATACATTTTTTCCCTTTTCACTGTACTTGTGATCTATAAGAGAAAATTATTGTACATTGCATGGAAAAATACATGATTTTCCTATTTATTGTAGAGTTTCAGCTATAGTTATGAGACAATGCTTTACTAGAAAACTCAAGACCTACACATATTTTAAACAACTAAAAATGGAAACTAAAAACAGCATGTAATTTTTCATTCTAAAATGGATGTCATAAACACTAAATAAATCCCTCTACATCCCAAATAAATGAGAATTGCTGGAATACTGAAAATGTTATAGCTTAAAAGTAGAAGTGATTTGGTTCTTATAGAAGGTAATGAAATAGGTGCAAGGCTGATTAGTATCCTATTCTGAACATTCAATTGGTCCTTGGGTTCATATGCTACCATAAATGATAAAAGCAGGTGATCGGTGAGCAAAAACCAACCAACCAACACACACACACACACACACACACACACACACACACACACACACACAAAACCATGCACTAGATATTTAAAACAATGGACATATTTGAATTATCTTTTGAGTGTTTCCATAACTGGCTGAGGTTGGCATGCATGCCTTCTTCTTGATCCTGGTCACAAAAACATTAATTTTTACACAATGGCCAAGTTACCTCCTGCTTTTCTTGATCCTCAGAATGCTTTATCTCACTTTACCTTTGTCTCCTCCCCACCCGAATACACCCCTCCACAGGTAGATTATGATCTCCATAACTAGTATATTCCAATATGCAGGAAGAAAATATAAGAAAGCAACACAATTACTTGACTGACAAATTCACAATGATATCTTTTTTGATGATTTCCGGTTCAAAATATTTGATAATGTGAGAAACATGAGAAAATTCTCCTGACAAATAAATTAATCTTAGAGTCATAGCCTTAAAGTGAGACACTTCGTGCAAGACTTCAGAAGGTTCCTCAACCCAAGACACCATTATGAAATTGAGAATCATGAAAGATACACAGTCTCTTTCCTATACCAAGTTAATACTACTTATTTGAACAGGCGTCCAGTTTCTGCAGAAGTTCTGTATAATATGCATGCAATTGATGGTAGGGGTTTTGCATTTTCTATCTCAAAAAAAGAAAAAAAAAGAAAAAAAGAAAGAAGTTAAACTTGTTCCTGGAATATCTCTTGGCTGCCATTCTAATAGTCAGCTTAACCTTTATTGCCAGAAAGATACAGTGCCTCTTCTTTCCTGTAAAATCCTTGTAGAGTAGTAAAAACACTGTCATTAGCTAAGCTGATGCAAAGATCATTTCCATTTATTGCCAGAGAATGAGTTAAAATGTAATTCTTTGCTTCCAAAATAAAAAGAGACGTTTGATTTCATCACATAAGAAATGTTGATATATGCTTCTACTGAAGCTGTTGTATAATGTAGTCCATTAGAACAAATGTTTTGTTTATTGGGGTGAAAAATCAATTTCTTTTGTGCGTTGAATGTTTCTAATGTGAGAGTAAGTGGTCCTAAATAGGTAACCATTTTTTTCCTCCCCACTGATATCCCCCACCCCCCATATGTGGCTGGCTGGGTACATGGTAGCCTAAGATGGGATACACAGGAACAAACAAAAACACATTGATGTTCCTTTATGTGTGATAAGTACTTGATATAATTCCTCCATTGCAACTGATTGGAAAACAATTGTCCTACCACCTGAAGCACCTGTACTTACTTACTTACTTACTTACTTACTTACTTACTTACTTACTTATTTATTTAGATAAAGGTAAAAGTTCCCCTCACACATATGTGCTAGTTGTTCCCGACTCTATGGGGCAGTGCTCATCTTCGTTTCAAACCCGAAGATGTCTCTGTGGTCATATGGCCAGCATGACTAGATGCCAAAGGTGCATGGAACACTGTTACCTTCCCACCAAAGGTGGTCCCTATTTTTCTACTTGTGTTTTTACGTGCTTTCTAACTGCTAGGTTGGCAGAAGCTGGGATAAGTAACGGGATCTCACCCTGTTACGCGGCACTAGGGATTCGAACAGCTGAATTACCCACCTTTCGATTGACAAGTTCAGCGTCTTAGCCACTGAGTCACCATATCCTTATTTATTTATTTAGCATATGGCAAATACATGGATTTATAATTGTTTATCTGTAGAAATCCAGGAGTTCTACAAAGTTCTACAAAGATGTTTGGTTGCCAACTGTCATTAATTGCCAATTCTTCAATGTAATCTGGCTGCTGCTTGTTGCTAGTCATTTGGTTCACACTTTCCAGGGTGTACCATGAGGAGGCAAACTAGCATTACACCCCATCACACCTGTACTTATTTGTCCTCTCTAAGAAACTTTCCCCATCATAGCCATGTGTCAAGTGGGTCTGTCTAATTATGTATCAAATTTTGCCCAGCAAACTTCGGAACAAACATAAAAAAATATTCTTCCAAGAAAAAAAGAATGGGGTTGAAATCCCGGTCCCCCAGGTTGTTAGATAATGTTGTAGAAGAATTGTCATCCATTTTTATTTTTACTTTATTTAGTTAGTTTGTCAAACATATACGAGATAACAGGTATAAATATAAATATGGATATGAACACAGGAAATGGGTACAAATAAATGGGGACAGTAGGACAGGGACGGTAGGCATGTTGATGTGCTTATGCACGCTCCCTTACAGACCTCTTAGAATGGGGTGAGGTCAACAGTAGACAGTCTAAAGTTAAAGTTATGGGGGGTTATTTTGCTACCATGGAAAATGTTGAGGGATGAATTCTGAAGATATCTACCTCAAACGTTGACCAAATTCGTAGCTTTCTGATAGAGAACATAGGAATTTTCTCTCACCTTCTCAAGGGAGAGAATAAGTTACTATGATCTTAGCTGTGTTTCTGAGGAGTATAACTATCCCTTTGCTATACTTAAATTTGCCTGCTCTTGCAAAGTGATAATGGCTTAACTAGTAGTGTTGGATGGATCTTGCCATGGGGCACTCTTATGTCAGTAGATATAAATGTCATAGATTGTGGCAGAGAATAATTCCAGATCAAATGAAGGAATTTTGTACTAAGTGAATTTCAGAGGAATTCCCCCTGATGAAAGATTTATTTAGCTAATTCAATGTGGGCAAATAGAGATCCCAAGGCCACATTTGACCTACAACTTCTCTTTTTGGAAACTTGGTATTGCTGCTTGATTTGTGCATCAGTTCCTAATTGAGGTTTGCAGTATGGATATAAAAGAATGAAAACACCAAGGAACATGCCAGGAGATGCTAACATTGAAGTTTATAAGAAATTTTCTCCAAATATACTATCACAGTGCCAGGGAGTCACTCCTTACTCTATCAGGATAGCAAAAACATTCTCCAGAATTTGACTCACTAAAGGATTGTTTCTTATTGGGAAAATTTTATGGCCCAGTAACCTCTCTTTTTCCTCAAACCCCAGAGTTGCTTAGTTTAGACATCAATAAAGGAAGGTTACATATTAATTGGGATTAAGTGTCCAACACTAAATGCCTGCTGTGACAAAAGAGAGAAATAATTATCTAACTGGGGCTACCGCAAAAAAAAAAAAATTGTTATCTCACAACTTGCAAGAGTAAATATAAAGAGCTGCCTTGTCTGAAAAATCTCCCAGGTGTTAATTGAAAAATACAAGTCAGATACAGGACACCTTGGAAATCACTTTAACTCAGATTGCCGATATCTGACAGCATAGATTCTCAATGTTTGGAGGGGAGAACAGATGGAGTCTGTTAGTATAATCCTTAAAATAGTTCTAAAATAAAACAAAAACGATTCAAAAATCTCCCTCAAATTCTATTTACTGATGCAGGATAAGGTCCTACCCACTTGGTAACTAGATTCCCAAGAGTGACCTGTGCTTTCATCTGATTTTCTCCTCACCAAGTGCTCCTCATGGTCGTATGAACATGAATTTCCAGATCAAATCATGTGCCTCAGGTGTATGTATCATGATGCAAAATTTTCAGTTCTTGAGCTAAAGATCTCCAAGTTAAAACTACACAGATCATCATACTTTGAAAATTAGATGTCTGGTAGAATACACCTTAGATTTTGAATGGGAGTAATTGACAAACATCAGATACTTAATTTGGATGGTACAGGTGTCAAACAGTTGATTTAGTGGCAAACTTCAAACTAGAAAAGCTCCTATGTCCACCTATATAAATAATGACTTTCAAATAACCTTATTGCCTCATATAAATACAGTATCCTTTATCCATCTAAGAAATCTAAGGACTAGCATACTTCAGATCAAACAAAAGTCCATTTATGGTATAAAAATATATATGCTGTTATATATCCAGAATATTTCTTTTGTCTTCTAGAATCAATATTAAACTAATTATTTATGTTCTGCTAAAACCATTGCATTATTTCTTTGAAACTAAACTTTAAAACTAAAAGTATTAACCAAAATTTAGCAACATACTTCTGAATTAGTTAATGTTTGGCAAGAATTGGATAAATGTTGGAAAAAGTTAAAAGTGTACTTTCATTTTAAACATTAGTATTCTAATTTCATGAGCTCTGATATTGTTTGGAAATGAAGTACTCTGGGAAATTACTACAGACATTGAAAATCTGTTTAGGTCATTTTCAAATGGTATAAAATATCAAAATAAAATGAACAGTCTAATATAAATTGGTTTGGCTCCATTGACTACAGCAAGGACAGTGCATACTGTTTGAGAAACAATATGTGATTAGCTCAAAACCTATCCTGAATGTGAATTGGTGAGTGTGTTGACTGAATATATTTGCTTTTAAAATAGGAAATCTATAATTCAATGCAGAGATGAACAGTAATTTATGAAATCGAATTTCTAGAGCAATGGCTGTTATGGAATGTCGGTCCCTTTAAGGTTTAAATTGTTAAGAAGAACCATCTGGCTCATCCTAAATTATATCATTGTTTCAATACCATTTGATGTTAAGTATACTGCAGTAAAATCAGTGGCAGAATTAAGAGACAATGTATTAAAATCAGGAACTCAACACTGGACAGATTTCTGGAAGAGGATGGAACTGTCTTTATTAAGAATATGACTCACCTGGTCTCCATATAAGTAACCAAGAAATGACATTTGTTCACTGACTTCCTGTGAATTGTCATCAAATATTGGAAAATGTAAAGGTTTCAGATCAAACTGGACCATTTGAGAGGGGAACAAGGAACACTGGGACTCTCTCTAAAGTGACCAAAATTGTCAGGAACTTCTGACAACCCTAGGAGAAATCAAATGATTTTTTATGTAGAAAAACAGATACATTCATTTAAATAAAACAAAACACCAACAAGAAGTTGTATATCCAGATAGATAACCAGATCTAATAACTTGGAAATAGCTTACAGTAATAGAGATTCATCACTCACAATATTTTGAAGAAAGAATCTTAGAGCAGCTTTGACAGACATGGGTTAAGGAATTCAGATATTTCAATCTTTTGACCAATTTTAATCCAATTTTTCCCCAGTTTTTTTCTTACATTCATCTTTTTCCCCACACTGTAATCCATTCCTTCTTTAAATTCCTGGTACTTTCTGTAGATGTTATTGCATCTGTTGTTTATGTGTCTCCTTGTTCATCATCTCTTGACCATAAAACATTCTTTAACATTAGGAAAATGGAAGGACATTGTGATGAATCTAGTATATCATGAGCCCTTCCATGCTCATACAGTATTAGTCTTTTGTGCCATTGCTTTCTCTTAAATGTTTTCTAAATGGCCTTCTTAAACCCTCACCCCAAGATGTAGGGATTCAGACTTTAGTCCTAAAAATCTATATTTGGTTATGACAAACTCCTCTGTAGAGGAGTTTTTTTCTAATATCTTGGCACTCATTTCTAACAGTTCTGTGGCTAGAAAGCAGTAGCCTACAGATCAAGATACTTCAGGCCATCAGAAGGATCTTAAATTCTCCATGTACTTTGCTGCTACTACAGTATTCTGCATTCAAAGCATTGACATTTAAAGAAACAATTTAATAAAATACAACACTACATTTTATGAGATTCCCCTCTGAAATCCATGTGACCTTTGGCTGATTGGCATTCCATAAAACCTTGAAGATCTGTTCTGCCAAGCCTTGCCTTCAGATGGATGGGACTTCCTGTTGGATCTGTCTTTGTTTCCCTTCATTTATGACTAAATCACATTTTGTTTTGTTTTGTATTGGGATTTATAAATTGTAATATGTAGTGAGCTGCCCAAGGTCAGTTGGAGTTGGGCAGAACCTAAATTGCATTAAATAAACAACAATAGAAATGCTGTGACCTGCCAATTCCTTCTCTGCATTGTCTTTTTATTACTTAAGGTAAACATTCTATTAGTCCATTTAACACTGGTAAATAAGTACCTGATCTAGAGAATTTTACTCAATTTTTCAGGAAATTGGAAAATTCTGCACAAACAAAAGGTTCTTTACCCAAGACAATCCCTTCAGACATACAAATTTCAATATTTTATTTTATTTTATTTTATTTTATTTTATTTTATTTTATTTATTTATTTATTTATTTATTTATTTATTTATTTATTTATTTATTTATTTATTTATTTATTTATTTATTTATTAGTTTGATTTATATGCCACCCTTCTCCGGAGACTCAGGGCGGCTTATAATACTTTTAAGCAATAGCCTTCATACTTTTGTATATACCTGCTTAGTAGGGCTTTTTGGCCCCCCTAAGCGGTATTCTATTTTATACAAAGTCAGCTTATTGCCCCCACAAACCGCGTCCTCATGTTTCAATCACCTTTGCCTGCTCCCATTACTGCCCTCCTGAAAGCAACAACATTGTTTACTTTTCACTTGACAAAACCAATGCACAATTTTTATCATATCTTAGTCTCAGCTATTACATTAGACAGACTCTGGTTTATTCCAGCATCATTCTATGGATCTCTCTACATGAATAAATTTTAGCATTCCTAATATTTTTTTCTGCAGAAAATAATATTAGGCATGCTAGGGGTGGGGAGATTTTCTAGAAGTTGTGGTAAGCATGCAAAGCTAAGCAGATGATCTTAAACGTTGATAATGTTTTGTTTTTGTTTTCAAAAACTATTTGTTCTCAACATTAGCCTCATATCAGCCGATCATTCTTCTGATATTTTCATTGGGAGACCTTTACTCTTTAGCAAGCCTGCCCTAAGCATCAGATAATTTCATCCTGGAAATTTCCTCCCTAACCTTGCTCAGTTGTAAAAGTTACCCACCATGCATTCCAATCAAAGTTACGTTACGAATGGGTAGCAGTGAATAGACTCCATTAACAACTCTCATTCTCCATTCAAACAATCACATAACATACATGTGTCTGAGGGCAAATGAATTTCAAATGATTAAACTTTAAAACATGAAGCAAAGATCCACAAAGGAGATTTAGAACTAATTTATTTCTACCACATACCACTACCAATGGTATTCCCACACAGAGGAAAAAACATCTTTTCATTTGGGAACAATCCACAGCTAGATTGTTCCCAAATGAAAAGCATTGTTTCTCTGTGTGGGAAAGAAGAGTGGATACCACTACCATTGGTAGTGGTATGTGGTAGAAATAAATTAGTTCAAAATCTCCTTTGTGGACTTTTGCTTCATGTTTTAACGTTTAATCATTTGAAATGCATTTTCCCTCAGACACATGCATGTTATGTGATTGTTTGAATGGAGAATGAGAGTTGCTAATGGAGTAAGTGTTTCACTTGACAACTTTGGGAAGGTCTTCCTGTTTTCATTCAGACTTCCCCCATTGTGTTTTGTTTGCTAATTGCCAAGCCTCATGTGCAGAATGGCAGTTCACCTAGACATTTTTTCTAGGTATTTCTTCTTTGGTGATTAAATTAAAACAGCTACTGAATGTTTCTTTAAAAAAATTATTGGACATAATTGATAATATCTGTTTTGACTGCACCTTAATTATATTTCTAAATTTGTTTCTATTTTTATGTTGCTATGTTATTTTAACAATCTTGAATACCATGCTTCAGTGATAAACTGGCATACGGTATATAAATCCAATCAATGAATACATCCATGCATAAAATATAGGCATTTGATCAAATGGGTATTGGAATTCCTCCTGGGCAAAAGAAATGAACTGCAGTTTTATCCTCCTAAATAAGTTTGTAAAAACTAATATAAATACATAAAAGTTAGTGGAGTTAAGATCAATGAGGATTAATTTCAAGATTCTACTCAGATGTTTAGAACTGCAGTACAGAGAAACAATGGAAGATATATTTCTGACCATTTCCCAATTTCTGTTTTTGTCATTGTTGGATACTTGGTATAATAGAATAACAGAGCTGGAAGAACCCTGGAGGTCTTCTAGTCCAACCTATGCTCAGGCAGGAAACCCTATACCAGTGTTGGGAAACCTTTTTGGCACCTTTTTGGAAATGGGAGCGCACACTTGCAACTGGACCAGAAACCAGAAGATCAGTTCCCCGGTTTCCAATGTGTGCATGCACGCCTGTCATCTGGTCTTCCAGTTTCTGGCATGCATGCGCACGTGAAGACCAGCTGGCTGGCATGCATGCATGCACTGGAAACTGGACGCTCAGCTTCCTAGAACACACATGGGTGCCAGGGAGCTGATCTTGCGGTTTCTGGTGCTCCCACACGTGCGAAGACCAGCTTGCAGTATTCCAAGTGTGGTTTTATCAAGGCATTATAAAGCAGTATTGTATGAACAATTACAAAGTGGTATATATGAACTATTATAAAGACTTTAATTTTGTACAACAAGAATATTTTTATAATGTTTTTGACAAGTTCATCAAGTTATTCAAAGCACAAAGAAATCTTATTTTGTATTCATTGAAACTTGTTTATGTTACATTCATGAATTTTTTATGTAAGTGTTAAGTGCCACTGCAAAATGTGATTTGTGATAGTGTTCCTACTTTTCTTTTTAAATTACAATGCAAGAGTCCTTTGATGTTGTTAGTGTGTTAAATCATACCCTCCCACATAAAAGTCAAAACAAGTTTTTGTGATCTTAAGTAAAATTTTAAATTAATGCATTAACTACCTTTGGAGGAAAAACTGTTTGTAGAGCTTAAAAACTGTGGCAAATAATAATGATTTATTGAAAAAGAGGATTTGAAGATCTACAAAATATGGCAGCTTAGTCCTTGAAGATTCTGATCACCCTCATAGTTGAGTCATAAAAACACTTTATATTGCTTGTACTGTTAATTGAATATTGTTTAGATGTTAAGGGAACAAAAGACCAATGTCTTTTCACTTTACTAATTCTTCTCTGAATGATTCTTTGAGGATGAGGAGGAAGAGATGAATGCTTTTGTACATCAGCTATAATGATAACGTCTCTTTATTCTCCACCTTGAAAAAACAAAGCACTACAGAACATACAATATAATCTTATTCTTAGCAAAATGACTAGGATGCTTGATCCACAAAGTTTCTTGGATGATTACTGGTATCAGTTTACTACTAGCTGAAAAAGCTACAGGGAAACAAGGAATGTAGACAATGCACATAATATAAACCAAGTCAAGTCTTACCTGCAAGTGCCTATGTAGATTCTCAGTCATCCAGGTCATGGTTGTTTCAAAGGTGCTTTTTCAGAAGGCAACTGGACTTTCTTGTTTCTCTGTGAAGACGTTTTGCTTGTCATCCAAGAAGCTTCTTCAGCTATGACTGAAGAATCCTTTCATTCCCCACCATCCAGTCAGAGCTGAAGAGGCTTCTTGGATGAGAAGCAAAATGTCTTCAAAGAAAAACAAGAAAGTCCAGTTGCCTCCTGAAAAAGCACCTTTGAAGCAACCATGACCTGGATGACTGAGAATCTCCATAGACACCTGTCCAAAATGTGGACTTCGCTGTCTTCAAAACAGTGGCCTTTGTCTTTCAAATGGAGATGATCTGCCGAATCTTGTCCTGATTGGTTTGTTCTCCTATGTTATGCCATGCATTTGAGAAGTGGTTGTTTTGTTTCTCCAATACACATATTTCACTGTATTGTACGGTGGGATTTTTAACTGGAACATAAACTTCCAGAATACTTCCTGCATGCTGGTGGGGAAGCCTGGGATTTGATATCCATACATCATAAAATGGACAAGTTTAACAACAACAACAACAACAACAACAACAACAACACTGTATTAGACAAATTTTAGCAAGTGATGAATTAAAGGGAGACATAATAAATTCATAATTCTCTATCTCTATTCTGTTTATACTCTTTGTGGCCAGGAAGCAAAAGGTATTAAAGAGTGAGTGATAAGAATTTATAAAGAGGAAGATAGTGTTTTGTTTTGTTTAGCAATGGCAAATAATCAAGTATTGTATTTCTTTAAACATTGGGTTGATAAGCAATTCTTCATCAAACGTATCTTCAAATAATTCCCTCTTGTATAAATTAAGAACAGGAAATCTGCATTCAGTCCAGTCATCTGTGAAGCCCTATAGTTTTTTTCAAGTAATCCTAAATTAATAGAGATGTGAACAATTCTGAAGGAATCCACCTAGGAATATGAAGCTAGAGCGATATCTCTCTTAGTTGCATAGCTAACAATGTAGCAAAGGCAGACTTACTGCATTTATTTATTTTTCAAAGTATAATAAGGTGATGAAATAAAGATAACTGCTGTTAGAGTGTATCAAAGGATAAGTGAAAATTATTGTCAAACCATCCCTGAATAAAATACTCTGGTGTCTTCTTTGTTGCCTGTTGAAAAGTTAGTTCTCATACAACTGGGAGGGGGAAAAAGCATCATAACAAAACAGTTATAAAAATAAAGAAAACATGGAGATAAGCAAAGCCACCAAAAAGCGGGATCCAAGATTGCATTAGTTGGGGCAGAAATCAAAATGTAAGAACTCCTGACCATATTTCAAAATCTCCAAAATTGCTGAATGTTTATAATGGGCTTCTAATTCTTGCCATGTGCAAACAGGGTCCATTCTCATGGGGCCTTCCAGAGCCTCCATTCTTGAGGGTTCCAAAGAATCAACCTTGTTTGTGTCGAGCTTCGGTAGGCTTTCAAAGTCACAGATGAATGGGCTCTGTTCTTTAGATATCTCTGGAAACTCTGCACAATTCCAAA
The DNA here is from genome assembly GCF_029215685.1 of Pituophis catenifer annectens. Classification (NCBI taxonomy): domain Eukaryota; kingdom Metazoa; phylum Chordata; class Lepidosauria; order Squamata; family Colubridae; genus Pituophis; species Pituophis catenifer. The sequence continues at coordinate 56,232,850 of NW_027256883.1, read as the reverse complement.
AGCCTCGTGTGATTTCAGAAACTTTCAGAAGCTCTGTGCAACTTCCAAAATCTCCAGAAGCCTGCTTTGGAAGTCTCCCAAACAGGCTCTGTTCTCTCAGGCCTTCCAAAGGCACCCAGAGGCTTTTGAAGTCATGTGGGCTTCCAGAGGGCTCCAAAGAATAAAGCCTGGTGCTTCCAGAATCTTCCAAAGTCATGTGCAAATAGGTTCCAAGAAAGAAGGTCTAGAGTGATTGGGAGTTCCTCACATATGTTGTATGGTCCTCTCAACCATAAAAAAAAAAAAAAACACCCAAGATTAAGGGGAGTGCATCAGATCCTCAGAAGCACTGGGTGGCAGGGACAATGTTCCTTAGAGAATGCTGAGAGGCAGTATTTCCAAGTGGTGGCAGTAGCACAAGGCTGACAAAAAGCCCTGGGATGGTGGCAGCTGCCTGAGACTGCTGAAGGCCTGGTCCTCTACTTCAGGCTCAGCCTTCATGCTGTCGCTGAATGCTGCTGTGCAGGGCTGGGCTGGGGCAACTACAGCTTTGTACCACACAGCAACCCCCAGAAAATTCATGACCTATGTCACATGTCCCAGGGTTTTTGCCACTTAAGGCAACCCTACATTTCCCTTAACCCATGCAATCTTTTAATGACCACACATGGGTGAGCTTGGATTGTAGTTAGTGAGTGAAGTATTCACATGGGTAAATGCCTGAAAATGGCTTATGAGCAAAATCCCAAATTCAACTGTGATCATAAATCAAGGACTACATGTAAAGTATTTCACAGGGTAAATCTGACTCTTGGTGACCATATGGACATCTTGATGTTATTTTCTTGAGGAAAAAATGCAGAAGTGCTTACCATTACCTAATTCAAGATGGTGTTTGTGTGTGAACAGTACGGTGTGTGACTGGATGAGTGAGTATGCACCAGTTCCCAATCTATCCACAGTCCTGAGATTTTTAGGCAGTGTCCTATCTAAGTATTAGCTTGGATGAGAAATTGGGTTTGCAGATTTCAGCAATAATGGTCAGAAGAGATACAAGACACTACAAATGGGGACCCATGATCATGGCCCGGGGCTGAAGGCTGTTCACATACCTTATATAGCTTTTTATCTTATATCATTATATTTATCATATCTTATATAGCTTTTAATACTTGTCAGAACCCAAAGACTTTATTAAACTCAAGCCAATAATTTTGCTTTTCTGGCTTTACATGGTCTCATAGGAAACATGCTACACAAAACATTCATTGGCATCCTTCAGTCTCAAGAGACTATGGTATCCTGCTCTGGAAAGAGGTTCTAAAACAGCATCTTGTGTGACTAAAAAGGCCAATTCGAGAGTTGCAATCCCTTCCACAATGAGGGCAGATACATTCTGTTCCCTGCCCAGCCCCCAGATTTCACTGGCTCCAGTACTGCCTTTTTACCTCAACCTGCCGAACAAGTGTCCCTTCGAATTGGAGAAGGCCATACTGCGTCTTCAGCCTCCAAGCTGAACGATCGAAGGTCAAGGTTTCTCAGTTGTTAATGTCCATTCCCAGAGCCTTTAGGTCCCTCTTGCAGATATCCTTATATCGCAGCTGTGGTCTCCCTCTGAGGCGCTTTCCCTGCACTAATTCTCCATACAGGAGATCTTTTGGAATCTGACCATCAGCCATTCTCACGACATGCCCCAGCCAGCTGTTGTTGTGGCCCCGCCCTCTGAGCCTGTCCCATCGGAGGAAGAAAGCTCCGAGCATGAGGAAGAGGAGTCAGCCAGGCCTCCCTCTCCAGGCCCCTCCCCTCTGGCATTGTCTCAAGTGCCGGTCGAGGGAGAGGAGACAGCTGATTCCAATCAAAGTGATAATGAAACATCATTCCTGGACGCACGCCTCCGAAGGCGTGATAAACGTTTGCAGGAGCTGGGGAGGCGTGCTAGGGATTAGAACTGAGTCACTGGACCACACCCCAGAGACCACACCCCAGAGACTATATAATAGAGGGTGGTGGTCAAGGATCTTTTGTGACGAACAAAGCAAAACCTTGGACAGTCACTAAAGCCTCGTCCGGAACTGCTGGGAGGAATATTATTTCTGTTTGGACTTTCTTGAACGTTCGTATCTTATCTGTCTGTTTGTGAAAATAAAGACCCTTGGCAGATGGTGTGTCTATCGCTGCCAAGTCGGAGATAAGACCTGGGTGCGTTCCAAAGTGTTTCCTTAACCCTCAACTGGCTGTGTGGGTGTGTGTGTGGGTACGGGGACAGATCATCTTGTTCGTCACCCGATACTCCATCGTTAACCCACGATGGACCAACAGCTGCAGCAGCAGATACAGCAAATGCTGGAGGCCAATCAGCTTCTGCAACAGCAAGTAGCACAGCTAACTGCCCAACTTGCTTTGGGAAATGCTCCTGCAGCTCCACCTCCTCCCCCTCCCCGTCCGAGATGCCCAGTGAACGTGTCAGATAGGTTTTCTGGGCAGCAGGAGATGTTTCCGGCCTTCTTGGGACAATGCCAACTGTTTATGGCGATGAGGCCGGAGGATTTTCCGGATGACCGGGCTCGGGTGGCATTTGTTATCAGCTCCCTCTCTGGCACTGCCGCCCGATGGGCCACGCCCCTGTTGTTGCAAGATAGCCCCTTGCTCCTGGACTTTCAGGGCTTTTTACAACACCTGTGCACCATGTTTGAGGACCCCCTCCGGGTGCAGACGGCAGCGAGGCGCATCAAGGACCTCCGCCAAGGCAAGCACCCCCTGCAGGACTATATTGCAGAGTTCCGACTGCTAGGCCAGGATTCGGCTTGGAATGAGGTGGCGCTGATGGACGCCTTCCAGGACGGCCTTTCCGACGAGATGCAGGACGAGCTTGTTCGTGTGGAGGCACCACCGACCCTCGACGCGCTGGTGACCCAATGCCTGCGCATCGACACCCGCTTGCAACGGCGACGGCCCCGTCGGGCTCTTCTGGAACCATCGACAGCATCGGCACCCCCGCGTTTCGCACCAACAGCGCTCCGGACCGCACAGCGTTTTGTGGCGACGGCTGAGGAGCCTATGGAGCTCGGAGCAGCCAGACCTCAACTGACGGCCCAGGAGCGGATGCGGAGATGTCAAGGGGGGTTGTGCCTCTATTGCGGTGAGGCGGGACATTTTGCCGCCTCGTGTCCCCGGAAGCGGAGTGGACCGCTCAAGCCTGTTCTGGAGTCTCGGCGTGACCAGCTGGGAAACGGGCCAGGCCTGGCCTAGGGGAAACTCTAGGTCAGGCACGTGACCATGCCCCGCCGGAGTCGGCGGCTGTGGACTGTGAGCCCCCTCGGCACCTGATTTTGAACACCCGGGTGTTGTTGGCTAACCGGTCGGAGGGGCTCCAGGCACACGCGCTGGTGGACTCGGGGGCCACCACGAACTTTATGGACCAGGCCTTTGTGGCCCATTACAAAGTCCCCTTGGTTCCAGTGGACCCTCCGTTGAGGGTCGAAACTATAGATGGGCGGGAACTCGTGGCGGGGCCCATCAAAACCGCTACCCAGCCCTTGCGCCTCGCCATTGGGAACCACGAGGAGGCGATCCAGTTTTATGTAACGGCGGATCTGCACTTTCCCTTGGTCCTGGGGATGGCCTGGCTTCGGGCGCACGACCCTCAGGTGGCGTGGTCGAGAAACGCCATCTCGTTCCCGAGCCTGCAGTGTGTCGACCACCTTCGCCACACCTGCGCCGGCCAGGACGTCTCTGCCCCAAACGTCTTCTTGCCTCCGGAGCTGACGCCCTTCGCCGACGTGTTCAGCGAGAAGGAGGTGGATCGCTTGCCCCCGCACCGACCCTACGACTGTGCGGTGGACCTAATGCCCAACGCGCCCCTGCCCTCGGGACGCCTGTACTCCATGTCGGAGCCCGAGCTGGCCGCCTTACGGGACTTTCTGGAAAAGAACCTGGCCCGTGGGTTCATCCGGCCTTCGACCTCCCCGCTCTCGGCCCCGGTCCTCTTCGTTAAAAAGAAGACGGGGACTTGCGCCTGTGTTGCGACTACCGGTGCTTGAATGCCATCACAGTGCGAAATCGCTACCCCCTGCCGCTGATCCCGGAGCTGATGGAGAGGTTGCGGGAGGCCTCGATCTTCACTAAGCTCGATCTCCGAGGGGCTTACAACCTGGTGCGCGTGAGAGAGGGGGACGAGTGGAAGACGGCGTTCGGCACTCGGTACGGACACTTCGAGTATACCGTCATGCCGTTCGGGTTGACCAACGCCCCCGCGGTCTTCCAGCACTTGATGAACGATGTGTTCCGGGACATGCTGGATCGGTTCGTGGTGATCTACTTGGATGACATTTTGATCTATTCCCGGACCCCGGAAAGTCACCTCCAGCATGTCCGCCAGGTCCTGCAGCGCCTGCGGGAGCACCAGCTCTATGCGAAGTTGGAGAAATGCTACTTCTTCCAGACTTCCATATAGTTCCTTGGGCACATCATCACCCCCGAGGGCATCGCGATGGACCCGCGCAAGGTGGAGGCCTTGCGCAGTTGGGAACCCCCGCGTCGGGTGAAGGACGTTCAGCGTCTGTTGGGATTCGCCAACTACTATCGGACCTTCATCCCGGGCTTCGCCACCCTGACCTTGCCGTTGACCCAGCTCCTTCGGAAGAAGGTCCCGTTCCAGTGGGGGCCCCCGCAGCAGCAGGCCTTCGAGGTCCTCAAGCAGGCCTTCCTCACGGAGCCAGTCCTGAGGCACCCCAATCCACACCGTCCGTTCGTGGTGGAGACGGACGCGTCCAACGTGGCGATCGGGGCGGTGCTGCTACAGGCTCCGGTGGATGGCGGCACTCTTTTTCCCTGCGCATACCACTCCCGGAAACTCAACCCTTCCGAGCGCAACTACACCATCTGGGAAAAGGAGTTGCTGGCCATCAAGGCCGCGTTCGAGGCTTGGCGACATCACCTCGAGGGGGCCCGACACCAGGTGGAGGTGTGGACGGACCATCGGAACCTGGAGCACCTCACCACGGCACGGAAGTTGAACCAGCGGCAGATCCGGTGGTCGTTGTTTTTCGCCCGGTTCAACTTCCACGTCACATACATTCCGAGCAACCTCAACCAGAGGGCGGACGCGCTATCCCATAAGCCGGAATACTTTTGCCCCAAGGACTCCCTCCCCCCCGGACGGTGCTGCCAGCGGACTCCTTGGCCGCGGTCCAGGAACCGGTGGACCTGCGGGCTCAGGTGCTGGAAGCGCAGCGACGGGACAACTGGTCGCAGCAGCGGAGAGCGGACGTCGGCCCCGCGTCCCCATGGACCATGGAGGAGGGCTTGCTCAGACACCGGGGTCGGCTGTACGTGCCCACGAGTCCGCTCCGAGCCCTCGTCATGAACCAGTGTCATGACAACCCCACGGCGGGGCACTTCGGCTTCTTTAAGACGTTGAACTTGGTGACGCGGACTTTTTGGTGGCCTCGGGTACGGCACGACGTACACGCCTACGTGACGTCCTGTGTGACGTGCCGACAGGCCAAAGCCGCGTCCGGCCCCCCTCCCGGACTCCTCCAGCCGCTGCTGACACCGGAGAGACCATGGGGAGCCATCTCCATGGACTTCCTGACAGACCTGCCCCTGTCCACTACGTACACGACCGTCCTCGTGGTGGTGGATGCGCTCACGAAGATGGCACATTTCATCCCGTGCCGCGGCCTGCCCTCGGCCCGCACCACGGCTCGCCTGTTCCTGCAACATATCTTCCGCCTCCACGGCCTGCCGGACCGGGTGGTTTCGGACCGCGGGGCCCAGTTCACGGCCCGCTTCTGGAAAAGCCTGATGGCCGCGCTGGAGGTGCAGGTGTGCCTGTCGTCGTCGCACCATCCGGAGACTGACGGGGGCACGGAGAAGGTCATCGGCATACTGGAGCAGTACCTCCGCTGTTTTGTCAACCAGCAGCAGGACAACTGGGCCGAGTACCTTCCCCTGGCGGAGTTCGCTTTTAATAACTCCCAACACACCTCCACCCAGATGACCCCGTTCCATGCCAACGTCGGATACCATCCACGGCTTTTCCCGTTGACCATCATGGACTCCCCTGTTCCCGAGACCCGGGACTTCCTCTCGGAGCTGCAGGCAGTGCAGCAACTGGTGCGGCGGCAGCTGATCCGGGCGAAAGAGGATTATAAACGGTTCGCCGATCGCGCCCGCCGGGCGACGCCACCGCTGGAAGTAGGAGATCGGGTGTGGTTGTCCACGAAACACCTCCCCATGGACCGGCCGGTGAGGAAACTGGCCCAACGCTTTATCGGTCCCTTCCCTATCGAGGCGGTCATCAATCCGGTGGCCTACCGGTTGACACTACCCCGCTCCATGCGGCTCCACCCTGTTTTTCATTGGTCCCTCCTGGTCCCTGAGGCCCCCGCGAGCCATCTCCGCCGCCCGCCGACGCCTGCCCCCCCAGCCGCAGCCGACGAGGACGATGCCTCGACGTACGAGGTGGACAGTATCCGGGACTCCCGTTGGCTGAAGGGGTGCTTCCAATACCTCATCGCCTGGAAGGGGTACGGGCCCGAGGATTTCACCTGGGTGGACGCGTCTGCCGTTCAGGCCCCTGACCTGGTGCGGGCTTTCCACGAACAGTTCCCGTCCCGACCCCATCCCGACCATCAGACCCGGGGGAAGGGCCCTGCGGTGGGGGATAGTGTTGTGGCCCCGCCCTCTGAGCCTGTCCCATCGGAGGAAGAAAGCTCCAAGCATGAGGAAGAGGAGTCAGCCAGGCCTCCCTCTCCAGGCCCCTCCCCTCTGGCATTGTCTCAAGTGCCGGTCGAGGGAGAGGAGACAGCTGATTCCAATCAAAGTGATAATGAAACATCATTCCTGGACGCACGCCTCCGAAGGCGTGATAAACGTTTGCAGCAGCTGGGGAGGCGTGCTAGGGATTAGAACTGAGTCACTGGACCACACCCCAGAGACCACACCCCAGAGACTATATAATAGAGGGTGGTGGTCAAGGATCTTTTGTGACGAACAAAGCAAAACCTTGGACAGTCACTAAAGCCTCGTCCAGAACTGCTGGGAGGAATATTATTTCTGTTTGGACTTTCTTGAACGTTCGTATCTTATCTGTCTGTTTGTGAAAATAAAGACCCTTGGCAGACGGTGTGTCTATCGCTGCCAAGTCGGAGATAAGACCTGGGTGCGTTCCAAAGTGTTTCCTTAACCCTCGACTGGCTGTGTGGGTGTGTGTGTGGGTACGGGGACAGATCAGCTGTGTACACAAAGCACAGCTATACAAAAATAAAGAAACTGTATAGCAAAGCTCTGGAGACATTAAAAGGTATTCTCTATATGAAGAAAGACTAATTATTTCTTAGTTTTTATTTCTTTGTTCTCAAATATATTCCATTTTTCTTCACTTCAAAGAGAAGAGCAGAAATGGGTCAGTGCAGAAATAAAAGTAGTGGACAAACATTTGAGCGAACTGTAATTCATTCTTAACTCAAAGCAACTTAAACTGAACCAAGATATGAGCTATGAGCTACAGAACTGTCCCATGGAAATTATCCTTAACATAACAAGACACCACAATTATATATTTCACACTGTGTGTTTTGCACACAGGGCATCCATTTTAATTAACAAAGCCTCTAGATTTCACTGTACAGACCTGTTGTCCGCAGCTTTTTAAGGCTTGAGAGTACTGTTCATTTCTGATAGCAATTCATAGAATTGTTATCAATTCTATGTGCCAAATATCACATCATTGACTATAAGCAAAAAATTATTGTGAACATAGAACAATAATTTCAATAGAGATAGAAAACATTATCTCTACAGTTATTAATATTGTTTTGAAAGAGAAGGAACATAAGCAGGGGTGAAATCTACTTACTTTCCCAACGGGTTCGTAAGTGCAAACGTCACATGGCCATCATTACTTCCTGGTTAAAGCCAGGAAATAACAATCGCCGGGCGGGTGAGCGGAGCCTGGTGCCACAATCGCTACCGGTTCTCCGAACCACTGGGCGCCATCACTACCGGTTTGGCCGACAGGTTCAAACTGGGAGCATTGCATCCCTGAACATAAGATTATATTACATAATTAATTGCAAGAAGTTAATAATGGCTTCTGTTTCCTCAATTATCTTTTAAAATCAGTCCAAATCAATGACTTTCATGGAAGCAAATTCTATAGTTTAGCTATAGAAATTATATAAAAATATCTGTCTTTTTACCTGTCCTCAAATGTGCTGTTCCCAAAATTTATTAACCACATTTGTTGGCCACCCACTCAGCCAACCAACACTTCCCTGATTTCCAGTTTAAGGGCTCTATTGAGAAAATGCAATATTGTCTTATCAAAATATATATAGCTTCAGCCTGGAGATTTTCATTCTTTCTCCATTTTCCCAAAGTTTTTTTATTTTTTACAAACATATCAATGTGTGAACAGTGTGGCACCTGAATGTCATACATTTTGATACAAATAAAATAGTATTAATCATATCTGTTTCATTTAGTAAGCTTATATAATTCTATTAATAATATACATATTTTAATTCAATTATAATCTTTCATTATTTAGTTATTCAGTATTTCAATGTGTCATTTTATGCCAATCACCCTATTCTAAGTGTCATACGTTTTAATAAAAGTAGAATATTATTAATCATATTTATTACATTTAGCAAGTTTATATAATTCTAATAACAATACAAACATTTATGTTAAATTAAAATCTTCCATTATTTGCTTGTTCAACTTATACTCCTTCATTATTTAGTTATTCAATATTTCAAATATGTTATTTTTATGTCAATCACCATATTCTGCATGTCATACATTTTAATACAAATAGAATATTTTAATCATATTTCTTACATATAGCAAATATACACAAATTCATATTAAATTATAATCTTTATTAATTTCATTCAAATTCTAATTTCCCCTCTTAATATTGCTTCTCCTTATTATATCAGAATGTGTATTCTATTAATCCCTTCTCTCTAGTTTCCATCCTTATTCTAACTTTGATTATACCACTACTGTATTTAAACATATTTTCTTTCTAACCCGCTTTAAAGCTTTAATTGTTCATTTCTTAGCTTGCCTCCTGTATTCCTCTTTTGGATCTTTATTTCTGTCTGCTTCCACATCTTCAGTTTTGCTGACCAAAAATCTTTGCCATTTCTAAGACATTTTTTTCCTTTCTTTTTAAACAAATTACTCTTTTTAAAAAAAGAAAGAAAGAAAGAAAGAAAGAAAGAAAGAAAGAAAGAAAGAAAGAAAGAAAGAAAGAAAGAAAGAAAGAAAGTTACCTACTTATAATATAGGTATTATTTTTTAAAATATGCTGCTTATGTTTAGGGAAGATTCTTTAGAGAGTGATGGTGGTGCAGTAGTTAGAATGCAGTATTGCAGGATAATTCAGCTCACTGCCGGGTGTTTGATCCTGACCGGCTCAGAGTTGACTCAGCCTTCCATCCTTCCCAGGTCAGTAAAATGAGGACCCAGATTGTTGGGGATGGTACTGTATACTGACTATGTAAAGAGCTTAGAGAGTGCTGCAAAATACTATGAAGCAGTATATAAGTCTACATGCTATTGCTGTTGCTATTGCTATTCTTTGAATTATAATAATGCTAATGGGCTAGATGGTTACATTATAACTGAATGTCATGCTCTTAACTGGGCACATCTGAGCTTCATGCTGTACATTCTTAGAAAAGTATGCCATTTTATCTTCTACATATTCTTCCCTAAATTGAATTAAAGTAACAAGCTCGCTCCATGAATATAGCTTTAAAGCACTCCTATAGAGACATGAAAAACTGTTGGATTTTAAATAGCAAATGAAAATTGTAGTGGCTGTAGACATACTTATTTCTTTTATTCCATACAGATTCCCACCTGCTTCAAAATGTCTTTCAGAGTTCCTAGTCGCCCCGAACAATGCCCCATTTGTATTACTCTATTATACAACAATTGCTTAGTATTAAGACAGCTACTATATTATGCTTAAAGCTGATATCATGAAATTAAAAGCTTATGCATTTTCAGAAGAACGGGTTTTAGGGGGGAAAAAAACATACCAGCCACCATGTCAACAAAACATCTCACTACAATTTTCATTTCAGATATGTTTTTTTTTTTTTCAAACAATGGCCCTAAACCAGGGGTGTCCAACTGGATTTCATTGAGGGCTGCATAAGGGTTGTGTTTGACCTCAGGCTGGGTTGGGTGTGGCCAAGGTGGGCATGGCCACCTCACTCATGTCGGGGGTGCCTGACATGGCTCAAGCGCTCTGCCAGCGAAAAAACTCCGTTTTTGACTGTGACGGCCTCCTACAACCCTCTGCCAATGAAAACAGAGCTCAGGAGGGCTGCATCCATTTTCATTGGCAGAGGCACCATGGGCCAATCCTTCACTATTTCCAGGGCAGCCCTGCGGGCCAGATCAAAGCACTCCGAGGGCCGGATGCAGCCCACAGGCCTTTTGTTGGGGGTGTTACTTGGAACCCTGACATTGAGTTTGACACCCATGCCCTACACTGACCATGTGGGAGAAGCACCAAGCAATGGCCAGGTACAGCTATTATAAATACATTGCAACCTACATTTTCTCTTTCTTTATTTTTTATTGAAAAAGTTTTTCAAATACAGATTTTTCCCCCTTTTTTCTCCCCCTCCTCCCTAACCCCCCCTCACCACCCGTCCCCCTGTGACTTCTACAAAGTAAGATCCAAATTCATAACAGATTATATAATATTTTACCATCCCCTTACTCCATCCCCCAAATACTGACCCTTTCTTTCTAATAATATTATTACATCTCCCTTTTACCATACATTTCAAAATAACATTCTACTATAACATTGTATAATAACTTCTGATTTAGCATGGTAATATTATTATAACTCCCAATTTAGCAATAATCTGCCCTTTTTCTCCTCCCCCATACATATATCTGTATATTAATATAACATTTCAAAACAACCTTCCACTTTAAGACTATATAATAAATCCTAATTTAACATTTAATCTTTTGTGTATATTAATATAACATTTCGAAGCAGTCTTCCCCTATAAAACATTTTCTCTTTCATTAGAGTGAAAATCTGCAGGCAGGGCTGTTGCACTTTTGATCTTTATGCCGAATCAAGCAGTTGGAGACATTCTAAACATACTGTCAGATATAATTTTTACAAGGCAGAATTCTTCCTTCTCTGAGGGTTTACTTTCACAGAAGTTCATATAGATCATTATATAGTAGTAATCTTAGGATGCTTTCCAATTGTTTGTTTCTAAAGCTATGGGTGAAAAAGTATTGGGCAACTATCCAGTCTTTTCACCTGAATATAATCTTTCTAATAAGCCAAGGACAGAAGTATAGTAGAACCTATGCTCATGAACACTTCTGACCATGACCAAATTGGATTTCGGCCAAAAAATTCACTTTTTTTTTTCCACAGCCAAATTTCCAAAATTAGGATTGGGTCACGACCGAATCGGTTTGCGACCAAAGTTATAGAACAAATTATTGTCGTGACCAGAGGTTCTACAGTATCATCAAATTATGTAAACCGTAAAACTGGAAGGTACTATAAGGATTAGCTAGACCAACTCTTTGCAGTGTGTAGGACACCTATCAAGCCATCCATTAAGAGGTGCAATCCAGCCTTTTTTAAAAAAACCTCCAGAGATGAAAAATTTACCCCACTATACCAGGTAGATTATTCCACTGTTGTATAGAATTTACTTTCACAAAGTTTTTCCTTATAGTTAAATGAAAACTAGCTAACTGTATTTTACAACCATTTAAGTAATAGCTTGAACATAATTACAGAATAACAAAACTAGAAGGGGCCTTAGAGATCTTCTAGTCCAACCCTTTGCTCAAGCAGGAGACCCTACATAATTCTGGACAAATGACTGTCCAATTTCATCTTAAAAACCTCCATTGATGGAGTACTCACAACTTCTGAAGGCAAGCTGTCACTGATTAATTGTTCTCATTAAGAATAGTCTAGTCTAGTCTAGTCTAGTCTAGTCTAGTCTAGTCTAGTCTAGTCTAGTCTAGTCTAGTCCCGTCTAGTCTAGTGTAGTCTAGTGTAGTCTAGTGTAGGATAGGATAGGATAGGATAGGATAGGATAGGATAGGATAGGATAGGATAGGATAGGATAGGACAGGACAGGACAGGACAGGATAGGGTAAAGTAGTTAGGGGAGGATAATTCATTAAAATATTCAGAATCTAGGTGCTATTTCTATCATTTATTCTCCTGATATCCTGTGAATTTACCAGAATGCTTGAACATCAGGAAGCTCCTGTGATTTCATTGTGCAGTTAACATTAATGTTGCAAATTCTTGTTTGATTTTCCTATTTTATAGAGGAGAAAAAAAATCTAACTGGATCACTTGGGTTTGGATAGAGAAGATGGTGGGATAAATTTAATTTTCCTGTAGTCATTTTCATTGATTAATGAATTATTCACAATGATCATTAATATTTTGTTTGAGATGCAATTCAATCCTATGGAATTCAAATTAAGCAATGTGAGTATTGCTGGTATTAAAATAATTGACATTTATGGTGAATTCCAGGCAGGAATTCTAGTTGCTGCAGGCTAAAGAAAGTTGTGACTTGAAACATGAATCGAGGATATAACATGAGTGGTTGGGATAATACTTTACACAATCAATATTATTTGCATGTCCATTGTTAAGAGTGGTGCCAAAATGCTTCCCCTACAATACGGGAATTGGATTTCCTTTCTGTTTGCATTACTATTCTAGGCTGTTTGAGAATGTTGGCATTCAACTTTGTATATACCACCTTTCTTAATCACTGGGAGTACAGTTAGTCCTCGACTTACAACAGTTTGCTTAGTGACCTTTTGAAGTTATTACCACACTGAAAAAAGTAACTTATGACCATTTTTCACACTTATGACTGTTGCAGCATCTCTGCAGTCACATGAGCAAAATTCAGATGTTTGACAACTGATTCATATTTATGACGGTTGTAGTCCTGTGATCCCCTTTTCCAAACTTCTGACAAGCAACATCAATGGAGAAGCCAGATTCACTTAACAACCATGTTACTAACTTAACAGCTGCAGTGATTCACTGAACAAATGTAGCAAAGAAAGTCATAAAATGGGACAAAACTGACTTAACAAATTTCTCACTTAGCAACACAAATTTTTGGCTCAATTGTGGCTGTAAGTCAAGGCTGTAATAGGTATTATTTCTTACCTTTTAGGGCCTTTCTTTTTCTCAAAGACTTAGTTTACCTTTTCATTTTAAATAGGCTTAATTATTAATTAGTTATTAATTATTAACTATTAATTAGATTGATATCCTCTGAACTTTCATCATTTCCTTCCTTCGATCCTCACCTTCATTTCATTTCCTTCTTTCTCTTCTCAGTTCCTTTGTCTTTTCTTCTTCTGACTCAGACCAGTTTAGTTCAGGTACTTTAACCCATATCATACTCTCTACATAATGCAGGCGTATATGCTACAGATTCTGGGTATTGGCTATAAATAAATTCTGAGTATTGGCTATAAAGAAGTTAACTTCCTAGCTTTAATGTTACTCTCTCCACGTATTCTTCCTGTTATATAAAACTATCTACTATCCAAGAGAAAATAATAATGTGCTAAGTGTGCTATCAATGTTCTAAAATGGTGATATTGACATTCATAGCAATGTCAAAATTTTAGACATAAGCCATTTTCTACAAACAAAGAAAAATACACTTGAGTGTTCTACTTTGTTCTCACTACTAGGAGCCAAGAGTAAACAAAAGGCAAACCTTTAGTTAATGTGACATGTCTAGGTCATACATTACATATTCTGAAACATATTTCATTTTTACTTTTATTAGTTTATAATATAGCATACAAAGAAAATACAAAAAAAAAAGGAAAAATACAGAAGGGGAAAGGGAAGGGAAAAGTGAGGAAAAGGAGGGGGGAAAGGAAAAAAAGGCATTGACTTCTGACTCTCTTTGGTGTGGTAGAATAAGGCATAAACATCAAACCTCAACTTTTTACTTTCACATAATAGTTTAAATTATCCATTTCTATAACAACAAAGCCATCTAATCAGTAAAACCGAAAGTCAAAGTTTCATTTTTTCCCCACCTCAAGCACAAAGTCCAGAAGCAGTTTCCAAGTAGAAATAAAACCCGGTAGACTTCCGGGTGTGCTTCAAGGTGTTGGTGATCACCTTTAAAGCGCTCCAGGGCTTAGGGCCGGGGTACTTACGGGACTGTCTTCTGCCACCAATTGCCTCCCACCGGCCAGTTCGCTCCCACAGAGAGTGCCTCCTCAGGGTGCCGTCAGCCAGACAATGTCAGCTGGCGACCCTCAGGGGGAGAGCCTTCTCTGTGGTGGCACCTACCCTCTGGAACAATCTACCCCCAGAGATACGAGTGATCCCAGACCTCCGGACTTTTCGTCGGGCCCTTAAAACCTACTTGTTTCAGTTAGCCGGGCTGTCCTGATTTTATGATGGGTTTTTAAAATTTGAAATTGGTTTTAAATTGAAATGTTTTAAATTATGGGCCAATTTAATTATTTAAAATCTATTTTAACTTTTGTGTATAAAGTGTTTTACTTTAGCTGTTCACCGCCCTGAGTCCGAAAGGAGAAGGGCGGTATAGAAATCTGATTAAATAAATAAATAAATAAATAAATAAATAAATAAATAAATGTATTTTTATTTTTTTTCTTCTATCAAAGCAGTCAATTTAGCCATCTCTGCTAACTCCATCAATTTTTGCACCAACTCGTCCATTGTGGAGATCAAAATGTCTTTACATTTCTGTGAAGACATAGTAGAATAGTCTTGCTGCCATCAACATATATAACATCAAAGTTCCAAATTTTTTTCCATTAAACCCAAAAGAAAAGTCCCTGATTTTCTCTTTATATTCACTTTAAGATTTTTCTGTATTAAGATATGAATCTTGCTCCAATATTTCTTTGCTTTATCACATGTCCACCATAAGTGATAAAGAGTCCGTTCTTTATATTTGCATTTCCAACATTTATTTGAAATACCTTTATACATTCTTGACAACTTGTCTGGAGTCAAATACCAATGATACGTATCTTATAGAATTTTTTTTTTAAGTTATAATTTAATGTAAATTTTAAACCTTTCTTCCACATATTCTCCCATTGTTCAAGCATTACACAAATGCTTGAACATACATTCTGCAACATATTTCTTAGCTGATTATTTAATAGACAATTTTTTTTATTAAATGTATTCTGTTGCCTGAAAAATTAAGAAGTTCTTTGTAAATACAGTAAGATTTGTTACAAATGCTTCAATAACACTACTCTTTCTATTCTTCAGGTCCACCAGAACAGTTTGAAAACTATGCTAAAAGCATTTCTAGTTTTGAAACACTGATCCAAAAGAACAGCATTTAATACCTGCATTTCCAACCTTTATAGCAGAGCACAGAGAAATAAAAACCTGCTTACCCCATGTGAAAGGAATGGAGGTAAACACAAACACACCATTTCCTTCTGCCACCATATTCGTGTCGCATGTAATTATTTGTGTTTACCTAACATGCCTTTTTATAGGGATGTGGTGGGCCAGTAGCTAAGATGCTGAGCTTGTTGATCAAAATGTTGGCAGTTCAGCGGTTTGAATTCCTAGTGCCGCGTAACGGGGTGAGCTCCCATTACTTGTCCCAGCTTCTGCCAACCTAGCAGTTTGAAAGCACATAAAAAATGCAAGTAGAAAAAATAGGGACCACCAAAGGTAAGAGCGCTCCATGCGCCTTTGGCGTTGAGTTATGCTGGCCACATGACCACAGAGACGTCTTCAGACAGTGCTGGCTCTTCGGCTTTGAAATGGAGATGAGCACCGCCCCGTCGGGAACGACTAGCACATATGTGCAAGGGGAACCTTTACCTTTACCTTTAACATGCCTTTATACAAGTGATTCCTAGGAAAAGAATTGAAAACTATCAAGCTACCTTTCCAGGGAGTCTGTAAAAGGCAGTGTTGTTTCTGAGTTACAGACTTGCTTTACTGTGGTTTCAAATAATACTACAGTTCAGCTGGAAATAAATAGTCACAGGTGCTGAGCACAGATGATTTTGTAAGATCACAATGGTGCAGAACTGACTCAAAGACTTGATATGCTATATTTCAATAAAGTGAATTGTTAGGTAGAAAATAGAGTCATTTATTATCACATCAGCAAAAATATTTGCATTTCAAATTGTTTGCAATGCACGGTGTGCTAAATAATGCTGGGAATATTGCTTGCAATGTTATTTTGTCTAAACTCAGACTTGGAATAAAAAAAAGTCAAAAAATACTTCCTAATGACTTTTTGTTCATTAAGAACAAAATAATTTTTTTTGTTTTAGTCTTTTTGTGGCCTTTTTGGCTTGTTTCTTGTCTCTTTTGCATGGAAAGTAGATGTTGTTTGTGCCTATTGATGGCCAATTTGTCAGAGTGCCCGGCTTCTGGGAATTCTCTACTGGTTTTTGGACTTGGCTTGGTCTAGGATGATCACACACATCATAGAAACTATGGTTAAATCTGTCCATATATTGTGTATCCTAACCCAAACTCTCACAATATATGACTTCACCTTAGTTTCAACTGGGAAACTATGACCATACTAGACCAATTTGTATATGTTTTATGTACATTTTTCTCTAAATGTTTTTACTATCCTGACCATTCCATGAAATCAATCTAAAAAAGCTATTCCATCAGGTCTACTTCCAGGCGATCAAACTGGTGATATCAGAAAGAACTGAAATGTTTTTCCAAGATTATTCTATGAACACTTCTTCCCTTGTGGAAATATATTTTCTGAAAGAAAATTGAAAGAAAATCAACTTCCCCCTTTTAAAAAATGGTTTTTGAGGTAAATTACATTTCTTTGTTTTCTTTTTGGGAGGATGGGAATTATTTCCTCCACCTTTTGCTTAGCAATCTTTTTTTTTTTTAAAGATGTACAGTTCACATTGTGTTATACTGTATTATTTTTATATTTCACCATACAACCTTGAGTGTTCTTCCCCAAAAAATATTTGTTGAGAAATGCTGTATTTGTTGTGCTCCTGACTATTTCTTTTTGCTAAGGACAGAAAATCTTTTTTTCAGGGGAATTGAGAAAAAATAATGGAAGGGGAAACATGATTGGGAAGGGGGGTAAAGATTGGTGTTCCTTTTTCAAAAGGAAATGGAGATGCATTCTATTGTTGATTACTTTCAGAAACAGTTCCATAAATAAAAAGCAAAGGATGATAGCCAATGACATGTAGAAAGCTTAGCAGAACACAAAGCTTGTGTCATGAAAACTTTCTAGGTTGCCTGTTCTGGCAGTTGACAAGGTGTTCCAGTATGTAAACAACAACAACAACAACAACAAAACGGCAATTTTGCTTAGTCGCTGGATTTCTTTCTTATTTCAAATGATTTGTTTCAGTTGCAAGAGTGAAGAAAGGGACATATTGAAGAATTATTTTTTCTTCTCTATTTCTAATTTATTGGTAATGAACAGGATAGGGTCAAAGTCTTAAAATGAAAAGTAATATGAGAATGATGGGAGATAAAAATGATTACCATGAAATATTTTTAAATTATGTAATGACAGGCTTAACTTTTTATTAAACTAAATTAGACTTTAATTAATGGTATTCATAGGCGAGGTCAGAAACCTAAAAACAAGGGCCAGACTTAGTATAATTGAAGGTCCAACCTTCTTTTGTGTGTTATCATAGACACCATCTTGATTTTTGTTGTTGTTGTTGTCTTCTCCACACAGACAGTCCTGATATGTAAGAAAAACCTTGAGTGATAGGGCAAAGAGATGCTACTTAAGGAACAATAAAATAAGAGATAGCATAGTCTGCAGCTCCTTAATACTGATGCAAGAAACTCCGAAGGGATGTTCCCTTGCTTCTTGGACTGTAAAGGAGATGGCAGGAGATTTATACTTTCAGACATACAATATTCTGTTACACACAATTAAGTAGAATTAGCTCATTAACTCATTGTCAACCATGCAGGAAGGGCTGACGTGAAGCTTGTAAGTCTGAAACTACAAATTTCCTGCCATCTCCTTAACCGCCTGAGAACCTAGGGAAGTCACTTCTCAGCCTCTTTCTCTGCCAATTATGCAGCTGTTGGCTATGCCCACTCTTATCTTACTGTTCCTAGGTAGCATTTCTTTCTACATTTAATTTTGCGACTGCTAAGTAAGATTGTGTTAGATCAGGTGCAGGAGAAAGAAGACGTGACCAGCGAGATCCATTCAATACTTTATTAAGAACAAGAACAGACTGCTGCTGCGCTGCCGGAGCTCTCCTTTTAAGCACTCCGGCAGTCGTGCCGCCCAGCAGACAGCGGTTTGAATTTTCCCGCCGGTGGATTAGCCATCCCCGGCGGATGTCCTTATAAGGACATAACACTCCTCCCCTCCTAGTTAGCAAACTGTCACTCACAGTCAATGAAAGTCACGTAATCGCGCAGGTACGTGGGACGCCTAGACATCCTAGTTGACCTGCGCAGTCTCACTTGTTCGTTGGTGCCGACTTGGACGGACGGGGCTCCTGTGTCTCCTGGTTCCCTCCCTGGAACTGGACTCGGTTCGGCTGTCGAGTGTGCAGGGTCCGCCCCAGCGCCTCCGGCCGAACCTTGGACCACGGACTGCTGGTTCTGTTGGTCTTCCTCCCGGCCTGTGCATCGGTTGTCTCACTGCGGTCGCTCGGCGCAGACCGGGGAAGAGTGTCTGAATTTCGGTACGTCCTTGGTTATCGCTTGCTCCTCCCCAGTCCCCCGGGCTCCCCGGTTCTGTTGTGGTTCTGGTTCCCGTTGGGTGGGCATCTCGGATCGGTGCCTTCGGGTCCTATTCCTCGGCGGTCGGTGATGTTGTTGCTGCATGCGTTGGCCGACCTCTCTGGGCTGGTGCAGGCCTCCCTGGTCGGGGTGGTGGAGGCCTTCCCGGCCAGGCTGGCGTTGACCTTCTCCGCCGGGGTGGTGGTGGTTGCCCTCGCCGAGTTGTTGTTGTTGGTCGACCTTGCTGGGCTGGTGCAGGCCTCCCTGGTCTGGGTGGCGGAGGCCTTCCCGGTTGGGCTGGCGTTGACCTCCTCCGCCGGGTTGGTGGTGGTCGTCCTTGTCGAGTTGCTGCTGTTGGTCAACCTCGCTGGGCTGGTGCAGGCCTCCCTGGTCTGGGTGGTGGAGGCCTTTCCGGCCAGGTTGGCATTGGCCTACCCCGCCGGGGGGGCGTGGTCATCCCTGCATGCTGTTGTTGTTGGGTTGCCCTCCTGGATGGGTGGAGGTCCCCCTCATCGGGAAGTGGTGTGCCATCTTCCCCCGCGTGCTGCGGTGTGCCCACGTCGAATGGTCCCCGGTCTACTGCTGCCCTTGGTTGGCAATCCACCGCGCTCCGGGTCCGCCTGATGTCCCTGCCGGGTGGCCGGGGTTCGCTCTGGTCGGGAAGTCTCCGGTCTACTTCCCTGGAACGACGCTGCCCTGGCTGGTTGGGTCGTGGTCTCCCTCCCTCACAGGGGTGTTGTTGGCCTGCCTTGGTAGGGTCTGGTAGGCCAACCTTGGCTGGGTGTTGTTGGCCTCCCTCGGTAGGGTGTCGCCGGTCTACTTCGACGGGGTGCTGCAGGCCTACCTCATCGGGGTGTTGTAGGTCTACCTCGATAGGGTGTTGCAGGCCTACCTCATCGGGGTGTTGCAAGACTGCCTCCCCGGGTTGGTTTTGTCCAACTTCCCTCCACCTTTTCCGGAGCTGGTCGATGTGACGTCTACAGACCTGTCCATCTTCCAGCTCCACTCTATAGGACTTCGGGCCGGTTGTGCTTTCTATCTTCCCCTTCAGCCACTTCAGAGAGCCATTGAAGTTCAATGCAAAGACCGGATCTCCTACGCTGAAGGCGCGAAGCGGGCGGCTGGGAGTCGCGGTCACTTCGGGGCTGTATTGTGGGTACAGCCTGTCCAAGGGTGACCTTAGCCTTCTGCCCATCAACAGTTCAGCTGGGCTCTTGTAGGTGGTGGCATGCGGTGTGATGTGTTGGGTGAGGAGGAAGGAGTCAATTCTTTCCTGCCAGTCGCCCGTGCCCATCTTGGTGAGTGCCTCCTTGGTGAGTCTCACCATCCATTCAACCTGTCCATTCCCAGCTGGCCTGTACGGTACTGACAGGGCATGGCGGATGCCCCTTCCGGCTAGGAATTCCTCCATCATCTTGGACGTTAACTGGGGCCCGTTGTTGGAAACCAGGACGTCCGGAAGCCCGGGTGTTGCAAATAGGTGCCGGAACGCCCTGATGGTAGCTTCGGACGTGGTAGATGTCATGGGGACAATTTCCAGCCACTTGGAGTAGGCATCTACCACTATCAGGAGGTGTTGCCCCTGCATCGGGCCCACGAAGTCAAAGTGTACCTGTGCCCAGGGACTGCTAGGTGTCTCCCACTCTGAGGTTGGGGCTTGTGGGGGGGCGGGGCGTACCTCTTGGCACGGGTCACATCTGGCGACCCACTCCTCGATGTCTTTGTCCATGGAGGGCCACCAGACGTAGCTCCGTGCCAGTCCTTTCATCCGCATGATGCCAGGGTGCCCGCTGTGGAGGGTTTCCAGTGTCTTCCGTTGCAGGGCGCTGGGGATCAGCACTCTTTCTCCCCATAGCAGACAGCCTCTCATTGTGGACAGCTCCTGCTGTTTCCTTGCGAATGGGCTGAACTTCTCGGCGGGTTTCTCTGTTGGCCAGCCCCGCAGGACCCAGGACATTACTTGCTTGAGCACGGGGTCCTTCTGGGTGTGGGCTGCCACATCTGCAGATGTGACTGGGCAATTGGTGTCGGCGTCGATGTGGAACAGGCCCATCGTGGGTGCGGGGTCTTCTATGGGCTCTCTGGATGGGCATCTGCTCAGCGCGTCTGCATTTCCGATTGACTTCCCTGGTTTGTGGATTAGTCTGTAGGAGTAGCCCACTAAGAAGATTGCCCAGCGTGTCATCCTGGGGGACATGAATGTCGGGGTGGGCTTGTCCCCTGCTAGCAGTCCGAGTAGTGGCTTATGATCCGTCACTATGGTGAAAGTCCTTCCATAAAGGTACTCGTGGAAGCATTTGGTGCCTGCCACGATGGCCAAAGCCTCTTTGTCCAGCTGACTGTAGTTCCTTTCAGCGCTGGACATGGTCTTTGAGAAGTAGGCAATGGGAGCTTCTGATCCATTGGGTAGTTCATGGCTCAGCACCGCCCCGACCCCGTAGGGTGATGCATCACAGGTCAGGCGGAGGGGAAGTGTCTCATGGTACTGCATGAGCACACTGTCCGAGGAAAGTAGCTTCTTAATTGCTCAGAATGCCGCTTCTTCCTCTTCTTCCCATCTCCAGGCAGCCGCTTTCCCCAGCAGGAGATGGAGTGGCTCCGTGGTTGTGGCTTTCTGTTTTAGGAAAAAGCTATAAAAGTTGAGTAATCCTAAGAAAGCCTGAAGCTCCACTTTGTTTTGGGGGCTGGGAGCCTCATGCATGGCCTTAACTTTATTTTTGGTGGGGTGAATGCCTGTGCCATCTATGAGATAGCCCAGGAACTTGACTTCCCGGACTCCGATGATGCATTTATCTCTCCGGACTCTCAGACCCTTCTCCTTGAACCGCTGTAGGACTTGCCTTAGCCGTTCAATCAGTTGAGCCTTTGAGTCCCCTGAGATTAAGACGTCATCAAAGTACGGCACCACCCCTGGAATGCCTTGGAGAAGGCGTTCCATCATGGATTGGAAAATTCCTGGGGCTGCGCTGACCCCAAATTGGAGGCGGTTACATTTAAATGCACCTCTACGAATGACAATTGTTTGCGCCTCCGCTGTTGCCTCATCGACTGGCAGTTGCTAGTAAGCCTGTGCCAGGTCCAGCTTGGCAAAAATTGACCCACTTCCAAGGGAATGCAACAGATGTTGCACCACTGGAACTGGGTATGCGCTCTGCTGTAAAGCCTTGTTAATTGAACATTTGTAATCAGCGCAGATGCGCACAGACTCATCATGCTTCATGGGGGTCACAATGGGGGTCTCCCATGTCACATGACCGATTGGTTCCAGAACGCCTTGGGCGATCAGCTTATCCAGATGAGCATCTACTTTCAGCCTCAAGGCAAACGGAACCCTGCGGGGCTTCAGTCTGATTGGAGTAATTGATTTATCTAAATTGAAGGAAATTGGCTTCCCCACAAATTTGCCCAGCTTACCATCGAAGACTTCCTTGAACTCTTCGATGATGTTGTCGAGTTCGTCCCTCTGGATCTGGTGAATCCCTCCAATCGTGAGCCCTAGTGGCTGGAACCACTCCACTCCTAGCAGGTTCAGGCGGCTGTGCTCTACGACTGTGATGGGTAGGCTGCCCTGGAACTGGTTGTAGGAGACTTGAATGCGGGTTCTCCCCAGGACTCCGATGGGTTTTCCCCCAAAATCGACGAGCTTAGAGTGCAGAGGCTTCAGTTCTCACTTGTTGATGCTGGGTTTCAGGCGCTTCAGCTGGTGCCAGTCCATGATGGAGTAGATCGAGCCCGAGTCTACCTCCATTGAGCATGGCAATCTTTCCACGTGGACGGTCACGTGGAATTTGGTGGCATTGTCTTAGTTGGTGTGGGCGATGGTCGTCTGATGGACCGCTCCGCTCCTGGAAAATTCTTCGTCTCCGCGCCTAGATTGGCCAGAGGACCGTGTGGATGACCTCTGGTAATCTTTCCGATTTTTGCAAATCTGGTGTCTGGGTGGTTCGGGGGCTGGGTCCGTGGCTCTGCAGGCCTCTGCGATGTGCCCCCTCCTCAGGCAGCGTCTGCAGGTGGCATCTCTCCAACGGCACGATGCCCTGGCATGGTCTCCTCTGCAACTTCTGCAACGCTCTCCCCAGTCGCCATGTTGTGCGGTTTCCCACCTCGGTGGTCTGGACACTTTGTGGACAGCCATCTCTTCTTTGGATTCTGAAGCTACTGTAGAATCGTCTGTTGAGCTATGGGGTTTTTTTTGGATTTTGTGTACCCCCTTCGCTCTCATCATCGCGGCAGCTGCTTTTTTTGACATCTCCGCCGCTGTGGCTTCCTCCACGACATCCTTGAGCAGCAACTTTTTTCTGCTCAAGAATTTCTTCTGTAGGGCTCTGTCCCTCATGCCGAAGATGATTTGATCGCTGATGGCATTGTCAACGTTGTCAAATTCGCAGTTTGCTGCGATTTGACGAAGTGCGGCCACAAAGTCTTTGATGGATTCACCTTCCTTCTGATCTCTTTGATGGAAGTTGAATCTGTTGGCGACTGTGTCCCCGTGGGGGCATAGTGCTCCTGTAAGACTTGTTGTAGGTCAGCCCAGGGCATCTCTTCTATGTCCCTCGGAGCCACGAGGTTGACGGCCATCTCTAGGACTTCAGAGCCGCAGTGAGCCAGGAACAGGGCTCTTCTGCGGTCATCGTCGAGGTCTCTGAAATTGTTGCCTCTCAGGAACTGCCGGAATCTTATCATATAGGATTTCCACTTCTCCTTCCCAGGTTGGAAGGGCGCGATGGCGAGCATAGCGGTTTCGGGTGCTGCCATGCTGCCGGTGGCCTTGGTGCCGTGACTTCAGCTCTAGTTGGTAGCTGGTGTCTCAGGAGGGTCTTCACCTTGGTTCTTGAATCCTTCGTCGCCAGTGTTAGATCAGGCACAGGAGCAAGAAGACGTGACCAGCGAGATCCATTCAATACTTTATTAAGAACAAGAACAGACTGCTGCTGCGCTGCCGGAGCTCTCCTTTTAAGCACTCCGGCAGTCGCGCCGCCCAGCAGACAGCGGTTTGAATTTTCCCGCCGGTGGATTAGCCAATCCCCGGCGGATGTCCTTATAAGGACATAACAGATTGTTTTCCATGCAGGATCAAAAATAGCCAGGGAAAAGATTGAAACCTGGGAAATGGCCCACTTGTCAATCAACAGTGTTGATTTACCCACCAGCTTATCAGGTACTTGGGAGCCAAGGACTTGGCAGCACAAGGAAACAACAGCTAATCGACAGCCATCAATACACCAATCAACCAATAGGAGGCATCACATCAATATGACACATAGAATAGCCCAAAGGACACATTCTGGTAGAGAGAAGTTCCCTGAGGATGGGTTCCAGCATGAGTTTGAAAGATCAAAAGTCTAAACCTCTGGTTCCGGTGACCAACCCAGACTAGACTTCACAGCCTTTCTTTGTCATGGTCTTTATATTATAATATAGTTCTGATATAACAGTACTTAATTTGGTCAGGATCATATTCAACCTTCTTAAATGATCTCAGATTATATTTATTTTTAAACATTTTTTTTAAATTTTATTTATTATTAAATTTGTTTGCTGCCCATCTTGCCACAAAGCAATTCTTAAATATTTTGAGAAAAGCAAGTTTGGTATAGTGCAGTGGCTAACTCATTAAAGACTGTGAGTTCTAGTCCTGCCTTAGGCACAAAATCAGCTGGGTGACTTTGGGCCAGTCATTTTCTCCACCCTAGGAAGGAGGCAATGGCAAAACACTGCTGAAAAAATCTCACCATGAAAACTGCAGGAACTTCTCCATTCCATTGTCAGGATAAAAAAAAAAAACTGACTTAAAAGCATGCACATATAAAATTGTATGAAGTTTGAATAAATAAACAAATGTATTACTTTTATTACTGTGCTGTTGTTTTGTTTTATACTACTTGCATACCTTAGATGTTATATAAATTCAATCCAATCAATTTTCTGGTTATTCTAAACCATAAAGTCAGAAGAGACAACACTAGGGAACGTTAGCTATTGCATTTTAAAACAAAGGTAAATAAGTAAGACCTCGTTAAAAATGTTCACAGGATTTTAATAAGGTAATAATCTTGTAATCGCCTCTGTTATCATTTAAACAGACTCCAATGAAGTTCCATTGGTCAAAAAGCTACATATAATCTTGAATGGGAAGAATATCATTTCCCTGCAAGAAAAAATGGCAGCACTAAATAATCAAACAAACCATAAAATTTATCTTTCAGAACTGCTGTTTGAAAAGCAACACTTACCTGGAAACAGAATAATGCCTGTTTGTTTCCTTTGTATATGCTCTCACAGCAATATTCCATGAGAAGAGCATATGGTTTTGTTGATGGAAGCTAATGGAAAATGACAGGCTGTTTGAAGATGTTCTGGTGTCAATTTCATGAATAATGCATTCCTGTAACAGGTATAATCAGTGTAGTTTAATAGTTTACTGACTCCAGTGAAATGACAGCAGCATACAGAAAAAAAAAATGAATCAAGGCAGGAGTGGGTTCTACTTACCTTTACTACTGGTTTGCAATGGGGCCACGCACATGCGCAGAAGCATTTTGGTACATCGGAGTTGGTGGGCGGAGCCTCCTGCCAGTTTTACTACCAGTTCTATAGAACTGGTGCGAACCGGGGGCAACCCACCACTGGATCAAGGCTATGTAAGGTACAGCCTATCTAACTGTTTCTCTTCTTCCTTCTGTTTCTCCTTTTCCTTTCTTTCCCTCCTCTCCCTTTTCCTCATCCTCTTCTTCTTCTTCACAACAGTAATAACAATAGTCAGTCAATGTATTCTAACATGCCAAAGAAATGAAACATGGAAATAAAATATGAATGTGATGTTTCAATTAAAAAAATAACAATTGTGCCATTGCAAAGGAATTAAAATCAATAGGCATATCAGTGTCATTTTCCTTTGAAAGCTGGCATTATTAGCAACCCGTATATCAATGGAAGAAGGGACACGGTGGCTCAGTGGCTAAGATGCTGAGCTTGTCAATCGAAAGGTCGGCAGTTCAGCGGTTCGAATCCCTAGTGCCGCGTAACAGGGTGAGCTCCTGTTACTTGTCCCAGCTTCTGCCAATCTAGCAGTTCGAAAGCACATAAAAAATGCAAGTAGAAAAATAGGGCCCACATTTGATGGGAAGGTAACAGTATTTCGTGTGCCTTTGGTGTTTAGTCATGCCGGCCACATGACCACGGAGACATCTTCAGACAGCGGTGTCTCTTTGGCTTTGAAATGGAGATGAGCACTGCCCCTTAGAGTTGGGAACGACTAGCACATATGTGTGAGGGGAATTTTTACCTTTACCTATATCAATGGACATTGCTTAGTTTCCAAAGGAAGAAATAAATGTTGAGTTGTTATTGATAGCATATTTCATTTTCGTACAGCCATAAATGAATTTTGTATGGCTATGTACATCAGGACACTATAAACTGCTCTTTCTGAGTCTTTATTTTCCTTTTATATTGAAAAAAGTATTAATTCTATCTTTTGAATAATAACCTCAGCTAAATTTTGTTGCAGGAACCAGCTGGATTGGAAGAAATGAAAACTTCTGGACATTTCTACCCAAAATGTTTACTTGACAGACATAACACTGGAATGAAAGAGAGAATGCATATATGCACAATATTCTATTTAAATAGCCCAAATAATAATTTTGGTTATTTTAAATGGATAAGCATTTAATAACTAAGTGGATCTTGTTTTGCTCTTTAGGATGAGAAAGCGTCTTTCATTCTTTTTCTTTTTAGTGCTTGTACAGTGTCAAAGCACACCAAAGGGTTTAAGGCAGGGGTGAAATCCAGCAGGTTCTGACAGATTCTGGAGAACCGGTAGTGGAAATTTTGAATAGTTTGGAGAATCGGTAGCTGAAATTTTGAGTAGTTCGGAGAACCGGCAAATGCCACCTCTGGCTGGCCCCAGAGTGGGGTGGGAATGGAGATTTTGCAATATCCTTCCCCTGAAGTGGGGTGGGAATGGAGATTTTGCAATGTCCTTCCCCTGCCATGCCCACCAAGCCACCCCCACCAAGCCACACCACGCCCACAAAGCCACCACAAAGCCACGCCCACAGAACCGGTAGTAAAAAAAATTGGATTTTGCCACTGGTTTAAGGGTCAAAGGGTGCTTTGATACTTGAGAAAAGCCTCATCCCTCAGAATCAAAGATACGTAACAACCTTTTCTGAGTTCTCCTAGAGAAAATTGACTCCATTCTGTCAAAAGAAACCAGGATCTGAAACACAGACATAATGGACCCCATGGATGAAACTTCTTCAGAGAAGGAACTAGATGAGGCTATAAAACCAATCTAAGGGGCCAAGACCTGGCTCTTGAGATCTTGTCAAAACTGCCTTTCAGCATTTCTGATTCTACAATTGTGGATGCAGATTCTGTGGGGGTGAAAACCACAGTAAAGTTGCAATAATAATTCTTCTTTGGAGATAGATCAGGAAAAAAAAAGCCCAAACATGGAGAAGTACTAGATATTGACAAGAATACCTTAGAAGTAGAGGTCTACTTAGAAGTAAGACATTGCTCTTTAAACAGGCCAATAGCTTAAGGTTGATTTTTGACTCACAATGTTTTGATAGTGCTTCTATAGCTACTGTATAATTGTTAGGATTGGTATGGTAGCATCGAATGGCATCTTCTCATCCTACAGACAAAATATTGTCAGATGAAAAGCTAAAATGTATTTAAATATTTGCTTTTACTTTGTATAATGACAAAAACTAATTTAAAGGACTTCAGAATTTTGTTTTTAATAAAGGAGGATATTACAAAGTCCAGGACAAAACTTGTGTCACTTGCATCATTCTGCTAATTGATAGACTGAACCTGAGAAGCAAAGAACAAAGATATTCACAGGACTGGAGTGTATATTCTTCTGAACATATTATTTTCTAGCTTACATAGGAGAAAATAAGAGGTCTTTACTGAAATTTGAGGTTTTAAATAAGTTATAATTGTATACCTATAAGTGTGTATCCTTCACTTACTGTATCTCTGCACCATGCAGATGTCTTCCAAAGTGTGAATTATTTTAAAGGTGTGTGTGTGGGGGGTGGCTTTTGTTATTTTTGATAAACCTTTTCTGACTCCACAAACAGCAACTATTTTTTGAATATTCACAATTGAAAATAATGCAATTCCTTTCCACCGTCCTGAAATTAATTAGTTCCTTCCCAATATGTCATCTGTAGCTGAAAGGACAATAACCTTAGTCAAAAAGTCAAATGCTCACAACACTTCATTAAATGCACTACAGAAAACACTCTGTTGCTCCTTAATTTCATAGAGAGTTCATTCTACCCTGCAGTTCCTAGAAAGGAAGAGAAAAACTCACAAAATAAAGACAGCCACTGCACAGATTTACAACTTAATGCTTTAATGAAAGAACACTTCCCTTTTATAAACCGTGGACCTGAGCAAGCTGCTAAGAAAATGGATAAGTGTTGTCAGGCATTTCAGCAAAATAGGGACAATCATTTTATCTAATGTGGCAATCCCCCAAAAACTCAGTTTGCTTTTTGTGAAATGCTAAAGAACTGAAATCGCCTTCTCTTTTGGCCACCGAAAGCACAGCATTAAACTAGAAGCATTGCATAAATGTTAGCCAACTAATTTGGAGACTGATTTAGGGTGTTAAACACAGAAAAGAACTTGCAAAAGATAATATAAACTGAATGGCATATGAATGTCAGATCCCACTGTGAATAATAACATAGTAAATAGTATCAATCACCATTGTTAATGGAGATACAAGATGCTTTGCATATATTGTAACAGTAGATATTTTCCTTACAATGGGGTGGGGGAGAATCAAATCCACACAGATATGTTTTGGCAAATATCTCCTCAACCCAATAATGTTGTCTTGCTATTCATACTTTGAAAATGATTATATTATTTACATGATTTCAGTATTTTCCTGCTATACAACAAAGCAGTATGTATAGTTATAGGTTTTCTCATGAACTTGAAAACAGTGGCATTAAGAGTTAACATTTTTACAGGCTTATGTAGAAGCCTGCCAAATTTCACTGCTTTCAGAACTTGCCCAAGTTCTGAAACACTACTTCTAGATCATGTTTAAATTTGCCCAATCTTTGAAAAAGGCCACCTATTGCATGTCCATGTCCAACATCAACTAAGTAACAAGTTAATTTCATAGCGAGATTGGTTACATTTGGGCCTAGAGAATATTGTTCATATATTTCAATCCCCCCAAAACAAAATGGAATAACAACCTTTCTGAGATCTTATATCCCCTTCTTGTAATACTGTGCAATGTTCACTGAGCTAAATGGACTCAAGAATCAGTTCTATTTTCCAAACAGAGGAATATCTACAGAATCAATCCATCAATGCCACGCCTAACACTGACAACTAAATAATTCTTTATAATTTTTGTAGTATAATTATTGGTTCACATTTGCACATTTTAAAATACATTTTATACATATACAGAAGCACTAACTGATTAGAAAAAGGGGATTGAAAGCACGACACAACATATTACAGCATCGCTGAAATAAAGCATTGCCAAAGAGTTATAGCTTTGTTTTATAGTGACTTCAGCATAATTAGTGTCTGAATGTATAAATAATTAACACTAAAAATACAAATTGTCCCTTTCACTAGGAGTAATACTGTAACTTTTGCAAGCTACGAAAAGAATGATAAATTGTACTCTTTATAGACAATCTGTCTCTGGGAAGAAAAATGAATTTGAACTTGTAAATGCAGATAAAAGCATTCTAGAGACCAAGCTGGTTCTGGGAAGAGAAAAAAAAACCACACACTTATTTTTAGTGTAAAAGTTAGAATATGACTAGAATATGAAGGTGAGTGGGAGGAATACCATATATATATATATGAGAGACAGAGATAGACAGAGAAAGAGAGAGAGAGAGAGACAGACAGACAGAGACAGACAGACAGAGGGAGGTTAGATGAAGGACTTTTTTGAATAATGAAACTAACACTAAGTAAAATTGAGTCTTTTTCTCCCTATATTTTATTATGTTAGTACTCTTGTAAGTTTACTTGAGAAACTGATGGTGAAACATGATATATATAATCGATAACACAACCTTAAGCCCTAGGGACATATTTAGTCCTCTTTGCAGAGTGTTTGGATAGCCTCTATACTGTACTTCAAGAGTAATAATGTTTAATGTGACAGAAGGGAAAAATTATTAAGAACATGACTTGAAAATAAACACATTAGGTGTATTAAATCTTAATTAACATTTGTCAGGTGACAAACCAAGCTGGCTGTTGTTGATCTTGAAAAACTGAGCATACCCAGATCTTATTAGTAGTTTAATGGATTTTTTTTCTCTTTTAATGATAATGTAATCCCTTGTACTGGGATGGAATTGGTGTGACTGAATGGAGTTGAGTGTTTACTGGCCAGATGCCCTTCCTGACATCTACACAGAATTCACACCAGATATTTTCTCTTTGTGTCCAGAGAGAAAAACTTCTGCTGTTCCCAAAGGTTGAACTCATAGAGAGCTCCATCACTAGGCTCCCATACCATTCTTAGTATTTGAATGGAATAGTTCTTGGGAATGCCAGAATGATAAGCAAGATTGGGAAATAAACCAACACACACATTCAGAGAAGTTGATGCCAAACAGCTCCTAGACTGTTGCCAATAAAATAACATGGATGTTTCCATGTTAGGAGTTAGTGTCACTTTGACACTTATTTTTTTTTTTTCACATATTGAGATGTACATTAATATCAAACAAAACCTATTTTTTCCCACTCAGACCCATGTGCTACTTTGGGAGTTTAACCACGGTATGCCATTTAAAAGCCAAGTGAGTTGTGCACTGCAGCAACAAATAATTAAGATGTTGTTAGCCCAGAAGCAAACGATTTATGGCCCTTTAAAGCCCTACAAATGTATCCCTGATTTGCTATTGAAGTGCAGTGTTTAATGTGATAGAGAAACATAAGGTTGTCTCTGGTCTTGGAATAAGCTAGTGCAGGCTGCAGATCCAACTGACACTTACCAAGGCTTACTTTTCCCCATGCTCTTGTTCCAGTAACTTCCCTCAAACATCTGAAGTGAGGAGTTTTTTCCCTCCCTTCATTTTGGCTGACTGTTAATTCAGGGTTTCTTTGATGATTCTGCTGTGTCTGGCTGAAGGCTGAGGAGTTTCTCCCTTTTTTGTATATTGATTAGTTAAAGGATTTTGTTTCTGCCATGCATTTTCAGATCTGAGTGAAGAAATTCATTTTAGGGTTATTCTGGTTAATAACATTGGATCACAGTTGCTAGAGCAGTTAAGGAAAAGAATAAAAGATTGAAAAAGAACAAAGGAATAGAAAAATTGAAAGATTGAGAGGGGAAATAATGAGGGATGGAGGAAAAATAATAATTTATAATCACCTTAAGGCACTAAGAATTTATATTCTACATGTCAAAACTCTAGAACTTCAGGAGGAAATTAAAAGTCTCCTTTAGAATTTGAAGATACTTCAACCCAGAGCTTTGGAGTTCAGCTCTAGGGGAAGTGCATCCATCTAGCAAAAAGAGTCAGAAGCAAGTGTGGTTATTAGGCTGAGCCACCTAAAATTGTGGGAATGGGAGATGGGTAACACAAAGTCTGGCCCAGAACCTGGTTATTTGTGGGACTGCCTATCCCTTTCCTTCCTTGAAATCCTGCCATCTTGAATGACTTTGGGAGTGATCTTTTCGTGTGACTGGCCCTACCTTATGCGGCGTCCTCCACAAGTTATATGACAGCCCTTCCCCCCTAATCTTTGGAAGGCCATAGACTAGACTAGACTAGACTAGACCAGACCAGAACAGAACAGACCAGAACAGACCAGAACAGAACAGAACAGAACAGAACAGAACAGAACAGAACAGAACAGAACAGAATGCAAATGAGGGTGCCACTATAGTTACTGGTTTTACTGTTGCTGTGGGTCCACCTAGAATTGTTTAGGATGGATGACCATAAA
Organism: Pituophis catenifer annectens; assembly: GCF_029215685.1. Taxonomy (NCBI): domain Eukaryota; kingdom Metazoa; phylum Chordata; class Lepidosauria; order Squamata; family Colubridae; genus Pituophis; species Pituophis catenifer. The sequence goes on along the minus strand of NW_027256883.1, from coordinate 56,201,088 downwards.
AAATATTTTAAATAATTAAATAAAATAAGTTTAAAAATTGACTCAGTATAGTTTAATTTGTTGCTGGTGTAATATTTCATGAATCTGAATGTTTAATTCAAAACAATATCTTACCTGTCATTATGAGCATTCTTATTCTTAATCTTAATTAATCCAATTAATGTTAATTAATCTAAACTTTTAACTGATTTTTTTCTCTTCAAGAAATGTTTCATTTTGATTCGTTCCTCAACATTACTAAAATAATATAGTTCCTTGTAAACAATATTTCACTTTCCAAGTCAGACAAAATGGAAGATCGTCTCAGATTTTATGTTCTCCATAAAATTATATTATGCATGTTAACTTTTTTTTTCAAAAACATAGAAGAAAATGTATACCAAGACAGCAAGTCAGTAATCAAAGCATATATTCAATATGTCTCAAGGAACTGATTTCCAAATTATTCCCAAATACTTAAGAAAACATCTCCAGACAAATTACAATTAAGTTCAGGTGTCCAAATTTTACAATTTTTACAGATTTTCTTTTCTTTCTTTCTTTCTTTTTTCTTTTTGGTGATAATTATTATATGAAAGAAATTCAGCTTCCAGCAGCTAAATTTAGGATTCTATTTGTTCCTTTTTAAAAGCAACATAGCAATTCTTAGAAATCATATACAATAATTCAGTGCAGGTGCACTAAATTTCACATCATTCTTTTTCTTTGATGGACACATACAGAAAGTCTGGATGTGAGGATATACTTTTGTATTACATTTAAAAGTTGTTGTTGTTGTTTTTCAAAAAAAGGGGGAAAGGAAATGGGGATAGTATTATCTAAAGAATTGTCCTTACTTTCAGCTACCTTGTATCACTCAATGATCCGTACAGATTATATCTAGAGGCTAGAGTTGTATTTCAGACACAATGCAACAAAAGAAAACAGAGCAAAAACATTGTTAGAATGACAGGCTTCAGCTCTGAAATATTAGAAAGAGAAATGTTTGTGTCTCTGAATTTCTATAGATCATTGAATGTTTCTGAGCACTGCATGATAATAATCCACCCTTCTGTTTCTAAGTTGTGATCAAGAGATTCTCCTTCAAAGTATGTAGTTTTCAGAATGATTGCATGACTTTGATTGTAGTCCTCAATGATATACTCATTGATTTCCAGGGTGTACAATAAATATCAAAGATAGCATTAGGAATTGTTCAAATCTATCTCTCCTTTGGATTTCAAGCTTAAGTAATACTACTAGAGGTTTTCTTATTTGTTGGTTCCAACATCCCAGCAGTCCTTATGAAAAATTGGAGCACTCTTGCTTATATTTTGAAACGGCGGCTGTAATTGGTGTTTTTCCTCCTTATTGCAGGTTCATTTCACCTTTACAGAAGCTTTGACTTGTTATAACATCTTGTCATGAAAGGAGGAAGAGGCGTTCCAATAAATTGGCTTTCCTGTTCCTTATAAATTCAGTTTTATTCAATCCAATCACGCCAAAACTGATCTCTATTTTTAGAGCATTCTCTTCTATTTCCCCACTTTTGTTTTTCACAGCAATATTATTTAACAGATTTTGGTTTTCTTTAAATCTATAACACTTCAATGGTTTATTGTATCATATACCTTTTTACCTAACATTTACATATTCCAGGATAAATGGAAATTTAACAGCAATAACACCTATGGATGTACAATAATTATTTAAATGAGCCATTGAATTTTTCAGAGCAGATCCAGGTGAAAATGTCCAGCAAATGTTTCTGTCTGTCCTATGGGTGGAAAGAGAGAAACTTGCTTTTTAAAAATATGGAACCTGGCAAGGTTTCTTGAAATTTCTTTCTTTTATTCCTTTTCAATGAGCTCCACAGAAATGGAGTACTCTCTGCAAAATATGGTTTTCTTTTGCATTGCTTCCTGGAATAGTTTTTATAGGAAATATGGACACACACGCCCTGAAATGAAACAGAAAATCTTTTGCAATGTATAAGATTAAAAATCTGAAGAGAAAGCTACCTGAATAGAAATCTGCTCTGTAAAAGGACAGTAAAAATTATGGGAGATCATTGATCTGCATCTTTAGAGACACCTGACAAAAATTATTTATTTATTTTATTTAGTTTGTCAAACATGTAAGATATAACAGGTATAAGTATAAACATGGACATGAGCACATGAAATGAGCACAAATAAATGGGGACAGTAGGACAGGGATGGTAGGCACACTGGTGCGCTTATGCACGCCCCCTTACAGACCTCTTAGGAATGGTGTGAGGTCCACGGTAGATAGTTTAAGGTTAAAGCTATGTTCTTCATAAAGTATAGAATTGTTTCAAGTTTTATTGATTTTTGGTTGGGGGAGGTGGATATAAAATACTAGTCTATGAATTACACAAATAGCAATAAAGCTAGAAACTAGGAGGCCATGAGTTGTAGTCCTGCCTTAAGCATAACATAGCTGGGTGTCCTTGGGCCAGTCATACCAAGTTAGTCCTAGAAAGGAGACAACGGCACAAGCAGGAAAACTGCAGTTATTGTTTTTGTAATTTTTAAGCTGCCAGACTGTACTGCCATGAGCAACAATAATAACAACAACAATAAAATGTAGTGCATATATTGAATGCATAATAAAGTTTCATTTGCAATTTTGAAGCCAGTGGCCATAACTATAAATGCCTTTGTGTCCACAATAATGACAGTTAATATCAGCTAGAGATATTGTCTACCTGGAGAAGTCAAGAAAATATGACATATATATTTATCTCTATGACAATCTTGTGAGATACATAATGATGACAAATTGATAATTGTGTATTTGAAACTGAAAGTCTGAATTCCTAGCCTGAGATTCTCACCATGACTCTCTAATCAAGTGAAAATATGCTTGATCATAATAAATTGGATAATTAGTATAAGACACAATAAATTTGCTTAGTTATCTATTTGGTAAAAAACAAATTGATTTATTTCTATACATTGTGAACCATGCATTTGTGTGGATAAATACAACATTTTTGAGAACCTGGGAACAAAAAGTGACTATATCTTGTGGTATTTTGCAACAGCATTACCTAACGGGAAGACAAGATTTTAAAACTGTATTCAAAGTAAACATCCTAGGTATCAAACTCTGGCAGAGCAGTTTTGAGAAAAATGCATGCACTTTAATTGAATTTTTTGTATGTAATATATGCTGTTTTCTAATCCAGTTCTCCTAGAGAAAAGAAGTTTTGGGTTTGATACAATAACTGTAATGCAATTATATTTCAGTATTATTTAAGCATGAGAGTAAAATTAAAGTATTTAATCCACAGACAGCACCATAGTGTTGCATAAACTAGCATGATTGTTGTTCCAGAAAGTGATCATTCAGCTGAAGTAATAAATTCCTTAAAAACAAATTTAATCAACAATTTCTATTCAATCCCATGACTGCTTACTTAGTAATGAATCCTATTAAATTCGCTGGGGCACACTCCCCCAAAGAGGTGATTTTGTTGGAAATGATTTGCTACTTCACTTCAAGAAATGGAGATTATTTTTTTTAATCATTTAAGTTCATTATAGTTTCTTTAATTTAAGGAAATTTTCTCAATAGTTGCTCCCCACAGACACCAGTTTTAACTTATGCCCTAATCAACTCTTTATAACTAGGAACAAATATTTCATAGCAACCTTCTTTTTTATTGCTTTATATTGTCTTATATTCAGGTATCACTAAATTTATTTGCTACCGTTATGTTTTAACAGATGTCTTCTGATACTAGAATTGGCTAACTCGATATAACTTCCTGTTGCTTTCAGCTAACAGTCCAGTGTTTAAATCATCCCATAGCAAGAAATACTCTGTTCGTGGTATTTATAGAGTATGGCTGTATCTTAAACTCTATTCTTTTGCTCATGCATGTGACAACACTACACATTTAGAAAAGGTGCATCCTCTTCCCTCCCTCCCCTTGTCTGACAGATGACAGAGGAATCAATGCAACAAACAATAGTGATGATAGTCAGAATCTTCGAAAGATTCCTCTCTTGATGTTCACCTCTCCCAGTCTATTACCATTGACCAGCAGTTGTGTCTTCCATTGTGCCATTGATCTTTACATAAAGTTTCTGACATTTCTGTTGACTCCTGGTATTTCCAGGCACTTGATCATCCAATCATGTGATGAGGACCCAAATGCCTTCTAGTAATCAATCCATAGTACATTTAAATTGATCTTCCTTCTCTTACAGTTTTCCAAAATCATCTTGTCAGTTAGGAGTTGATCTGTTTGTATAGTTTCCTTATTGCTTTGTTGTTGTTGTTGTTGTTGTTGTTGTTGTTGTTGTTATTGTTGTTATAGTATTTGGATTAAAGATGTCAATTATTCAATATTTCATTTTTAATAGATGTTGTCTGGTCACTTTTTTAAAAGTCAAATGAATACTCTGATGAGATAACTTAAATACCAAAAAATAAATGTATTGTATTCTCTATTTAGGAGATCTTTGTTGCCTACTTTGGATCTTGACAGTCAGTGGTATTCCATCATATTTAAATGTTGAACATGAATATTCATAAATGATGATGAACCAGTCAGAATGAAACCCATTCAGCCAAAACTCATTCATAAGCTAGTTTCATTGCAACTATTTATGGTTCATAATGCTTTTGGAATTAACCATGAAATTGCATTAAGCGTTTGATATCTGAGGCTATGTAATTCCTACTGCTATTTTTTCAGCAGTCCTTGATGATTGGTTTGAGTATAATCAAAGTTTATAATAGGTTTGTATGGTAAATGGTGTAAATAAATGAGCAACTTTCTAGATTATGACTTGATTTCTGCTATGAATACGAAAATGAAATGGCTAGTAACTGCATCAAGCAAATGAATAATCTGAAACAAATATACAATATCATTACATCCCTTAGTTTTAGCTATTTGACAAGTAGTTGTTAAAATGAAAGGTTTTTTTTTTACAACTTTTTAATATGTTCTTATATGCCTGCTTCTTGTGTTTTTAATTCTGTGAATGAGTCTTTAACCAATTATCAGTTTGAAATATATGTTCTACAGCATAACTTCTGTTTCTTCCTAATGCAAAATGTCATTTTCCAACAGGATAAAAAAAAGTACAGTTGCACCAAGAATGAAATGCACTTAGTATTTTTTTTTCTTTAGAAGGAATTTACACTTATATCAGTTTATGCGCAGCTGGCTTGGTCTTTAGGTCAAACTGTGAAACTAATATAGACAGCCATAATGGTTATCCAGACTGCTCTTGTACTATTTATAACAACTTCCTCAGAGAACTCTTAAGATTGTTTCATATCCTAGATCCTTGAGACAAAGTGTTTTCTCTGGAACAGCTGAATATATCAACACTGATGCAACCTTGTATATTCTGCTACTTTTTCCCTCTTAAATGCAAAACTCCTTTTATCAATTTCAGCTTTTGACTGATGCTAATGTTATGGTGTTCAAATGCACTCAATTCATTTTTCAAGTTTAGATCTCAGAAAGACTGCTGTCTGTTAAAGACGCAAAACAAAACAAATTAAGGCACTTTGGAAATATATTGGACTATTGCATTAAACTGTTCAGCATGGGTGAAAAAAGGCATGTTCTGTCCCCCTTCCCCACACAGGCAAACACACAACCAGGCACGCCTGCCAAGATTTTATTAAGCAATCAGACTAGAAACCCTTGCAGATAAGAGTTTTGGCAGTAAACTGCAAAATGCCTGCCAAGTCAATTTTTACTCACAGTCAGCAAGAGAGAGTTTATCCTCAGTCCGGTTCAATAGCAAAAAGTAATCCACGAAGCAAGAGTTAGCCAAGGTCCAATCCAAATATGCACAAGCCAGATTTCAGGTAACGCAATGTGACTCTCAGGTTTTTAACTTTGACCGTCACAAAGCTGAAGAGCAATCACACCCACTTTTATTCCTTGTGGGGTGTGGCTCAGTGACTCAGCTCAATCTCTGGCCCTCCCACGCCCCTTTCTTTGCTGCACAGGCTTCTCCCTCCGACGCTGCCTGGGATCAAGCCAGGATTCATCATCCTCGCTCCCTATCTGTTGTTGTTCTGATATACTTTCCTCCTGGCATATCTAAGGCTCTTGGCCTTCGGATGCAACCTGAGGCATTGCCAGAGAGGAGGGTCCTGGAGAGGGAGGCCTTATCAGTTCCTCCCCATCACCTTCTGAGTCCTCTTCCTCTGTTAGGACAGGCTCGGGAGTCGGGGTCACAACAAGGCTGAACAGGGGAGGTTGTTTAAAAAAATCAATTCTTTTAGAAGTTTCATTACAATGAGAAACTTATTCGGAAGGAAAGCTGAGTAAGTTGGTTTCAATTTTGGGAGGTGAACTGATTTTAGCCATATAAACCCCAGCCTATGATAAAATTTAGAAAAAACAAGGCTTGTCTTCTCATGTGGAATACTTTATGTGAAAAACAGAACCTGATTTTTGGTTGACTCAGCCTTCCATCCTTCCATGGTCAGTAACATGAGGAGCCAGATTGTTGGGGGCAATATGCTGGCTGTGTAAAATGCTTAAAGAGAGCTGTAAAGCACCGTGAAGTGGTATATAAGTCTAAGTGCTATTTCTATTTAATAACTGCAGTTTAAAATAAAGCCAAGCAGAGTCAATCAGTATTAATATAATGGAATTACCTGCCTGCAAATTCAGACATAATAATACAGGAATGCTCGACTTACAGCCATTTGTTTAGTGACTGTCTGAAGTCACAATGGCACTGAAAAAAAATGACTTATGAACAGTTTTCACACTTATGATCGTTGCAACATCCCCATAGTCATGTGATCCAAATTTGGGCACTTGGCTACTAGCATGTATTTATGAAGCTGCGTTGTCCTGGGATCATGTGATCACCATTTGTAACCTTCCCAGCCAGCAAAGTAAATGGGAGAAGCCAGATTCACTTAATGACCACACAATGCAGTGATTTGCTTAACAACTGTGGCAAAAAGGTTGGAGCAAAACTCACTGAACAGCGGTCTTAGAACTTCTTCCTCTTATCATCACAACTGGTAGATTATACTTAAAGTCACAAGTGACAAATAGCAGTATAATCAGTTGCATCCCATTTTAATTTCCAAAAATGATCTGGGTTAATCATTAAAGCCATTAAAAGGAACTAAATTCTCAGCTGTCCCAAAGGTACTTTTTCAAAAGGCAACTGGGCTTTGCTTTTCCTGGAAAAACAAAGTCCAATTGCCTTTCGAAAAAGCACCTTTGGGACAACCATGACCTGGATGACTGAGAATCTCCTTAGACATAAATGCTCAGCTAGACTGAGCTTCATGGTTAAAGGACTATGCTAGTGTGATGCACATCATGGATTGTTGCTCAAAATGTTCATTGCTGAATATGGCCTTGAGGTTGCTCTGTGGATGAGGCTATTCAATTAAAATGCTACTTTGTGTCAGGCTGCAAGAAAGCAACTGAATTGGGCTAAATGTAAACTTGATGGTATTTCAGCATAGGTGGTAGGAATGGGGGAATGGGGGAATCTCTTCAGAAATATCTCTGAAACCTGTTAATTTCTATGAATATACCCATGGCAGATGCTGTTGTGGTCCGCCAGCAGTCTGAGGAGCTGGCAGCGGAGTCGGACAGCAATGAGACTGAGGAAAGCCTAGATGAAGGCTTTGCGTCAGAGGCAGAGAGGGGGCCAGGGCCATCAGGGAGTGATCCATGGACTTCGGAGCCTCCAGAGGCTGACAGTAGAGAGGCAGAGGAACAAGAGGAGCCTGTTCCTAGTGCATGTATGAGAAGAGCTGCCAGAAGGCAGGAGCAGCTAAAGCAGAAGGATGACTCGGGAGTAGGGCCAAGAGATGATTGACCCCTCCCAGAAGGCTTAAAAGACCAGCAACAGCTCTTGGCCTCTTTGCTGGAAAACAACCGTTGAGAGATTTGCTTCATGTTTGGATGTATTTCTTTCTTGTCAGCGTCTTCTGTTCCTGAACTGTTGTCAAGAAAAGCCTTTGGCAGTTTGCCTAATCATCCCAAGGTCAGAGATAAACTGAAGGTGTTTTGAGAACTTTGCTTTCATTTAATTTGGAATAAACTGAGAATGAGTTAATTCTCAGCTGTTTTAATAAAATCTGTTTGTTTTTGGAACTGTTTTGCATTTAATATTAACTATGTGGGCCTGGGTTACAACAGATGCCCCAAACAAGGTCATCTCTAATATTCTTAGAATCTACATTTAATTTCATATGCATACTGCTTTAGTTTATAATTTCAGTTAGAAACTTCCAGAGATACCTGAATCCCTCCTTGTGATACGGGCTGAAAAATTCTGAGATTAAATTGATGTTCTTGATAACTCTTGCATAAATATTTGGGGGGGGGGCAGGCGGGAATATCTGTGAGAGTTAAATTCAAACAAAAGCTAATAATATAATCATCTGCAAAGCTTTCTGGAGCGGCATTCCAATGTTTTCTTGCACATTAACATTAGAACTATTAAAATTTACTTATTCTTGTTGACAACCGAATGCAACCCCACACTTGAAAATTAAACTGTGTCTTTTAACATCCATATCAGCCAAAAAATGGCTGATGAAAGGATTCTGGTTGAAACAGGAAGCAAGCAAAATAAGCCAATCATATTTATTGATGGTAGTCGTCTGTGGAACTAAATTTTATCACTACCAAAAGCCTGTTTACATGCTGGTTTGTCTAATTAGGATAATGAGAGCAAGTGTGGCACTTCTCTGAATCTGTTGCTTGAAATGTGAGGTACTGTGCCCTTTGGAAGTCCCGGTGCAGCCTCCCTGTGTAATCTAGGCACAGAATAAAATTTCCACAAGGGAAGAAATGTGGGGATCTAAAAAATGTTTTCTTTGGGTATTCTAAACAAGGTTTGCCAAGCTATGATACTTGAGGAATTAGTTTTTATATTGATTATGAGCTTTCCTCATATTTAGAAAGAAGCCTTTGTCCTCAGACTGAATAGCTTTAAATCCAAAAGAAAAAGTACACAGTATTCTTAAACTAACTTTCAAAAGTATGTTCATGGGGTATGAGTGGTTCCAAAGTATTTTTGTGAACTGTCCTGCAACCCCCACTTAGAATTTTGGCTGATTTTCAGCAACAGCATCAAGTTGGTGTTGATTTTATATGGCACATCGAAGAAGTGATCACAGAACCTTGATAGAATAGCTATATAAACTATTATGGATGCCATTTATGTCTGTCACTCTCCTTGAATGACATACATTATTGACCTTACCCTGTTTTCCCCAAAATAAGGCATTCCCTGATAATTAGCCAGGGGTGATCCGGTAGCGATGGCGGCGGGTGATTCGGACAACCAGTAGCAAAAATCCGTGCCCCCACCCATGCCCAGCTAAGCCGCGTGATCATTAGAGGCTTTTTTTTAACTTTTAAAAGCATTCTTTCTACAAAAAATGCTTTTAGAAGTCTCTGATGATCCCAGCTGAGTTGTCTGATCATCAGAGGCTTTTTTTTCTTTTAAAAGCAAAAAAAAAAAAAAAAGCTTTTAAAAGAAAAAAATGATCACAGCTGAGCAGCGCAATCATCAGAGCCTTTTTTTTACTTTTAAAAGCAATGCTTTTAAAAGTAAAAAAAAAAAGATTGCACTCCACATCTGATCACCCCCCCTCTCGCACTGTTCCACTTACTGCATGCCTCCTTTTGGCATGCACTGCATGCATGCACCTCACATTTGGTGTGTGGTGCACACTGCGCCTGCACAGCCAGCCAACCGATAGTAAACAGGTACAGATTTCACCACTGTAATAAGCTCAAGATCTCTCTCACAGTTACTTCTATTGAGCAAGGTACCAACAGGGGTGAAATCTAAAATTTGTTACTACTGGTTCTGTGGCGTGGCTTGGTGGGGGTAATGTGACTGGGTGGGCATGGCCAACTTTTTTTTTTTTACTTTCAAAAGCATTTTTTCTACAACCTTAACAGGTTGCAGGAAAAATTCTTTTAGAAGCCTCTGATGATCAGGTAACTCAGCTGGGATCACCAGAGGCTTTTAAAGGCATTTTTTTTTCTACAACCTCTTCAGCCGAAAAAAAAATGCTTTTAAAAGCCTCTGATGATCCCAGCTGAGCCGCGTGATCATCAGAGGCTTTTTCTTTTAAACTTTTAAAAGCATTTTTTCGGCCAAAGAGGTTGTAGAAAAAATGCTTTTAAAAGTAAAAAGAACAGCCTCTGATGATCGCGCGGCTCAGCTGGGCATGGGGTGGTGGGGCAGGGATTTTTGCTACCGGTTCTCCGAACCATCCGCCACCATTGCTACCGGATCAGGCATTTCACCCCTGAGTACCACATATACTGTACCTGTGCATTTTGTTTTTCTTGCCTAAATGTAGAACCTTACTTTTTTCACTGTTGAATTTCACTTTGTTAGATAGTGCCCAATGTTCAAGTCTGTCAAGATCCTTCTGTATCTTAAGTCTACTTTCTGGAGTGTTGGCTATTCCTGCCAGCTTGGTGTCATCTGCAAATTTGATGAGTTCCCCATTTATCCCCTGGTCCAAGAAATTGTCTTTATTTCTGTGTTGCTTTTCATCCCCAAAGAGCTGGGAGTAGTAAAAGAAAATCTCTAAAGCCTAGAAGCAAGAAATGCAAAAATAAAAAGAAATATTAAAAAGGGAAGCAAAATAAATAAAAGACAATTTCAATGATAGCAGAAATGATAATATTAGAAAATGATAAAGGAAGTTCTTTACAGGTAAATCTTTCTCATTTAAATTAAATAGTTGAAGGGAAGGGTTACTATTTTTAATCCTACCCATGACTGGAGTGCTGAATGACTCCCTGGCCTAAATATCCCTGCTCACCTTTGAGAAGCCTAGACTTCTAAACCAAACTCTCATTTTTGGTCTGCAGGCATAATAAAGCAAACTTCCTTTGGTATCGGCAAGCCACCTTCACAGAACTGCTTACTCTTTGCATCCCTTTGCTTAACGGAAAAAAAAGTTACAGTTTTTTTAAAAAATACTCTTTTAACTAATTATAATGTTGATTTTTGCATTTTCTCCCCATTTCCTAAGTTCTGTAAGCCAGTTACAGCTTTTACGGCTGGGTAAATCTCATTAATTAATAATTTTAAAAAACCACTCGTGTAAATAAATTTCAAATATTTGGAACCTAGTAGAGTATCAGGGCTTCATTTATTATGTAGAATTATGATCTGAAATTCTAAAGAAAAAAGCCATATGACCCAACATTCCAAAGTATCTGTCTCCTTTTTCCTTTTCCTTTTTTGTTTCTCCTAACTTTATAATTTTTAGCTTCTGCATTAAACTTTAGACCTGATATCAGAGTCTATCACAGGCATTTATGGATGCCGAACTTCATGTGAAATTTAATCTTCTAACAGAGTATTAGCCATTTTTTATGTTAAGGGTATGGATAGTGGCCCTAAGACAAGGGTGAAATCCAACAGGTTCTGACAGGTTCTGGAGAACCGGTAGCGGAAATTTTGAGCAGTTCGGAGAATCGGCAAATAACACCTCTTGCTGGCCCCAGGAGTGGAGAGGGAATGGGGATTTTGCAGTATCCTTCCCCTGGAAGGATACTTGCTGGCCCCAGGAGTGGGGTGGGAATGGAGATTTTGCAGTATCCTTCCCCTGCCATGCCCACCAAGCCACACCATGCCTACCAAGCCATGCCCACAGAACCAGTAGTGAAAAAAATTGGATTTCACCACTGCCCTAGGATCTATTAGTTTTAAGATCTGCTAGCACTATAAAGAAGTGGAGTACTGAAGAGGCCAGAGGAGTTATTATACTATTCTGAGTATCTGATTATGTACTGCAAACTGGATCAATGTTCTATGCTTAGCTAGAACTATTCTTGAACCTTAAATTTATAGGATGATCAGATAAGTATACCCATTTTTGGTCAGTTGTTGATTATTAGCTCTAATTCTCAGCAGTTTCTTAGTGCCACATATAGCAGAGATAGCAATGCACATGGAATGAGGACTAGACTAGACTAGACTAGACTAGACTAGACTAGACTAGACTAGACTAGACTAGACTAGACTAGACTAGACTAGACTATTGGCCAAGTGTGATTGGATACACAAGGAATTTGTCTTCGGTACATAAGCTCTCAGTGTACATAAAAATACATTCATCAAGAATCATAAGATATAACACTTAGTGATAGTCATAGGATACTAAATAAGCAATCAAAATTATACTAAGAAACTAAATAAAACAATATAAATCATAAAGATACAATTAAGCAGGTTATAGTCATAAGTAGAAAGAAGATAAGTAATAGGAAGGATGAGAATAATAATAATAGTAATATAGTCTTAGTAAATTGACAATGACATTGTTGTCCATTGCAAACTGTGGCATTTCAGGTGACACACTGTGTGCCATTGCATCTTTCTCCTTTTTGCCTCCTTTTGTGCAAATACCAGAGAGAGAGTTGGAAGCTGCAATAGCTATTTCCCTTTCCGCCAATCTTGCTATGCTGTATAAGATGGGACAATCACGACTTGTTCTAAAATAGTAAAATGTCACTCATGGAGACAAACTGTTGAATCGGATGATGGATGGGTATGAGAGTAGAGAAGCAGGTTTCAGGGACTGTGAATTAGCCTTTTTCACTGGTCAGAAAGAATGAATGCATTCAGATTGAAAGTCTACTGACACTTTTCCCATCATCCTTAATTAGCTCCATCATCAGCCAAAAACGTATTTCTCTGGATCTTAATATTAGCATGCCCCAATTTCCTATGACAGTGTACTGCAAGATGCATTTGCACTTTTCAGTCCCTGACAGCTATGTTCATATACTGCAGAATACGAAGAACTAAATTTAGTTGGCAGATAATGAAAGCCAGAAAGATTTTCTTTGTTTCAGGAAAGGAAATTACCACGTAGGGATTAGCTGGGTATGTGAATGACCAATGTGCTCTCTTTCGTTATTTAATATATCTGTCATCCAATATAATTAGCTTGTCCCAAATCTTTATGAGAAACTATTGTAATTGTATCAAATAGCCTAATTAGTTATACCCTTAATGCACATGACAACGTAACAGAGATGCAACCATTGAAAGTAGTAATGAATAGTATTGAAGATAATGTTTGGAAAGTAAAATGGCCTGTCAAGAAAACACAGGAAAACTTAGAAAACTTTGCATACTGCAAATGATCAGGCCATGAATACTTGCTGAATATTTGCCACCAACCATTAAAAAAAAGTGCATGTTTCCAATTAGAGTAAGAGCTTTTGTCCAAATTTTATCCCTTGTCCATGATCTGTTGGTATGCCAGTTTCTCTCACCCACTTATCCAATCAGCTATAAACAAATATAAGCATTTTGAAAATGAATATGGAGATGACCTTTGCAAATGACAGGACCAAAATAATGAAACTGTTGAATCTTTAAAACCTTTAAATAATTTTGAGAGCTGCTGATCACCGAATCCTTGGAAAGGTTGTTTGAACTACATGGGTAATCTTGTGGTGAATCTTCTCATATTTGGATATCTACCTCTAGAAGGACAATTTGCTATGGCCAAATCCCATGGCCAACTTGCCAGGACAATTTCACTATGGCCAACCTGCTGTGGCCATCTCACTGTGGCCAACTCACTACAAGACAACTCTCCATGGGCAATTCCACATGAAATACTTAACTCAACACAATAAATGTCACCACTTTTTCTTTGACATTATTTCCATTAACAAAAATGGAAATAATGTCAAAGAAGCAATGGCAGATAACATCCATTGTGTTGAGTTATAATGCATGGAAATGTCTATGGCAGTGGTTCTCAACCTTCCTAATGCTGTGACCCTTTAATACAGTTCCTCATGTTGTGGTGACCCCCAACCATAAAGTTATTCCTAAAACCATCGAAAATATGTGTTTTCCGATGGTCTTAGGCCAGAGGTCCCCAACCTTTTGGACCTCAGGGACCACCAAGTTCATAATTTTAAATTTCGCGGACCACTAATATGAATCCAGTGCGCCGCTTGCTGAAGCACCTGGACTCGCAATGATGGGATGGGGTCCTTCAGGCATTTTCCCTCCTCTCTCTCCCCCCCTCTCTCTCCCCCCTCTCTCTCTCATTCTATTTCTCTCTCTCCACCCTCTCTTTCTCATTCTCTCTTTCTCTCTCTCTCCCACTCTTTCTCTCTCATTCTCTTTCTCCCCCCTTTTTCTCTCTCTCTCCCCAATTCTCTCTTTTTCTCTCTCCCCCTTTCTCTCTCTCCCCACTCTTTCTCTCTCTTTTTCTCTCCCCCTCTTTCTCTCTCTTTCTCTCTTTCTCTCTCCCTCTCTCTCTCTCCCCCACTCTCTCTCTCATTCTGATTCTCTTTCATTTTGTCTCTCTCTCTCATTCTCTCTCTGATTCTCTGATTCTCTCTCTTTCATTCTCTGTCTCTCATTCTCTCTCACTCTCTCTCTGATTCTCTCTGTCTCTTTCTCTCATTCTCTTTCATTCTGTCTTTCTCTTTCATTCTTTGTCTCTTTCTCTGTCTCATTCTGATTCTCTCTCTTTATCTCTCTCTCATTCTCTCTTTCATTCTTTGTCTCTTTCTCTCTCTGTCTCATTCTGATTCTCTCTCTCTCTCTCTCTCTCTCATTCTCTCTCTCTCTCATCTCATGGGCCAGCCAGTGTCTTGGGGCTGAGAGGAAGTCAAGCATCTCCCTGAGAGACCGAGGGCCGGAAGAAGTGTGGGAGCGAAGCACTAATTGAACTTGCACGGCATGAGCATTCGCCTTGGTATATTTGCGCCAGCCAGTGGCCAAGGCAGCCCTCATCTCTCCACTGAAAGTGCGGCATCAGGATTCTGCCTTGGTATATTTGCGGTGCAAGGCAGCCCTCATCTCCTGCTACTTGGGACTCAGAGCGGTAAACGGTGACTGGTCCGGGGAGCAGCTGGATTTTGCTCTCCATTGCGGACGCCAGATCGGCCCCCTGCAAGCTCTCGTCTCTTGAGGAGCGCTCCGTGAAGTGGTGCTGGAAACTTTGGTCGGGCTCCTCGAGAGACAAGAGCTTGGAGGGGGCCGATCTGGTGTCTGCAATGGAAAGCAAAATCCAGCTTCTTCTCTCTGCTGTAAGTGCGGCATCAGGATTCCGCCTTGGTATATTTGCAGCGCAAGGCAGACTTCATTTCCTGCCGCTTGGGACTCGGAACGGTAAACAGCGTCTGGTTCAGGAGCAGCCGGATTTTGCTCTCCATTGTGGATGCCAGATCGGCCCCCTGCAAGCTCTCATCTCTCAAGGAGCCCAACCAAAGTTTCCCGCACCACTTCAGGGAGTGCTCCTCGAGAGATGAGAGCTTGCAGGGTGCCGATCTGGCATCCGCAATGGAGAGCAAAATCCGGCTGCTCCCCGGACCAGTCACCATTTACCACTCCGAGTCCCAAGCATCAGGAGATGAGGGCTGCCTTGTGCCACAAATATACCAAAATATACCAAATATATGCAAATGAAAGTAGTGCTTCGCTCCCCAGCTTCCAGCCATCGCAAACGCCACTTCTTCCTGCTTCTGCCGCCCTCTCTCCCACCGCCACAACAGCACCATTCATTTGGATGGCGAGGGCTGCGCTCCTTTTTCCGTATTGCACCACCTGCAAAAATGCAAAAATGCAAAAATTTATCTGTGGACCACCAAAGGACCACTGGTTGGTGACCACTGTCTCAGGCAACCCCTGTGAAAGGGTTATTCAACCCCCAAAGGGGTCGCAACCCACAGGTTGAGAACCACTGGTCTATGGTGAGTTGTCCCATAGCGATATGGTTGTGGTGAGATGGCTGTGGTGAGTTGGCCATGGCAAAATGGTCACGGCGGGTTGACCATGGCAAGATGGTCATGGAGAGATGGCTGTGGCAACTTGGCCATGGCAAATTATCTCATTCTGCTCTAGAAGATGGGGTTAGAAATTCCTTTCCACCCATACTGTTTATTCTCTTCTAGTTCTCTGTGTTTCTCTTTTATCTTGAAACCATCCTCATACCTAGAGTCCAGAGCCATCTGTGTTCTGATGCTTTATTATATTTATATAGGCTATATTAGAATTCATTTTATGCTGTCGGTTTAATCTTAGTTTTAAACAGTTTAGATATTGTTTTTAAAATGTTTTATATTGAAACTGCCTTAGGAAAATTTTAGTTTTGAAGGGTAATGTATAAATTCATACATAAAGAATAATTGAATAACTGTAAGGCATTCATGGTAGTGTTATGTCCATTGAGATTATCCATTTGTGATAATAAATAGTACCAAAAAGAATCTCCGTATCATTATAGCAATCTTGCAAGGGCTGTGCTGGATACTGGTTTATAACTGAATGGATTGGTGATGGCCTTTAAAATCTCCTCTCATAGTAGTCTGCCAAGTGGGGAAAAATGAAAAATCCAAGTCTGCTTTGAATCAGTTTCAGTTCCAGGTATTCATGGACATCAAGAAATAAAAGATGGAAGTCGCTTGTCATTTCCTTTACAGGCTCATCAGTTGCTGCATAGCTTTAGGTTTAGTAGCAATCAATATATCAGTTTGATTTCTAGGTCAATGACTACCATACATTTTACAAGCAAATTGCATATAAGAGAAAAAGAGCACAGTGTGAATTTAAGCAAACCAAGTTAGATTTCTAGGGAGGATCTAATAATAAGTAGAGTCTAAAATATGCTTTTCAAGACAGCATTGTCCCTGTGGCTTTATTAATCTCAGATTGATTTCTAAGGTCCATTCTGGGACTCAACTCAGCACAAATGGTCTTCATCAAGTGTACCTTCCTCTCACAAGTTTCTCCTGACCAGCCCAGTAACATAATTGAGCATTCTTGTGCCATTCTTCCTTTTGCTACTTTTTCATCAAATGCCAGTGTACTTGAATGCTGAATGGAGAAAGTTCCAAATCTGAATCAAAGTCTTATGGATCTAGTGTACAGATTGCAAAGCCCTCGTGATCTAGCAGAACATGAACTATTTTGGATGTGCCACTTTCTTGTTCTCTTCCTTAACTGACAAGGACTTTGGCATGTCACAAGACACTATTGCTGCCTTCAAGGTTTGCTGTTGTCCCTGTCTAATGCAACACTGGCCTTCCACCCAAATACTAACCATATCTGACTGTGCTTCATCTTTTGCTATCAGCCAGATTCAACCAACCAGAGTCAGACAGCCAAAACAATTTTCTACCGGTAATTTCCATTCATTTCAGTGCTGGTGGGATGTTATACAAGCCATACCAAAATGAATGAAGTTTATACAAGGGGTGCTGCTCATTTGTTCATTTCTTTGAAGCAGTGTTCTTTTAAGCTTTTGGGGGAACTTCAGTATGAAGCTTTGTGCTTCATGAGCTGCTAACTTGTTGTCAGTTTGATATGTTATGACCTGCTTCCAGGTGCAGTTTCAAGGCTATAAAAATGCTAACAGATTTATTTCCCATTTGGTGCAGAAGGAAACAATATGCCTGTGAGTGTATTGGAGGGTGAATTGTCCATATGGCCTAGTTGACTTCACACACTTTAGCTTCATTTGTTCGCTTTCTTATTTTTTCCCTAAGGCAAGGTGAAAAAAACAAAAAAGCAACCAAGATACTCTTGATAGGCATGGCTACTAGAAAAGTTCTCAAGAAATATTCCTGTTCCTTGATAAATAAATACAGTTTTTTTTATTTGTATTCCTGCAGAACATGGAATTTAATGAATTGCTCAGAATATAAAGAAACCTGAGAAAAGGACATCATTTAAATAATTACAATAGGTTTTTTTTTAAAAAAAAAATGTGCTGAATTCCATGTTCTATATTTATACAATTGATTACCATATTTTTCGGCGTATAAGACACTCCCCCAAAAGAGGATGAAAATTTGGGTGTGTCTTATACACCAAATGTAGCCCCACCCACCCACCGGCCCCGATCCTTTGGCCTCTGCCTCCCAGCAATTTGCCTCCTTGCAGCAAACAGCCCATTTCAGCTTCAGCATAGCCTGATTAGCAAAAGCAGCTGATTGTTGGTTGGATCAGCCTCCTGACCATCAGCTGTTTCAGGCTGCAGGGATTGCCATTGCCTATTGCCAAGTGGCCCATTTGCTGAAAGGAGGCAAATTGCTGGGACACAGAAGCAGATTTTTTTTCTTGTGCTAATCGGGCTGTGCTGAAGATGAAAATGAAAATGAAACAGGCCGTTTGCTGTTTGCTGCAAGGAGGCAAATTGCTGGAAGGCAAAGGCAATTTTTTTTTCTTATTTTCCTCCCCAAAAAAGGTAGGTGCGTCTTATAGTACAGAGCGTCTTATACTCCGAAAAGTATGGTACATTAAGAAGCGGGCACACAAATAAAGATTTTTACATTTCTCATGTACCTTTGCTACATCAAGTTAATTACTAAAATGCTGGTAGTGTTTAAAACAAATTCTTTTGCATCAAAAGAGCAACAGAAACAAAACTTGGAAATCCTTTGTAGAAACTCTGTATTGGTCTGGCAAGCCTGAGTGGAAACTATAAAAAAGTACTAAAAGATCCAGGAACTGCTTATGAGTAATTTTATTACAGAAAGGTTAATAGCCAATATGAAAGAATTCCAATGATTGCTGTGACTGAAACACAGGTCCTTTATTTAATGATCTCAGTGTTCAATTTTTGCACCTCCTTTTCCTGCCTGCATTGTATGACTAGCTGGCCAGTCCTTTCTTCTGGGAGTGAGGCCCAGTTGCCGTTGTCATAGTTGACTCACTAAGCAGCACCGCTTGCAACTAGACAACTGTAATGGGAGGGGAAAGGGAAGGCATTGGAATGTAAGGAAGGTTTGGGAGGGAAATTTGGAATGCAAGTGTGCCAACTGGAAGCCTGAAACAGACTCAACACCTCAAGGTCGCCAGCTAGGGAAGTCCAAGGCAGATAGATCATTCCCAAAACAAAGAGATTGCAAATGATCGGTGGACAATGGACAATGGGAGATTCAGAGGAAAATAGGGAAAGTTTTCCTACGCTGTTTTAATGAAAAATCATTAGAACTGGCTTTTTTTTACTTCTGTAACCATATGGAAGAGTATAAAGTTTTACTCTTGGTAAAAGAAAAATGTCCCTGGAGTTCCTTTTGCTATCTAACCTAGTGGGACGGTTGACAATCTCCCTGTCTTCCATCTGTTTTGGCAATCTGATATGAATTGTTTCCCTCTGAATTCAATCACACCTTACTGATCAGACAAAAAGTTGGAAATATACATTTCACTTATGCCATTTGTTTATTTATTTATTAAATTTATAGGTTGAGGCAGTGTTCATCTTCAAGATCTTCAAGATATATTGCCTTACATTTTGAGGAACCTGAGGATGAACAATGTCTCATAATCTCAGCTTCAGAAAACTAAAATAGACAAATCTATGCTTTACCATAATACCATATTACTCAAAAATTATATTATATTGTTAGGTTGCAAACCTCTGGAGTGATCCAGCTGGACCCAACCCTTTTTGCATTTCAGAAGACCATCAACACCTGACTTTTTCCCCAGGCACTGGGTTGAGTAAGGATATCTGGAGTTGATTCTCCAAGGGAATGGACAGCCAACCAGATATCCTGACTCAACGAAGTGCCTGGGGAAAAAGCCAGGTCTTGATATTAGTTTATCAAGGTCTGGCTTATCAAGTCCTTACCATTAGTGTCATATTTTGTCTTGGTTTTATGTTATATTCTTTTTAAAAATTGTTTTGGGTTTCATTGTTGTTATAAGAGTTGTGTTTAGGATGGGCAAGAATACAAATCAGATAGATCGATAGATCGATAGATAGATAGATAGATAGATCGATCGATCGATAGATAGATAGATAGATAGATAGATAGATAGATAGATAGATAGATAGATAGATATGATAGATAGATAGATGATAGATAGATAGATAGATAGATAGATAGATAGATAGATAGATAGATGATAGATAGATAGATAGATAGATAGATAGATAGATAGATAGATAGATAGATAGATAGATATGATAGATAGGTAGATAGAGAGACCGGCCGACCGATTGACAGACGGACCTTAACCTGACAGGCATGATGTTTCTAATATAAAAATTAACATTCATTCTGATGAGTGCTTTGATATGAATTTTGTGATACACAGTTTAGTTAGTTTAGTTAGTTTATTTGATTTGTATACCGCCCTACTCCTGAAGGACTCAGGGCAGTGAACAGCCAACAATAAAATACATAAATACACAAAATTTAAAAACCCGATAAAATCAAATTAAATTATTTGGCCCAGACAAATTAAAATACCCCAATAATTTAAAAACAGATTAAAATTTACATATTTACAAAGGGAAGAGATTAGGCCAAGCCCGCTTGATGGAATAAAAAGGTCTTCACAGCACGGCGGAAGGAGCGCAGATCCGGGATCCTCCGTATCTCCGGGGGGAGCTCATTCCAGATGGTAGGTGCCCCCACAGAGAAGGCTCTCCCCCTAGGGGCCGCCAGTCGACACTGTTTGGTTGACGGCACCCGGAGGAGTCCCTCTCTATGAGAGCGTACTGGCCGGTGGGAGGCTATTGGTGGTAGTAGGCGGTCCCGTAAATAACCAGGCCCTAAGCCATGGAGCGCTTTAAAGGTGGTAACCAAAACCTTGAAGCGCACCCGGAAGACCACCGGAATACACAGGAATTGTTATACCACCAATTTACTTTAAATTGTTCTACTTAGAACTGTTTCCAAGTTATTTTTTTTTCAAAGAAATGGGGTGTGAATTAAAAAAAAAAAAGAAAGAAGATAACATCTTGCTTCCCTGATCTCTACCATCATCAGAAATCATCTCTTGCATATAAGCTGCTTTGTGCAGGTTTTTCATTATAATGTTCCAGGCAGAGCAACATTTCTTTTCTTTTCCTTTTTTAATCTTTGACAAGTTTTGAAAAGTATATCTTATATGGGTGCTTCTGCTCCCTGCAGTTTCTAAAATCCAAAAGTATGATTGACTTTATCCAGCACAGCAGGAATGCTAAAAGGTTCCAGTGATATATTTCTCAATTACTGATAACGGACTATGGACAGCTTAAAACTTAAATACTTTTTATTTCAAAATTATTATCACCAACCAAACCACTGAGGGTATCTAAATCAAAACTTTACAAAATTGATAACTTCCTCTTGCCGAGTTTATAAACCTGGAAGATTTAAAATATACATTCTTTGCCCTTGTTTTAGCATCATCAGTTAGTTCAGGAAGCAGAGGGTCAAATGTTTTATAATATTACCTTTCCAGAGAATTTTTAGTTCTGTAAATGATTTGTGGCTGTCAGCTTTTAACAGGAACAATAACTATACATGAGATAAATAAAAGTAGAGGGCTTAGTACAGTAGTTATTTCTATTAATTTCATTTTTTTGTTACCTTGAGGCATTTTTCCAGTCAAGTATGCAATCTTATTATAGCTTCTCGCTCTTTTCACTCAAAAATATTTCTCCTGATATTTTACAGCCTTTATATCATAGTTATATAAAACAAAAACAATTGGAACATAAAACAGGATAGGACGAAAAGGCAAACAAGGAACAAAATGAGGATGATGAGGACGATGAGGATGATGAGGATGATGATGATAACAGCCTTTATTCTTGCAAGAGCCAACTGAGATCATTACCAGTCTTGGCTTTTCTGTTCTCTGTGGAATAGTGATAGCATTTGCTTTTCAAATTTCCTTCCTTCCTTCCTTCCTTCCTTCCTTCCTTCCTTCCTTCCTTCCTTCCTTCCTTCCTTCCTTCCTTCCTTCCTTCCCTCCCTCCCTCCCTCCCTCCCTCCCTCCCTCTCTCTCTCTCCCTCCTCCCTTTCTCCCTCCCTCCCCCTCCCTGCTTCCTTCTTCCTTCTTTTATTTATAAAATTTATTGGGTGCCCATTTTACGGTAATCCTGGGTGACTTACAGACATAAAAAAACATGTACATTAAAAGAGGAGTAAATAAAACCAAGATTAATATACATTGCAATAATATTTTTTTATTATTTTGAGAAAATCCCCTTAATTTCCATTTAGAAACAAACACAAACAAATAAAAATGTTCAGAAGTTCATAATCGTTGCTACTTGCCCTTCTTACAACTACTTTAGAAAAGTTATCACTGGTTATCTTTTCCAGCAAGACAGCCCTTCAAATTAGGATGTTGGGATTCTATCTCCCAGCATTCTGAGCTGATAATCTTGAAGGCTGATGACCATGAAAGGCTGATGACCACGAAAGTTCAAACACTCAAACATTGTGGTAAGGCATTAAGCAATAAATAGAGACCATGAACTTGGATTGAAACCTAGAAATCAAAGGATTCCATGAAGACTGAACAACTTCAAGACAGAGTACTATGGAGCTCCACTGCAGGGTCCATTAATTTTTATACTATGAAATGTCTTACTTGAGTACATTTCATAAGGGGGCAGTGAATTGCCTATTAAAAATAAATGTATTGCACTAATTTGTAATTACAGACGATGACATTATTTATTAGGGCTCTGCAAAACTTGAAAGGCGTACTTCATTTTGATCAAAGATTTGCCCATGTGCCTCTTTGAAGAAGCTGCAGGACATAATGGTGCCCCATTTACAAAGTCAGGAACTGAGTGGCAAGAGCCTTACTTTGCTTCACCCATTTACGAATCAAAGCCACATTGACCCAACTCGGACGACCGGCAGAGTCACATTGACTGCACTTTACAGAGGCAAAAATATCTTTATTCCAAGAGTGAAATGTGCTTCCTTGAGCAAATGTGATGCAATCCACACAGCCTATTATTTATTACATTTTTTGATGAATTACTTTCAAGGGACTCTTATTATTGATGGCATTTTCAGTGTTTGTTCTCCATTTCATTGCCTTTGTAGTTTCTCCTGAATGTCAAAAGCATTTTAAAGTTGATAATTTCCCCACAGCATCTAAACAAAGAACATTGCCTCTTATGAGCCTGATGGTTAAATCTCCCCATGGAGGTTCAGTCATGAATAGGCACAGCAGCTGCTTCTGGTAAGAAAATCAAGGACTGCGTGTTTACCCCCTAGATATCTCTCAACTTATTTGCATGTGTATAACTTGTGAATGTACAAAAACCAGCAGAGGCATATCCTTGGACTATGAGGTACAGATTAGAAACAAACTGAAAGAGATAGCATGCATCCATTCATACCCAAAGCTCACTCAGAAGGACTTTGTGGAACTTGCTTTAAATATGTTTTGTTTCGCTTTGTTTTACGACAATAGACTCTAGTGTTTTGTTTCCATGTATCTACCTGCCAGTAAAATTATATCTAAGGTTTCATTTCTATAGTGCAATTCAAAACCTATCAGGGCTTTCCAAATCTGTAATTAGGCTTTTACTTAGTATAACGGTATAACACATTTGCCCATGAATGCTGCCAAACTGGAACAAAATTGAAAACAAATCCATAAACCTGCACTTTAGAAAGCTTTTCTTCGGAAAAGGGTAGCAGAAGTGAAATCTACACTTTTCATTTTAGCTGCTTATAAGTGCTGATCTTGTTTCATAAAAAAATCATGGTTCAGTTTGAGAGAATATTTCATTTGGAGGCACCCTTTTTAATGCAATGTTATGTGGCTATTATTTGCTGTTGTGACAAAGGAAATTGAACTACATTTTTCAGTAGTCTAAGAATTTCATTAGAGCACAAGCTCCATTGTTCTTAGTGTCACAGTTATTGCAGATTTAACTAAAATACGGTCAATATATTTTCCCACTGCAAGACAGTCTTCAGATCCATTTATATCCTGCCTGCATTTCTAAGAGTAATATTATTATTTTTATCTGCAGAGATTATACTTTGCCAATGTTTGCATCCCAGATGGGGCCTTCAAAACCATTTTAGATGAATGGAGATAGTTTCCGTGGTGCTTTCAGATGTGATTATTCCCTAGGAATTCTTTTGGCTTCTAAAAGACAGACAATTTGTAAAATGGTGTTGAATATATCCAAGCACCAGCTTTTGAAGCTTGTTCATGATGATAAAGAAGCTGTAGATAGTCCTCAATTTACAACCATTCATTTAGCAGCCATTCAAAGTTACAATGGCCTCAAAACAAGTGACTTACAACCAGTCCTCGCACTTAGGATGGTTGCAGCTTCCTCACAATCACGAGATTAAAGTTCTGGTCCCTATTATGCTTCTAACTGGAAAAGCTCAATGGAGAAAATTGCCACATGATGTTTTTTTCAAGGATTTAATTGAAACGTAAGTACCCAGAGTATAGACTGTGCAATGAAAAATAGAGTTACCCAAACATTGCCTATTTGCAACTCAATAAGAATGAGACCACTACAATCCAGTGATAAGAATTAATTGAAATTAAGAATACAAACACATAAATAACTTTACTGGAACAAGCTATAGGCCCACAACTACCATATCTGGGTGTGTCTTATACACCAAATGTAGCCCTACCCACCCATTGGCCTCCATCCTTTGGCCTCTGCCTCCCGGCAATTTGCCTCCTTGCAGCAAACAGCAAACAGCCCATTTCAATTTCAGCACAGCCTGATTAGCACAAGCAACTGATTGTCAGGTGGATCGGCCTCCTGACCATCAGCTGTTTCAGGCTGCAGGGATTGTCATTGCCTATTGCTGCCTCAGTGCACCCCATTTTTTGCCTCCACTGTTTGCTGCAAGGAGGCAAATTGCTGGGAGGCAGAGGCAGAGGCAGTTTTGTTTTCTTGTTTTCCTCCCCAAAAAAGGTAGGTGTGTCTTATAGTCCGGAGCGTCCAGTAGTTGATCATTCTATGCCACAGTGGCTAACCAGGGGCATTTGGATAGTTCTCAAGTCTGGACCAGAGGATATATTTCTGCTACCAATAGACTGGGATTTAAAGTATGCTGCCTATGGACTCTGGCAATAGTAACTGATTGAATAAATATATTCCATAACATCGGGGTTGACTCTTAGCAATCACAGATTTTCTCCTGCTGGATCTGTCACCAACCTGGTCCTTCTGCTGTTCCAAAGGTGAACTCATTCCTGCTGTAAAAGAGTCTATCCACCTTGCTGGTGTTTATCCTTTTCTCTTACCTCCTGCTTTTTCCAATGTCATGGACTTGTTCAAAGAGCTTCACATAATGTGTCTGAAAGAGAGTCTGATCATATGGAAACTCTGGGTTGATTAGTTTGATAATCCACTTTTTGTTTTTGTTTTATTGACTAGCTAGAACAGTGATGGCGAACCTTTTCGGCACCGAGTTTGGGGCGAGACCAGAATAGGGCATGAGCACACAGGAAAATGTACTTCTGGTTTTGGGCACATGCATGTGTGCCAGCCAGCAAATCTTCGGGTTACTGCCACGCATGCGCATGCACTGATCATCTGGCCAGCATGCATGCTCACGCCAGAAAATGGAAGTCCATTCTTCCATTTTCCAGCAGTGACACAAGGACAAAGGCCAGCTGATCATCGCACACACATGCACGCCAGGGGATGTTGCACACGCCAGGCGACATGGCTCTGCATGCCACTTCAGACACTCATGCCATAGATTCACCATCACGGATCTAGAGTATTCTTAGGAGTGTTCTTAGGAGTCTTTGCCTGCTCAAAAGTATCAATACTCTTTCTATTCTGCTTCTTCAGAGTCCAACTTTGGCTTCCATAGAGTGTCCTGAGAAAAACCATTATTTGCAAAATTCTGATCTTGTAGATATAGATTTACCTATATCTCATTTTTCCCCCCCAAGACCTTTATGGCTATTTTACTTATTTGTGGTGTATGCCTTGATTTCTGGTTTCTTTATTACTGAAAGCTGATCCTAAAAGGCAGAAACCTTTTCAATATCACCATTGTCATTTTTAGGGTTGGTTGCAGTATCTATTGTATTTATTGTCATTAGCTTAGTCTTCTTTATAATTAATCTTACATACTTTTTCCCCATTTTGCTCTTAATTTTCATTACTAGAGTCTGCCAGCCATTTCCAGTGATCAGAGTAGTATAATCAGCGTAGCAGAGGTTACTGATCTCTCTTCATACAATCTTATAACCAATCATCTTCCCTTAATATATATTCAGTATATAGATTGGATAAATAAGGGAAGAGTATAAAGCCTTGTCTCATTCCTTTGCCAATCTGAAGCCCATCTATTTTGTTCTGTCCCTGCCATAGCTTCCTGACCTGCATATGGATTTTGCATGATGATAATGAGATGTTTTGGGATTCCTGCTTTTCTAAGCACATTCTACAGATTGGGATGATTTGCACAATAAAAGGCTTTTCTATAATCAATGAAACACAGACTGCTTTCTTTCTTTCTTTCTTTCTTTCTTTCTTTCTTTTTTTTTTTTTTGGTATTCTTTGACTTTTTCTCTTTTTTCCCCCTAAATCAAATCAAAATCTTTATTTTACTCATTGATTAGCATAGCATTACACAAACAGCCCAATAGTGTGTTTCAAATGAAATCAGAAACACTGGGCTGGAACATCAGTTCAGTCAGATAACATAAAAAGAGTTTGTTTGCTATCTTTTGATTGTTTATCAAGATTGTTTATAAGATTAAAATGTTTACTTCTACCAATACCATCACTCTGAAGATGAAAATAAAAGTAGTAGTACTCATATTATAGCTCCATAATTTCCATTATTTTGACAACCTAAGAGTTTGAAAGCTTGCAAATGCAAGTAGATAAATAGGTATCACTTTGGTGGGAAGGTAACAGTTTTCTGTGTGGCATATAGTCATGCCAGCCACATGACCATGGAAGCCTCTTCCGACAATGCTGGCTCTCTCAACTAGAAAACAGATGAGCACCATTCCCTAAAATCAGAACACACAGCTGGACAGGGAAAACTTTTACCTTTAATTCCCATTTAAATCTCACATCCCATTAAGGGAAAATCGGGGTTTATATTCTGTGCATATGTGCACAAATCAACATTTGACATTTGTTTACATTTTGAAATCCATTCATCCAGTTTGGGGAGATTCTCTTGGAGCTCATCAGAATCCTGTTTTCAATTAACTTTATTCATTTATTTTATTTATTTTATTTCGTCAAGCATGTATTAGATAACAGATATAAGTATAAACATGATTATGAATACATGAAATGTATACGAACATTAGGACAGGGATGGTAGGCACACTGGTGGGCTTAAGCATGCCCCTTAAAGACCTCTTAGGAATGGGTGAGGTCAACAGTAGACAGTGTAAGGTTAAAGTTTTGGGTTAAAGTCTAAGGTTAAAGTTTTGCACCCCAAACAATGATATAATTGGCATTTCCATCCTCCTCATTGTTCACTCCTTGATATACATGTTGAAAAGCTCTGAGGCCAATGCCTGTCTTTGGGGAGCTCATTCCACTTTTCAGAAGAGTGAGAATTGCCTGCTTGTTCTTAAGTGCTATTTCCCACTTGTTAAACAAATTATTGTCAGTTCCTAGGAACATCTGTCCTTTAATCCCATGTGAATTTGTTCAGGGACTTTGTTTTTCTGAAAGACTTTGTGTATGATATTTGTTGGGTCCCATCATGAATATGGTCATTCAAAAATGTTATTGAGTCAAGACTTCTATTTGCTGAAAACATACAGTATTGGTTGTTGTTTTTTCAGCAAGATGGCCTTTTGTTTACTTATTTTTTCCTTAATAAAACATTCAACCAACTTTCCAAAAATAGCTGTCAACTAGCCACACTTTCCTTTATATGTACATAGCATATAGCATGTAAGCTACAGAGCAAGCTCTTGACACATTCCCAGCTGTTGCAATTATTAGCCTTCCTTCTTTATCTGTGGAAAATTCTATCGGTGAACTTGAAGGAATTGGGCATTTTTGAAGCTCACAGTGAGATGGGATTCAAATGTTAGTGAAACGTGGGCTTTGTTGTAAGGAGGCATAAAAATGACCTTAGAGAAGACATCCTGAAAAAAATCTGGACATGATCAGGTACAAAAGAAGCATGTGTTAAGCCCTAAGGAATGGGAATGTATTAGAAACATAGACCCGATTCTCCCCTTGTCTTCTTCTGGTATAAAAACGAGGGAAGGGAAAACAACCGGATTTACAAGATTATGTTACTAAGGCTTCTCTGAAAAAAGGTTTAGATCTAATCATCCCGGGAAGTCAATTTCCTGGTGTGTCCACCATGTAGAACTGAAGGTTGTTTCAGGAGCTTTCTCCACCAACACTATTATCTGTAATATTTTTTTCATTTTTCATTCACGTTTTATGTCTTTAAACATTTATGCATTCCATTTGTGCTTTTTTGCACAATAGAATTCAAAGACTTATTATCCAAAGGGCTCTTCTGAAAATATCTGAAGTGTTTCAGCTCCTGTTGAGATGGAATTTATTTGCAAGGCAAGAGCTTTCATTTTATGGTGCTGGGAGGATGGGTTTGCTTATTCCTAAAGAATTACATGGATGTTAAAGGCAGGTGCACCTGTAATAAATAAAAGGAAATGTTAATTAAATGATAAGTAATTTTGCCAGAATATAGTACGACTTGCTGTAATGTCTATTTTAAAAAAGGGATTCAGTTTAATTAAAAGTACATAGGATTATAAAACATTACTGTTGTATACTCGCCACAAAGCAATAAATATTATGTGACAACAAGGCAACAGTTTGTCAGAGGATGTGAAATTGGGATAGACACACCCATGCTGTTCTCCTCTAAGTTACAGCATTTATTTTTATGTCATTTTTTGATAGACAATTTGTGTACAATGGAAGGGCCTTGGTTTAACAAACTATACATATTCAGTTTTCCGCAGACATTTCAAAGATAATTTCCAGAGTGTCTTCCTGGTTTCATTTTCTCCCACCATGGTTCAAGCAACTGTTGTAGGTACAGGTAGTAGTCCTGAACCTACAATAGTTCCTTTATTGACTATACAACATTATAACAGCACTGAAAAAAGTGAATTATGACAATTTTTCACGCTTTTGACCATCGCAGAATCCCCAAGATCATGTGATTTACAACTGACTCATATTTATGATGGTTGCAATGTCCCGGAGTCATGTGAGCCCCAGTGGTGATTTTCAATTTTTTTTACTACTGGTTCTGTGGATGTGGCTTCATGGGCGTGGTGGGCATGGGCATGGCAGAGAAGGATACTGTAAAATCTCCATTCCCACCCTACTCCAGGGGAAGGATACTGCAAAATCCCCATTTCCTCCCGATCAGCTGGGACTTGGGAGGCAGAGAATAGATAGGGGTGGGACCAGTCAGAATTTTTACTACCGGTTCTCTAACTACTCAAAATTTCCACTACCGGTTCTCCAGAACTGGTCAGAACCTGCTGCAACCCACCTCTGGTGAGCCCCCTTTGTGACCTTCTGGCAAGCAAAGTCAATGGGGAAACCAGATTCACTTAACAACCGTGTTACTAATTTAAGTACTGCAGTGATTCACTTAACAAATGGGGCAAGAAAAGTCGTAAAATGGGGCAAAACTCACTTAACAAATTTTTCACTAAGCAACATGAATTCTGGGCTCAATTGTGGTTTTACATTGAGGACTACCTGTACTTTCAATCCTGGGGTCCCTAAACCAGTAGTGGGTTGCCCCCGGTTCAGACCAGTTCACAAGAACCAGTAGTAAAACCAGTGGGAGGCTCCACCCACCAACCTCAACATCATCAGGAAACTTCTGCGCATGCGCGCGCACGGCCCCATTGCAAACCGGTTGTAAAGGTAACTAGATCCCATCCCTGCTCTAAATCTATTGGGAAGGGAAGGGATAGGAAAAGGGTTAAACAGGAGTTATCTTGTAGTAAGATGGGTGGCCATTAAATGTTATAAATAAATAAAATGAATATGCCTTTCCTGGGATTCTAGGGTTCCAACACCTTTCTCAGGCTACTCTCATTGAAGTCTTCTAAAAGCTGCAGTCACTCTGTTCATTGAGACCTGGCATGGCCAGCAGTGACAGTGCTGAAATGGCCATTTATATAAATAAGTACTAGAGAGTAAAAATAAACGATAAAGAAAATGTATTCTTTTCCTGTCCCTCCTGTTCTGTATTAAACTCAAACAAGAAAGAAATATAACTTGATGTTTTTGTTGGTTTGCGACCAAACGTCAAAAGACCAAATACAATAAAGTAACAATAAAATGGGGGACTCGCACATTAGGAAAAGAAAAACTAAGAAGTGAATAAAATAGATAACAATAATGTGGCTATCAGAAGAGTAGCCTGCAGATATCTCCAGCCTTCTTATGATGGAGCAGAAGTTTTGCAGATATTTTTATTGACCAATGCACTAGGAAGAATAAAGTGTTGGCCTCACCAAATCAGAATATTTACAAAGATTTATTGTAAATAAAATATAAAGAATATTTCAGAATGCTATTGTGGATACCAAAGAGCAACAGAACAGACAATCCTATCTCAATCACCTCAACCAAGCCAGAAACAATATGGTGAAACAATATTTAAATCTATTCTTTAAACATGCGGATTGCGGAACATTAAATGCTCTCCTATCATTTAAATTGTCAAATATGTCAAATTTGACACATTTCAAATGTTATGTAAAATCATGTGGTTTTAAATGGACAAGACAATAAATAGAAAGACTCTAAAACTGTACTTTTTTAAAAAAGGGAATAAAAAGAAATGCATATGCATAACTCTATACCAATTAACTCTGAGACATTGACATTGACATTGACATTGGAAAATACTCTTTCCTCCCCACATTTAAAAGCAATAGCAATATATCATCATTTTTCCCTTTACTATGTAGGAAGTTAGCACCTACCCCTTTCCTAGAAGAATGAAATATTTTAGGAAATATTAAAAAGGCAGAATATATTTCCCTGGATGAGAAATGGAGAAACATGTTTTAAAGACAAAGCAGCTCCCATCTTCCTGCCTCCCCCTCTTTTGTCAATGGGCCAGAGGCAGAAACCCAATCCTTTGTCAAAGGACCATCATCTGCAACACAATAGGACCCATCTAGCAACAGAAACTAACACAATGAGACCTATCTAGCAATAGAAACTCACCACATGGCACCTGGGATGATTACATCAGCCAGCAAGGCTAGCTAAGACCTCACCCCCTGGGAGTCTGACAACCAATCAGAATATTCTTTCTGGGCCCCAGGAAGTTCAAAGCCAGAGAGGACATAAAACCAGGGACTCGCAGCATCTTGGCCCTTTTCTGTTCAGGAACTCAAACCATGTGATCCTGTCCACCATTAAACCATCTTTCCAAGCAGTCTCCATGTTTCCAGTGTCTTTTTCCCCACTTGGAGCTGAACCCAGAAGGATATTTCTTCCTACAACTATTACATAGTGATTCCCTGAACTCTTTTACCCACTTCTATCTCATAACTTTATGTTGATAAAACACAAATCTCGTCTCATCAGTATGCAAACATTTGAGCCTCTCTATATTAAAATTATGGGGGATGGAGCCAGGTGATCAATCTGGCAGTGATAGAAGTCTGAATCAGCCAGGGAGTGAAGCAGCCAGGGAGTGTGTTTAAAATTAGCACCCAAATCAGGTTCTCTAGAACCTAGACCTCCTTTAGACCTTTTCCTCCAACATACGTGTATAGCAGGATGATTTAGCAGGTATGCTCTAGAGCAGGGGTGTCAAACTCACTTCATCATGGCGGCATCATTTATTTATTTATTTATTTATTTAATATTTATTTATTTATTTATTTAAATTTCTATACCGCCCTACTCCCGAAGGACTCAAGGCGGTGAACAGCCACAGGATAAAACACATAAATACAAAAATTTAAAATAGAATAAAAACGAATTAAATAATTTGGCTGAATTTGAAATACCCCATAATTTAAAAACAAATTAAAATTTACATTTAAAAAGGGGAGAAGATTTAGGCCAGGCCAGCTTGATGAAATAAAAAAGTCTTAAGCACGCGACGGAAGGTGCGCAGATCCGGGAACCTCCGTATCTCTGGGGGGAGCTTGTTCCAGATCGTAGGTGCCCCCACAGAGGAGGCTCTCCCCCTAGGGGCCGCCAGTCGACATTGTTTGGCCAACGGCACCCAGAGGAGCCCCTCTCTATGGGAGCATACTGGCCGGTGGGAGGCTATTGGTGGTAGCAGGCGGTCCTGTAGATAACCAGGTCCTAAGCCATGGAGCGCTTTGAAGGTGATAACCAGAACCTTGAAGCGCACTCAGAAGACCACCAGGAGCCAGTGCAACTCACGCAGGAGAGGTATTACATGGGAACTCCACGTCGCTCCCATAACCACCCGCGCGGCTGCACTCTGTGCCAGTTGGAGCCTCCGAGTGTACCTCAAGGGGAGCCCCATGTAGAGAGTGTTACAATAGTCCAGACAAGAGGTGACGAGGGCATGAGTGACTGTGGGTAGAGAGTCCCGATCTAGAAAGGGACGCAACTGGCGGATCAGGCGAACCTGATGAAAAATCCTCCCGGTCACGGCCGTCAAGTGCTCTTCTAAAGACAGCCGTGAATCCAGGAGGACGCCCAAGTTGCGAGCCCTTTCCATGGGGGCCATCATGTGATGTATAGGACTTTTTTTCCCCTTTGCTAAACCGGGCATGGGGGTGGCCAGCATGTGACCCATCCCAAATACAGACCGGGAGTTTGACAGCCAGTGGTGGGTTTCTACTGGTTCACCCCTGTTTGGGCGAACCAGAAGTGGTGATGGCGGTAGGCTCCACCCACCACCCGGATGTCATCATGGATGCTCGGCGCCTTTGCAGAAGTGCTGCGTGCAAGCAAAGCAAGCATGTGTGTGCTCCCAGTTCTGAACCGGTAGCTAAAGTAAGTGGAACCCACTACTGTTGACAGCCCTGCCCTAGAGGTATTGAGATTGCAGATGCAGCTTCTAATCAGGTAAAGCATTAAAAGAAGGGAAATTGTGAAGGTAACACAGTTCATAATTTTTCCAGTGACCTCTTTGGAAACTATTGTCTGTTTCACACAGTTTGCTTGTTGGGTATGACTGGTGTTTCTCTGTTTGCTAGTTGATTTCTGATATACGTAAGACTTTTGCTATGAACTGTAGCTGGAGCTCAAATATACAGAGAGAGAGAGAGACACACACACACATACACAAACACACTGATTTGTGAAGACCAGAAGATGCATAACAACAGAAGGCTTTCTATCTGAGACTTTGTAAGCAAGAGATCATAAGATGTTATGCTGGAAGTGAATGATACTAGGGCTTAGCAATGTTTTTGACTTGATTTCAGAAATGTGTTTTGGGCATGCAGAAATGTATACAGCTATATGTGTTGTGGGACAGCTTCAGAGGGCAGCTCTACTAGAAAAAGATGTGGCTGCTTTAAAAAACTGCTGAAAGATATCACATTTACACCTTTGGATACTACAAAATATGGTCTTGGAAATGAATCTGAAATGCTTCACAGATTTAACACATAAATATGAAAAGTGAAGAGATTAGAGAAAAACTCTGATGATGAGGGTAAAAGATAAAAGGATAAAAGGATGCATCTAGAAAGCAGTAAAGTATTTAGCACAATGAAATTGTATTACAGTACAAAGTGTGAATTTATTGCCTTTTGCATATCTTAAAAATAATTATTTCTGGGATATCACTTCAACATAATTTAACATGCTATGAGAAAAATAAATGCTTCAAAAGTGGTTAATTGGAATCTTTTTGAAAAAAAGATTCTGTTTTCTATTTTTAGCTATTAATAGCTATGGTTTATTATTAAGCCATTCTGTTAATGGAACACTATTTGATGGATCCATCAGGTCATTTCTACTTTTCACTTTTTCAACATCTAAGTGCTTTGATGATGAGCAATTTAAAAACTCAGTGTGATACAAATGGATGGTTCTCCTTATTACTTTCATGATCACTTGGAATTTTAATAGTTGCATGAATTCATAAATTGTATAATTCAAAACAGTAACAAACTGGAAAGTAAACAGGAACATTAACAGCATTTTTAAGCAAAGCTCAGAATCACAATTAGACACAAAGTTTAGTGCTGCCTAAAGCTATTGAGCTGATTTCTATTAGTTGATAATAAGTACTTTTCATTTTGAACTTATCTGGGGCTGTTCCTCAATTAAGAGAGATAAATTAGATAGCATCAGGAATGCCTTCTCCTTGCCATTACCTAAGTTGTATAGTTGTCAAAACTTTCAGTTTTCTCATATAACACAAAACAAACTATTTTTTCCCCCATAGAAATGTTGCTGTTTATTTGGAACATTTCTGAGTGGTTACATATCAAGAACTAATAATCCGACAATTAGTTCCCATGGAGACATATCACCTGAAAATCAAGGGCTATTACTGCTGCTCTGCCAAGTCCAAGACTTAAAGCAGTCTTATTACCATAGCAAAACCCATTAACATAGGAATTTCATTACAAGCCTATGCATTTGCAACCAAACTAATGTGCAGCTCAGTATGACTTGCTGCTACTGTGTCATAAACATCAATATTTAATTGCTTAGCTAACTAACAATGAAACTTCTAAGAAAATGAAACTTACTTTATGAACATAGAAAGTGGTTTTTTTTTTTTTGTCTGCCCTATACAATTTGGAATCACTTTCTAGAGTAATGGTGAAGAAAATCAGACCCCCAATTTTGATTTCACCCAACATTGGTTAGATACTGCCTTCTACTAAGACATTTCCTAGTAAGGATGAACAAATTGAGGCCTGAAGACTACATGCGACTTCTAGACTTTTTTATGGCTTCAGGAGACCATTTTCCAATTAATCAAACTTCTGAATTTCACCTGCAGTTGTGCAACGTTCACCATTTTTATGGGATGTTGGGGAAGAATGCCAGTCAAATGGGTCCATCAACCCAACAAAATAGAGTCACTGATATACCTAATGTCGAGACTCACATCAGCTCGACACATCTGAGGATAGGGGAATCACCAGGACTCGGAGATGACATATACAGCCATGGGGATGTTACCAATTATTGCTGGAAAAGCCGACGGATGGAGAAGATGGGTTGAGGGCTACACAATGGTGGTGGGGGTGTTCGTTCTTCGATATATCATTTATCTAGGCGGTCGGGCACTCTGTGGTCAGGAGAGGTGAGTCTGCGTGGGGGATTCCCTTGCCTCGGCAATGAAGAGGCGGATGATGATGCAGCAGCTTGTTTCAGACCTGAAAGCGAAGCCGATTGGGTTCTTTTAAGAGTGTTGGGAGGTGGCAGCTCCCAACGCCAACTTTATGTTTGTTATTACTCACTCGAACTTGACTACACCCGACCGGGATTGGAGAATAAACCTGCATTTAACATTGTGCATTGTTTTGGAGTCATGGTTCTTTCGGAGTAACCCGGTTTGGTGAGCAAGCCGAGACCTAATGAGCTTATGAGATGCTTATCTCATAAGCTCATTAGCTATATCAGTGAACCTATTTTACTTGAAAACAAAAGTCAACTCCACACTTCTTTATGACATTATCTCCCACTCTCTCTGGAAGAAAATAAATAAATAAAAAGGCCAACTCTTGACTAGAGAAACAGTATAGACTACTCACTCTTGGCAATTGTAACAATGAGAATGTGGCATCAACAGTTTGGCAGATACAGAGGCAGGGATTTTTTTAAAAAAAATATGGGCACAGTCTTTTTTTTTTTCTTTCTTTTTTTTTAAGTATTGCAGAATGCAAAGGAAAAGCTTGTATCCTTTCAGGCATCATCAAATATTCAATGGCTCCAGTTTTGGCTTCAATCAAAATGATTGATCAGCAAAATGATATAGAGTGATATTTCTCAACCTGGATAACTTCCATGTGCATGGATTTTAGCTTTCAGAGATCTCCGGTAGGGATGGGTTTCACTTACCTTTGCTACCGGTTCGCTCACACGAAGCTTATGTGCATGCACAGATCATATTTGATGATGTCTGGGCAGGTGGGCGGAGCCTCCTGATCTCCAGGCATTTAATAATGCTGAGAATTCTGGAAGTAGAATCTAAATGCCTAGATTTTGCTAAAATTGGAAAACACTGTCATAAAGGAGTATTTAGTGTCTACTTCTGCTCAAATTGTGAAGTCTCAGAAATTATACAAACCTAGACTATTTTCAACTCTTTCATATAAAGATGCAAAACTATTTTGGTTTTTGAAAGATTCCATGCAAGTTCAGGAGAAAGAAGCACGAAGGAAAGTAACAACAAAGTAAAACACTATGATGAACAAAATATCCCTTACAGTCTTAACCATATAGAAGAGATTATTGCTTCTGTCCTGACATTCTCTTGATGTTATTCAAGAGAATGGAACTCCATTCTTTTCAACTGTAGCCATGGTACTGCAGCGGTTAGAATGCAGTACTGCAGGCTACTTCTGCTGACTTCCAGCTGCCAGTAGTTTGGCTGTTCAATACCTACTGGCTCAGCCTTCTATCCTTCCGAGGTTGGTAAAATGAGGACCCAGATTGTTGGGGGCAATATGCTGACTCTGTAAACCACTTAGAGGGGGCTGTAAAGTACTGTGAAGCGGTATATAACTCTAAGTGCTATTGCTATATCTGAAACAGAAATCAAAGGTGGACCCCTAAAATTTGGCCTGAAAAAAATCAAACCTGGTCAGTCATCTAATAGGTGACTGCTTGGGTGTGCCATCCATAGATGCTATAAAGACCTCCCTGTTGGAAGAAGTCAGGATGCAAGCATATAAAATAAACAAGTAATTTTAAGCAATCAAGTGCTTATGAGTCTATTCTAGTGCCACTCATTCAAGGGGAGGCAATTCCTAACATTCCGTTTATAGCAGATAAAAGCAGTGTATCCCATAATTAAAATTGGGAACTTTACTAAATTTAAATATTTGCAGATTAAAATTATAATTAAAAAAATATTTGTTTCTTTGTTTTGCTGTGCTTGGGATCCAAGATTGGGGTTGAGGTAGTGAATTCTGATTAACCTAGTTTCTGTTTCCTATCGTGATTGAAGACTAATTCTTTTTCTCTTTCTCTCTTTCTTTCATCTCCAGGAAGAAATAAATACCTAACAATTGCCAAGAAAACGAGATGAATTCAATCAACATAAGTCAAGCTCAAGAGTGCATTCAACTTTATAAAAACAGGATATTTAATTCAGAACCAAGTTTTGTTTAGTTAAATCCTTTTTATTCCATAGTAAGTGATTTAAATATGCTGCCTGATTAAGTCTCACTGGAAATAGCAGCTCCTTCATTCTCAGTTTTCCCCAGTTTTACTTGATTCTCTATGATGCATGAAGTGTAAAGTGCTAAAATTGCTGACTTCGATAAAGACGGCCAAAATAATGATTGCTGTCAAAGAAAGAATTCCTTTTATTCAAACAAATGTGAAATATTGAAGTAAAGTCAACATTTAGATATTTCATGTCTTTAAATATTGGCCTTCTAATTATCGTATGAATTAGATCCATTTTCTTTGCACAAAAGGGATCAAAAATATGTATGTATGTGTCACAATCCCATTTTCTGATGAAAGATCTCTCTTTGGTAGTGTGTAAAAAATAGTAATTGAATCAAGATTATGCAGCGAAAGATGAAACATTACCAAGGCTTTGCATAAATGAGCACTAGCATAGTAATTGAAAATCTAGAAAGTAAGAAATGAAAGAAAGTCTAATATAACATTTGTTGTTTCTTGGGTTAGGAAGGAATTAGGAAGGTGAAGATTAGCGATTTAAAAATGAATAAACTCCTTTTTTTCACTATATCATAATGAAGGGATAAGTACTATATACATCAAATGCATGGGGCACAGCTACCTTTGTGATTTTTCTTTATGCTATACTGAGTGTTCAGTGTCCCAATCTAAATTAAGATCACTATGCATTGAAGTAGGAGCTCTATCTTTTCCTTCAAGTAACTGAATTCAGAAAAGTTTTAGAGAAACATCCACACGAGCACTTGGTGATTTTAAAAAGAAAAGAAAAAAAAGTGTTCATAAAAGTGTGAATAAGAGGTTTCTTTCATTATATGCAGTGGTGTCTATTTAAACTGGGCCAAAATACAATTATATGATGCTACATTTAACCCAGAGGAAGGAAAAGGTACAATTAGAACAAAGATATCCTTCCTTCCTTCCTTCCTTCCTTCCTTCCTTCCTTCCTTCCTTCCTTCCTTCCTTCCTTCCTTCCTTTTTTCTTTCTTTTTTCTTTCTTTTTTCCTTCCTTCTTTTCCTCCTCCTCCTCCTGCTCCTCCTCCTCCTCTAAATAAATTAGAATTAATGGGAAGCAGATACACTAAAGAACAGGGTGTCAAACTGGTGGCCCGCAGGCCGGATGCATCATGTGCAGGGCACACCCACCCCAGCTCCGCAAAGGGAAAAAACATCATGATAAGTCACATGACATTAACATAATGTGACGAGTTTGACACCCATGCTAAAAAATATTTTAACCAGAATCCACATGGGAATAACATACACCTCACAGATATGCTTAACAGAAGTGTTTGTTTTCAGAGAGTAGTAGTTCAAAAAAATTTAAGATGGTAGCCATACAGTTATGTGACTGAAATAAATCCTCTTTTTCTGGGTATATAAACTTAAAAATAAATTTTTAATTTTGGTGCAGCCACCAGGTTAACTTTTTCTGACTACACCTACAATACAAATATCTCTTCTTGTTAGAAAATAAACAACTAGAGACCCAGTGCTGGTGAAAGAAAGCACATAATAGCTTTCTATTAAAAGTGGACATAACAAAGGATTAAAATGTGGAGAGTGGATTGTAGTTCAGCCTGTTTTCTTTATACATACTTTGTTTCAAACAATTGTATTAAAGATTACAAATAGAAATGATAAAATCTAATACAAATTACACAAAGGGAAAAATAGTCAATCGATCAGAATAGTGCTGGAAGGGAGGAAACCAGAAGCATCGTGTCGAGACCCGCTGGAAAAATAGTGGGCTCCGATGAGAAAATCCAGCCAGACAAACTGTTGTCTGGGGGGGGGGGGTCTTTGGACTGGAACCATCCTGTAGGGATGGTGAAGAAGGAGAGGCATCTCTGGTGACCAAGAGGACAGGCAAGTTCCTCGAAAGGTCAAAGGCAGCTCTTCAGACTGGCGGCGGGGGTGGCGGTGATGGTAAAATGACTGCTCTGAAGCTGGGGCAACCAGACTAAGTTTTTGTGCAGGCTGGTTGCCCCAGTACCAGGTTGAGTACTGGTAGTGGGTGAGTGATTGGCCAACTCACAGGTAAAAGAAAATTTCGAATTGGAACATTAAGAGGTGTCCCGGAGCTGAAATGAGCAGCTAATTGGCACTTGGGAAATTCTATGGAGGGAGAAGAACAAAGAGGAGGTTAGAATACTAAAGCCCAACAAAGTTTTCGTATCTATAATTGGATTTGGAGAAACTAAAAATAATAAAAGAATTCGAGGAAAAGTATTTTTTATGTGGATTTAAAATATTTTTGACAGCTTTGACATTTAGTTGGCTTGAGGATATTGTGGATTTAAGAGAGACATCTGCTGGCGGAAAGAGAGTACTGCAATATTTGTTGGAAGATAGGAGAGAAAGTATAGCTGTGACCTTGACTACAAAAAGATAATTTGGAAACTGTGGGAACTTTTAAGGAGTATTCCTCTTTCTACATTGCTTGGTTCCAATTCTCAACAGCTGTGGAAGATAACAAATCTTTAACTTGGAGTGGACTGGATAAATACTTGAATTGGACATTATTTTAACACTTTTAACAATCTTAATTTTTAACTTCTTCAAATAAGGTAACAGTTTGATTTCTGTTTATTTTTTTTCTCAAGAATTTTAATAGGCCTTTTATGTACATCCAGTAAATAAAGTTTGTCTCTTTTTTAACATGACTTCTTTAAAAAAAAATCAAGACTTTGACAGACCTCTTTTGTACATCCAGTAAAAAAAATAGTTATTCAAAATCCTTTTCTGATTTCTTCAACTGATTTTTTTTTGTAAATCCAGTACATTTTTCTCCATATCCTTCTCATTGCTTGTCACACTTAAATCCACATTCTAATTAATTTCAAGCTTATCTGGTGTAGCTTATGGTTCTTCTGGAACTTCATTAGCACACCACCTATTTATCATGTCAAATAATTTCAAAGATCAATCTTCAAAAATATCCATCAAAGATCTCTCCTTTCTCTTAGGAGATTATGGATGCCAGGATCCTACATGCAGCTGCCAATCTCCATCACAAGCACCATCCTGCTGCAAGAAGGACATCAAACTCACCATGGAATTCTCACCAGAAGTCCTTATACATAAATTTAATAGATTGGGTCCAATGTCTACAACTGGAGAATTATTTTAATTCATCAATATAATAACATAGAAAAACTTTTAAGAGCCATCCTCTTGATAGAGGGGAAGATGAGCACTCTATGAAAAAGAAACATTGTTTTGGGATATCTTTATGAAACAAGTCCTTTTGAAAGCTTGTTTTGCCATCTCCTAATCATCAGGATCTGATAGCACAACGTAAATGTCTATGAAGATTCTCCGTCATCCAAGTCATGGTTGTCCCAAAGGTGCTTTTTCAAGAGGCAACTGGACTTTCTTGTTTTTCTTTGAAGACATTTCGCTTTCCATCCAAGAAATTTCTTCAGCTCTGACTGGATGGTGGGGAATGGTAGGGAAACCAGTCAGAGTTGAAGAAGCTTTTTGGATGAGAAGCGAAATGTCTTCAAGAAAAACAAGAAAATCCATTTGCCTCTTGAAAAAGTACCTTTGGGATAGCACAGGGTAGCATGCAGTGAAGTAACCTATTGATTCAACAGGTTGACACCATTTATACCCTTTGCCATTATGTACAGTTGCAGGATGAATTTGCTATGGTTATTCATGAGCAGTAACCTGATTTCAATGGAGGCTATAAATTGCCTATTTTGCAATTGTATGTCTTCACCTATGCCATGCAATTGATTTTTACTCACCGTTGTAATCATAAGCAGTCTGGTGGGATATTTATTTGCTATGCCATTTCTCAAGTTACATCTCAGGTGTCTAAGGTCTGAGATTAGATGACACAGCCAAATTAATTCAGGTTATGCTCTTTCCATTTCAGTTGCACGTAGCCATTTACTTTTACTTTGATAGATAAAATGCAAACATTTTTGCATTTTTAAATATAGTTTGCCTGAAGAATACTGTGCATTCTAAAATTGTTCACTGTTTCATTTGATTTTATAAGCAATGCTTTTCTAACTGTAATATTCCTTGCCTTTTTAAAACCTATTATTCTGATAAAAAATACTATTAATTTTGGGAGAAATCCAATTCATTTATAATACATTATGTCTGCTTTTCAATGTTTAAAAGAAAATTCCAGAGAATTGCATTATTTCCTTTAGTGGGCATTTTTCTTTTTTTTTTTTTTATCTCATACTATCTTGTATATCAATTTGTTCTCAATAAAGTAAGAATATACCAGTGATGAAATTGTAAAGACTGCCCCAAGATAAGCTGAATTCTTGATAACTCCATAAATATTCAAGTGGCTTGTCATTGCCTTTTTGCAGATTATTGTTCATTCAGTGTAGCCTGCACCAGTGGTGGGTTGCCCCCAGTTCTATAGAACCAGTAGTAAAACTGGCGGGAGGCTTCACCCACCAACCCCGATGTCATCAGAATGCTTCTGCGCATGCACAGAAGCTTCTACGCATGCGCAAAAGAGCGTGCGTGCGGCCCCATTGCGAACTGGTAGTTAAGGTAGGTAGAACCCATCCCTGGCCTGCACCCCTGGAATTTTCTGAGGATGCCCCTTCCAAGGATTTACTACATCTAAGCCTGCTTAATTTTTCCAAGATCAATCAAGGTCAATGAGATGCTACCATCTCTCGCTATTGTGCCGATTCCTAGTGCTATAGCAGATTTACTTTGGTTTTATAGCTAAACAGACACAACCGCAGGATATATCAATGTTTCCCAACTTCATCTCTTTAATATGCGTGAACTTCAGCTCTCAGAATTCCCCAACTAACATGTTAATCCACACACCTTAAAATTTCTGAGGTTGAGAAACACTAGTCTTTAGTCTGCCTTGCATTGTTTGGGAGGAATGAAGAGCAGTTTCTCGGGTATACCCTTGAAAGCAAGTAGAAGTAGAAGACTGGAAAAATTGTGGAAAAATTGTTACACAGTTGACATTGATTAAGAAGTGCTGGTGTGTTGGCCGTTTGGTTAATTTCAACAGTGGTTGTACCTGCTCCTGCTCTGCAATCTAGCAGTCTCCTGCTAAAAGGAGACCATAAACAGATGTTTTTCCTCCAACTAGGACCTGAATCCACAGCCAGAGGAAACAGAATCTTCTTCTCTTCACTGAATAGTAATAATCCAGCCCTTCAGCATTGTGGGCTGATACAAGTCTGTGTAGCTCTAATTTTTCACCTGTTGAAAACCATTAGAGCAGGTTTCGTTAAGATCTATATTTTATTATATTCATATCCTGCTTTGATTTTACACTATTCAAAGTGGAGTAACTAAGATTCCTGTGTCCTGTTTTTTTCCACAACAGTCTTATGAAATGAGTTGGAGCAATAAAAAGCCTCTGATCCTAAGTCACCTAGACAGCTTTTATGCTAAATGGAAAACTATAATTCCCATTCTTTTGATTTCTTGCCCATCACTCTAAAGGCTACACTAAACTGACTCCCTCTGTTTTAGTTAAAAACTCTAAACTATATACCTATCTGGGCTGCTTTTCTTGCTTTCATTCATAATTCCTATTTTTTAATCAAATCCCAGTTTTTCTTACTTTTTTTTTTTTAGTCTATTGCATTGTCATTTGGTTTTCTCTGATGGTTGTTCAGGCTATGCAGGCTCTGTGAAGGCTTTGTGAAACTGGCATGCCATCCTCCCCCACTCCCATCCCGTTATCTATCTCCTAAAACTGGAACTCAAATCTCATTGTCTTCTTTCCTAGGAAGAATAAGTTATAGAGAAAGCCAACTTGTGGCAATCTCAGAATCCTACGTGGCCATATTGGAATGCATTTATTCCCTAACTCCTATAAGGACCCACCTTTGAATTCTGTTTACCTGCTTTGATTTGCTGCCCACAATTGATGCCGCTCTTCTTCTTCTTCTTCTTTTTTTCCGCCCTTCTCCGGAGACTCAGGGCAGCTAACAATGTGCTAAGCAATTTTTTAAAGTCATGATGGCTCAGTGGTTAGAATGCAATATTGCAGGCTAATTCTGCTGACTGCCAGCAGTTTGATTCTGAGTGGCTCAAGGTTGACTCAGCCTCCCATCTTTCTGAGATGGATAAAATAAGGACCCAGATTGTTGAGGGCAATAGGCTGACTCTGTAAACCGCTTAGAGAGACCTGTAAAGCAATATGAAGCAGTATATAAGTCTAAGTGCTATTGCTATTTTGATTTTGCATCAGCATATATTTGTCACCAAGATATGTCCAAACCTTTTTCAAAATGTGACACACCAGAAAGTTAATATCTCTTCATAATGAGACCCGTGATATTTTTTTTCTCCCCTGTCTGTGTACCTGGCACCAAAACTGATGGTTCTTAGAAGCTGGTTAAAAACAATTTTGTTTTTCAGATTTCTAACATAATTGGTGATTTATATGATTTATTGACTCTTTCATTTTCCTAGTAGTCATATTTGATTGTATTCATGAAGTATTTTACCCTATTTTAATGCTGTTTGTGATAAATGTCTTAATGTGTGGTGCTCTGTCTTGGAAATATAAAATTGAAAGCTAGATTAAAAATATTTTAATCACTAAAGATGTACTCCAGAGCTTTGTCTGAGATCATGCATCTTGCTGTAAATGAGATCATGATTGCCTACATTGGTCATTACTTTTTAAATGCAAGAGTCAGAAATAGGAGTGATTTACACAGTTTACACTTCAAAATCAGTGTATTTAAAATATTCCCTAATCTCCAAGTGCTTCTGTGTAATGCTAAACATCTAATCTATGATTATATATACACACATAGTCACATACAAAGAGAAATGTAGGTATACATACATACATATGCAGGGTTTCTCAAAAGTTGAAAAAAAAGTCTGTTATTACCTCAAAAGTCTTAGCTTATTACCCCAAAAGTTCAGTCATATTAGCTAATCTTCATCTGTATTTCAATACTGATTTCTCTCATTTAATCTTCATTGCACAATTCTACTGCAATGTATGTTCAAAATCTGTTGCAGCTGCACCAAATTCTCTTGCAGCTACCGTGAATTCTCTGTAGACACATAGCAAAAAACAAAACAAAACAATGCAACATTACAAAGCAGTGGAACTCTATACATCTTCTTTGGATACCTGGTTTCTTTTTTTCCTTTTCCATTAAAAGTTCTGAAAAAGTAACCCCTTTATCTTCATTTGGCCAATTGCACACATCCCAAATATATATGATTAGACTCAGTGGTGGGTTTCAAATTTTTTTACTACCAGTTCTGTGGGCGTGGCTTGGTGGGCATGGCATGGCATGGCTTGGTGGGCGTGGCAGGGGAAGGATACTGTAAAATCTCCATTCCCGTCCCACTCCAGGGAAAGGATACTGCAAAATCCTCATTTCCTCCCGATCAGCTGGGACTTGGGAGGCAGAGAATAGATGGGGGGCAGGGCCAGTCAGAAATTTTACTACCGATTCTCTGAACTATTCAAAATTTCCGCTACTGGTTCTCCAGAACTGGTCAGAACCTGCTGAAACCCATCTCTGATTAGACTTTGTGGGCCCTAACCTAACAGTATGCAAGAAGAACTGATTTTCTGCTTAAATAAACCCTCTCTGAATTCAACACTTTAAAGGTAGCCAAAATCTCCATTTACAAAAGTTTTATAAATTTCACAGGAAGTTATGTTCTCTTTGCAAATCTTGTAGAATCATAATTGTATGATAGTGTATCTCTTCTAAAATGAGCTCTCTATTGTGAAACATTAGGCTCCGTTAATAACATATGTTAGACATTTTCTGAAAAGGCCAGAATGAAGTTTTTTTCT
This sequence comes from Pituophis catenifer annectens, assembly GCF_029215685.1. Taxonomy (NCBI): domain Eukaryota; kingdom Metazoa; phylum Chordata; class Lepidosauria; order Squamata; family Colubridae; genus Pituophis; species Pituophis catenifer. The sequence goes on along the minus strand of NW_027256883.1, from coordinate 56,156,228 downwards.
TCTCCTTTGAGCCCCCAACCTTTAACATTGTTTTCATAGAATCTTCATTGTTGAACAGTAATACAACAGTGATAAGCAATAATAAAATAATAAACAAAAACCTGCAATATGTAAGCAAAAAAAAGTCGAGCCAAAAATACGTTTATTTCTTGTGTGAGGTGAATAATTTGTTGAGTTTTTTTTTTTTTTACTGTAATCTCCTAGACTTCCACTGTTCGTATTTTATAATGCATTTGTCTATTCTTTTTCCTTTAGAAATCTCAGTTCCTATGAACCGGCATCTTTTGTTACTCTATCTTGAAGACTGTAATTGTATAAAAGAGAAAAGAGGCAGAATTACAGACAGAGCAGAATGAGCAATTTATCAATATTGTTCTTGGGACTAAGCATCTTGACGTAAAGTGTGAAGATTAGAAACCGAAATTATCTTTCAAAAATGATTCATTTTGCCATTTTTAATACTGGAGCTCTCCCCCTTACCAGTTGCAAATTCTAATCCTGCTATTACTTATGTCTCTTCTATTCTTCTATTTCTTTTTTTAATAAAAACACCTGAAGTGACTTTTTTTCAGTTCTGAACATTTTAAGCCCAAACAAGAGCTAGCACAGAATCAGTAATAAATAAGTGTTTTATCTCAATGTTTGATACTTCATGTTTGGACCAGTGAGGACATGTGTCAACAAACTGATAACACCCAGCTGTACATCTCCACCCCAGGCCCAAGGGCAACAATGCCCTTGAAGTGATGTCCCAGTGCCTGGAGGCTGTGCGGATCTGGATGGGGAGGAACAGGCTCAAGCTCAACCCTTCCAAGACTGAGTGGCTGTGGCTCCCGGAATCCTGATATAGTCAGTTGACTCCATCACTGACTATTGGGGGCGAGTCTTTGGCCCCCACAGAAAGGGCTCGCAATCTGGGAGTCCTCCTGGATATGCAGCTGTCCTTGGAGGAACATCTGACGGCTGTAACCAGGGGGACCTTTTGTCAGGTTTGCCTGATTCGCCAGTTGCGGCCCTTTCTTGATCGGGATTCCCTATGCACAGTCACTCACGCCCTCGTCACCTCTCGCCTTGACTACTGCAACGCTCTTTACAGGTGGGCCTGCTGATTGCGTACCTGGCTCCCTGCCATGTGACAGTGGCCCTGCCCGAGCTTCTCAACGTTATTGCCGGGGTGGCGGTTGATACCCCCAGACTATTGGTCATGGGGGATTTCAACCTGCCGTCTGCTGGTGAGGCGTCTGGGATGGCTCGGGAGTTTATGGCTTCCATGACAGCCATGGACCTGACACAATTAATTCATGGCCCCACTCACGCGGGAGGACACACTCTGGACTTGGTTTTTATCTCTGGTCAGTGGCAGAGTGGTCTGGATATAGGGGATATAGTTACTGAACTCCTGTCATGGTTGGACCATTCTCTCCTGAGGCTGGACTTTTTGACTGCTGCACCCCACTGCAGGGAGGCAGAACTGACCAGGTGGTTCCACCCCAGGGGCCTGATGGATCCTGATAGGTTCCAGAGGGAGCTTGGGCCAATTCCTGAAACTCTGGCTCATGACTATCTAGTGGCGATAAAAGCGGCAAAGCGTAACCACTTTTCAGCTCTTATTGCATCAGCAGATAACCGCCCAGCTGCCTTATTTAGGGTGACTCGCTCCCTCCTACATCAGGGAGTGCGGGAAGACCCCTTGCAAGGGCAGGCTGAGGATTTTGCACAGTATCTGCACAATAAAATCGCTCAGATTTCAGGAAGGCTTGGACTCTAACTGGGTAGATCCTGGCGGGGTGACTGAGGCTGGTCTTGAGAATGTTACCTGGGATGAGTTCGACCCTGTGTCTCCTGAGGACATGGACAGGATTCTGGGGAGGTTAAACGCAACCACATGTTTATTGGACCTGTGCCCCTCCTGGCTGGTACTGGCCACCCGGGAGGTAACATGAGGCTGGCTCCAGAGGATTATAAATGCTTCTCTGAGTGAGGGTTTCTTGCCTCCCGCCTTGAAAGAGGCGGTGGTGAGGCCCCTCCCCAAGAAGCCTTCTCTGGACCCGGCTGTTTTGGCAAACTGCCGTCCGGTCTCCAACCTTTGCTTTGTTGCGAAGGTTGTGGAGAGTGTGGTTGCGCGACAGCTCCCACAGTACCTGGATGAAACCTTCTATCTAGATCCATGCCAGACTGGCTTCAGGCCTGGGTACAGCAAGGAGACGGCATTGGTCGCATTGGTGGATGATCTCTGGAGGGCTCGGGACAGGGGTTGTTCCTCTGTTCTGGTCCTGTTAGACCTCTCAGTGGCTTTTGATACCATCGACCATGGTATCATGCTGCGCCGGCTGGAGGGATTGGGGGTGGGAGGCACCATGTTGCGGTGGTTCTCCTCCTATCTCTCTGACCGGTCACAGTCTGTGTTGGCAGGGGGGCAGAGGTCGACCTTGAGGCACCTTGCTTGCGGGGTGCCGCAAGGGTCGGTCCTCTCGCTGCTCCTGTTCAACATTTATGTGAAGCCACTGGGTGAGATCATCCGTGGTTTTGGGGTGCGATGCCATCTGTACGCTGATGACACTCAGCTGTACATCTCCACCCCAGACCACCCCAATGATGCCCTCGAAGTGATGTCCCAGTGTCTGGAGGCCGTGCGGGTCTGGATGGGGAGGAACAGGCTTCGGCTCAACCCTTCCAAGATCAAGTGGCTGTGGATGCCGGCATCCCGGTATAGCCAGCTGGTGCCATCGCTGGCTATTGGGGGCGAGTCACTGACCCCCACAGAGGGGGCTCGCAACTTGGGCGTCCTCCTGGACACACGGCTGTCTTTAGAAGAGCATATGACAGCCGTGGCCAGGGGGGCTTTTTATCAGGTTCGCCTGATATGCCAGTTGCGCCCCTTTCTGGATCGGGACTCCTTGTGCACAGTCACTCATGCCTTGGTCACGTCACGCCTGGACTACTGCAACACTCTCTACATGGGGCTCCCCCTGAGGAGCACCCGGAGGCTCCAGCTGGTGCAGAATGGAGCCACGCGGGTGATTATGGGAGCGACGTGGTGCTCCCACATAACACCTCTCTTGCACGAGCTGCATTGGCTCCCGGTGGTCTTCCGGATGCGCTTTAAGGTGTTGGTTCTCATCTTTAAAGCGCTCCATGGCTTAGGGCCAGGGTATTTGCGAGACCGCCTGCTGCTACCGATAACTGGCCAATACGCTCTCACAGAGAGGGCCTCCTCAGGGTGCCGTCGGTCAGGCAATGTCGGCTGGCGGCCCCCAAGGGGAGAGCCTTGTCTGTGGGGGCACCCGCCCTGTGGAATGAGCTGCCTCCTGGAATACGATTGATCCCGGACCTCCGGACCTTCCATAAAGCCCTGAAGACGTTTTTATTCCATCAAGCCAGCCTAGCCTAAATGGATTTTAAATTGGGATTTTAAATTTTATGGATTTGGGGGTTTTAAATTGGGAAGCTAGTGATTCAATTCTTTTTAATTATCTTAACTTTTGTATTTGTATGTTTTTTAATTTTGGCTGTTCACCGCCCTGAGTCCCTTCTGGGAGAAGGGCGGTTTACAAATTAAATAAATAAATAAATAAATAAATAAATAAATAAATAAATAGGGCTCCCCTTGAAGAGCACCCGGAGGCTCCAGCTGGTCCAGAATGTAGCAGCGTGGGTAGTGACGGGAGCAGCATGGCGCTCCCATGTAACACCGCTCCTGCGCGAGCTGCACTGGCTCCCGGTGGTCTTCCGGGTGTGCTTCAAAGTGTTGGTCATCACCTTTAAAGCGCTCCATGACATAGGGCCTAGCTATCTTCGAGACCGCCTGCTGCTACCAACGACCTCCCATCGACCCGTTCACTCCCACAGAGAGGGCCTCCTCAGGGTGCCATCAGCCAAACAATGTAGGCTGGTGACACCCAGGGGGAGGGCCTTCTCTGTGGGGGCACCTACCCTCTGGAATCAGTTGCCCCCAGAGATAAGGAGAATCTAAGACCTCAGTGCCTTCCGCTGTGCCCTTAAAACCCACATTTTCCAGCAAGCCGGGCTCGCTTAAGAAGAAATTTTTAAATGTTTTAAATTAGTTTGTGATTTTTAATTTTTGGGCCAAATTTATATATATATTAATTGTTTTTTTAATATTTGTATTTCATGTTCTTAATTCTGGCTGTACACCGCCCTGAGTCCTCAGGGAGAAGGACGGTATATAAATTGGAAATAAAATAAATAAAATAAATAAAAATTAAACTGCACATGTGCTGGAACTCTGCATGTATGATTATCCCTTTACAGTATACGTCACAAAACATGTGCTTTGATGGCATTATCTATTATGTTTTGCAATGCAGTTCCAAGAACTGATTTGGTTTCTGTTTAAAGCCTAAATGAACCACCCCAACATTCATTTTCAAAATTTGTAGCAACAACTGTGAGAAGCCACACACACACCTCTAGAAGAATGAAATATTTTGAGGAATATTTTAAAGAGGCAGGATAAAATATTTCCCCTAAAAGAGAAATAAAAAAACTTAAGGGAGACAGAAACTCAGAACCCCAGCCCCCTGCCCCCAAGCAGATACTGAGCTGGGGCAGCTTTTAGAAATGCAGCTTTGGTAATCCATTACTCCCTGCAGCAAAGTCTGAACAAAGGCAGATTAGCTCTAACCCAAGAGTCAACATAGGGCAAAGCTATTAAGCCATAATAGGAATTACTGCACCATTCTCCAAACTTCAACCAAACGTAGCTCAGACAAACACCTAAAATTTGTAATTTGCCTATAGAGCCCGCTATGACCCCTACATAACCCCTACATGGCACCATGAGATTCTGACAACAGCCAATAGAATAAATATTATTGCACAGGAACAGGAAGTTCAAGTGCAAAGCCCAAGAGAAGGTTAAAAAAAACACCTCACTCTCAACTTCATGTGGTCAACTGCACCAGAACCCATGTGGTTCTGCTTCATCATTAAACCATCTTTCCAAGCCTCCATGTTTCCAGTGTCTTTCTCTCAGCTTGGAACTGAACCAGATGGATATCTCTTCCAACAGAACAATAAAGACATGCATACTTCTTCCTTAATTTTTATATAGCAGAATCAAATGATTCAGCCCTTTTCTAGACAGTAGTGGAGACTTGCTGCATCGTGAGGTATTATTCTATCACATGTCTCATTGCTTCAATGTTCCCTAACCAAGGTAGGCACAGGAAAAGCATTCATCCATCCAGTATTCTACTTCAGATATTTTTCACAACTTAATACCTATGCAGAGTGAGGTTCCCGATAAATCTAATCCAGTTTCTGAAGTGGTACTTCTGTGTTAGCAATTTGGTATCTGTACAATTTCAACTTTCTGTCTTTGCTCAGATGCGTAGTTCCCCATAATTCTTAGCTTTTTATTTTCATGCTGCAGACAGACACAAGCATTTTATATCATTAAACTACTGTTTAGAAAGCTATCTTGATAGAGCATCTGACAATGTCAAGATTAACGCTATGTTTTTCCCTTCAACCATTCTGATACATGGATTTGCTTTCCAATAAATATATGGATTTGCTTTCCAATAAATTTTGAAGAAAACATTTATTGATAAAATTTGTACGGATAGTTTACATGTATTTCACTTATGAAGATGAAAGATTGATATGAGTACCCTGCCTTTCACTGTACAATAATTCATTCTACTGTATGATCCATAGTTTTCCATATCTCAGTTAAATCCCAAATTAAGACTTTATGAGGGACTTTCTCTCAGGGGGCTGTTGTCTCCTGGTATTAAAAGCAATTTATGGGCATTGGGGAAGGGGTGTAAAACTCACTCTAGATAGCTGATGAAACAAAGGAGGAAATACTTGGCACAGCTTTATTAGTTACTACAAAGGAGATGTTTAGGTGTAGCATAGGCCAAGATCCAAACAAAGTACACAATAGCATCCCTGCTACCAAAAACATTGTTCAAGAATTTTTAATTAACACTAAGAAAGAAACACAGCAGCTTATTGTTAAAAGAAGAAAACAACTGGAACACTGAAAGGTAATTCAGTATTAATCAAGATACCTCTTTACATTGATGTATATTCACAGATGTGTATGCCAGCAATGTGTATTGCTAAGGCTCTGAAAAGAGAAGAATTTGCAAGGACATTAGTAAAGCTAGTTAAAAAGAAAAAGAATGGACCTGAATCCAGAGCAATACAACTGAAACAATATAGAAAGAAAGGAGGAAATATGTGTGATTGTTCTCATAATTGCTTGTATGAAAATAGCTTGATGCTGTTCTTGACTATCCAAAACTGAATTGTACAATCCCAAACCTGTCAGCAAATTGTAACACAGAAAAATAGTAAATTAATAAAATACTATATTGCTGCTATAATATTTATTAATCATTACTACATCATTTGCTTCTAAATATTGTTAACTACGTAACAAATTTAAGTTCAGTACTTTTAAGTGAGCGGATAAAATGCAAATGGATCTATAAGCACCGTCAAGAAGATTAGAAGCTGCTTCTTTAGAATTTTTCCTCCCCCCCCTTTTTTTCTTTCCTTTGTTTCTCTTTTTATGTTTCTTTTTTACCTTCTTCTTACTCTTCTTTAATTCAAATTTTGTATTACTTCTTCAATAAAAAATATTTTTTATAAAATGTTCATTGCATTTAAGTTTATGTTTACTTTGAATGGAATTTATTTTCCTTTTGTCAGCCCCTCCTTCCCGCCCAAAGTGCACAAATTCATTTACTGACTTTGTGTAGTTGCTTACAATGCTTTGAATGTTGATTTTTCTGCAGTCCTCTCCTACTTTAGGGAAATAGCATCATACGGAAAACTAATCAATATTTCTAGGATCTAACAACAGACCGTGTTTATATACCAGATGGTTACATAAATTTGACATAATGTGATAGCAATCATTTCACTCAGATTTGCACTATCAAAATTCAGCCTCACATTTGGAATTACTTCAGTATAGATGTAATGATCTATTCAGTGGTGTTAATTCTATATGCACTTGCTAAACATTGTTACATTGTCCAGCCAAAAACAAAATATAAACCTTAGGTGCCATTTGATTTCAGACTATTCACTAATTCATGTGGAACATATGACAAGCTCTAAAAGCAGTGATGGGTTGCTATCGGTTTGCCCCGGATCGGGCAAACCGGTAGCAGTGACGGTGGGAGTCTCCGCCCACCCACCTGAACGCTTCTGCACATGCGCAAAAGTGTTGTGCGCACATGCAAGTGTGAGCACACCCACGAGTGAACCAATAGCGACAAGATTTGCAACCCACTACTGTCTAAAAGTATTAAATGTAACAATGCTTAATTCAGTCATATGGAAGTTGTCATTATACGAAAGGAATGAATGAATGGGAATACAATTACAGCCTTAGATTCATTAGCATTTTCCCCAAAACTATTTTTGAATCTCTATACAGATGTAGTTTTCCATGTGGTTCATGGAACAAGAAAGATGTTCTTTTTGAGGATCTCAATCCTAAACTACCTAGGTATGAAACAAAATGTGATGTTCAAAGCTGTTAAATGGAAAGCAACCCCACCAACTACACCAGAGTGAGATAATACAGAAGCACACCAAAGAAGTGCCTTAGGTTTTCTCTACAGCCTACTGCCCTTTGTGGTTACTAAGTTGTGAGGTGCAAAAGGATTAGTGCACCTGAAATCACATTTCCAATAGCCCCAAATTTACAAATAGCAATTTAGGGATTAATTTTGAATGTAAGCCAAAGTCTTTCAGCAGAAGGAACGTACAGTCTGTTGTCATGGTAAACCCTTTTTTTCTTCCCATTTTGACAGCTGAAATAATTTTGCCCTGTTTACTTAGCACTGTTTAGGATATACTTCATTTTTTTTCTCCCTCTAACAAAACAGAAACAAAAAGCAGACCAGAAAAAAAACCCAGGATGGGGCAAAAGAACACCATCATCTCTCACTGTTTGATTTAGAGATTGACTCTCAATATAGCGTACAACAAAGAACACCATCATTTCCCACTGTTTAGATAGTGCCTCCCAGTATACAGTATAACAAAATGTGTACATGTGTATATCTACGTACATGCACATGTATATATGTGTATATGTATTATCAAAATATCAAGATAAATCTATCCATATGGTCAATGTTTGAATAAATAAACAATCTTTGCCTTTTGCTAAAACGATATACGATTTTGCAGAAGCCCCCTCTTGGAGATCATTTGATAAATGTTATGTTGGTGCAGAGAACACATTTGGCACATTGTGTCAGGGAATGTAGATTTAATAACTGTAAGATGATGGAAGGTTGTAAGTGGAGGCAACTGAAAGCTGATACAATGGGAATGATTCAGCATCTGGCATTGCCGGGTTAAGATTCTGGTGGGGTCCACACAAGACTGCTACCCTTTTAAGAGGTGTCTATATATAGGTAACCATTAGAGGATGCATCTCTCTCTCTCTCGTCATGTATCTCATTGCTCTCTCTGTGTCCATAGCTGTATGATAAGGTATCTACCATGTATATTTAGTTGTATATAAACCACTGTTAATTATCTAAAGGCTCTGTGTGCTGTGTATTGCTCCTGGGTACATCTCATAATACTAGTCACTCTGCAAAACTCTGACACATTGTTTACAGAACCTGTGAAATATTTGGAGCAAAGAAAGGCATCTGATAGATGACTCAGTTAAAGTGCAGTTCGGCAGTTCAAGTCTCACCAGCTCAAGGTTGACTCAGCCTTCCATCTTTCCAAGGTTGGTAAAATGAGGACCCAGATTTTTGGGGGCAATATGCTAATTCTGTAAACCACTTAGAGAGAGCTGTATGTAAATCTAAGTGCTATTGCTATTATCCACCAGTCCTTGAAGTGATAGAAAGGTATGCTGTCACAAACTGCTTTGCTCCTATTGCCAATCCTCCTTCGGCTACAGTAACAAAACCATCCAATTATGTCATCCTTACCTGTTTTCTATGGGCCAAATTAAGAAAAAAGATTAGTGGATTCCCTTGTATGTTTCTTTTGCCAATCAATTGTCAGTGGAAAATGCAGCCACTAATCAGTCTCCTTAACATAGGGTGGGCAGGCATATCTCTGGAAGAGGTTGTCTAACTGCTAGGTGGCAAGGGTTAAGGTTGGACCCAGGATAAAGCAGGAAGTAGCTGTTTGGATGCTCCTCGAAATCCTTCCTCCATACCTTTACCTGTAAGCAGATCTATTGCATAGAATATCATATATTTATGTGGAATAGAAGAATTCATAAAACAGTCTTGGATATACTGTATAAAATGGGATTGTATAAAATGTAATATATAAATGTTTTAAATGTATAAGTCAAAAGAGAAAGATGGTGTTTTAAAAACAAAGAATTTCTAAAGCCAGAGATTCCTGACTGGAAGTAGATTCCAAATAAGTAAAAGGAAATCTTCTTTAAATCTTCTTTTATCCCAGTCCTCTATTCCATCTTGTTTGAAGGCTTCCACCATTGTTCCACTGCCAAAGAAATTCCCTATCAATAACCTCAATGATTACAGACCAGTGGCACTCACTCCTATCATCCTGAAATGCTTTGAGAAATTGGTCTGCCATCACATCATTTCTGATCTTCCGCATACATTTGATAAACACCAGTTTGCATACAGAAGAAATAGATCAACAAAGGATGCTATAGCCATCACTCTTCACACTGGTCTGAGTCATTTGGAACAGCGGGGATGGGAGGCTATGTGAGGATGCTTTTTGTAGATTTTAGCTCTGCATTTAACACAATATTTCCACATAGACTAGTGTCTAAACGTATGGATTTTGGACTTTCTTATTCAATCTGCCTTTGGATTATGGATTTCCTGTCTCGCTGCTGTCAGAGAGTTAGATTAGGTAATCATATATCTTCAACCATTATTCTTAACACTGGTACACCACAGGTTTGTGTGTTGAATCCCTTACTCTATACTCTTTATGTGCATGACTGCATTCCCACTCATGCTAGTAATACTATTATTAAATTTGCAGATACAACAGTGGTGGGACTCATCTCCAGGGGTGGGGGATGAGTCTGCCTATCGAGATGAGGTGGATCGATTGCTTTCGTGGTGTGGAGACAATAACTTGGTCCTTAACACCAGTAAGACCAAGGAGTTTATACTGGACTATAGAAGGAATAGATCAGACATCCAGCCTTTGCTTATCAATGGAGACTGAGTGGAGCAAGTGGCCAGTTTTAAGTTTCTGGGTGTTATCATAAAAGAGGACCTGACCTGGGGCACTCACTTTGCAGCACTAATCAAAAGGGTCCAGCAGAGATTATACTACCTGAGTATAAGACTACCTGAGACTTCTCAGGAAACAACAACTGAATGAAAAACTGCTGGTGACCTTCTACTGCTGCACCTTAGAGAATATTTTAACTTAATGCATCTGTGTGTGGTTTGCCAATTGCACAGTGGCAGATGGGACAGCACTCAGAAGGTTAACATCATTGCCCATAGGATCATTGGTTGCCCTCTCCCCTCTTTGGAAGACCTTTATAGCTCCTGCTGCCCTAAGAAAGTTCAAAACATTCTTAAAGATCCATCTGGGCACTCTCTTTTTGAACTTTTACCATCTGGCAGACGGTACAGGATCATAAAAACAAGGACAACTAGGCTGAAAAACAGCTTCTATCCCACGGCAGTAACTATATTGAATTCTACTGTATAGTGCAATACTAATGCAGTATCAGGTTTTCAATTCAATTGTATAGAATGTGAAGGATGTGTGTTTGTGTTTTAATTTTATAGTTATAATGTACACCAAAGATGGCATTTAATTTTATTGTACGAGGTGCAATGACAATAAAGTAAGCTAAACTAAATAATGCCTTCTTTTCTATGGTCCCCCCCCCCCAACCTTTAAAGCACAGAGGGTAGTGGGGAACTGGAAAGCAGCAGAAGGTGGTGAAGGAATGCCAGAGAAGGCAGCAAGCTATGAATGATGCAACCAGAAGAGAGCAGTGTCCTGGCTTTACCAATGACAATGCTTATTTGGTTTATGGCTGTAATTAATCCATCAGGCTTATCTCAAAGTTGTAAATTCAGCAGATTTCATAGGCTTGTAAGCAGATTCACTGGACAAACCACATACAAATTCTTCATTATAGTCTTATGGACAAGTAGGATAAATGAGGGATATGAAGTTCTGCTGTCTGGTGGATTTGCAACTGATTGAAAAAATGTACCCAAAGCTGTGCCCATAAACTGTTCTTCATTGTCTTGTAAGAAGTGTCATTTGATGTGACAGGGCTCCTTCCTTGGCCCACTAAAATTCAACGTAGTTTTAAATAATAGCATGTAAGGGAATGTAAGTATGTGTATGTGTATATGCATATACACATAGAGTGGGAATATAATATTATTCAGGATGCAATTATAATCAATTGGTTGATTCAGTCTTCCATCCTTCTGGGGTTGGTAAAATGAGAACCCAGATTGCTGGGGGCAGCATGCTGACTCTGTATACTGCTTAGAGAGTGCTGTAAAACATATGAAATGATATATAAGTCTAAGCACTATTGCTAGTGCTATCAAGAATGATGGAATTGGATGATACTTTAGAAGAAGAAGAAAATCACAGACTTTGTCCACCTTTCACGTTGCACTAAGTTCAACAAGGTGCTGCATCTGGAAAAGATGAATCAGATGCACAAGCACAGCACCTGGTTTAATGGCAATTAGCTAAAGAAATACCTGGATGTTTTTGTAGACCATTAGCTGAACAGTATGATGAAACAACTTTTATAAAAATTAATACTCAATAAAAATGCATTCCATATCACTGGTTAGAGCAGTAGCCTCCCAACCTTTTGGGCACCAGGGACTGGTTTCATGGAGAAAAGTTTTTGCCATGGTTTTGTATGCTGTCTGCATACTGCAAATAGGGCTTCATTTGTTTGCACAATCTGGTTGCTGGCATGCCACAGATCAGTACTAATCCACAGACCAGGGGTTTGGGCCTCCTGGGTAGGAATACAACTAGTGCATTTCCAGGCACTCTGTTTTAAGAGAGAGATGGAGAAGATGGAGCTGATTTTTAAATAGGACAGATTGGGTGCCTGTCAGGAATGGTTTAGTGGATTTCTGCACTGAACAGGATATTGATTAGACTTTAAATGTGCATAAACATTTGATTGTACAGTATTTGTTTTCAAAATGGCAACTGCACAGAGAGAACTTAGCCTGATCAGAATATGTAATTTGTTTATTTTTATATATTTATTCAAACAATTTATAAGGTTGCCTAGTGCCTATCAATCAGGAATGACTCTAGGCTGCAAATAGAAGTTTAAACTAAAAGACAACCCAACACAATTTATTAAAATAAACAGCTAAAAACTTTCTATATATCACATGTCTAAAAATATTTGAGATTCAGTACAGAAACCACAATGAAATGAATAAACCAGCAGGGTTTGTTTAACATACTGGCCCAAATGACTAAGGGGCATTTGGGAAAATGTTGTTTCACAGGAAAGGCACTGTAACAGAGAAGGCATAACTTTTCAGTCCCACAATATTACATTGTTTCAGAGAAGGGACTCAGAGGATGCTCACCCTTTTGATTCTGGTGGGGTATGCAAGGCAGGAGTGGGTTCTACTTACCTTTACTACCGGTTCGCAACAGGGCTGTGCGTGCGCTCTTCTGCGCATGTGCGCATTTTGATGATGCATTTTGATGACGTCGGGGTCAGTGGGCAGAGCTTTCCACCAGATTTACTACCAGTTCCATAGAACTGGTGTGAACCGGGGGCAACCCACCACTGATGCAGGGACCCCAATAGGGTTAGGTGGCCCCACAAATAACTCATGCCAGATAGGACTTTATAATGATAACCAGCACCTTGATTTGCATTCAGAAGCTTACTGGAAGTCTTATGGGACTGTTGTGGAACACCCAGAACTGCTCACATCACTGCACTGTTCTTCAAGAGCAGTCTCAATAAAGAGCATGTTAACTATGGTTAAGTTCACAACAACAGAGACTCACAACCAGCTACTTGTGGAACAGAGTCTGTGAAAGCCCTCAGGCTTTTTCAGAAAGCAATAGCTATTAGGCTATCCTGTCTCTGAAGTAGTGGTAGCTTCCAGACAGAAAATTTAGGAGGGCACATCTCTAAGAAGGGATCACCTGTCTTCCATGGGAGAACTTTCTCTCTGTTTGCTCAGTCCTATTAACATTGATTACAAAGCTCCTAGCTGTCTCAGAAAATTTGCAAATGAATGGGAAAGTGCCCGGTGAAATTAACTTCAAAACTGCCACATTTTATTCAGCTTCATAAATATATTTTGTGGATTTAATTCTAAAATGAATATGTGTGTTCGTATGACTATGAGTATGTGTATGAGTAAATGTATAAAATCCAGACTCCAGGTTTCCAGATTATTTCCATTCTATTTATTACAGATTAACAGAGTTGGAACGGACTGTTTCCATCACTGTTTCCAACAGTGACCAGATTCCACTGATGGGTAATGAATGGTTAATCAACTGGTAACCAACTTTTGCTGTTTTTGTCCAAATTACTTTTGCAATCATTCATACAAAAATCATGTTAAATCAAATACATCAATAAGAGTCTCTCGAAATTGCATTTTTAAACATTTAAAACATTGCCTACCATTTCTCTTATTGAAAATAAACCTCCTTGATTAAAACAGCATTTCTATGGAAACACAGTTGGTGATCCAGCATTGCTGGTCCCTTTTCTTAATGGACATAATAATGACAATAACAGAAGCCCCACATTTTGTGCATAATAGTTTAGGACAAGTTGAGGTCAGGCATAGTACTGCTGACAGACATAAGCAGGATTATTAAACAGATAAAACAAATGCATACTCTGATCAATTCTTAATTGCCTTAAAATTTAAATCCCAGCCCCAACGGAAGTCTCAGGTGCTGTAGTCAAAATCTGCATTAAAATGCAAATAGGCCATTACCTTGTTGGAATTATTTGAACTAGAATGTAAGATTTCCTGCAGCCTAATTTGTCTAACCCAGAGACTGAATAAGTTTGGATGATTCAGATGTATCAGAAGAATGAGAACAGATTGTTTGTGTTTTAAAGAAGAAGAAAGAAAGAAAAGCAGCAAAATAATTGGAAGCAATGGGGAATAAATAAATAAAAAGAAGTTGGGATCCATGTCACATATCCTGGGATGCAATAAATTACCTCTGTTTTTCAATTCCCAGTATGGCCATTGCATCATGGCAAAACTGGATAAATGATCCATATTCAAATACAATTTTAATGGAAAACAGTGCAGATCTGCAAAAGTAATTTGCTGTGCAGAACATTACATAATTAAGCAATTTTTCACAATACAGAAGTCCAGTGTTCTGAACAATAGCTTGGGATCAAACAGAGTAGCAATTAAGAATTCTGTGCACAAGAAGTTATGACAATTGTCTTCTTTTTGCAAAAGTAGGCAGAGAAATGTTTTTCACAGGGGCAAGGACATTAGATGGAGTTTTTAATTCTTGTTATCAGGATTGCTGTTTGTCAGAGTGTTTACTATGACAACCACTATTTTGAGACAACCCAGAAGCAAAATACAGGACACAGAGGTTTGTCCTACAAACAGTAGTTTATCTACAAACATACAAGTGGTAGGCACATACCAGACAAGCAACCATTCTTCAACTCTACATGGAGAACTACAATGCAGATACACAAGGAGAGAGAGATGCCCTCTCATGGCCTCCTTTATATAGACAGCTTCTTAAAGGGCAATAACCCTGCTGACTCATCTCAGTGTTCAGCTTTAAAGGGTGGTCAGCTTTAAATCACCATTACCCTGACACTGTTTATATTTGGATCTGCTATTTGCAGATTTGGATATCAGTTCATCAAAAGCTGGGATAATCTTCAAAAGGAGCAAACAGCAAATAGCCAAACAGTACTCTGGGACAATTTGTAAAAACAATAGCAAAGATTTAGCATTAAAAAACAATCCAATGATGGCAATGGCATGATTGAATGAAGAACGCCCAAGAATCAAAACATCCTTCTTGTTCTTGTATAAGTAAATGTATATCCATGAATACAATCAACATCTAAACAGGAATCAGGTTAGAAATACAGTATTACAGTGGTTCTCAACCTGTGGTCTGTGGATCCTGGGGGCCACAATGTTGTTGCAGGGGGGAGGGCATGAAAGCTTGAAGAAATGTTATGATTTAAATCTTGAGTTAAGTCTTGGGGGTCCATGGCCATGGTCCATGCCCACAAAAGGTATTTAAAGGGGGTCATGGTGAAGAAAAGAATGAGAATCACTGTAGTATTACATTCTAAAATATGTAATATATGAATTCACGGCTCATGAAGTTTTAAGAGAAATATTTCCTTCCTTCCTTCCTTCCTTCCTTCCTTCCTTCCTTCCTTCCTTCCTTCCTTCCTTCCTTCCTTTCTATAATTTTTGTTTTTGCACAAAGCTGCAATAATGGGGACTTTGCACTTCACACTTCACAAATACATGGTATTTGAGGGAAAAGGTTGCACAAAATTGAGCTGGTACAATTACCCTCAGAAGAAGGGAACTTGCTTTGTGTGCTTGTATAAAAGCAAAGTTTTCTGTTTAAAAAGTTGTAACTATAGATTATGTAGAGTAGTTGAAATATTAACTCCATCAAAAGTATCTTAAGGAACCTCCTTCTCCCTGCTGCCAGTTGTGTAGTTAATATTTCAAGCATGCCAGCTATTTATTTAATACAGAAAACCACAAGGGCTCTGTTGGCAGAGCTGTAGTCATTCATTATAAAGCTTGGACAGAAACTCCCTTGGTGAGGACTGAGAGATAGCATCGCTTCAGACCATGTAGCTAACCTCTTCTGAGAAGCTCCATTAAAAGGAATCCAATTGCTACCACATATCTCTTCCCTGAGAACAAATTCAGAATTTAGCAACCGAAACATAGACATTTATAGTGAAAGTTCCATCTGATGTTCTTTTGCTTAATGGACAAATACGCTGGACATAATCTTCGAAGCTCCGAGCATTTTTATTATCACCATTACCATTTAATCACCATGTAGCTGCATGGTCATTAAATTTGTCTGCCAGTTCATTAAGAATTCGATATGTTTTTAACTTACAGATTTTGAAGACTCACCTCAGTGAAAAGGGGGTGGATATTACCAATTGGACCTTGCTAGACCTGAAAATGTTGGTGATAGATCCTTATAAAGCTTTTATAGATATCTAACTTGATAGCACGCCTTATGAGAGTCAATACATATAGAGAAGTTATTTTAGGATTTCAGCCCTCTGAAAGTATTAGATGTTCTGGGATACTTAAGATTTCAAATTTAATTTAATGTTTAATAGGTAGCTTTTGTGATTCCCTGTGGATAATAGGTATATAAAAGTTCAAGGCACTTATTATAGTTATTTGATATTTTTTTGAGAACTTGGGTATGAACAGTTTTTAGATGTGATGGTCATTTTTGCTAAGTACTGAGCAAGTGAGAACAAGAGTTATGACATTGAAAGAAGTAGGCACTTAATTTTTTTTTTTAATTAGCAATTAATGAATAGACATTTACTGGATTTGACTAATATTTGTCTGAGCTTATCAGGCCTGCAATTTGCATCAGAACAGAATAATAGAGTTGTAAGGGAAGTCTTCTAGTCCATCCCCCTGCTCAGGCAGGAAACTCTATTCCATTTCAGACAAATTGTTGTCCAATCTCTTCTTAAAAACTTCGAGTGTTGGAGCATTCACAACTTCTGGAGACAAGTTGTTCCACTGATTAATTATTCTGTTGCAAAATTTCTCTTTAGTTCTAGCTTACAATCAACATGTGCACACACACACACACACACTAGTTGATTGATTGATTGATTGATTGATTGATTGACTGTTGTACCATAAAGTCACAGATAAATCTTCTCCATGGCAATCTGTCCCTAATCTGTTTGTTCAAGTTTGCCAATGGTGCACTCATTGTCACTGTAAATGAGTCCATTGACCTTGCTGCTGGTTGTCCTCTTATTTTAACTTCCACCCTTTCCACTATTAGAGCCTTGGCATAATGTGTCTGAAGGAGGATCATTTGAGCCTGATTTTGTGTGTGTGTGTGTGTGAGTGTGAGTGTGTGTGTGTGTGTGTGTTACCACCACAGAAAGAAATTACTTCTGTGCCCTGACCTTTCCATAGTCTAAACCCATATAAGGATGTAACCTAATAATAATAAGGTAGCCTTCTTAATACATCTTCAGAATAGCAATAGTACTTAGACATAGTGCTTTACATCTCTCTCTAAGCAGTTTACAGAAACAGCATATTACCCCCAGCAATCTGGGTCCTCATTTTACCCACCTTGGAAGGATGGAAGGCTAAGTCAACCTCGAGCCAGACAGAATCGAACTGATGACATTCAATAGAATTAGCCTATAGTACTGCATTCTCACCATATACTGTATGAGCAAAATGTCTTAGTCAACTTAATAGTAACTTCAGGCTAGGTAATATATAGGACTGCAGTGTTAGGACAAAACTAACACTATTTTGAAATAAGTTTAGCAACACTATCTTGGGTTCCCCTCCCCCCTTAGTTTGAGGAATTAAGGCAAGTTTTAAATTTTTAACATTTATTCCAGTATTATTAGAATGATTTCGGTGAACCTGTCAATTATAATACAGGGATGCACAGACGTATTCATCTAAAGTCTTTTGATTATGTCAGCTGCATGAATGCAAGAGAGATATTTCTGAGATCTGAGCTCAATGCAGCCATTATTCAAATTAACAAAATTCACCACGATAACAACAGTGAACGGTACCAACAAGAAATCATGATTGTCACATCACTTAAAGCAAGAGTCTGTGAGCTCAGTGAGAATGTCTGCCTTTGTGTGTACTGTTGTACCACGTTGATTTCCATGCAATCCTAAGAGTTGGCTTTGCTTCAAAGCTGGTATTTGTACAGCTATGCACACAAAGGCCTTCTCACCAAAGGCATCTATATCATGTATGCGTTCATCTTATTTCAATCAGCATCATAAACTTTTCATCATAAGGCTGAGATGTACTATTTTTTTAAAAAAAAAATCTCAAAGCTTTTCAACATTTCAGTCTGGAGTGGGGTTGTCAAAAATGGCAAGATGCTAGTTGCAATGTCTGATCAAAACTGTGTCACTTTTCATGTTCATTGCCATGGATTACTTGGTTCTCAGAATTCCTAGATGGTATGGTCAATGGTTATACATTTATACAAGATACTTCAACCTGGACAGCCAGAAAAACAAAGACTTGAATAACCAGCATAGGCCTAAGAAATTCCAGTGATTCTAACTTGTTAACAAATTTCCATAATTACTACCATGTTTCCCCTAAAATAAGACCCACCCCGAAAAGAAGCTCTATCATGTTTTTGAACGCATGTGCTCAAATTAAGCCCTACCCCCAAATTTAGCCCTAATTAAGACCCCACCCACCCCAGGATGCAGGGGATGGGGCGAGGTAAAAATTAAGCTAGGGTGGGGATGGGGGCGTGGAGCTGCCCTACTTACTAGGCCTTGTACACCCCAACACCTGCCTTCCCTTCTTCTGTAGCCACTTCTGCGGCTGCTTGCCACCGCTTGCATGCTGCACCCCCTGGCTTCCGTTTTGCCTTCAGATGCCTTCCAGAAAGCCCTCTGCAGCTGATAACAGAGCTCCAGATTGATCCAGATTGATCCGGAGCTTTTTATCAGCTGCAGAGGGCTTTCCAGAAGGCATCTTAAGATGAAACAGAAGCCACGGGGTGCTGCATGCATCAATCTGCAACAGGGGTGAAATGAAAATCTGTTACTACCGGTTCTGTGGGCATGGCTTGGTGGTGGTGGGGTAATGTGACTGGGTGGGCGTGGCCAACTTTTTTTTTTAAACTTTTCAAAGCATTTTTTCTAATGCTTTGAAAAGCCTCTCTGCCACTCAGGGAACTCAGCTGGGATCGTCAGAGTGGCTGTTTTAAAAATACCTCTCTGCCAATCAGGGAACTCAGCTGGGATCGCCAGAGACTTTTCAAAGCATTTTTTACCACCTCTTCGGCCAAGTAAAAAAAAAAAAAAGCCTCTGATGATTGTGCAGCTCAGCTGGGCATGGTGGGGGGGGGCAGGGATTTTTGCTACCGCTTCTCCGAAACACCCGCTGCCATCGCTACCGGATCGGGCAATCCGGTCTGAACTGGGAGCATTTCACCCCTGATCTGCAGCCTGTTTCTCAGCTGCAGAAGTGCTTTCTGGAAGGCTCTGATGGAGAAACGGAAGCCGAGGGTGACATGTGCGAGAGGCAGCAAGTGACCACAGAAGAAGTGGGTTGTCAGCAGGCTCTTGCTGGGCGGGGCTGTCAGTGCCACGGCTGCAAGATGAGTCAGTAATTAGACCCACCTGAAAAGAAGCCCTAGCTATTTTGGGGGGGGGGGGGTCAAAAGAAAATAAAACCCGGTCTTATTTTCAGGGAAACACAGTATTATATTTGGAGAGATTTCCTTATATAGAAGAAATGGCATAATTCCTTGTAAGACTTCTAAGAGTATTAATTCTAAATCCATAGAACAATAATGGACTATTTTCTTCAGTATTAAAGAACAGCATGA
The DNA here is from genome assembly GCF_029215685.1 of Pituophis catenifer annectens. Lineage (NCBI taxonomy): Eukaryota > Metazoa > Chordata > Lepidosauria > Squamata > Colubridae > Pituophis > Pituophis catenifer. The sequence goes on along the minus strand of NW_027256883.1, from coordinate 56,136,629 downwards.
AGGGACTTTTGGTGAGACCATAGTGAACTAGATGTTCCTGTCTGAGACAGACAGTATTTATGGTGGCGATCATAGCTGGATGCTGCAGCACAGTTTTTATGGACAAAATGTTGAGCCTTGTTTCTTAATCATCTTTGAAGCTTTTTGAAATATTAAGATTCTTCAGAATAATAAATTTTATCATATTCACTGGATGAGTTTCCCTCCCCTTCATGAAAAATGGTTTAAACATATGTTTAAAATTGAGAGTCTATTACTTTTGGAATAAACAGAAAAAAATGACATTTAGAATGCTGATTTTGGAGAATTAAAAATGAACTAGTGATTTGAAGCTAGAATTTAAGATTAATTATTAGAATCCTTCATAGAAAATGTGGTTATTCTGGGCTTTTGAGGAAAAAAAACTATATGAGAAGATGGGACTTTGAACGTTGGACACTAGAGGGCACCAGAAGAAACTAAAGATTATAACTAAAGATGGGTACTTAGATTTGGCACAGCATGGAGCAAAACATTTGAATGGTGGATATTTTATGGGGATTTGTGAACAAGGGACTCAGAAAATAATTTTAAGAATGTCTAACATCATAAATGGATAGTGTGTAAATGTTGTTACAGAAGAGGAACAAGCAGTACTGAATTAGACTGAAATTGATTTGAATATAAAGATGAACATGAATGATATGGGAAAAGATTATATACTGGATATATAAATGAAATTATTTGATGGCTTTATATTTGAAATATATATACAAGTATCAAACTGAAAGAATAATTTGGGTAGCATTTTTTTTTTGTGGATCTACAAAAGAGATCTGTTTGAAAGAATTTCCTGAGAGAAGACAAAGGAAGGCTGAAAAGAAATTACATATTATTTGAAGGGATTAAAAGTGAAGATTGTTAAAAGCACAGGAAATGATTATAGAGTTGGGTTATTTGATCACAAGTAAAATAGATATGTAGTTATCTATGGTAGTGTGTAATGAACTTTTGCTATCTAAGAATGAATAATAAGTTTTTAAGATTTTGTTTATAGTTAAGAGAAGAGTTACGGGAAGAAGAAAGCATTTGGGAGAAGAAGAGTATTTTACAAAATGGTGATAAGTTATCAAAATTGTTTTGTACTTGTCATGATAAAATTACCTCTTTACATTTTTTTCTATTTTTCTTTTTCTTTCTTTTTCTTCTCTTCTGCACTTTCTATTTTTCTTTTGTATTAGTTTGCATTTTCTCCAAATGTCATCTTTAATAAGCGTTGGAAGAAATGGATTCAGTTCCAAGTGGGGAAAAAGATTCATGGAAGTTGCTTGGAAAAAAGATTTAATGGTGGACATGGTTTTGAGGTCCTGGGCAAAAAAAGCACATTGGTGAGAGAGAGAGAGAGAGAGAGAGAGAGAGAGAGAGAGGGAGGGAGGGAGGGAGGGAGGGAGGGAGGGAGGGAGAGAGAGAGAGAGAGAGAGAGAGAGAGAGAGATATTTATACCCTCTGTTGCAGTGGTGGGTTTCAACCAGTGTAACAACTGGTTCACTTTGTGCATGGGCTTTGTGCACGCGTGCCAAACTTGCACTCTGCACAAGCGCATTGCATTTCAGAACAGGTGACGTGCGGCAATCCACTCTGCTGCGCCTATCAGCTGGGCTAAAAATGAACGAATATAGGTAGGTATAGCGCAGGGCGGGCGGGAGGACCCAGCTGATGGTTGGAGTGAACCAGTTCGCTCTCAGCTCACCATCGGAGCTACCGGCTCACACGAACCAGGGCGAACCGGTAGAAACCCACCACTGCTCTGTTGGGTTTTGAATTTGAGCTTGTATTCTGATTGGTTATCGGACTCCCATGGGGCCATGCAGGGGTAACTTTGTAGGTTGTCTTTTGAGTCCCAGGTTTGGTTGAGCCTTGCTAGGTGATGCAATCTCCCTTGGTGTCATGTGGTGAGTTCTATTGCTAGATGGGTAGAGGGCTAATCCTATCTTTGTGGGATCTTGAGTGAGGGCATTTGCTTATGAATATCTCTTTATCTCTAAACTGCTGACATCTGCTGTGGGCTATTGAGGAGGGTGGGGGCTATTAAGAGTGAGTCTGCTTACTGCCTAAAAAACACGTTCCTCCATTTCTCATCCAGGGAAATATAATATTCTGCTGTTTTAATATTTCCTAGAATATTTCCTTCTTCTAGGAGAGGGGTGGGTGCTAACTTCCTACATCAGATTATTTTTTAAAATAGGAAATGTGGCATGAAAATATTACAACAAGATTAAATGGATTAAATGGAATTTTGGTTCACTGCAGAAATTTACAATTTTGCTGTGGAAAGTTTATTTGCAAATGTTTTTAACTTCTATGTTGCATCCTGTGTTACTTCTTGAATCTATAGGATTTTTTAAAAGCAACCACTCAGCTTCATTTTCTGAAAAATCCAGATCCTCAGGTTGGAGAGTTGTAAATTACATGGTGGTTACTGTTAAATTGGGTGAATGAGGACGCAGCAAGCCAGGCAGTGAGTGACAACAGCTCTTTATTGTAGGGTGAGAACCCAACAACTGACCAGGGGAAACAGCTCCCTTTATATACCTTGCAGCTGTGGTGGTCAGCCAATCAGCTGACGGTCAGTTAATTCAAACTGCCCGCCCAAATCTACATACATAACAGTTACATTATTTTCACTTTTACACAATAGCTAGTAACAGTTCCAGAAAGAAAACAAAATAGTTTAGTTGAAGAGGCCTTGAGAGAAAGATTTTTTTAATATAAGCCTATTGAGTTTGCGTCCCTAATTCATTTTTAATAAAGGGAATTGTGTTTCAAATTGGCTTTTATAAGTCAATTAAAATTCCATTTAAACTTCTACTAAAACTCATCTCAAACATTCTCACCCATTTTAAAAATCGGATGCTTCTGAATAATCACTTTGATTTATGCTTTCAGAAATTAGCTGAGCAGGCATATTTGTACACAAATGTAAAGTTGATTTACATTAAAGATGAATATTTTAATTACTCATAAAAAGAAAACCCATCATGAGAGAACACATACTATTCTGTTTTATCTGGATTATTCTGTTTAAGGGTTTAAAGTAGATGTAAACAGATTTAATTTAAAATGTTTTTAGACTTTGTTTTTTTAAAAAATAACTAATTGGCCAATGATCTTTTAAGACTGATTACAACATGAAGTCAAATTGTTGATTCTCTTCAGCCTAAATATGTCAATGTATACAGTGCATAATGGACTCAGAAAGAAATTATGAAGGGCTGCAGCAATGTTACACCACTGATAACCGTATGTGTTAGGAGTATAGAATCATGTACTATGAGCTGGATGGATAAATTAAATCTATAGGTCTGTGAAAAGAAGCATACAGTATACAAAACTCCTGTAAAGATGCATTTCTGATTTCTTTATAGTTCTTAGAAATTTTACAGCAGTTTCTCAGGTTGTCAAATTCTACCTTGTGCCGTTTGAAGCTAGAGTTTCTAAGAATTTATTCCTGGTCTTTTTCTATCTTTCTATCTATTTCTCAGACAATTTGAACTCATCAGATTTCCTAATTTTTAGCTGAATTGCAGGACCTACTCTGATCAAAACAAGTGTTGGTATAATCTAAATTTATGAAGGGAAAATACTAGGAAAAACATATACTCTGCTGTTTTGCTGATGAATAATTGTCTCTCCTTGGAGTCAAATGTTCTGGTTTGAATACACTCCATAGTTAAGGGGGGGGGAGAGAATCACCATTGGCTGTGGAGAAACCAAAAATGGAAAAAGACCTCTGCAGTAAATTCCAAACATGTTTCAAATGTTATTGAATGCTAAATCATGAAACTGATTCAGATGACTAAGATGACTTAGGATATATCTAAACCGAAGTCTGTTTTCTCTACAGCTGAATAGATCTGAATCTGGAACTTTCTGAACTTTCATGAATAATTCAGAAGTTAATGGGAAAGTAAAGATAATTTCCTAGAATAGAGATGGACCAATTTGAGCTAACTGTCTGCATTGCAACTAATTAAAAAAAAAAAGGTCAAACAGGACACTGACTAAATCAAATAATGAAGAAATATGAACCTGCAACAAAACCCCAAGATTATAAATATCCAATAGCCATTCAATATCAAGAATTCTTAGATCGTTCTTAAATAAATAGGCATTATAAGATTCATTGAGCTGGATACTATCAATCACCAAGTTAAATGCCTAGTCCAAAACACCTACAACAAACAGACAAGGAGGACCAATCAAAATGGAGACTAGAATCAATTGATTGATACCTCACAGAAAATTTCCAATCCCTAACCAACCTCTTCAGTTCAAATCCAGTGCAGATTACAAATACTATAATGCAACGCCCAGTGGTGGGATTCAAATAATTTAACAACCAGTTCTCTGCCCTAATGACTGGCTGACTAGGCGTGGCTGGGTGGGTCATGTGACTGGTTGGTCGACATCACTCATATTGAGTGATGCTTCACTTTACCTGGCCTCACATGACTGTGGAGTTGCTGCAATGGTCATAAGTGTGAAAAATGGTCATAAGTCACTTTTTTCAATGCCATTGTAACTTTGAATGGTCACTAAATGAACTGTAAGTCAAGGATTACCTGTACAAAAAATACAAAAAGCTTCTTTGCTTGCAAAAAGCTGCTCTAAATACCAATCATTAGATTAGAAATGGGGGAAGATCAATGACAGTCACAGCCATCATGGAAACCTAAACCATTCTGCCTAAATACCTTCCTTTTCATCAGCAATACCTGCAACCCTGGACTGCAAGGCAATCAAACCTGTCAGTCCTAGAGGAGATCAACCCTGACTGCTCTTTAGAAGGCCAGATCCTGAAGATAAAACTCAAATATTTTGGCCACCTAATGAGAAGGAAAGACTCACTGGAGAAGTGCCTAATGCTGGGAAAGATTGAGGGCAAAAGAAGAAGGGGACGACAGAGAATGAGATGGATGGATGGAGTCACTGAAGCAGTTGGCATGAGCTTAAATGGACTCCAAAGGATGGTAGAGTATAGGAAATGTAGGAATGTTGTCCATGGGGTTGCGATGAGTCAGACATGACTTCACAACTAACAACTAATAACAACAACCTGCAACCCAGAGTTACAAATCAGGCACGGTGCCAGAGCACCTTGAGGAATTAAAATATTTAAATGCAACAATAACTACCAGCAGCCAACTCTTGCTCTTAAAGTGAAACCCTTTAGTAGAGAGGTCATTTAAGCTCTTCAGAAAGTGGGTGGGCATACTTGGGCTACAAAATGCCAAGCTAAAGAGACAAATTAACAAAGTATATAGGGGACCCAGGTTCAAGTATCTGCCTTCCCAAGCTTGTCAGAATCACAATAAAATTAGTACATGCCACAGATATCTAAATAAAGTTCAAGCCTGGTGTCATGTTACTAAGCCTTGTTATCATGAGAAAAAACTAAAATGAATTGGAAGGAGCATCCACACCCTTACCTTCTATTTTTTTAAAAAAATCTTACTATCAGTGAGCAATCATGTAAGAAACATCTGACAGCTGTGGCTAGGGGAACCTTTGCACAGGTTCACCTGGTGCATCAATTGCGACCCTACTTGGATCGGGAGGCTCTCCTCACAGTCACTCATGCCCTTTTCACCTCACGATTAGATTATTGCAACGTGCTCTTCATGGGGCTACCCTTGAAAAGTGTTCAAGACTACAGTTGGTCCAGAACGCAGACACGTGAGCTGTCGTGGGTGCACCTAGGTACACCCACATTACACTAATTCTCTGTGAGCTGCACTGGCTCCCTATTGGTCTCTGGTCACAGTTTAAGGCCCTTTAAAGCCCTACATGGCTCAGGGCCAGGTTATCTTCGAGACTGCCTTCTGCCGCATAGCTCTCAGTGACCGCTAAGATCCCACAGAGTTGGTCTCCTCCAGGTCCCGTCAGCTAAACAATGCGGGCTGGCGGGCCCACAGGGGAGAGCCTTCTCTGTGGCTGCCCCAGCTCTCTGGAACCAGTTACCTCCTGAGGTCTGGACCATCCCCACCCTATTGGCCTTCCGAAAAGTGGTGAAGACCTGGCTTTTCTGGCAGGCTTGGGGCCGTTGATCTCGCTCTTGTGATCTGGCGAGGTCTGGCCATGAATGGCGTGAATGAGTTTTTAATGTTTTTAATGTTTTTAATTTAAATTTTTCAATGTTTTTTTATAATTATTTTTTAACATGTATTGTGAGCTGCCCTGAGTCTTTGGAGAGGGGCAGCGTATAAATTTAATTAATTAAATTAAATTAAATGTGCCTTGGCCACTCCGAAGCAGTGCAAGAGACTCCTGTCCCAAAGGTGCTTTTTCAAGAGGCAACTGGACTTTCTGGAAAACAAGATAGTCCAGTTGCCTCTTGAAAAAAGCATCTTTGGGACAACCATGACCTGGATGACTGAAGAATCGTCATAGACAAAAGATTTGTGTACTCAGTGAACTGACAAAGCATCCTTTCCCACCCAGGAGAAGCAATCCTTAGATCTATTTGCACCATTTAAAGAAAGTGGCTGGTCTCAATCACCTCACAAGATATCCTAAGGAAATCATCCAGATTTAAGGAACAATCACATGCCTCCAGAAAGGCAGTAAAAAAATCAGACAGAGTGCATCCTGCCTCTTGAAAGTACACCCCAAAAGGACAGTGCCAGGAACCAGTAAAGCAGTATAAAAAGCTTAAAACAACCCTTCCCCTTTAAGAAAGTCAAGCCCCTAATAAACCAAAGAAAAGCAAAGTACCAGCAAAGGAAAAAAAAAAAACCCTCAGGAGAAGCATAGGCTACAGAAAGTCTGGGCATACTGCCAAAAACCATTAGCTGTTACAATGTAACAAGGCTTAACCACAGAGGCAGTTTCTGAAAACACTTAAGGAGGACAATAAAGATAAGGATTAGGCTAGAAACAACACACAGAGGCACACCAGAATGCCTCCTTCCTGCCTTCCTGACAGGATTAACTCTGTAAGGTGGGAAAAACAAAAGGCTGTTTCTTCCAACGGCTGATTCGCCGAACAGCTCAGAAATTAGCTAATGGTTCTCCTGAACTGGTGTGAACAGGCTGAATCCCACCACTGGTAATGCCCCATTCTGAGTTGTTGTATTGAAGAAGCCTTGAAGAGATATAGGGTAAAATATCTGCAAAAAACCCCCTCTTTTTAGTACCTCAGTATTTATTCTCTAAAGCCTGAAGAAGTACTTTAGTATTATGCATACAGGAATCACAGAGGTTCCAATAATACATGGAATCCCTCCCTATATCTACACACATACTTCTTGCATACTGCAGCTCCTTCAATCAATGGTATCATTCCAGGAAGTTAGTACACAAGTTGCTGCCTTGAGGCACAAACGTGTATCATTTCTTCCCATGTATCTCTGAATCCTTTGCTTCTTCAATAATGAGGTTGATGCACTAATCACTTGCATGATGATGCCATAATGTTCATGTGATCCTTTTTGTGTCATCCTTTTTGTGTCAGATCACGTGAAGTGTTAATACCACTTTATAATGCATTGGTAAGGCCACACTTGGAATATTGCATTCAGTTTTGGTCGCCACGATGTAAAAAAGATGTTGAAACTCTAGAAAAAGTGCAGAGAAGAGCAACAAAGATGATTAGGGGACTGGAGGCTAAAACATATGAAGAACGGTTGAAGGAACTGGGTATGTCTAATTTAATGAAGAGAAGGACTAGGGGAGACATGATAGCAGTGTTCCAATATCTCAGGGGCTGCCACAAAGAAGAGGGAGTCAAGCTTTTCTTCAAAGCACCTGAGGGCAGGACCAGAAGCAATGGGTGGAAACTAATCAAGGAGAGAAGCAATTTAGAACTAAAGAACAGTTAGAACAATTAATAAGTGGAACAACTTGCCTACAGAAGTTGTGAATGTTCCAACACTGGAAATTTTTAAGAAGATGTTGGATAACCATTTGTATGAAGTGGTGTAGGGTTTCCTGCCTGGGCAGGGGGTTGGACTAGAAGACCTCTAAGGTCCCTTCCAACTCTGTTTTCTATTCTATTACAATTTTTGGTGGATCCTGCTTTTTAAAGTCCAGTTTTGGTGAGGATGGAACAGGACAAATTAATCGTCCATTGACAATGGCATGCCTCCCAAGAGAGGATAATACAGGTAGTCCTCGACTTACAAACATCATTGAGCCTGAAATTTCTATTCCTAAGTGAGGCAGTTGTTAAGTGAGTTGTGACTTATGTTACAATCTTTTTGCCATGGTCGTTAAATGAATCACTGTAGTTAAGTCAGCCATACAGTCATTAACTGAATCTGATTCCCACCATTGAATCTGCTTTTCAGAAGCCAGCTGGGAAGTTTACAAATGATGATGACATGACTCTGGGACAATGCAGCTGTCATGAATACATGCCAGTTGCCAAGAACCTTAATTTTGATCACTTGATGGTGGGGGTGCTGCAACAGTCATAAGTGTGAAAAGCAGTCATAAGTCACTTTTTTTCACAGCTGCTTTAACTTCTGACGGTAGCTAAATATGGTTGTAATTTGAAGACCACCTGTATAGTTGTGCTAAACAATTAACAACAAGAACATTCTGAACAGATGTTTTAGTACATTCATAGTGTTTAATTAACATTACATATATTTTATTACGGTATTTACCAACATATAATGCAGCATCTCTTTTAAAAATTTAGAATTCCAATACCACACTCAGGACCAAGAATTCAAATACCACATAAAAAGACATATTCGTCTCTTTTCTATCTTGTTTGTTCCTTAACTAACCTTTCTCATTGGACATTTTTGTTCTCATTTGCAGGAGAAACTGACCCTCTCCTTTTGGCAACAATTACCCTGAACTCTGCAATTATTTTTATAGTCAGTAAAAGAGTGTACATTATGTATGTATGTATGTATGTATGTATGTATGTATGTATGTATGTATCAGTGGTGAAATCCGGCCGGATCTATCCGGCTCATGCAAGGTGGTAGGTCCTTTTTGACTTCTGCACATGCATAGAAGAGGCACGCTCGAGCGCAGCAAGAGCACGCTCATGCTCACATTTCCGATCTGGTAGCAAAGGTAAGTGCATTTCACCACTGGTATGTATGTATGTATGTACGTATGCATGAATGCATGTATGTGTGTAGCACAAAAATGACTCTGTTGTTGCCAACGACTGATGAACATAGAGAACTTGGGTAGCCAAGAATTAGAGAAATTTGAAAATCTGAAAATTCTCAGGAGCTTTGGACTTTGAAAATGAATAAAACATTGCTATGGAAAACTCTTGGTGTGCTACAACAAAGAGTTAAAAGTTTTATCCTAAGAAAAAGACTTGCCAACTATGATTAATTTGTGAGTAAATTAGTATGTGAGTAAAAAACTCAGCTTATGTAATTATATGTACTACACAAATGCACTCATACACACATATAAACACATTAAAGGGAAATTTGCCATATGTATGTCAATGTTATGTGAATGTTCTACATGGAAAGAAGATAACATGGACATTATGTAGATTTATATTAGTGACACTTTTAGCAATTGTGTTGTTTGTAAAGAGAAATTGTATGCCATTTAACCAAGTTTCTTTCTATGAAAGCAGATTTATCCAGAAATTGAATCTTAAAAATAATTTCATGGGAGTGGTTCTTATAATAGAGATGTCACTCACTTTAGCTTAGGACTTTGTAGGCAAAAAGCAAGACTGATTTTTGCCTAATGATTACAAGAATGTATGGTTAAATTTAAATAAGAAAAATCTATCAAGATGTTATTTATCTCTGTATTCATTTATTAGGTTTTTGTTGGAAGAGAATGGTTCACAGAAAGGGACATTTATCATTTCCTGTGCTGTAACTTCTTGAACTATCATTGTGTATGCAAGCATTTTCCCATCAGTAAATTCGTTCTTTTACTTAGACCTCAAATCATAAGAAAATGCTTTGGATGAAAATTAGTCTGAAAGAATATTGCGTGTGTCAGACCTAAGATGGAAACAATAGGCTTTAAATAAATGTTTTATGTATTTTCCTGGGGAGAAAAATGTAATAGTTGCTATTTTACATAGTTAGCAATGCTTTCTACTAGGTGAGTAAGTCCTAGCTAAACCACATCACCAGAACAATCATTTAGTAATAATAATAAAAAGTTAGTGTTTGCTATTTACAATGATGGACAAGACATACCGTATCTCTTCCCCAACCTATCCCAATTTTCTGGAACTTCACTTTTAGTCTTCTCCATGAAAAAAATTGATTTATTGATGATTGATTGATTGATTGATTGATTCGATTTATATGCTGCCCTTCTCCGGAGAATCAGGGCAGCTTACAATGCATTAAGCAATACTTCATACTTTTGTATTGACCTGCTTAGTAGGGCTTTCGGCCCCCCCTAAGCGGTGTTCTTTTTATACAAAGTCAGCTTATTGCCCCCACAATCTGGGTCCTCATTTTACCTACCTCGAAAGGATGGAAGGTTGAGTCAACCTTGAGCCTGGTGAGATTTGAACTTGCAGTAATTGCAGGCAGCTGGTGCTACTTAACAGCACTTTAGTCTGCTGCGCCACCAATTTACCCTACATCCTTATTATCAATCTATTTCTTTGACTTCAGCTACCATAAAAGGTAAAGGTTCCCCTCGCACATATGTGCTAGTCGTTCCCAACTATAGGGGCCAGTGCTCATCTCTGTTTCAAAGCCAGAGAGTCAGCACTATCCAAAGACGTCTCTGTGGTCATGTGGCCAGCATGACTAAATGCCAAAGGCACATGGAATGCTGTTACCTTCCCACCAAAGGTGGTCCCTATTTTTCTATTTGCATTTTTTACATGCTTTTGAACTGCTAGGTTGGCAGAAGCTGGGACAAGTAATGGGAGTTCACTATGTGGCACTAGGGATTCAAACTGCTGAACTGCCAACCTTTCAATTGACATCAGCTACTATTAGTGAAGTCCAAAAAACATACTTTACTAGCAACAAATCAACTAAAAAGACATTTTCATAAAAATACTAATAATATAGTAACAGCAGCCACACATTAATAGGACTCAACTCTCATCAGTTTCTTTGACCTCACAATGTGTTTGAGCCATCTGTTATTGTGGAACCCACTTTCTATAAGAAATGTGGTAACACTTGCTAGCTGAACTTCTTTATTATATGGTAGTTCCATAATAGAAGAGTAAGTAATGAACTAGATCCAAATTACAGTATTTGATAATGGTGATGAAGGTAGTCAAAAAATATTTATGCCAGGAGAAGTATGCTATATATTCCTCTGACCAGAGATATTCCTGGGAAATTCTCCATTTATGAAGTTTTGTGAACATTTCTTAGAATACTGGTAGTTGCATTACATTATGATTTACTTGTAAAGTATAACATAAAAGGGAGGTAGCATTTATTAGATTATTCCTGTTTAATACAGAATGTCATCCTTTAGATCTTGTCACTGATCAATTCATTCTCAGCAGCAAATTACAACAACTTTCTCTGACCTGCCACATTTCTTTTGAAAGTAATTTGGCATTTTAGAGAATGTCTGATCTTACTTTTCATTTCACCTCTGTCTAACTCTGAGAGAATCCAAATGTTATTTGCAAATAGATTTGTACTTGGATTTTTACCTTTGCTCAAAAGTTTATATGCTAAAAGCAATAGACATAAGGAGAGTTTCATAAAATCCGAAGAAACTTTACTAGGAAAAAAACCTAGATATATCATTTGGTGAGGCCGTCAGGTTAGAACAGAAAGACTAAGGAGACTCTAGAAATAGATAGTTAAAATTGTATAGGACATGATGATGGTCCTCAGTGGATTTGCAACTCAGAGACATTTAAATTAATGATTTATCTTTCTATTCACAGCTATCTACCTTGCCGGGCAAGGGGGGGGGGGGATCTTAATTGTGCTATATAAATGCAATGTAATAGAAGTTGGTTTCTCTTTTTGGTTAGGGATCATGAGCACCCATCATAAGCTTGTGAATATGTCAGAAGTTATAAAGGACATGGGGGTGTATGGGGTGTTGAAGGAGGGGTAGCATCTCTGGTGGAGTATTTTACCCTGCCCTTTTTAGAGCTTGTTAATTTAGAGCTTGTTTAGAGCTAAGTACCAAGGTACTTAGATCTCTTCCATAATGGTTGTCCATTCTGTTTTTTGTTTTTTTTAAAATTGATTTATATGCCACCCTTCTCCAGAGACTCAGGGCGGCTTACAATGCGTTAAGCAATACTTGACTGTTGAGTCAAAAAATTTTCTGTTGGGAGAGTAAGACTGGCCCAGTGCAGTGGAAGTTCCATCTTCATCTAGAGCTCATCTGAAAATTCTTTCAGTTGAACTGAAGCCTAATTTGGTCAGAATGATAGAACAAAAGTCACTATTGATGACACCCAACTGACAAATGTAAAGAGCTTCAAATACTTGAGGAGTATCATTTCAAGTGAAGGGTCTTTGGATTAAACAAAAATGACTCCTGAAGTCAGCAAAGTCCTATGCTATAAAACCTCCACTGGCTTTGAAGGCAGGCACCATCAAAACTGGTAGAAAAGCATGCGTGGCTATATCTTTACTTGCCATAAATGAATGCATTAAAATTAGAGATAGTAAATGTTAAGAGTGGACCAGATGATTGAGGGTGTGAAAGGGAATCAATTTGTGGGGGGGGGGGGAAGTGTTTTTATACTGACTAGGACCACATTATCTTTTTAACCAATGTAATTATTTACTTTGTCCCATTGGCATATTTCTACTTTAGGTCTATGTGTCTATGGAGATTCTCAGTCATCCAAGTAATAGGTCTTCCAAAGGTGCATTTTCAAAAAGACAGTGAGACTTTGTTTTTCCCCTACATTAGACCCTTGACACAAGAGACACATTTGCATCCCTCTTTGATCACAGTACTAAAGAATATACAGGTACTGAAGCAGTATTAAGACCAATGCATTGAACTAAATGACTGAATAATTTGGAAAGCAATACCTTAAGGATTGGTTCTAATCAGCTTGGTTCTGAGAAGCCCTGGTTGGAAGTCTTAGAATCTTTTGATAATCACAGTTCTATTTAAATGGGTAGCATGAACTATATTCAAGATATGAGCAGTCACTTATGCACACATTTCAACATAATGATAGAGCATATATTAATGATTATATTTTAATACATGATAAAATCTTCAAATCACAGCAGTTAAGTCAAAGAAATTGAAAGCAGTAGAAGCTTTGTGAAATACTATTTACATAATCACATTCATCAAATATGTACGTAGGTATGTATGTATGTATGTACAGTAGGCAGGCAGGCAGGCAGGCTGTCAGCGTTCCAGAAAAATCCCAACTCCAAGTAAAGACATGGAAGCAAGCATTTTCCAAAGTTCTCTTTACTAGAATAGGCAAACTGGCACATCTGGGAAAACCCGAATCTGAAAAGCCCAGGTTTTCCTTCGGTAAGTGAAAGCTCCCAAAACCATCCCCTTTCCCCTCCAGTCAGTCACATGCTCCAATCAACATCCACTCCATCTCAATTAGCCCCCTGACCACTCCTTCTCCAGATGCTGGCTCGCTCTGACCTTGACCAACAGGAAGAATGCTATTATGTCTACTAACAACCCCTCTCTTTAATCCCCCCTCCTATTTACCCACACACGAGAAGATGGCAGCATTGGAGCTTCCAGCCTAATATGGCTTCCAAAGCTGACACAAGCAGGCAGGCAGGCAGGTAAGTAGGTATATGTATCGCCTTAATTCTTGAATCAACTATCTTCATACAATCTCTTATTACATGAATCCCAGTTTAGCTTTCCAAACACATTGCATAATTTCAAATTTGTAAGTGAATATTGTTAGATTATTGCTAGACAACATCCCTGCCTCTATCTATTTCAAACTACTATTCAAGAATTTGGCATTTTTCTGTTATTTTTTTCAGCAACTTTGTATTAGTCTCTGTTATTATTGTTTGTTTAATATTGACCACCTACACATTCTTTACACAAATCAGGATGAAGTAAATCAACGCTTAATTAAAAATATACACCTAGCACATGTAATGATCTACTAATTGTGCTTATATTTCTATATCTATAAGTAATCAGGCTAATTCTCAGCAGTAAATATTGATTATAAAGAATCCAAAATATTGATAGTACAGAAAGCAATTCAGGCTATAAAAGGGAATCTCTTGTGAAAAAAATTATTTGTGATTTTCTTCCCTATGCTTTCTTCCCCCCCACTTTTTTTTTTTAAATTAATACAATCAGCCTAGTATTGAACCATCAGTCAATTCCTACATTGTCTATACAGTTTTAACTGTCAGAGATTTGGCTCCCAGGATCAATAATTAGAAAATAAAGAATGACATGTGAGGGGTTTTGTTTTTTGTTTGGTTCTGTTCATTTAGACTGGATATCTTGAGGGTCCTTCCCAGTAGGAAAAATAATATAAAAACTCCTTTTAATAGGATTCCACATAAATGATCCCCCTCCCGTATTGCATAAAAAATATACGTTCAAACATAAAAAACCCCCTCTCTTACTGAAAGCAAAACTATATAGAGGTTTAGAGCAGATTGAAATTGAACATCTGAATGGTAGAACTAAACCTCTCCAGGTTTATCACATTATCCTCAAAACCTTCTCTTATAGGAAAGTCAGGAACTTGCTTCCATGAGAATCATCATATGCACTTTTATTTTGATTCACCCTATTCTGTTTGTTATTGTTCCAAAGCCAACAGTGTACATAATCAAACACTAATCTATGTCTTCAGGTTTATCTTCTGATATACAGTATCTGTTCAACACTGTTTTGAATATGATCTGTGAGCATAAATAGTATTTAGTCCTCACCTACCCTATGAATCAAAGTGTTATAAAATAAACTCAACATCTAATAATATACTGTCCATACATATATATTCTTAATGTTCTTACCCTTCTCTATGCTTAGCTAATTTCTTCTTCTTCTTCTTCTTCTTCTTCTTCTTCTTCTTCTTCTTCTTCTTCTTCTTCTTCTTCTTCTTCTTCTTCTTCTTCTCCTTCTCCTTCTCCTTCTCCTTCTCCTTCTCCTTCTCCTTCTTCTTTAAAAAAAAGATGGAAAAGAAGGACTGTTCCCTATTTGTAATTCCTTTGTATGTCATAATAGCACAATTAAATATTTTGTACTGACACTAACTGGGTCTTTATTAACTTGGCATGCTCATGTTTAAGAGAGGCATTTTAAGCCAAAATAGAACTGTATTGCACCACATATTTATTAACACCAAAATGCTGATTTGTCTAACTTTACCATTTTTAATGCATTGTTTTAAGCCTCCTTGATCAGATAAAAAAAATTGTAAGAGATATATTTGCATTGTATTTTTACAACCTCTTCTTTGAATTTTCTTTGACCTTAATAAGTATTACTAAAAACTCTCATTTTGGGCAAGATACTATTTAGCTGATTAACAAGTAATGGGAGTTTTTCCCAGACTACAAAACTATTTCTATATACCATAATAATTCTATTGAACAACTCAGTTATGGTATTTATCAGACTATAAATAAAATATACAATCTGTAGGAATGTATTAGGCAAAAAGATTAATTATAGAGATGTTCTTCAGTACTTGTGGCAGATGACATTTAACAGATATTACAGTCAAAAAAATGTTAAAATTTAAGATTTTACAATAGTTTCAATGGATTATGGACCAATTAAAGTTTCCAAAATTGGGTACCCTGAAGTTGTACATTATCAACTTATTAATATATGAAGAATATGTCATGTGAAATGCTAGATTACTTGAAATAGAAATTGGCATTGCAACTGCTGAGAAAAATATTAGCCATTCAGATTTGTTACTGACATCATTTCCAAGACATGAAATACAGTGCATTCAGAAAGTATTCAGACTCCCTTCACTTTTGTCAATTTTGTTATGCTGCAGCCTGATTCTACAGTTGTTGAAATTCAGTTTTTTCTCTTTAATCTACACTCAGTATCCCATAATGACAAAGCAAAAACAGAATTTTAGAAATGTCTGTAAATTTACTAAAAATAATAAATAAAAAACCACTGAAATATCACATTGGCATAAGTATTCAGATCCTTTGCAACCACACTTGAAATTTAGCTCTAATTTCTCTTGATCATTGCTGACATGTTTTTACACCTCGATTGGAATCTACGTGTGGTAAATTAAATTGATTGGATATAATTTGGAAAGGCACACACCTCTCTACAGAAGGCCTCACAGCTGACAAAGCACACCGTAGCAGAGCAAAAGCCATGAAGTCAAAGGAATTAAAGAAACTTAATTCTTGGGATGGGGGTGGGGATCAAAAGCAATCCAAAAAGAGGACAATAGAAGATAAGATGGTTGGATACTCTAACTGATTATACAAGCATGGGGTTTTTGAAAACCCCAAATACATGTTACTAACAAACAATCCAAATGAGAAGAATCAAAAGCAATTGCATGACCGAATACCGTATTTTTCAAAAAGACTTTTTTCCCTCCTAAAAGAGGCTGAAAATTTGGGTGCGTCTTATACTCTGAATGTAGCTTTTTTGAAGCTTTCTTTCAGCCTTAACTAGGCGCTAGTGATCTGCTCCCTCCGACTCTCAGCTGTTCTTTAGAAGCTTTTTTTTCAGTGAAGCTTTTGCCTGCTCCCTCTAACTCTCAGCTGGAGCTTTTCAGCTGGACTCTGAAGCTTTTTTTCAGCCCTAACTAGGCACTAGTGAGTGAAGCGGTTTGCCTGCTCCCTCCCACTCTCAGCTGTGAAGTTTTTTTCAGCCCTAACGAGGTGTTAGCGAGTGAAGCGATCTCCGTGGTTTGCCTACTTTTCTCATTGCTTCTCTCTCCAAAGATCAGTTGTGCTTTAGGAGCTGTTTTTTACCCCCAAGCAGGGTATAAAATGTGCTGAAGCTGACCAGACTAAGCACGCTAGCCAGATGAATTCCTGGTAGGCAGATTTCTCCCCCCCACCACCTATTTTCCTCCCCAAAAACTAAGCTGCATTTTATACTCCAGTGCGTCTTATACTCCAAAAAAATATGCTTTGTTAAAATATAGTCCATTGATTTTAATTTAAGATATGTATGTACCACAAAATACTCAGTTACAACATTTTATTTATTTAAATAAATTTAAATAATGCCATGAAACTTACTCTGATATATATTTTATAATTCCAGTCTAATTTGCTGTTATTAAGATGATTGAACCCTAAAACCTAAGGCTCTGAAAGCAATTTATTGAGCATTTGCCATATGTAAGCAGCAGTGTTTGTTCCTTTTTCATAATATGAGACTTTAGCTGCAAATATATGCTTAATATCTTATTAAAACATTTAATATTAATTCCAAACTATTTTTATTTATAAATATGAAAGTCATAGAGAAACAGTCTAATATATATACAATATAATTATCTGCCCTTAAAGTCTTTACTTAAAATCTTTACATAAGAGGAAAAATGTGGTACAACTTTTCAACTGCTTAGAATGGGAATAACCCAGGGAAAATATATGCATGAAGACCTGAGTTTGGCTTTGTTGCATAACATACACATTATTATTCCTGACTTGACATAGTCAGTTTTACGTAAAATGTTCATGCAACAGACTTATTTATTTATTTAGTGTATGGCATACCATGTCAGGGAAATCTACACATGCTAGACACAATTATTAGTTCATTCTGTTCAGCACTTGCATGCCTATCCCTGGTGCACTACAAGGAATGAACTAGCTTTACACCAATTAGCTAGTGGTACTGAGGTTGCTGGCTCTTTCCGGCTCCACCACCAGTCTCACCTCATCTCACTTCATGTCTGGCCAGATCCAGCACTAGCTTTCTACTCTCCATACACACAAATGCAGCTACATTTTTCTCACCAAGGTGGTACCCATTTATCTACTTGCAATATTGTATGCTGGGTGGGCAGGAGCTAGAGATTGAGTGATGGGAGCTCGCTACATCTCAGGGAGCTGGGTTCAAACTGTCAGGGTGCAGACCATTTCTGACCAGCAAGTCCAACATCATTAAGTCCCCTCATCGTATCCCCTCATGCAACCAAAATGATAAGGATTTCTTACACTAACATACTCACTCCTGGTTGGGCAAGGCCAGCATATATAATAGAAAGCATGACAAGTTTCTTTAAAAGTTGGTCTATGAAATATTATAAGACATGAATGTAAATGAACAAAACTGGTTATCAAAAATATAAAAAACAATTTCAAATATTGCAGGCAATATCCTTGGAAGAATCATTCAAGATCTGACTGATAAAAAATAGAGAAATGTGCTCTGACACGTTTTCTATAAATTTTAATGTAAGTTTTTGATTCATTATTTTAATGACTGATTTACCAATGCTTTCCATCACAAACTCATCCTAGAATCCTATACTCAATGTCAATATCATATTTTGATGCTGTCATCTATAATCCCATCAGTTTTTTATGAATTATTTTTGATGTTCTTTTCAAAAACTAGCTCCATACAGTTTTGTATGAGTTTTGTAAAGGACATCCCAGAGACTGTATTTCCTCAGGGAAATGATGTGCAAGGCCTTATATGCCTATCACAATGTGTATAACAAAGATGATGTAAAAAAGATTTCATTCATGTTTGGAAAGCACTTTAAAATAATCCAGTAAAATGCCTTTGTTTATTTAAAGAAAAAAGAAATAAACAAAATTGTCATTTTTATTAAAGTTAAGGCTCTCGATCAAGATGTAGTTTATATTCCTTGGTTAGAATCTCTGATTCAGCTGAAATCTCCATTATTTGTTTGTTTTGCTCTCTTGGGAAGGCATTAAGCTGTGTGCAAGTTAATATGGCATTGTATAGAATTGGTATGGCATATCAATTCAGGACTGGATTTTTCAATTGTTAATGATTGCAGCTTTCAAAGTGTAGGTCATTGATACTGTTTTTGTTTTGGTAAGGCTTGTAGCCAGTGGTGGGTTTCTCCCAATTCAGTTCGGTTCTTTAGAACCGGTAGTAAAACTGGTGGGAGGCTCCACCCACCCACCACATCATCATCATGGGTGATCTGTGCATGCGCAGAAGCGCACATGCTCCCATTGCAAACCAGTAGTAAGGGTAAGTGGAATCCCCCCCTGCTTGTAGCCACCTTCTGATATCCCCAAACTTTGGCAATATTGCTATGATATTACACTACATTCCTGTATATGGTAACTCAGAGGATCCTGCTTTGTATTATGTTTGTAATCATGAAAGGCAAATAACTAGTTTTATAAACACAGAAATATTTATATAACGCACACTGCATTTTGCTGGATGTCAATAGTGCATTGATATTGCCTTGGTTCCTTTGAAAAGAAGTCACTGAAAACTTTAAAAGGGGGGTTGAATATTGTATGAAGCTCTACAAATATGAGCAGTAAGTATCAAGAGTGTCCTTAGGGACCAGGCATAAAAATGTCAAGATGGTAGCAATAACCATGCAATCAAACCCCCCTCAGATGTAACACATATAAAAAAGGGGGTGAGATTTCAATATGCAATTGTAGTCATCATCCTGACTTTTTGGGGACTCCTCCACAGATATCCCTATGTAAAACTTCCATGAAAGTTTACATCTGATGTATATCGTAGCATTCAGCAACCCATAGCATTCCTAGAGCCAGCTCAGTTCTCTGCTTATTCTGTGCTTTCCTTTTATTTTTCCTTTTTATTCTGGGAATTTTTTTTGGGGGGGGTACTTTCTTTACATAGCTTGTGATAAAGTTGAAGAAAGAGAAATGGGACATGATAGATAGATAGATAGATAGATAGATAGATAGATAGATAGATAGATGATAGATAATGATAATGATAATGATAATGATAATGATAATGATAGACGATAGATAGATAGATAGATAGATAGATAGATAGATAGATAGATAGATAGATAGGTAGGTAGGTAGGTAGGTAGGTAGATAGGCAGGCAGGCAGGCAGGCAGGCAGGCAGGCAGGCAGGCAGGCAGGCAGGCAGGCAGACAGCAGACAGACAGATTATAGATTGTTAGATAGACAGATAGTAATACAGACATTTCTTAAGGGTTTAGATGTGACTGAGAGCTTGCCTATTCAGGAAATAATTACACCTGGAAAATCAGATCAGCACGAGAAACCCTCTTATGGATCTTCACAAGTTCAAAGAGCTGTTTCTCACTATTGAGAAGAGTGATTTCTCTGGTGTCATCTTAAAGCTATCGAATACATTTGGTGTTCTTCGTAGCTTCCATGTTTTCCACCTTCGGAAAAATGATCAGCATTTTCTTGTTCGATCTTTGCATTAGACCAAGAATGTAGGATTTTTTTTTCATTTTACTAGACTTTGAATATGTTACTATTTCTTTACCATTTTTCTTAACTGCTTTTATCCCATTGGTTTAACGTGAGGTGCTAAATCAATAAAAAACATATAAAATGATTCTTCCTTGTTTCTGTCTTCTGAGCCATCAGCTAAGATAAATTATAACTTACATTTTAACATAGAAAATGTACTAGGTAACTTTATTTTTCCTGAAATATAGAAATTTTACTAATTTGTTTTATAGGAAGTCTATAGCCATCGAAATCACAGTAATAGGGATGTCAAACTGGCGGCTCACAGGCTGGATGCATCATATGCAGTACACGCCCACCCCAGCGCTGCGAAGGGAAAAACTGTTGCAATATGTCATGTGATGGCAACATGACTGAGTGAGTTCAACACCTGTGCAGTAAGAGAAATCTGGAGCTTGCTTCCTGTTCTTCTACTTAATGGTGGGAATTAAATAAGAACAACAAAGAATTGATTGTAGCTTACTATTTTGTAATAGTATTATTACAAAATAGTGATATCTAATTTATAAAAAATAGCATGTTTATGATGTCACAAACCATGTGAAATATCTTTGCCTTTCCCTTTGATTTCATTAGTCAATTGTGCAAGGTGCCAGAAACCAGAGCGACCATGAGTTGATCAGAGTTTCTTCTTTATTATTGCCTGCCTATGTACAAGTCTCTCACCAGACTGACTACATTCTCTTGAGAATAGCCAGATAAAGGCTTCAGTAATTCTAGGGGAGGTCTGGCCTCTGTTGCTTTCTTCCTCGCAAGGACTCCAAGTTCACCAACTTCTTCATTTCTCCTCTCACTTTAGCTGGAGATTCTTCCCCAGTTAGGAGGTTTGGGTTGAGCCAATCTGCAGGATAGCACCAATTTTGTTCTTTGTGTGCAAATATTCATAAGCTGTTTCTTTTTTAAAAAATAGAGAGGTTTTACACTCAGGTAGAAGATGTGTGTGTGAGAGGGAGGGAGGGAGGGAGGGAGGGAGGGAGGGAGGTTTGGTGGTCACCATTATAAAGAAAAAGGTAGAATAAAAGGAGGTGTACAAATATGGTATATTTAAACAGAATGAAATAAATGAGACACCGTTAAAGCCATTTTAAAAACTTGAGCATTGTTATAAAATGGACAACATAACAACACTTGAAAGATGGATCCAATTGAATTGTCACCATAAAGGCGGATTCATCTAGCTATAGAAATCTTATTACATTTCCCATATGAAAGTATTGAGGGAAGCCTCAATACGGCCTTAATTGAATCTGGCCTTAAAGTAAATCTTATTAATATAAAGTAAATCTTATTGATATAATTATTCTAGGATAATTTCACCTAGGATATTTAAACTGTGCTGATATAGGACTAAGACCTCTTCCATTCTGATAATGTTCAGAAACTGTTATCTAATGATTCACTTAGTGCCCATGTTTTTAAGATTTCAATCTTGCAGCCAAGAAGATTGAAATTTATCCAATAGGGTGGATGGAATCAATCCAGCTGGTGAAATAATAGTAGCTCTGTTGTATTAGGGCAGGAATTGTACATTGCAATCAACTGTTTGTAGCTTTTTTTTAATTTCCACCATCATATGGAAAGGTGCCACACCAACAGAAGGTTTTTCTGCTGTTCTCTAGCAGCAGCTATGGGAGGAACTCATCTCTTGGCAAGAGATCATGAACATATGCTCCAGAATACATTCTCTATTAACAGAACATAAAAATGTGTCATGTTTAGTCAGTCCCTGTCATATTTTTTGAATATATATGAGAATCTCAATTGACTTGAAATCCCATATGCATACTTGAGCATGAAACAGGCTAAGCAAGCACTGTTCAAAACCCATACATTAATAGGAAGTACCGACAGTTTCTTTAATTATTGAATGCATCCGTCAGCCTTTTTTCAAGGTTCTGATATTCCCAAGGCAGCTTACAATACTGACGGAGGAAGGGAAAAAAAAGTCGGTATCAAATTATAAAAGCACTTTTAACCTGTTTGCTCAAATTGGTGCAACTGAAGCTGGAGAAGAATGGGAGTCAGCACGATCACATCTGCATGGTGGTAGCATTGTGGAAACATGAGTGGGAGGCATTTTACTCTATTTGTGGGTCTGCAGTTAATGAAGAAACTATTTAAAAATTTGCTTTACAATAATGCAAATTGAAGAGGAGGCATGCTGTGAGTCCCGTAGCCTGAGTATTCCAGCTGCTGTTGCTCCTGCCCTCTGGAACATATTGTCCCCTCAATGTGAGGTTGGCCCCAATCCTCCTATCTTTTCATACGGGCCTAAAGATGTGGCTGTGTCAGTTGGCTTGGGACCCAATTGTGGGAAACAGCACAATGGAGGTGATTGATAGATTGATTAATAACAGATCCCACCTTTTTCCCACCACTCCGCCACCCGCCCTCCCCATGTATCATTGGTTTTAAGGTTTGAGTTTAACTTTTTTGTTTTAACTAAGATGTAACTTAATAAGCCATTAAATTTTATGAAGAATAAATAAATAGATTATAAATCCGTAGCAAATAATACAACTTTTTTTGAAAGAAATACCAGAAAAAAATAAATAAGTGTTTAAAGCCCTGTTTAAATCAGCCACGAACATGAAGAACAACCAAGGCCTTGGAGAACAGCTAAATTTTTAGTGATTTCTTGAATGTAATTAGGGTGGAAGCTGGTTGAATCTCTGAGAAGATATCATTACAGATGGCAGACAGAGAAAGTGTACTTCCTGGGTCCTGCAAGATGACATTGTTTAATAAATGGGATCTGGAGTACACCCATCCTACTTGATCATACTGGATGGGCCATACTGGATGAGATAAGAGGTCATTCAGATTTGTCAGGCCATATTCAGTGAATTCCTTCAAAGATAATAACCAGCAGCTTGAATTGCATTTGAAAGCCAATAGGTAACTAGTGCAGTTAATGAAGCAGTTGGGTCACATGACCATAATCCAATACCCCCATCGCTGTCTATGCCACTGCATTCTATAACTATCCGCAGAATTGTAGCCTCTGGATAGTTTATCAGAGCACTCCTCCTGCTGTATGAATAGGAGCTGGAAGTCCAAGAAAATCACCAAATTGTACACAAGTTGAATGGGAAACTGTAACCCTATTAACCCTATTCCCCTGTAACTAACAAGGGAATATCCCCAGAGCCAGAAGTTGCCCCCAAAAAAGGCAGCCCATCAGTCTTTTTAGGATTGAGACCAAGTCTCTTCCTCCTCATCCAGACACATTTAGCCTCCATGCATTGGACCAGGATTTTGATAGCATTGCTTGGTCTGCTCAGACTCACATGTATCATCAGCATATTGAAGATACCTGTTTCCCAACCATACCTGTTTCCCTCACCCAGCATTTTTATACAGATGGTAAAGGGAACCCTATGGCTTACCACAAAAGAACGGTGGTGGGTGAATTCTTACCACCTATCAGCATCAACTAAATCTGGTCACAAAGAAAAAAGAACTGTTGTAAACAATGCCACTAAACTCCAAAGTGAGTCTAAAGAATATTGTAGTTGACAGTATTGAAAACTGCTAAAAGATCAAGGAACACCAAGATGGATGCTTTATCCCCAATCTGGCTCCACTACATGATACAAATAGATTAGAAACAAAAATAAATTAGAATGAAGGCTTAAACAGTCTGAGTGATTACTCATACCACAGCAGGAATGCACAACTTTATATATCTATGCTTCAGGCTTTTAGCTCTTGCCTTTTGTCTCCTGCCTTTTAAAGATAATAGAAACTTGACTAGTATCATCATGATCCTGGAAAGATGTTGGGAATTGTTTCCAAAATGGTTTTCCTTAGCTGGGAATTACTATACTGTACTTTATTCAGCTTCAACAGTTTCAGTTTCAGTTGCTATCTTTAAAGCAGGCTTCAATGTGTGTTATCAATTTAGCACAAGTTATTTACATTTATTCCTTCCTCCAATATTAAAACCAAACTAAATGTTCCACTTCCTTCAATATGTATTCAGCATATAGGCTGAATAAATAAGGAGAAAATATTTAGTCTTGTCTGTCTTCTTTGCCAACCTGGAGTCAATTTGTTTCACCATGTTTTGTCCTGCGGTTTCCTGACTTGGGCACAGATTTTGCATGGGGACAATGACAAGTTCTGGGATTCTCCTTTTCCACAACTTGACATAGTCATCAGACATTGTAATCAGCAAAGTACACACTGACATCTTTTTGGCATTCTTTGGATTCTCCAGCATGCATTGGCAATTATGTCTTAATGGTCCCTGGCTTTTCTAAAGCTAGATTGAATAGCTGGCAATCTAGTACTGAATGACCCTAAGCATTGTTTTGCTAGCATATACAATAAAGGATACCGTACAGTAGCCTGCCCTCTTTGTTAAGTCTCCTTTTTTGGTATTAATATGTAGATTGATGTCTTTCAATCTGTGGGCCTTTGTGTCATTCAGATTTATCTAGAATTGCTGGCATAGTTTGATTAGAACTGTTACTGATTCTTCTTATGTTGACTGACATATTTCTATAGATATTCCAACAACTCCCCTAGACTTCCAACTGAATAATCACCACAATTCAAATCTAACTTCATCTTCTACTACTTTTGTAAGTACGGAGTATCCTAGATGTTGACAACATTACTGTACAGAAACTCAGTATATTCCTCCTATCTTTAATTTTCTTGGAATAAATTACTATCTCCCCATTGGCATTCTTTATCATACTAATTTGAGTTGGCATGCTCCTCTGAGTTCAGAAATTTTTTGGAAGACTTTCCTTGTTTCTTTGTGTGTTTTTGATTTAAATTCTTTACAGATGTTTTCATAATACTGCTTCTTGTCTTTCTAACAGCTTTCTGAAACACTTTGTTAAGTTCTTTTCTTTGTCTTTCATACTTTTGGCTTCTCTACTCTTGGCAATTTCCATCATTTGTTCTGACATCAGTTTGCCTTCTGTTTCTTGGTCTTTGGCAGGCTCTTTTTACAGTTACCCTTAACAACTTCTTTAAGTTCATTCCACAGTTCCTCTGCCTCCATATCATGATGCTCCAGAATTTAAATTGATTCCTGATGTTCTCCTAAAAATGATAAATATACATTGAGAATCATATTGTGAAAACAGGTTGGCTTTCTTCTTCCATCTTACCTTATCTTGCAAATGAGCAGTTTGTAATCTGTTCTACATGCGTGCTTCAGCCCTGTCTTTGCTATTATAACTGACCTCTTCTATCTCCTCCTACCAATAATGTAGTCAATTTGATTTTTATCTGATGATGTTCATATATAAAGACATCATTTGCATTTTGAAATCTGTGTTAGAAGTGGGATTGGCAGAAATGGATAAACCATCATTTGGCTTTGTTTCAGTTTCTGAGTCTGTACAGCCAAAGTATATATTTTTCTCTTTAATATTTCCAATTTGGGTATTACAGTCACCAATCATAAGCAGTAGATCATGCTTTCATATTTTGCTAACCTCAAATTGAACTTGACCATAAAATTCATACATACACGCCCACAGACCTTTTGTTCTACCTCAGTGGTTGGAACATAAACTTTGATAATTGCCATATTAAAGGGTTGCACACAAAGTAATTGATGTGATTCGGTCATTAATTGCATTGTACCTAAGTACTATTCTTGATATATGCTTCCTAACAATGCAAGCAACCAACATTTCTTGGTAGGTAGGTAGGTAGGCAGGCAGGCAAGCAGACAGACAGACATAGATATATTGATATATAAAATGTTAACTGATGTAGTCAAATCATTACATATTTCACCATGATGAGAATTTTAATGTTTATAATTCTTATATTCCATGTTCCCATTTCAATCTATTCTTGCATGTTTAGATTTTCTTTTCCTGCATGGCAACATCAGCAACAAGATATTCCAAAGTTTGTAAGCTAGTCACATTGTAAGGACCATTGCTATTCCAAAAGATACCCACTTATTCCTTTTTAGCATATTGGGTACCATCTGACTGACTCTATCTATCTATCTATCTATCTATCTATCTATCTATCTATCTATCTATCTATCTTCTATTGACAAAATTCAGTATGGGTATATCATTGCATTCTCCTCTGTAGACTCTGTAGACTCTATTGTTGCCACTAAAATGATTATCTGATTCTAGATGATTTGCCTATATTGCCACTACCTAATATAGAATGTTAATATCCAGAAGGCAGCTGGGCCTGATGGAATTCTGAGACAAGTTGTCAGGGACTGCACTGCAGAGCTAGCTGGAGTGTTCATGGATATTTTCAATCTATCCCTGTCACGGTGCTCTATCCCTACCTGCCTAAAGACATCCATTATAGTGCCAGTCCCTAAGCAGACAGTAGTGGTATCCCTTAATGATTATAGACCAGTAGCTTTAACATCTGTTGTAATTAAATGTTTTGAGAGGCTGGTGTTGAACTGTATTAAGGCTAGTCTTCCATCCACTTTGGACCCATACCAATTTGCATATAGGGGTAATAGATCAACTTGCAATGCTATGTCTCTTGTTGTCCATACTGTATTGAATCATTTGGAACAACAGGGGACATATGCGAGGCTGTTATTTGTGGATTATAGCTCTGTCTTTAACACTATTTTACCCAACAGGTTGTTTTCTAAAATGTCCAATTTGGGTATAAATCAGACGATTTGTTTGTGGATAGGGGATTGTCTGACAGATAGGCCACAGTCAGTAAGGATGGGATCTCACCATTCCTCTACTCTGATACTAAGTACAGGAGTCCCCCAGGGTTGTGTACTAAGCCCTTTCCTTTATTCCTTGAACACACATGACTGCACCCATTGTATAACACCAACGCAATTATTAAATTTGCAGATGATACAACAGTGATGGAGCTCATTAATAAGAACAATGAGTCTGCTTAGAGGAAGGAAGTACAAGGGCTGACTTTGTGGTATAATGAAAATAATCTCACACTTAACACCACAAAAACTAAAGAACTTATAATTGACTTCAGGAGGAAGAGAGATGTACATCTACAATTGTACATAAATGGTGAGGAGGTGGAGAGGGTGGGTAGTTTTAAATTTCTGGGCATTTATATCTCGGAGGACCTCTCATGGACTATGAATGCTAACATGCTTGTGAAGAAGGCACAGAAGAGGCTGTACTTCCTGAGAATGCTCAAGAAAATAAATCTATCTCAGCATCTACTTCTGTCCTATTATCTCAGCATCATTGAGAGTGTCCTGCATTACGGCATTCTTGCATGGTATGAGAGCAGCTATGTAGCAGACAAAAAAGCTCTACAGAGAATCATTAAAACTGCCCAGAATATCATAGGACTCCAGCTACCAGCCCTGGACGACATCTTCGAATCTCACTGTTTGAGAAAGTTGCATAACATTCTCAGAGACTCTTCCCATCCTGCTTACAATCTTTTTGGACTGTTGCCTTCTGGCAGAAGATACAGAAGAATTAAAACTTGGACCACACATTTTCTGAATACTTTTTATCCTAGAGCTATAATTGCACTCAACAATGAACTAAAGGGCCACCATCAGTGAGCTGTATTACTTGGTCTGTTGTGTGGATGTTTGGGTGGTTTAGGGGTGGAGAATTGAGATGGGTGGGAATGTGTTTGGGGATTGTTATGTATGTTGGACCTGGTCTTTGGGTGTTAAGTGAATTTCGTTGTATGGGTATACTGTGTATACACGTACAATGACAATAAAGTTATTCATTTATTTATTATATATTCCTGTTTGTTTTAGCTGAACAGCTGGGATGAATTTCAAATCTTGGGTGAAACTACTAGTATATATTTTTGGCATGCAATCCCAATATTCTTTACTCATCCCTCTCAGGAACACTGCCTCTATCACCATCTTAACAATGAAGCAACATATTAGGACTTTTATGGGGGAAATGAAATTTAGAGACAGGGTAGCTATTATTACTGTGTAATTTCATTTGAATATTGGACCCAAATTGCCACCTCCTTTCTTTTAAAAGACTAAGAAATAGCATTGAGGTCCTTACAGAAGTGAAAGACCAGAATCTTGAAGAACAGAGATTATGGAATTATTCTCTCAAGAAGGACAAAAAGGAAATTTATCTTAGTTGGTCACTATTTACTATAACAACAAAATGAATATGAACTAGCTGAAGCTGCTGGTACATGAAATTTGTTTTCTCCAAGGAATGCAGATCAGAGAAGTAATTGGAAAATGCAAGATTTAGAAGCCCACTGATAGGAACTATCATATGTATGTAATGATTGCATTATCTTATTTATCTTTTTTTTTCTCTCAATAGCTTTTCATATTTAGAAATTTGGTATGTTTTTATAAAGTTTTTTTTCTTTGAATTCTACTTCGTATGTATGTTTGTACACATACTCACCTATCCCTTATGTTTCTGAATTTTGGCCACAATAAGCATTTTACCTTCCATTTTCCTAGAACTGGCCTGTAAGAAAAAGTCCTGAGTATGGAAGGTAAGAACAGTGTAGGACACATTAGAAGTCCATGGTGATTAGTAGAAGCATATTGTAATTACCATATTTTTTGGAGTATAAGATGCTCCAGACTATAAGATGCACCTACCTTTTTTGGGGAGGAAAACAGGAAAAAAAAATCTGCCTCTGCCACCCAGCAATTTGCCTCCTTGCAGCAAACAGCAAACAGCCTGTTTTAGTTTCATTTTCATTTTGTGTCTGATTAGCACAAGAAAAAAAAAATCTGCCTCTGCCTCCCAACAATTTGCCATTTTCATTTTCATTTTGTGTCTGATTAGCACAAGAAAAAAAATCTGCCTCTGCCTCCCAACAATTTGCCTCCTTGCAGCAAACAGCAAACAGAGGAGACTGAAAATGGGGCACACGGAGGCAGCTATAGGCAATGGCAATCGCTGCAGCCTGAAACAGCTGATGGTCAGGAGGCCGATCCAACCGACAATCAGCTGTTTGTGCTAATCAGGCTGTGCCATAACTGAAATGGGCTGTTTGCTGCAAGGAGGCAAATTGCTGGGAGGCAGAGGCCAAAGGGTGGAGGCCAGCAGATTGGCTCGGCTACAATCATTGTATAAGATGCACCCAAATTTTCATCCTCTTTTAGGGGGGATTATACTCTGAATAATACAGTAATTCTTACTATGGAATTCTTGGAAAAAGGAGTCTGCCCATACAGTTTATAACACCAGAAAACACAGACTAATCTGTATGATATTAATAAATGGGACTCTAATAAACTAGATAACAAAATAATGCATTTGTATAGACCTTGCAAACAATGTAGTTATTACTAAAATGGATTTGTTTAAAACAAGTTTCATCAGACTAATTTTATTACATTGTTGATTTAATAGCTTCCTCAATAGACTAGGGAATATTGTAGGTGTAGGTGTAGATGTAGTATATTTTGATTTCAACAAACTACTTGACAAAATACCACCATGACATTTTAATGGCCAAGCTAAATAAATATAGACGCAACATTATGTCTCTTAGGTGGAGCAACAGCCAGTTTGACAACTGTACTTAAACAGTTCTCTTCTATTGTTCTTCATCAAACTGGAGGATGGTTCACATGGGATGGAATTAAATTTAGAGGTCACCTTGGAGAATGTATCAGCAAGCTGTTAAGAGACACTGAGACAAGGGATTATACAGTCCAAAGATGTAAGGAAGCATGCATGACAAAGAAACTTAAAATAAAACCCACCTTGATTTTGTTTAATGCAAGATGGAATAGACAGAAACCTGTGACAGAGTAAAGGAGCATTTCAGAAATCCTCATAGTGTCTGTTTTTTTAACTGAACTAACTCAAATGTCTGACATGAAAATCTTCCACGTTTGGTCCTGGAATCTAAAACATTTTCATTAATTATTGGGATTAATAGATAAAGGAAATATTTTCAAAATTCATAACAATGCAAAACTGTGGGTATAACCAATATTCCATTTTTTAAACCAAAAATAAAAGTCAAAATGATTTTGATAAACTGGAGAAATGGTCTAGACATAATGGGAAAAAAGCAAATAGCAACAGCACTTCACTTAGAAAAGGTTTACAATTGCAAAAATATAAGATGACATGGTAATAGCAACTTTGAAAAGATCTGCAATTAACAGATACTGGATGTGAATTAACAAGGGAATAAAGCTGCTAAAACATGCATAGTTTAGGCTTCTTCAGTAAAAGTATAATTTCCAAATCACAGGGAGAACATTCTGAATTTATTATACCTCACCTCAGACACTCTGAACCTTTCTGGACAATACTTTAATGGCTGAAGTAGGCACAGATAACAATTAGTATTATCAAGGAACTGGTGTGCTAACCTGAGAACAGATTAGTGGAGCTAATTATATTTACTTTTAAGAAAAAGACAAGTTTTGTAACAATACTTGAAGAAAGTCGAGACTTGTTTTCTATTCTTTCATAAAGCAAAACACAAAATTGTAATTGTAACTTATAGAGCGTTGAGTTCTGGTTGAATGTGAGGAAAAGATTTATAGCATTATGAGTAATTTGAACTGATTAAAAAGGAAATGATGGGTGTATTTTACTAGCAAATACATAAGGCAGTCTTAAAAAATACGGACCCTCCTAACCATACCCATCTGCTCCAAATCCACTGGCAATGTCCATTTTCCTCTCTGAATTCATAGAGATCTCACACTAACCCTAAATTCATTTTCCACAAATGGGATTTTTCCATGTATTCTCACAGGAAATGTAGATAACAGAAAAGGTTTCATGATGACCTAGTTATGGTCTTCAACCACATTTTCTGCAAGGTTATCTACCTGTTGATGTTTATTTATTTACCCAATCTTTTCCTAGCCTCCAATTTCTCCAAATACCCAACAGCTGACCCAGCAAGATAATTTGATCAGGATTTTTATGAAAGAAAGTTGTCATTAATGAAAATTAAGCCCTTTCATTATTCCTTCCTTTAAAAGCAGGGGTTAATTAATTGGTTTGTTTTTTTTTACAAAAATATGCAACATTTGCATTTGGTGCAAAACTCAGATAATCATACATTTATGTTGCTCTACTTGTTTTACTTCAACATTTTCTGTTTCAGTGTACCTGTATGAAAAGTTTTTGTTTTAAACATGAAAAAGAGTCCCAAACCTAAAAATGGTGACAGGTATATTTAACAAGCTGTTGTGTTGCATAGAAGGTATAAGAATATTCACATCCCTACAGTGTGTATGTGGATCATGAGACTTTATGTTCTTTAGAAGATCCCTTGACCAGTTTAAAAATTCCAAAGAGGTTAAATTTGTACAGGAAACTCTTCAACTTTTCTGAGGCAACAAATTAAGCAAAATGGGACACATGTGATACCTTACATCTGTATAACCATAGGGCAGCTATTACAACTTTCGGTCAAGCTGTGATCAAATAGTAGATCCAACCTTCAGTTGAAGACCAAGAGCTAAGTATAGCAGAACAATATACTGCTCAGTGGTTACATTACATTTCTTTTTTTAGGTCATCCAATCCCACTGAGAGCAATGCAATAGTGCTGAATGATGTTTATCTGATGGAGTAGAGCACACTGTTAAATCTGATCTATGCCGAAAAGAAATCCATCTGCACATGAATATGAGTGCCCAAATACAGTATTAAGATGCAAGGGTTAGGTTTATATTGCATATATATAGATATAAATTACAAATAAAAATGTTGTGACAACCGTTTGACATACCATTGTTCCATGTTTATATTTTGGCTGACAAGATCTTTTAATATATTTTAAATATTGTGCATGTGTGCATGTGTATGTGTTGGATTTAATAGCAGTGACCCACAGTTGTCTAATGAAAACAACAGAAATTGAAACGATCACCAACTATTTTTTTTTTATCAAAAACAAGATCCTTATTCATGTCTTCCCCAAATGTGCATATATGTTTTACATTTTCTCCTAAAATTCCTCAAAAGAATTAAGGAATCCTCTTCCTGCTTTTCTTTTCTTTTCTTTTCATTTTCTTTTCCAAACCAATTTAAGGTAAATTGGGATACATCTTCCTGGAGTGTATTATGTTGATTGTTTATGGTGTATGTCTCTTCCCCTCAGTACATTTGTCTTTTAATTCACTTGGTTTAATGCATTGTGGTAGTGTTTTTAATTTGTACATTGTCCAGCATCACCACTGAGTTATTAGAAATCCAATAAACAAGCAAACAAATAAATCTCAAGCCAAAGATAAAACTAGCTTAAAAGCAACAGAATCTTGCATTTATATACTTGTCAGTTTCATCGTCTCTAATATGACCTAGCTTCATATTAATATGTTTAAATCTGCATTCTCTATCAGCTTATCAGCAAGAGATCCATTTTTACCTCAAAACAGAATTGTTCTGTCTGAGACTTTCCTGCTACTAAATAATCACCCCAGCTATTTAAACATATTATTATTATGAAGGAAGGTCATATGAGAGACAATGAAGTTGACAAATATATAAATGCAGGATACTGTTGCTTTTAAGCTAGTTTTAACTTTGGCCTGAGATTTATTTGTTTGCTTGTTTATTGGATTTCTAATCCAATAGAAAAGATCTCTACCATTTTGTTCAGGCCAAGAACATGCCAGCTATTTCTGGAGTGCTGAAAACGCTTTTTGCAGCATTTTGGAATGCTGCAAAAAGCGGCAATGAATTAATAATATTTCTATTACTGCTTTGCATTTTGTAACAAGATCTGAAGGCAGTCCAAAATAGAAAGTAGCAATCAAAAGTCTATCTTGGGGAATCTTATCCTATTCACTCATTCTGCTTAGTATAAAGATTTGAATTTGTATACTATTTTTTTTTCCTGTTCACTTGGCTTATATATTTCAGAAACACTTCAATTCTCTAAAAAAACAAAACAAAATGGCACTGCTCAACATATGATACAATATAGAAGCAGATACATTTTAAGTCTATGGTTTAGACCAGTCTTTCTCAAACTTGGCAACTTTAAGATGTGTTAGCACAAGTGGTGGGTTTCACTTACCTTTGCTACTGGTTCGCTCGCGCATGCACAGAGCATATTTGATGACTTCCGGGCTGGTGGGTGGAGCCTCCCACTGGCACTGCTACCGCGTCACCCAAACCGGGGCAAAACAATAGCAACCCACCACTGGTTAGCACTGTTAGCACTGGCTGGGACATTCTGGGAGCTGAAGTCACACATTTTAAAGTGGTCAAGTTTGAGAGACATTGGTTTAGATCAGCGGTTCTCAACCTGGGGGTCGCGACCCCTTTGGGGGTCGAACGGCCATTTCCCAGGGGTCGCCAAAGCCCTCTCTCGCCCACCCCCGCACGCCTTCACTCACCCTCACTTTCTGCCTCTGCTGGATCGCCCGGTCGCCGTTCGCTTACCCCGCCCACCCCCAATCTATTGCTGCCTCCGGAGTCCCAGCTGGTGGCTAGAGGGAAAAAAAAACTTTAAATTCTTGCCGCGGGGCTTCAAAGAGCTAGCTGCAAAGAGGTAAATTCCTGGAGCAAGTTTTTTTCCCCCTAGCTATGCGGAAAAGAGAAAGCGAAAGCAGGGTCTTAGCTGCAACGTGACAAAATGAGGCAGAGAGATTTCTTTTTCCTCACCAAAAAAGGTAGGTACAAAACTGCAAACAATGGGAAATTTAGGGCAAGAGGAGGTTCAAGATTTTAAAACACAAAAGAAAAAAAGCTCTATTTAACTAGGGAATTGTAATAATTGAGATACTATTAATTGTATATTGTGTTGAAAGCAGAAATGGTTAAGTTGTGGTTTGGAGGAATATATGGGGGAAATTATTTGGTTTATTATTATTGGTAAATATAATTAATTGATTTGTAAGAAATTGGATTGCATGGAAATAATT
Source organism: Pituophis catenifer annectens (assembly GCF_029215685.1). Lineage (NCBI taxonomy): Eukaryota > Metazoa > Chordata > Lepidosauria > Squamata > Colubridae > Pituophis > Pituophis catenifer. The sequence goes on along the minus strand of NW_027256883.1, from coordinate 56,102,461 downwards.
GGAATATTCATGTTCATATTGATTAATATACAAAAAAGATAGTTATATAACTAATTGATTTATATTAAAATGTTGAATTTGTATTAAAGAACTGTATTACATAATTAACCAATGTGAGGATGGATATAAAAATAGATGACAATGCGAAGGGGTATAATATAGAATAGAAGGGAAAAATTGAATTTGATTAAGATTAGAGATGAGGATGAAGGGTAATATTGTTTTTTTAAAAAAATAGATGAGGAATAAATATGGTAAAAAGGAAATATAGAAATTGTAAATTTAATTGAAATGACTAAATACTGTGTTGGAAGAAATATCCTTCTTGGTTCTGCTCCAAGTGGGGAAAAAGACACTGGAAACATGGAGACTGCTTGGAAAGATGTTTTAATGGTGGACAGGATCACTTGGCTTGATGGGGCCCATTGTGTTAGTTTCTGTTGCTATTGTGTTGCAAATGTCCTTTGACAAAGGATTGACTTTCTGCCTCTGGCCCATTAACAAAGGGTGGGGGGCAGGAAGGTGGGAGCTGCTTTGTCTGTAAAATATGCTTCTCCATTTCTCATCCAAGTAGGGAAATATAATATTCTGCCTTTTTAATATTTCCCAAAATATTTCATTCTTCTAGGAAAGGGGTGGGTGCTAACCTCCTACAACTGTTTAAATTTGTGAACCGGCCAAATACTCTGTTCAAAAAAAATACATTGTATGTTTGTATGTGTGTTTCTAATTATTGCTATTTATTGCTATTTGTTCTCTTTTATTCTTTAAAGTTTAACAATTAATTCTTTATCTTAATATCTTAATATTTGTTTGGGGTTGGCTTTCTTCCCTTTCATCTTTTTTATTGTACAGCAATCTTTCTCCTCAAACCTACCACCTCTGTCTTTTCTTTCTTACTTACTTTCTCTTCCCCCCTCTTCTTCTTCTCCCTACTTCCTCTTTCTTTCTCTTTCTCCTCCTCTCTTCCTCCCTCTCTTACCTTCACTCCTACTCTAATTTCCCTTCCCTTCCTTCATCCCTCTCTATTGCTGTATCCTTTTATGCATATGGACTACTCAGAGGGCTGAAAAAGTTATTTTTGACTGGTCCTCGCACTTTTGACCAGTCCTCGAACTTACGACTGTCCTCACAATTTACATATTTGCGCTATCTTGTCACCATGGTGAAGAGAAGCAGTTGTGAAATGAGTGACACGGTTGTTAAGAATGGTACAATGGGCATAAATGATGACCAGTCATAACTGCGAAGACTGGTCAAAAGTGCGAGGACCTGTCAGAAATCACATTTTTCAGCCCTCTGGGTAGTCCTTTTGTGCACAGGGACTACTCAGAGGGCTGAAAAAGTTATTTTTGACTGGTCTTCGCACTTTTGACCAGTCCTCGAATTTACGACTGTCCTCACATTTTACGTTTTTTGCCCTATCTTATACCATGTTGAAGAGAAGCAGTTGTGAAATGAGTGACATGGTTGTTAAGAATGCTGCACAGGCATAAATGTGAGGATGGTCATAAGTGTGAGGACCAGTCAAAAGTGCGAGGACCTGTCAGAAATGACTTTTTTCAGCCCTCTGAGTAGTCCCTATACATATAGCCACGCCCACCCAGTCACATGACCTCCAAGCCATGCCCACAAAATAAGCCACGCCCACAGAACCAGTAGTAAAAGAATTTAGAACCCACCCTTGGTTGGGGGTCACCACAACATGAGGAACTGTATTAAAGGGTCGCGGCATTAGGAAGGTTGAGAACCACTGGTTTAGATGATTAAGGGCTATCTAGTTTAGAGTACAATTTTTAAAACTCTGTGCTCAATTTGTTGCCTTGTATGAAATTTAGACAGTAAATTCTGACCTATGATCTGCATTAGGATTTGGAAACTTGTAGAAATTTCTGAAATTTTATTAATCTATGATAAATTTCATTTGGATGTTTTATTTTTTTTAAAATCACATTCTTTTCTAATTACAGATTTAATTAGGGCATCCGTCAGAACCCTGAGATTAGCAATATGGTTATACTTGTTCCAGATTTGTTTATTCTGGGTTTTTGTGTGTGTGTGTCCATTATTCAACTCTGCCAGGGGTACTTTGTATTAATTGTTTTTTGTTTTGTTTTTTAAATGAAAGCCATGTGTCGGGGAAGTAATAATTTAACTGTTTCCTGCATTATATCACTATTTTATATGGAAGAAGAATCTGGGTTGAAAGAGAGCAATTCAGTAATGCAGCAAGTAAGTGGGAAAGTGCAAAAAAATGACTTTTTTGGCCAGTACAAGACTATTCAGGCCTGCTGCTGATTTGAATTGGGAGAACAAATTAACTTCTAAAGAAATCAATAGAGAAAGCTTGCAATCTGAAATGGATCTACTGGGAATTGGATTTTGGTAAATTTTTTCATGGTCTCTCCTAGTGGATGCTTATTTTTGCTAAGTGGGAATACAAAAATAATAAGAAGTCAAGTAGCAAGTAGATTTTTTTTCCTATATTTTGCAGGGTGCTTCAGGCAACACAACCATTTTTGAGCTGCTTATTAAATTGGAAGCCATTAACCATAATGTATATTTTGATGCAGATCGTATCAGCCAATTATTTCAGCATTCAGTACTTACATGCAATCCAGTATAACATGATCAAAAGGAGGAAAAATAACGCTTTGCCTGTTGTCATTGAACTCACTAACTTTCATCTTTCAATAGGCCAAGTCAGCCTGCCTTGCCATTATGCTTATGTTATGATCCCTGACTAGAATCTCATAATCAAAGAAAAATAAGTTTAAAACAGATGCTGAAGCACAGGCAACTTAAAACAATGATTGGTGGTTCTTCTATCTTAGAAAGAAAATATTTTGCTCTCTGAAGTGACCATTGACAGTTTATCAGATTTGGCAACCCCGAATTTATTTTCTGGATTCAAATGAATCTAAATATTAAATGCCATAAAGAACAGAACCTTCCAAAATTAATTTTAAAAAGGGATGGAGGAAAAACATCTCAATATTACAAATGTTAAGGAATCCAAATTTGAACTGCAGTCTCATCCTACAACTAGTTTTGAATCACCTAATCCTGGAGCCATGAATAATTATTGAAAGATATCATCCTGCAAAAATACTTTCAATAATAACAATAATAATAATAAGTGTGCAGTGACTTTTTCTAAAGGTAGTCTATTTATTCCTATCAGTCAATGTAGCTGATACACTGGAATCAGTATGGATAAATGACTGCACGTATCAAAGTAAATAGATCTCATTTTAGAGATTCAAACTTCAACCATTTGTAAATTGTTTTTGTTCTGCTTGACTACAGGTGAACTTTAAAATGTGAAATCAATCTGAGAATAAGAAAACTTCAGTGAATTGAAAATGTAATATTATTTCCCTAGTCCCTCTTAACCCCCCAAAGATAGTTTGGGAAAAGAGGTTGATAACAGTCAAATTGAATACCCAGAAAGGATTAAATTATAATGGGAAAGAGACTCTGTCCTTGATGCTTCGGTCGCTAGGGTTTTAATTTAACACAGGGTTGTTATTTTTTTTTTCAGTATAACATTGGTATCATCTCTAAATCACTATATGAAAAGCTGACTTCTTTGCTACCTACCATATGATTATGAACATATTATTTCTCAGGTGGTATCAGTAAAAGAAAGCTACCTTTGCTTCAGAAGAATTAACCTGCTTTTACCAGTTAATAATCTTGGGCAATCAGAGAAACTACAATCCCCAAGATACACAGTCCCAGGTTTTTTATTCTGTGTCAGCCTTTTCCAAGTAGATTTCTAGTTCTCTTAGTTTCTGAATGTGAGATATAAGCAGTCATCAAAACCAGATGTAAATCAAAATAATGAAAACAATCACGGTAATATGCAAGAGCCTTTAGGAATATCCCTACTCTGCATCTGTCATTGAATCATCCCATTTATTGTTCAACAGTTTTGGTACTTTGATACTTTTAGAGGAGAAAAATAGATACTGGCTAAAAATAAGTGTGATGGTTCAGTGATGCAGTGTAGGAAATACAGTTCATTATATGTCAGGCCTGTCAAAGTCCTGGCCCACGGGCCAGATGTGTCATGCACTGGCCACGCCCATGCCCAGTTTAGCAAAGGGGAAAAAGTCCCAATACTTCACGTGACACCTCTGTGACAACATAAGTTTAACACCCCTGTTCTAGGTAGTCCTCAATTTACAATCACAATGGAGCCCCAAATTTCTGGTACTAAGCAATACAATTGTTAAGTGAATACTGCCCCTCTTTATGACCTTTTATCCCCAGTGAATCACTTTTTTCCCCAGTGAATCACTGCAATTGTTAAGTGAACTGTGCAGTTGTTAAGTGAATCTGCCTTTCCCCCACTGACTTAATGGGTGATAAAAATTTCTTCTGTTTCTATTTTCATATACCTTGTTTCCCCAAAAATAAGATCTCCCCAGTTAATAAGCCCAATTGGGCTTTTGAGCGCGTGCGCTAAAATAAGCCCTCCCCGAAAATATTTAAACGCATGCACAGCCAGTCCCCACCATTTCCTCTGGTTAGGGTTAGGGAGACAGAGCTGGAAATCAGGTAAGATGCAAGAGGAGCCCCGTCTTGCTCCATGTACCCCAAAACAATATGACCTCCCTGAAAATAAGGCCAAGCGCTTATTTCAGGGTTCAAAAAATATAAGACAGGGTCTTATTTTGGGGAAAACACGGTAGATATTTATACACATATTTATGTAGTTCTTCTTATTAAATGTTAGTTGAATGTGATGAATTGTTCTGAAATAGTTTAACAGGAAAACACATAAATGGTCTATATATGTATTAAAGAAAATTGATACACAATGCATTCATGGAAACATGTACTAATGACTATTACATGTGTATATTAGCAATGGCCATAAAATATGCAAAATATTTTTTTTAAAAAAATGCAATAAGAAAAATGAACAAAAATATTCATCACTACCTGTCATTAGTATACTATATCTGGAAATTATGGTTTAGATTCCTACTTAGCCATGAAGCATCATAAGCAATGCTAAGCTTGTCACAATTAACAACATGTTACCACAATAGGTAGGAGGTAATATGCTGCCATTGTTGTTGGTGTTTGTAGTAATAGTTGCAGCAGTAGAAATAGGAGCAGTAATATTTACTCTTGCTGCTGTCGTTGTTATACCACTATTCCAGTAGTAATTCCTTGAAAAGCTCCATATGGATTTTAAATCCTCCAACCTCCTTTTGAAATATATTCTGGATTTCAGTTCTGATCTCCAGAAATGAAAGTGTTGTTTTCAAAACCTCTGTTATCTGCAATAAATCAGTAGAATAAGATCTTCCAAGAATCCTGATTTATTTGGTTTATGGATTACAGAAAGAGCTGCTCTCACATTCATGGAAAAGCAAGAACAACTCTGGGCTCTATGCAAGGGAAACAAGAAGAATAGGAGGTAAAATTGGATCTATGGCCTCATTGTTTACCAGTTTAAAGCTTTATGTGTATTTAGCTGAATGGTCAAAGAGGTCTGTAGTATAGTTAGATTCCAGGTTTGGTTTCTGTAGTTTAATTGTTCATCAAATCAACATACGCCTTATAATACATATTACTAAGATCAAGCCCAATAAACAGTGAGTCTGATATGATAATTTAACTCTTCCAGATTAAATATTTATGCTTTTTAGAGTGGAGAACTTACCAAATATAGCTCATCTTTCTGAAAGACAGAGCATCTATTTAATGCTGCTGAGTTCAGCATCTACACGATCCATCAGTCACATAAGTGCTGGCTGAATAAGTGCCTAAGGATAACATTAAAAAAGAAACAAAGGTACATGAGTTAATGGCCCACTTTTTCATTCCTAGCTTGCTATTTTTTGCTCAGTCAGGCTTGTGTGAGTTTTTTCCTCCATAATCGTGGGCCATTTCAGACAGTGCCCATTCATGCATTGCAGTGATCTGGCATTACATTAAATGTATGGGTGGAAGTCAATATTTGCTTGCTTCACACAGAAATAGTTTACTTTGTCCAGATAAATAAACAAATAAACTGACCTAAATTCAGCCTGCAGCTGAAATTGATACATAATTGCTATTATTCATTCATTCTCAGTCTCTCCTTACCTTTGAACCCTGTTCAAATTTAGCAAATATTGTACATTTCAAAAAATGAGAAAAGTTAGAATATGCTACCTATTTTTGCAAATCATTTTAATTTCAAAACATTTACAGTTCTCTCTCTCTCTCTCTCTCTCTCTCTCTCTCTCTCTCTCTCTCTCTCTCTCTCTCTCTCTCTCTCTCACACACACACACACACACACACACACACACACACCCTCACTCACAAGCTCACATGATCCTTGGAATGTTATGTTACAATTATCATATTTTTTTTTAAAAAATTATATATTCAATGTGATGGAATGATTAGACATTGAAGTGTTGCTAAATAGGATAGTAGAACAGGTGGTTAATAGGTTTTTATTGATGACAACTGTGCTGGAACCATACTTCAATTTTTAAAGACATTGTTAAGTACATTTACACTCATTCATTAATTATAATTTTAATATAATTGCATGAGCGTGTGCATAATACTCTTGTAGGAATGATAAATTATCATGCTTTTTACATAGATTCTCATTTATTCTAGCTCAATGCCACCTCCTCCACTAGAAATGAGATGGATTGAACCAGGTAAAAGTAAAGACAAAACAAAACTGAGAAATGCAGAATAAACTGGATAAAATAAAATAAAAGAGAATAAACTGGACAAGACAAATTGAATCCATATTGTACATCAAGCTTCCTTTGCACACTACTGTGGTGAATTAGAGATGAAGACTGGATTGGAGATAACTCAGTATGGTTGAGCCATCACGCAAGAAAACCAGGGATTAATTAGATAAAATTTAATGGATTGCAGACATGAATTGCAGAAGTATGCTAGATCTGGGAATGAGACATTTGAGGGAAAAAGTAGAAAGAAATAGGCATTTGATAAAGAAGACATAGAGGGAACCTCTAGGAAAGTTTATATATAAATGGGATGAACGAAAAAGTGGATTTCTGTGTTCTTTGGTTGCAGTTCGTGTTTGGCACATGTAGATGTGGGTGCAAATGTATGGACAGTAGGATTAAGTACATTGGAAGTGATCTTGAGAAAAAATGATAAAATTCTGATCCTTCAGTGAAAGAATGTTGAGCAATCTGGAAGTTAAGACATGACAACTGGATTTCTTGTTGATTTGAAACATTTCACAGTTTATCCAAGTTGCTGCTTCAATCTGAAGAAACTACTTGGATAAAGCAGCAAAATGTTTCAAACCAACAAGAAAAGAAGTCCAGTTGTCGTGATTCAACTTCCAGACAACTCTACCTGGACGACTGAGAATCTTCATTGACAAATGTTGAGGGATGTTGCTAAATAAGAAAGGACTATGCTTTTCTCTGAAAATGGCTTTTCAACACAGATGTGTTCCAGTGCCTTTCTCTTTGGCACTGAGAAGCTGAGTGGGAGCCACTGAGTGGGAGCCACTCAGAAGCAGTCATTACTGGAGCAGCATAGGAACAAGCTAGGAAAACTAGCTTATAAACTAGGAAAGTATATAAACTAGGAGACAAACAAACAAGCAAATATATCCAATATGAACTAGGAAATGAACAAAAAAGCAAACATATCCAACTATCCTAGACACTTCCATGCCCGCAACCTATTCAGAAACCTGACAAGTGACTATACCCCTCTGTTTAAAGCCCCCTACTCTTGCCAATCCCCGCAGCATTACATGTTGGAAAGAATAACTGGCAGTTGTTTTTCCTATGAGCAGGTGGCACTTTGTCACAGGAGAAACAATGACAGGGGAACACATCAATTATTTTCCTTAATTTATCTCTAATTAAAACAGTAAGAACAGTACCACTCACTGGTCTCATTACTAAGGCAGAACAGGGATCTACAAGGACCCTTGTAGAAGGACAATTTATTTTGGTATAGCTCTCTGCTTCATAGACTTTAACAGAGTTGTCTGGTTGTGCCCATAGTAGTGGTGAAAATGCTAGTTCCTTCCTTTACTTTAAGCAATTCAATGAATATATATCTTCCTCTTCCCCAAACATTCACATTAAATTTGTGAATATGTAACATTTAATCCGAAAAGGGATGTGGTGGCTCAGTGGCTAAGACACCGAGCTTGTCAATCGAAAGGTCGGCAGTTCAGCAGTTCGAATCACTAGTGCCACATAATGGGGTGAGCTCCTGTTACTTGTCCCAGCTTCTGCCAACCTAGCAGTTTGAAAGCACATAAAAAATGCAAGTAGAAAAATAGGGACCACCTTTGGTGGGAAGATAACAGCGTTCCGTGCACCTTCAGTGTTTAGTCATGCCAGCCACATGACCACAGAGACATCTTCTGACAGCGCTGGATCTTCGGCTTTGAAACGGAGATGAGCACCATCCCCTAGAGTAGGGAATGACTAGCACATATGTGCGAGGGGAACATTTACCTTTACCTTAACACTTAATCCTGTTTAAATGTACCAATGGTCTATAAGGAGCCTGGATAGCTCTGCAGACTAAGCACTGTAATTTAACACCAGCTGTCTGCAATTAAAGTAAGTTCGAATCTCGCCAGGCTCAAGGTTGACTCAGCCTTCCATCCTTTTTAAGGTAGGTAAATTGAGGACCCAGTTTGTGGGGGCAATAAGCTGACTTTGTATAAATATACAAAAGTATGAAGGCTATTGCTTAATGCACTGTAAGCCGCCCTGAGTCTCCGGAGAAGGGCGGCATATAAATCAAATTTAAAAAAAAAAAAAAACTAAAAGAAATACTATAAAAAAATGACTGTTTATTATCCCAGATGCTTTTTTGGCTACCAGGATCCTGGGGTTTTTGTTTTGTTTTGTTTTTTAACTTCTTGTATTGACTTATATTCACTTTAAATGCAGTATTTTATTTTTGAAGACCTGTGAAGAATTTCTTAAGCAATCCTTGAAAAAGTTTCTTGAACAATAGCTTTTTCTCTCTCTGTGTGACATTTTTAAATATGTCACATATAAACAAGGGTAAATTGGATAGTTCAGATTTACTGAATCACACAAAACACTTTGTATATGAATCATCAGTTTAAAAATAGAAAAAATGAAAAAAATGAAAACAAGTCACCACTACCAACCAAACATTTTCGGATTACCAGGTACAAAGAAAAAAGACTGATTTATTTTTTAGTACAGCACAGAATTCTAAAAGTATGCAAGATTCTTTTTTAAACAATTTTTATTTAAAGTTTTAATTACAATAGTAAAGATAATGCAAAATAGAAAAAAGAAAAATGTGAGAATAAAAGGAGGTGCAAGAAAACAAAAGGAAGAGATAGAGAGGAAAATCCTTAATTAGCAGATATAAAACTCTTCATCCCATAACAAAACTCTTAATTTTCAGAAAAAGAAATAACATTTCTCTAATCCAGGTGTCAGTAAAAAGTTTGAGCAAAGCCCTAAAATAGTAATAGTAATTAACAAATGTTAAACTCATCATGCCATCTCTCAACTTTTAACTGTAAGCAAATCCACACAAACTGGTTCCGGTATCCTAATATGAACATGAGAAAGGGGAACAATTTGTCTTTTAAAGAGTCACAAGAATCCCTTACTTCAGAGGTGTCAAACTCACAGTCTGTGGCCCGGAGGCATCACATGTTGGCCACGCTCACCCCCAGTTTAGTGAAGAGGGGGAAAGTAATGATATGTCACACGACAACGTGACGCCGTAAGTTTGACACCCCTGCCTTACTTGAATTTAATTTAATTTAATTTAATTTAATTATTTAAATTTATATGCTGCCCCTCTCCGAAGACTCAAGGCGGCTCACAATACATTTAAAAAAAATCATTATAAAAAAACATTGAAAAATTAAAAACATTAAAAACATTAAAAACTCATTCACACCATTCATGGCCAGATCTCGCCAGATCACAAGAGCGAGATCAATGGCCCCAGGCCTGCCAGAAAAGCCAGGTCTTCACTGCTTTTCGGAAGACCAATAGGCTGGGGATGGTCCGGACCTCAGGAGGTAACTGGTTCCAGAGAGCTGGGGCAGCCACAGAGAAGGCCCTCCCCCATGGGCCTGCCAGCCAGCATTGTTTAGCTGACGGGACCCGGAGGAGACCAACTCTGTGGGATCTTACCGGTCGCTGGGAGCTATGTGGCAGAAGGCGGTCTCGAAGATAACCTGGCCCTGAGCCATGTAGGGCTTTAAAGGTAATAACCAACACCTTGAATTGTGACCGGAGACCAATAGGGAGCCAGTGCAGCTCGCGGAGAATTAGTGTAATGTGGTGTAACTAGGTGTACCTACGACAGCTCGCGCGGCTGCATTCTGGACCAACTGTAGTCTCCGAACACTTTTCAAGGGTAGCCCCATGTAGAGCGTGTTGCAATAATCTAACCATGTGGTGATAAGGGCGTGAGGTGACAAGGGCATGGAGTGGAAGAATAATTAAATAAAAAGCCAATTTAAACGTTATCTGATTAGGGATACATAAAGTAATTATAGGGTATAGGCTTAGCACCATGTGTTTAGTAAAAGCAAATCCAATAGAAAATGTTTTTTTTCCAGTCCAGATTTCACCAAGCCCAAAGAGAAACACCCAAAACAATATGTCTCATTTTTAAACCTGAGATAAATAACCCTAAAATAAACTGACGTTATTATGTTCCTTCATTTTATATAAAATATTTTTGCTCTTTTATCCGTTCAGATGATTATGGATCCTTGTCCTGAATTTCTTCAAAAGTTTAAAAAACCATTCTTTGATAATCCACTATTAAGTAGCATCTTTAAAAAATATAGCTGCACATAATGATTTGAGATACCTAGTTCCTAATATACAATTTAGTAATTGACAAGATAGTAATTTAGTTATGGACAGATAGATATCCACAAAAAATTGCAGAGGAAAATGTACTGGAAATAGTTATATGACATATTAATCTCCACAATGTTTTGATTTAAATGAAATGAAAAAACTGGAAGAAAACAAAAGAAAATAGAAAAGCATTGGAAAGATTAAAGTCATGGCCAACCCATGCTATTAACATAATTTGCATATTGGCTTTATTTCAGTTGTAGTGGGGGGGGAAGTACAACATGACTGTCCCCATCTGGATCCACTATTTCTGGATTAAATTTCTTAGATCACCAAATAAGCTTCGATATCAGCATCTTTCATACCATATAAGAACATGTAAGATTCTTCCTTTATCTTTCTAATTCTTCTTTTTCTTTAATTCTAACCTAATTCTTCTCTAATGTTCTGAATTTATTTAAAGAACCTGTTCACATAATTGAGGAAAAGAAAGTTCAGACTTTCTAGGTTGCAACCTAATCCTCCTTGGCAACACCAACCAGTCTTAACATATGGACCAAAATGATACAATGTCATATGTTTTTACTGAATTTCATTTCACTTTATGTCTTAGTCAATTGTTCTATTGTAGTCAATTCATCAGTGGGAGCGTAGATGACATACAAAATTTGGAATGTAGATATTTAACGTTCATTGCTAAATTAAATGCAAGGATCTGCTATCACAAGTATGCAGGGGTGGGCTTCAAAAATTTTAGCAAGGGGTTCTCTGCCTGGTTTCTGGGTAGGCATGGCCATGGTGGGCATGGCCTAGTCGGCCTCCTGCACCACGGGTGGGGGGGGGAGAAACATTTTTGCCCTCCCTGGGCTCCGGAGGCTTTCCTCGAACCTCTGGGAGGGCGAAAACTGACTCCCCAGTCTCTGGAGGCCCTCTGGAAGCCAGAAATAGGCCCATTTCTGGCTTTCCCGAACTTCCAGTAGGCCCATTTTTTGCCTTCCCGAAGCCTCCGTGCATGCCCTGCACTTACCTGCATCCAAAATGGGCCGCGTGGAGACTCCTGGGAGGGGAGGGGAGGGGTGTGCAGGGCCAGCCAGGAGTGGGATTTGGGGGTTCTCTGAACTGCACAGAATCTTAGCTAGAGGTTCTCCCGAACCCCTGCGAACCCCCAGCATCCCACCCCTGCAAGTATGGTCATAGGTTCAGGGAAATTTACTTGCATGATATTTAGCATAAATGCAGAACTTCTGCCTTTATAACTTAACAGTATAAATTAAGCAATAGTATATTTCACTCATTTCAGGATTTCATTGATATCTGCAGTTTATTTTAACTCTCATTATTGCATTGAGAAGCACATCTAGGTTTTGTGGAATATGTTATGGACTACACATAGAAGGTCACTAATACTGCTAGACAACAGTATAATATCCTTAATGGGACAATGGTATCAGTTCCTTAAATTCTGCCTCTCTCTGTCTCTCTGTCTCTCTGTTTCTCTAACTGTCGGTCAGACTCCAACTACATCCTCATCCAAAATCAATTACACAATTACTCATATTTTCTTTCTTCTTACCCCACTGTTTCTCTCTTCCTTTTGGAATATCTTCCAGGAAGCAAATTATAGTTTTTTATCATATCTTTCTGGAGAAAATCTGTTATCTGTTTCCAAGGAATCCTAAAGGAATCAGGAATAGGTGAGGAATTCATTTTTATGCAAATCTATCTAATTCTCACTCTTCTACCTGAAATTAGCCTTTTTAACTACTGAGATCTTTTAAACCTGCAGGTTTTTCTTAAGGATTTGAAAAGTTGACTCCAGAAAATTAAAAAAAAAAAAAAAACTCACTCTAAAGGATTAAAGAAGATCTACCCTATATAAACACTGTTAAAGGAAATGCAAGGCATCTTTGAAAAATATTGGGACACACACAAGTATAATTTTGATCCTCATTCAGACAATGAACATCTATTTTGGAATAGGTTTTTGTTTTTTTTTTACAGTGAACACACTTAAATCAATAAACTTTGGAGTAATACCAATTTGAGAACTGGAAGTAAATAACTTTTTTTAAAAAAAATAGTTAATAGATATGTTAATCATTTAGATCTAGTCAAAGTTTTAAATCATTTTGGTTACTGCAACAGGAATCTGGATTGTGAATAAGTGCAGACATATTGAATAAATTCATATGTTGATCTTACAGTTTGGTCCAGAGACCTTGGCAGTATTTAAAACTTTGTAATTACTAACAGCACCAGAATATGCAATGGGTAATTTGAAATCTACTGCATTTTTTATGAACAATTATTCCTTATTCCTTGCACATATTGCATGCCAGATATTATCTGAAGACTATGAAAAGTTGAACATGGGACATAGAAAAACAGAACAAAAACATAACAAAAACCACAACTGGATTTTTAGTCTTAAATTGATTATATGCATTTTTCAATATTTTGCTTATGGGTTATTATGGCTTTCTACTGATACAACAAAAATACTGTGCAATCTAAATGTATTGCTATGTTGCAGAGTGGAGCTGAGATATATATGTTTATGTTTGTGTGTACTTTTTTTGTTCTGTCCTTTGTGTTTTTCCCCCCATATATTGAAGTAATTAAATTAAAATTCAGAATTATGGAATTAAAGAAGGCCTGGAAGACTCTGAGTATTTCTGCATTCAAACCCAGCATTCATGTGGTCTAATAATAATTTGGGATAATTGTGTCACATACATCACAATTCTACCCTAGAATCAATCATCTCAATATAAAATCTAAATATACTGTCCAGAAAGGAAACAAAAGAAATGAAAGAGAGAAAAAAAATCACTCCACATAGATAGCTTTATTAGCAGGGCAAGTCAATATCTCTGAGATGCACAAGAAGCAGCCCAAAAGCAGATTTTCCTCTTTGCCATTAAGTCACCTCATCAGACCTAGCAGCTACTGCTACTGTAGATCAAAAAATGGTTGCATATCTCCCTGGGAAAAGCTCTGAGAAATGCTATCATTAACCAACCCACCTTAGGGTAAAGAAAGATAATGAATAACCCGAGATCCCAAACACATATGTTTTGAGGGCAGGGAAGGAGGGAGCCTCTCTCATGGGGGATGACCTTAAATTAGTTGGCAAAGCTCACTCCATGACTTTCTTTCTGAATGGGTTTAGATGCAATAACATGCTTCAGCCTAAAGACAGAATAATGGTAGTTAGCGCTAATTGAAAGCCTGGGACCTGTAAAAGATAACCTGAAGCCATCCTTCAAATCTTAAAATAATAACACACTTCTTAGTTGAAGGGAAAACCAAGGACAGAAAGTGTCTACCTTTGCTATCAATGACATGTAGGGTAGGCTTCCTGATTTTCTTGAGGTGTATTAGTCTTCAACTAATCTTGACAGGCCAACCTGGTCAATTTAAGGCATTTTGGAGAGACGTGTTTAAAAAGATCTGGAGGACAGTTTTGCCAAACTTTGCTTCATACAAAATTCCCCTTGCCTTTTCTATAATCCTTTAGGAGATCTTCTTATCTACACCGTGGCAGTTTGAGACTCAAGTACCATGTGACGGGGTGAGCTCCTGTTCCTGCCCCAGCTCTTGCCAACCTAGCATTTCAAAAGGATGCAAATACAAGAAGATAAATAGGTAGCACTTTGGTGGGAAGGTAACAGTGTTCCATACACCTCATGTATATGCATGCCAGTCACATTACTATTTATTTAATTATTATTTATTTATTTATTTATTACATGTATTTATATGCCGCCATTCTCCCAAAGGACTCAGGGCAGTGAACACAAGTTAAGAAACAAGTGCAATAAAATCCCATTTTAAATCAAATAACTAATTAATAGTAAATAATAAAACCCGGAATCAGGGTCAGCCTATTTGTTTGAACAGCCAAATCTTCAGGTCCCGACAGAAGGAACGGAGATCAGGAGCCGTCCAGAGCTCGGTAGGTAATTCATTCCAGAGGGTGGGAGCACCCACAGGGAACACCCTACCCCTGGGCACAGCAAGACGACATTGGCTTGCCGTCAGAACCCTGAGGAGAGTGGCCCTACGTGAGTGACAGGACGGAACATACTATGGAAGCATCTTCAGACAATGCTGGCTATCTTGGCTAGGAAACAGAGATGATTGTTCCCCCCATCCCGTCCCATCCCCTGCCAAGTCAGACACAACTGGACAGGAGAAACCTTTGCATTTTACTTTTTTTAATGCAGTGGTGAAGGATTTACACTAGGACTGGGGAGAGCCAGGATGTTCTGTCCCCCAACCTCACATAGGCAGACACGCGAGCAAAACACGTCTACCAGTAATTTATTTTTACAAGCCGACCTGAATCCTTTGGTAGATAAAAGTGCTGGCAGCTACTTTCCGAATGCCTGCCAAGTTTCTTATCACCTCTAGAAACAGGAGTCAGCGTATCTGTAGTCCGTTGCTGGGGCAACCAAGAGCTCACAAGGCACAAAAGAGTAGTCAGAAGTCATTCACAAAGTCCAAGCCTTAATTCCGAAAGATATCCCATCCGAAGCTCACGATATGCAGTTTTTGTCCATCACAGAGCCTGCAGAGCAACCCCACCCACTTTTATCCCCTGTGGGGAATGGCTCAGTGACTCAGCAATCTCTGGCCCTTCCACACCTCTTCCTTTGCTGCGCACGTCTCTCCCTCCGACGCCGCCTGAGATCAATCCAAGATTGATCTTCATCACTCCCTATTAGTGGGTGCTTCGACATGCCTTCCTCCTGGCCTTCAGCTGGAACCTGAGGCGTTGCCAGAAAGGAGGGTCCTGGAGAGGGACGCCTTGTCAGTTCCTCCCCATCACTTTCAGAGTCATCTTCCTCCGTGAGGACAAGCTTGGGAGCCGGAGTCACAACACAGGTTTAAGTCTACCTTTAATTAGAAAATGGTGTACAAAAAAGATCAGTGTTACTGAAGGTATGACCCTTTTTTACATGCACTTCACTTTATGCAATGCATGCTAGAAGAGGAAGGAACTGAGCTGCTGGTTTGTGCTTTTTACTCCCACCCCACCTGATGGTTCCATTTGAGAACAGGAGAAATAGGCCCAATGAATGTTATCTCTCAATGTCCTAACTGAACCTGATTTTGACTACCCAATCTAAATACAAGATCATGACTAGAAAGAGCTGTGAGCGGCACACTGGTTAGAATGCAGTATTACAGGCTAACTCTGCCGCCTGCCAGCAGTTTGATCCTGACTGACTCAAGGTTGATTCAGCCTTCCATCCTTCTGAGGTTGGTAAAATGAGGACCCCAATTGTTGGGGGCAATATCCTGACTCTGTAAACTACTTAGAGAGAGCTGTAAAGCACTATGAAGCAGTATATAAGTCTAATGCTAGTGTTATAACTATCTGTGTAAGTATACTAAAATCAATTCTCCATTTGACTGGTTTTTTTTTCTATGAAAGAGACCTCTGTTTTTCTGCCTCTTTCTTTTAACAATTGTTTTCTGATTTGTTTTATGTGCCTCTTATTCTGAGAGGACAGCTTGTGCTGCTGTTGTAGCTTCTGCTTTTCTCTAGTATATTTATATCCTCCTTTAGGATTCCTGGCTGAAAATCACTTCTTGATCTCAAAAAGCCCTGTGTGATGCTTTCTTCTTACACTTCCTTATCGCAGTGTTTTTCAATCTTAGCAACTTTAAGATGTGTGGATTTTAACTCCCAGAATTCCTCAGCCAGCAAAGCTTGAGAAACAGTGTCCTATGGAATTAACTGAAACATGAGAAACTAGGAAGACTTTAAACTGTAGGGAGATGGCTGAAACATGAAAAAAAATATATATGCATTGTGCTATGGATTGCTGTCTAGAAATACTGAGCAGTACTGCACTTTATTATCAGAAATCAAGTTAGAGATTATTAGAAACAACTGCACATTCTTTTCAGGTTTCATTCCTCCCTGCCTCTCTTTCCTATTTTTGCACCTATGAAAAACTTTAAAATTGTAATTGCTCTGCTCTCTTCCATTCTGAGCAATAGAAAAGCTGAGAATCAGATTCCACTTGTGGTTTTGGAAATCTATTTGCTGAAAGGCTGCAATGTTAAAACGTTCACAAAGGTTCAGCCTTTGAAAGTTACAATTAACATACATTTGATTATCACACACTTAGTTATCATACTAATTATTTTGTAGAAGAAAAGTGGACCTCTTTGTCTACTTTTTCAGTATATCTTTTATTGATTTGCAGATGCATATAGCAGCAACTACCATCTACATAGGTTTTCTGCATCATTCATTTGACATTATGCATTTTCTGTCATTTCCCCTGAAATAATTCACTTCAATATCTAAAACTTCATTTGCTAGTACTACAGATGGAACATTCTTTCTTCACCTACAGAAAAGTTAATGGGGTACTTGACATCTTGACAAGTTTGCCTTGAAAGGATTCAAACTTGAGTACAATTGGTGTCTATTTGAATAACAATATTACCCACTTATTTACTGGCAGCTAAGCAGCCATTTTTTTGATTCAATCCCTTTATTTAAAAAGGTCTTTAATTTGAAGAGTTCTTTTTTTCCCCCATAATGGTGACGTGGATTGAACAAGGACACATCTAAAAGACAAGGAAATTGTGTGTGTCACTCCCTTAAATCTTGAAGCAAGGGCAAATGCATAGCATAAAAGTCTTTTTACTATAGATGAGCATTGTTAGCATACAGCTGTACTTATTTCTGTATAATTTTGTCCATAGCAAACAAAAAACTGCTTTTGCATTGAACAGAAACAATGTTGAAGGTGGGATGGAAGAGAAGAGAAAGAATCTTGAAATAGAAGATCTTGTTTTTAATAAAAAGAAAAAAAAAAGCTGATTTAAATGTTGTTCCAAAAAAATATACTATGGAGAAGGTTAAATAGTGTCTTTCTAGAGTTGTCTTCCAGGGAGATGTTAAAAAAATCAAGATGGTAGCCACAACCATGTGATCAATTTCCCATCCTTTTTATGTGTTTGATGTTTGCAACACGTATAAAAAAGAGCAGGGCATCAGTCACTTGGTCTGAACCACCATTTTGATTTATTTTTATTTTTTACTTTCATGCTGATACCCTTTCATCTTTCTCTTTAATGCACTAATTTTAGTAACATTCTCCCCACATTATATTTTCTTCTGCATTCTGAAATGTTTTTCTCCATTTTTTGCTTCCTGAGAATTCTTACTCCACATTCTGCTCTATATCAACATTAGGCTTTCGCCAGCAATTTAGACAAAGGCACAGAATCAGATTTTTTTATTTTTTTTTATTTATATGATGTGCTTCCATTAAATGAAAAACTTGTTTCTTGTTAATAGATGGATGCATATGTTTTTGTGACAGGCTGAAAGTTGAAAAATTGTGAAGTGGTTAGATAGCATCATGCCCCGGGGAAAGAAGAATATAAAGTAGTAGCCTCAGTTGTTCTTTTTTATTCATTATTTGCAGTTGGCAGCCTCTTTATGATGTTCGCTGAGCTTTAGAACAGATAAGCAGGTTTTTTACTTGGATGAGGAATCACAATAAGAAGGTAGGGCGGTAAGTCTCTTCCATACTTTACAAGAAAGGGACTTGATCTAATAGAATTACCTGAAGATCTGCATTCTGGAATAATGCGGTCTATGCAGCAGTCTTTTCTAAGCACTTGGTTGATCCTGCCAGAACTACGTGTTTGCCTCAAGCATTAAACCGTATAAGTGGTATGCTATAGCTAAAAGTGTCTAATTGCCTGATTGAAAATCAATAGCAATTCTTGGCTATGGAGATAGATATACATATCACTTTGTGGAGCAGTCTTCAAGACCCCAGGATGAACTTCCCTTAATCCCAAGAATTAAAAATAAGCCATGAATGTCTAAATTGTACTAAATACAACACAGAAACTAGGAAAAGCTCATTAAGTAAAAGATACCCTTTTTTTTTTTGCCATAAAGAAGCTTATGCACCAGGCACTTAGCTTTCTCTTCTTATTCACTTCAAAGCAAGGGAGGTTGTCCTTAATTCTGTAGTGAATTTACACTTTTGTTTCACATCATTTTGAAGGATACTTAAAGTATACCAATAACGAGAAAGAGCTGACTGAGAAAACCTATTATTTTATTTTGCTTCTAAACTCAAAATTTTAAAAAAGACCCAAATAATTAGAAAGAGAGCATGGATTCATGGATAAGGGCATATCCATGAAAATGCAGGTGAAGGGTAATTTAATTTAATTTAATTAATTCAATTTATATGCCGCCCCTCTCCAAAGACTCAGGGAGGCTCACAATACATTTTAAAAAATCATTATAAAAACATTTAAAAATTAAAAACATTAAAAACTCATTCATGCCATTCATGGCCAGATCTCGCCAGATCACAAGAGCAAGATCAACGGCTCCAGGCCTGCCGGAAAAGCCAGGTCTTCACCGCTTTTCAGAAGGCCAATAGGGTGGGGATGGTCTGGATCTCAGGAGGTAACTGGTTCCAGAGAGCTGGGGCAGCCATAGAGAAGGCCCTCCCCTGCGGGCCCACCAGCCGGCATTGTTTAGCTTACGGGACCCAGAGGAGACCAACTCTGTGGGATCTTACCGGTCACTGGGAGCTATGCAGCAGAAGGCAGTCTCAAAGATAACTTGGCCCTGAGCCATGTAGGGCTTTAAAGGTAATAACCAACACCTTGAATTGTGACCAGAGACCAATAGGGAGCCAGTGCAGCTCGCGGAGAATTGGTGTAATGTGGGTGTATCTAGGCACACCCACGATAGCTTGCACAGCTGCATTCTGGACCAATGTAGTCTCCAAACACTTTTCAAGGGTAGCCCCATGTAGAGCGTGTTGCAATAATCTAACCGTGAAGTGACAAGGGCATGAGTGACTGTCCAACCAGTTGTTGCTGATGTTGTTTTGCACTGTTTAAAAGATAGGGTAGGCAATATCTGCCTATAAGAGATTGAATTTATAAACTTTGGATAGTGGGTATGGATAGATACATGGATAATCAGATACAGTAAATCAATCTTTTATACACAATTGAAAGTGGCAATGCATGAACAAAGAGAGAAGGAAATATTGGTATATGCCTCAAGTTTCTTAAATTAAATGAAGGCAGGCCTGTCTGACGGCCCATGGGCCGGGTGCATCACATGCAGGCCCATGACCCTGGCTTCGCAAACACAAAAAAGGTCATAATACGTTATGATACATCATGTGACATGATCGAGTTTGACACCCGTGTTCTAAGGTGACGGTCTGTTTTAATAAAAAGATGTTCACATTAATTTTGATTGTGTATTTTTTTTAGTATTCTGCTCACATATAGGATAAATAGGACGAACATTTTCAGCATGACCATTACTTCAGTACTTTCACAAAGATGATTATTTTTAGGGGGGGAGAAAGCTTTTAAAAATGTGGGACAATTTTATTCTCAAAAATCCTCTGAGTCTCTTATGATGCAACATTGTACTACATTTGGTTAGCTTCAGGATCTTCAAATAAAGAGGGCTGCAGCACAAGAATAACAGAAACAAGGAGGAATAATAGAATAGAATAGAATAGAATAGAATAGAATAGAATAGAATAGAATAGAATAGAATAGAATAGAATACTTTCTTGGCCAAGTGTGATTAGACACACAAGCAGTTTGTTTCTGGTATGTAAGCTCTCAATGTACATACAACAATAGTGATAGACCATTAACATAGTCATTGTAAAATACATTCATCATAAAATATTCAATACAACACTTAGTGATAGTCATGGATACCAAATAAGCAATCAACATAAATCATACTAGGATACCAAGTAAACAATATAAATCGTAAGATATAAGCAACAAAGTTATAGTCATAAGAAGATAAGGAGATAGGTAATAGGGAAGATGAAAATAATGATGGTAATACTGCCTTTTTAGATAGTTTGACAATGTTGTGAGAATTAGTTGTTTACCACAGTGATGACAAGGGGGTGGAACTGTCCTTGTGTCTCATTGTTCTGATGTGCAGTGCCCTATAGAATCGTTTTGAGGGTAGAAGTTGAAACTGTAATACATAACACAGAAAACAAGTTTGGTAAAATCTATAAATTACTTACCAAAATAAGATTTGTAAGCCAAACAAGTTTTATGATTAAATGAGTATTGGGCCATTGACAGGATTATACCAGTTGTAACGATATAGACAAAAGAAGGAAAGAAGGACTCCATATATAGTCATATACCTTTCAGTCACTGTGATTTGCTCATGATGGAATCTGTAAGCTAAAGAGAGAAATGATGCTACTTTATTAGAGTCTGGCAAATCTGTTTGCAAGAATGAAAATGTTTATAGTTTTTTTTTTTAATTCTCTCTTGTTCAGGGGAAGATTTTAGACAATAAAAGCCTTCCTGTAATTAATAAATACCGTATTTTTTGGAGTATAAGACGTGAAAATTTAGGTGTATCTTATACACCGAATGTAGCACCACCTACCCACTGGCCCCCACCCTTTGCCCTCTGCCTCCCAGCAGTTTACCTCCTTGCAGCAAGCAGCAAGAAAAAAAACAGCTCCTTTCAGCTTCAGCACAGCCTAATTAGCACAGGTTGAGTGGATCAGCCTCCTGACTCTCAGTTCATTTGCTCTCAGCTGTTTTGTGCAGGGCTCTGCTGCTTGCTGCAAAGAGGTAAATTGCTAGAGCAGATTTTTTTTTTCCTTGTGCTAATCAAGCTATACTGAAAATGAAAATGAAAGTAAAGCAGGTTGTTTACTGTTTGCTGCAACGAGGCAACATTGCTCAGAGGCAGAGGGAGATTTCTTTTTCTTCTTTTCCTCACCAAAAATGATAAGTGCGTCTTATACTCCAGTGCATCTTATACTCCGAAAAATACAGTATATTTTAATAGTATATAATATATAATATAATTGCATACTTTAAAGTATTTCATTTTATTCTTAAATAATGATAGTTCACTATTTTGATTGCAATTTCAAACTATCAAAAGATTACCTAGAGTAGACTGACTAGCCTGAAATTTTCATGTTTTACTGCTAGTATCTTTTGAAGGAAATATAAAGATTTTGATGGAAATCTAGAGAAAGTGGAATAGGTAGAGTACATCTGTAGCCTAAGAGTTATGTCTAATGGGGATAGTTCATTTGCAGTTTAAGTCAATGGAATTGAAAGGCCTGCAGTTCTCTAGTTATGACATGGCTTCTTATCTCACCCCAATTATGGCATGGAAACATGTCTTTCTCACTCGTATTTGCACACTTTGGAAGCTCTGAATATACTTGCCCCAGAATATGTTTTGTTTTCTTCCCAATCTGTGTAAGAGGTCACACTTGCAATTTTTTCGTCATAACTTTAAACTCAGAGGTTAAAATATGATGTTTGGAATGGTGATATAAAGGTCTAAATGAAGAAATTGGGGTCTTTGACCTCAATTTCTGTTTTCGTTTAAGGGGGGGAGAGTCACTGTGTTTATAAGTCAAATCAAAATAACCTATACTGGACAATTTAACCTACTAAATTTGAACAGTTAAAATATATCAGACTTTTGTATTTCTCTTTGTCCCTCTTTCATAATTGTGCGCTCTTATGTAGGATTACATTGAAATTTTAAATAAGGCTGATTCAATTCAAAATCAAATCTCTTGAATCTTTAAACTTGAATCCCTTTTTCCTACATTGATTCAAAGATCTAATTCAAATCAACCTAATACATTATTTGAATACAAATGTCAAATCAAATTGCCTTCCAGGTTACAAAATTAACTCAATTTATAAATCCAATTGATAATTAAGAGTGATTTCCTTTAGTTTTAACATTCTTCTATTTTGAGTTTTAACATTTAACATTATGACCTTCTAATGCCCATTAATTAAAACTGTAGATCTTATCGTTTTGCTCATTTTGCTGCCCAAAATGAAAGATATGTCTGTGTCCAGGGGTGGGATTGAAAACCACCGAGGGAAGAAGGAATAGAGTAGAATAGATTTTTTTATTGGCCAAGTGTGATTGGACACACAAGGAATTTGTCTTGGTGCATACGCTCTCAGTGTACATAAAAGAAAAGATATGTTCGTCAAGAATCATAAGGTACCTGTTACCCACTAGGATGATGGGAATTAATAATCCTGGTGAAAACCAATTACAACTATATGGAATATAATTATAATGTCACTCGGGTGGTTGTTTTTACTTTTATATATATATGAGGATATTCATTACTGATGGGGGCAGAAGATGATTGAAGATTTTGAATAAACTGTTGCACCAGGATGTTATGTTACCCTATTATGGATGATGGATTTAACAATCCAGTGGAAAGACATCAAAGAAGATATTATATGAATTATAAATTTAAAGTCATTGTCTTTTTTCTTTTTATAAAATGGAATGTATACATAGATATATGTATATTTTAGCAGAGTGGGCAGTGGTTCATATTTAGAATTGTAGTGCATGGTAATTTTGCGGGAAACTGGGTTGAAATAGGTTAGTTTACTGATTGATTAGTTTAAGAAAAAGGATTTTTAAGTCATATATTTAGGGGAGTGGAGGAATTGGATAGAACTGAATAAATGTTAAATTTGGATGTGGGGAGAAGGTTGCTTTGAAATGTTATATTAATATATATAAAAGATTAAATGTTATGTTGTTGTAATAATATACTATAAATTGGGGGGAGGAGAAAAAGGGCAGATTATTGCGAAAATGGGAGTTATAAGAATATTATGCTAAGGGTCAGTATTTTGAGGAGGGAGTAAGGGAATGGTAAAATATTATGTAATTAGTTATGAATTAGCTTAATGTTGTGAAGAAGTCACGGGGGGGATGGGTGGTGAGGGGGGGTTAGGGAAGAGGGGGGGAAAAGGGGGGAAAACTTGTATTTGAAAACTTTTTCAATAAAAAAAAAGAATCATAAGGTACAACATTTAATGATGGTCATAGGGTACAAATAAGCAATCAAATCATATTATGAAACAGTTAATATAAATCGTAAGGATACAAGCAACACAGTTACAGTCATGCAGTCATTAATGGAAGGAGATGGGTGATAGGAATGATGAGAACATTAATAGTAGTGCAGACTTAGTAAATAGTTTGACAGTGTTGAGGGAATTATTTGTTTAGCAGAGTGATGGCGTTTGGGGAAAAACTGTTCTTGTGTCTAGTTGTTCTGGCATGCAGTGCTCTACAGCATCGTTTTGAGGAAGCTGGCTTTATTGGGAACTTTTATGCTAAGGTTATTACAATGGAATATTTAGGCAAAAGGGCATTTTTCTGAACTATTTTCTTCCTACATCTTATATTATTTCATTCATGAAACTAAAACAAGAAAAGCTACTATGGTGAAGATGGAACCTACATATATATACAGTTAGAAGGCTAATTTGTTCCATTTGGTGGCACCAATAATTGAAAGTCTACCATAAACAGTCCCTTTATTGGGAACTTGTAATTCTTGTTTTATTTTTATGTTCATAATATTTACTCTATAATGGTCCAAATGACCACTATTAATTTTGTAGCTGCCATTAAAAACAGTGATTTGGCTAATCTACAGGTCTCCAAACTTGGCAACTTTAAGACTTGTGGACCGTCATGTATTGGAAGAGTCTGAATAAGAATGAAACCAATCACATGGTATCTCCTGATGGTCAATATAAATCTATCGAAAAACTTGCCTTTCGTATTACCTTGATTTTCTTTTGGTGACAGAAAATGAACAATGAATGTGTGTGTGTGTGTGTGTGTGTGTATTTGCTGCCATTAAATAGTTGAAGCAAAAGGGGAAGAAGACAAAAATCCTTGCTCGCAGTCTACTAGATGAGATTTCAAAAAATATAATAGATTTCAGTAAATCACTAGTAGTATATATTCAGTGGAATACCTCCTAGATTTGTTGAAACTTGTGGTACAAAAATATTCTTATCCTGTATTTATTCTTGTGCTAAATCTTATTATGCGCATAATACTATTTCTGCCTAAGGTTGAGATTTAAGTAATATGTAGAAATACAGGCACTAGCAAACATACCATTTCTGCTCTCAGTAATATACAGCTTTTAGTCATTCTGCCGTTTTGCATCTGTAGGAGATATAGGTAGAAATTTCACACACAAAAAACCTAGTAAACTGACTCAGTGGTGGCTAACCTTTTTGGCACTGAATGCTGACACAGGAGCGCATGCTCGAGCCCCGAAACCTGGAAGAGAGTGCTGCCAGCTTCTCTCTTCGGGGTTCCATCGCATGCATGTGCGCTGGCCATCTGGTCTTCATGCATGCACACAACAGAACCCAGAAGAGAGTGGCTGGCCATGCATGCATTCGCACCAGACCAGCTGGTTTTCATGCATGTGTGCAATAGAACCCAGAAGTGTAGCTGGCAACGGTGCACATGCCCACAGAGAAGGCTCTGCATGCCACCTCTGGCACATGTGCCATAGATTCTCCATCATGGAACTAACTAACTCATTCATTAATTCATTCAATACACACACACAAATACATCTATTTATCTATCTATATCTATCTACAATATCTATTTATCTATCTATCTATCTATTATCATGTATCACCTATCTATGCAGCTGTAAAGCTACTGTATAGTTTTTAAGTTATGATGAATTTAGAAGCCCTACTTCTATCACATAACTTTGCATTCGTCTCCCTGAACAATCCTGGGTTGGAAAAAGAAACACAAGCATTTCCCCCTTACCACTTGAGAAAAATAACTCTGATAAATCTTGCTTTGTGCATCTGGACATAGTATTTCTCAAAAATCCTTCATGGATAGAAATTGTGCCAGCACAAATACTGACACTGAATCTGATGAGATGATTGTGATTGGGTATCTCTGCAGCCAGACATGCCTCCAGACACCAAACAATACTACCTGGCTCTTCCAACAAGACAAAAAATCTGCCTTCAGGCCCTTCCAAAGAACCAATTTAGAGAATATGTTCAACTCCATCTTGGAGGCAGATAGGTCAGCTTCTACACATTTACCTCTTCATTTTTCAGTTAAAGGTACCCATTCCCAATTCCCCATCCTCTGTTCCTTTATTGACAAGATAATCATCTTTAGATTCATTTTGGATTTACTCAACCAAATCCAAAACCAAACCAAATTGGGTTTTAGGGTTAGGGCGTATTTGGAGTCCATTGAAACTGGGAGAAAGGGATTATATGGCAGAATTCATAATTTATAAAAAGTAGGTCCTCTTCCTACCTGCTTGGGGAATTTAGCAGATCCACAGTCACTTCCTACAGTTATATTTAAAATAGTAGATTTCTGAATGATTTATACTAATATTGTTTTAAAACCGAAGCTTTCTCAGTTGAATATGCCTATATATTATTAGCGGTGGTCATCTATAAAAGTTTGTTCGCATCTTTTTTTTTTAATTAAATCAATCATGTTGCACGTTTTATCACCAAGGCAAGATGGATAATGTCCTATCTGATCTACTTTTCAAGTGGCCTCTGATGGTAATCTACAGATAGAAAGTCAACTAGGAGTAATCACTAACACTGCCCCGATTTTGGTAATGTGAACATGGCAATTTTGCCTCCACCTCTTTTTTTCCACTTGCTCTCCTATTTTTTCACTTATGGACATTTACTTTGGACAGAACAATGTTTGGTTTTGTGAAACTGTCACTATACACAACACAGACTTACTTATTTTTAGGTTAGAATCAACAAACAGAACACCATTATGCCTTGAAATTTATACTTTTTAAAATTTGCCAATTTAAAGTTTAGAATATAAAGTGTGTGTTTGTGTGTTTGTGTGTGTGTGTGAGTGTGTGTATGTATATATATATATATATATATATATATATATATATATATATATATATATATATATATATATATATATATATGCATATTCTTTCTAGCCAGGTTTTACCTACGTAAACTTAGTTGTTCTACAGACCTAGGTTCTGTGAAATCTCATTCACAAGTTTCTGGGCCTTTTTTCTGCTGACAAACTGCAACTCTGTGTTGCTCTCTGGGAGAGTTGCAGTTTGTCAGCAGAAAAAAGGCCCAGAAACTTGTGAATGAGATTTCACAGAACCTAGGTCTGTAGAACAACTAAGTTTACGTAGGTAAAACCTGGCTAGAAAGAATATGCACATAAAAGCCTACGAAAAAGAATATATATATATATATATATATATATATATATATATGTATGTATGTATGTATGTATGTATGTATGTATGTATGTATGTAAGTCTTGGCGTATTCAGGTCTTTTCCTGTATAAGATTTCAATGAGGTCCCACTCGTCATCTTCAGGCTGGTGTCTTTGGCTTCATGCTTGTGCGAGCAAAGCGTGATCGGAGATGCCGTCTCTCTATAAATACAGGTGGGGAGTGCTGGCTTTGTTGTTGTAAGTGGGTTGGTTGGCTGTGTTGTTACATCTTGATTAGTAGATGGAGTTGATGTTTGCAGATTAGTCGGCTGTTTCGTAACATCCTGTGTGGCCGAGGTCCTAGCTGTGGGCCATTAGCCTTTTGTGTTGTAAGGACCTGGGTAATGGGTTGTGTGGTAGCATCCTGAGCTCTAGTGTTGTGACATCCTGAGTCCTGTGCTGCAACATCCTGGGTAGCTGGCTGTATTGTAACATCCTGAGTTCTGTGATGTATTGTCTTGAGCAGATGGCTGTGATGCAACATCCCGGGCGTTGGTTTGGATCCGAGTCTGAGGTCTGAATCCATCACCTCTCACGTACAAAACTCATTCCACTTCATAGAAACAATAAAGAAACAAAACCTACAACCCAGTGACCTACTCATGAGTTTCAATTCATATCCCTCTTCACCCAAGTGCCTATTAAAGAAGCCTTGACAGCTATCCAACCAAACCAAAGCCAAACCAAAGCAGAACAGGACAACGGCATCGCCCTCCTTCCTTACATCAAAGGGTCCACAGATAAAATCAGCAAAATTCTCCACAAACACAATATCAAGACAGCTTTCTGCACTGACCAAAAAATAGCCAACATCTTAAAAAACCCCAAAGACAAGATCCAGCTAGAAAACCAAGGAGTCTATGAAATACCATGCAAAATCTGCCCAGCCACATACATTGGACAATCTAATAGGAGAAAAATGCATGCATTGCAGAACACAAGAATGCAATCAGAAAAGAAGAAAAAACTTCCTCCCTTTTCCAGCACCTTAAAGCAACAGGACATGAAATTGATTTCGAAGGAACCAAATTAATCTCCAAAACTGAACACTTCAACAAGAGAATAATTATGGAAGCCATTGAAATAGAAAAACACCCCCATAACATGAATAAATGTGATGATACCTCCTACCTACCAGACATCTGGAAACTAGCCCTTGTCAACAAACGAGTCCCAGCACCCACAGACAGAAAAATCTACACACCAGAAGCCAAACACACACACCCTGAGAACTCCAGCCAAAACATACCCCAGCCAACCACAAAGATGAAGCCCTGCCACCTGGTGGAGAACAGCTGACCATACGTCCGAAGCCAAGCCAATAGACACAGTCTGGGACTCCCAACCAATCAGGATGAAGAGGTGGGGCCATTCCAACAAAGCACGCTGCCAGCACCAGATTTGAAACAGTAACGGCAGTTCCTGTTAAAGAACCCTTGCATAGGCCTGATGATGGCAGATGAGATTCTCTTAATCTTACACGGGAAAAGACCCAAATGCACCAAGACTTACACACACACACACACACACACACACACACACACACACACACATATATATATATATATATTCTGAGGTTTTCGTGGGTGTTTGTATGTAGGTCTTTGGTTATTCGGGTTTTGTCCCACGTAAAATTGGAAGTGGCTTGGCGACGTTTCGACAAAGTCTCATTCGTCATCTTCAGGCTGGTGTTTTCAGCTTCGTGCTTCTAGGAGCAATGTGTGATCGCAGCTGTTTATTCCTTTTAACTGCCAGTGGGGGTGTGAACTGATTGGGTGGGAACTTGGCTGTGCTCTGATTGGATGGGGGGGTTGGCTGGGCTCTGATTGGATGGGGGTGTGTTCTGTTTGGGTGGGGGCTTGGTTGTGCTCGGGTTAGTCTGAGTTGCAGGGGGATTTGAGCTGGTGAGCTGTGTTGCTGTTGTTTGGCTTCGCATTCGTGGTCATGCCACATCTTCATGGTGGGTGTCAGTTTGCTTCATGTATGGATTGGAGGGGTTTAAAGTGGCTAATGATGCAGCTGTGGTCTGGCTTCTGGTTTGTGGTTGTGCCTCATCATCGGTGTGGGTTTGAGTTTGCTTTTTGCGTGGGTGTGTGGTGGTGACATCCTGTGTGGTTTTGTGAGTGTCATTCTTTGTGTTAGGGACTTGTTTGTCAATAAGGGTGGGTTTCCAAATGGCTGGTAGGCGGGAGGTATCATCTCGTTTATTCATGCTGTATGGGCATTTTTCTATCTCGATGGCTTCTCTGATTATTCTGTTATTAAAGTGTTCAATTTTGGCGATAGTTCTGGTCTTTTTAAAGTCAATTTCATGTCCTTCATGTCCTTTAAGGTGTTGGACCAGGGAAGAAGTTGGTTCTTCTTTTCTTACTTTTCTTACTGGGTTCTTATGTTCTTCAATGCGTGCACTTATTCTTCTGTTGGTTTGTCCGATGTATGTGGTGGGGCAGGTGGGGCATGGGATTTCATATACTCCTTGATTTTCTAACTCAATTTTGTCTTTGGGGTTTCTTAGGATGGTGGATATTTTTCGGTTTGTGCAGAATGCTGTCCTGATGTTGTGTTTGTGGAGGATCTTGCTGATTCTGTCTGTCACACATTGCTCCTAGAAGCACGAAGCCGAAAACACCAGCCTGAAGATGATGAATGAGATTTCATTGAAATGTCACCAAGCACTTCCAATTTTACGCGGGAGAAAACCCGAATAACCAAAGACCTACATCTATCTATCTATCTATCTATCTATCTATCTATCTATCTATCTATCTACACACACACACACACACACACATATTCCTGGAAGAAAGCAAAAGTGTGAGCTAAGATGAAGAGTTTCAATCCTTCCTATGTACAAGATAGATGGGGTAACAAAAGTATATCCATTAAGATGCTTCAGGCTGCTCAGGTTAGCCTAGTGATAAATCCTTCTTTTTTGCACTTAATCTGTCAACTGTGAAAAGTTAAGCAACCTCATCAAATTAGAAGACGTCATTGCAGGCAAATGTTTGACAGGCCCAGTAAACAATAGAATTAAATTTGGCAACATTCAAACATCCTGAAATTAGAAAACTGAGAGTAATAAGTTAGAAAATCCTTATGTTGTTATTTTAGCATTCTGACTTCTAGTGCTTAGACATCCTTCAAAGATTAAAGAAACCCTAAAATTACCCAAGGGTACTGTAATATCTGAAATGGCCGGAACATACATAAATGCAATTATTTTAGGACTTTAAATAGTTCTTCTTCTACAATCAAGAGTTTTAAATAATGACTTGTTGGGCAAACCAACATGTAAAATCCCAAAACATCCATCAAAATTACAAGAAAAAAAAAGGTAAAATACATTTTGCTTTAAAAAATTTTTTTACCTTGTTCAACAGTATAAAAATCTAAGAACAGATATACTGAAATGGTGCAATAAAATTAAAGATTCCAACTTTTCAATGTCTCTGTATTTCTCTGCAACTCCATATTTGCAAACTAGCTGCAATATAAATAATGTGAAATATTATAACATTTCATTCCAGGTAAACCCATTTTTCTATAAAATAATGCATTGAATATCTAGATCTGGTAGTACAAAATTGTCTTTAAATGTGTGGGTTCATATGACACTTCTCTGGTAAAAAAAATATTACTTTGTTTTTATTATTATTATTATTCTGGAGTACCTAAAATGCCAATGTGATTATTATTATTTTTTAATCATCACTATTGCTGTTTTTTCTCAGATTTGTGGGAGGTAGCAGTCAATATACAATTAAACTGCTGAGTTTTTCTTTACCCTTTTGTAAAAAGTATACCTTAGAGATAAGTGCCTGACAATCTTGAATACGTACTTACATATTTATAATCTTAAATACATATTAAGTGTATTTGGGGGTATATGAAGTATGTATTTTGTCAGTGCATTGTTACATTTAATAGTTAAAAAATTCAATTTAATAGTTGAAGATTAACTGTCCCTAAGAAAGAGGAAATGGAAATGCTTCTAAAAATTTGCCAATAAAAACTGCAAAGATTTATCCAAGCAGTTGCCCAGATCTAAGACTAACTCAAAGGTGTGTGTGTGCTCATGCATGTGTGCGCACACACACACACACACACACACACAAAAGATTAGAGGGCTGGAGACTAAAACATAGGAAGAACAGTTGTAGTAATTAGGTATGGCTATCTAGAGACAAGAAGGACTAGGGATGACATGATAGCAGTATTTCAGTATTTGAGGGGCTGCCACAAAGAAGTGGAGGTCAACCTATTTTCCAAAGCACCACAAGACAAGAAACAATGGATGGAAACTAATCAAGAAGAGAAGCAACCTAGAACCAAGGAGAAAACTCCTAATGGTGGGAACAATTAACCAGTGGAATGACTTGTCTTCAGAAGTCCCAATGGTGCTTTTTCAGGAGGCAACTGGACTATATTGTTTTTTCTTTTGAAAACATTTTGCTTCTCATCCATTCAAAAGAAACAACAAGAAAGTCCAGTTGCCTCCTGAAAAAGCATCTTTCGGACAACCATGACCTGGATGACTAAGAATCTCCACAGACTTGTCTTCAGAAGTTGTAGGTGCTCTATCACTTATTCTTTTAAGTAGAGACTGGACAGCCACTTGTCTGAAATGATATAGGGTCTCCTGTTTGAGCAGGAGGTTAGACTACAAGACCTCTAAGGTCCCGCCCAACTCTGTTATTCTGTTACTATGATACATACACAGTCTTTACATCTACCAGCTACACTCTCAGAATCATTAGTAACATTTACGTGCAAAAGATGCCTTTGCATTTCTCTTCCTTCTTTTATTTTTGTTTATATTTATATTTTGTTTATATTCCAAATATCCATTTTATTCCCCAAAGTGTTTTTGCTCAAAATATTTTGCATATCCTGAATGAGCCCTTAGTGTACAATTTCTCTTGAACTTAGAAAAAATGATTTTTATACCAACTATCCACTAAATGCCTTTTATTTTCACAGCATTTCCCAAATATCTCACCAAATGTTAGGGTAACATAGGAATATAAAGCTGTGTCTTGCTGGTCTAATTCAGCAGTCCAAGCCCGGCAGTTATTCTACTATTTGCAATTCATTTTTTTATTAATTAAGATTATCATAATATAGAATACAAATGAAAATAAAGATAATAGGGAAATGGGAATAGGAAAAAAGAGGAAAAGAGAAGTGCAGGGTGAAGGATGAAGGGAAAAAGAAAAAAGGTATTGATTTCCAACTTTTTTCAGTGTTCCGATATCTCAGGGGCTGCCACAAAGAAGAGGGAAGTTAAGCTATTCTCCAAAGCACCTGAAGGCAGGACAAGAATGGATGGAAACTAATCTAGGAGAGAACCAACCTAGAACTAAGGAAAAAATTCCTGACAGTTAGAACAATTAATCAGTGGAATGACTTGCCTCCAGAAGTTAGGAATGCTGCAACACTGGATAGTGTTGGGAGTTGAGTGGCATAAAAATGCGACAAAATAAATAAATAATAAATAAATATTTTTAAGAAGAAATTGGACAACCATTTGTCTGAAATGGTATAGGTATAGGGTTTCCTGCCTGAGCAGAGGGTTGGACGTGAAGACCTCCCAGGTTCCTTCCTACTCTATTATTCTGCTTTTCTGTTAAAGTTGCTATTCACTTTTTATGGCTGAAATATATTTTATATATATTCCATTTAATCAGGAAGTGCCATTTTAACAAAGCACCTTAAAAAGAAAAGGAAAAAAAAAAGCTAAATGACAGCATCAGTCCAGCTGTGACTAATATTGAATGCTAATTAGAATCAGATTGGTAAATGCTTGAATGGGAGACCAAAGGGAAACTATGGAGTGATACATCTGTTTAAAAGTTCCTGGAATAAGTCAGTGGCAAACAATTTTAATACTGTTGCCAAGAAGAAAACAGAAGAAGTTGCATATTCCCATTTATTTATTTATTTTATTTATTTTATTATATTTCTATACCGCCCTTCTCCTGCGGGACTCAGGGCGGTGTACAGCCAAGATAAAACATAGCATATAAAATTTAAAAACATTTTTAAAAACAATTAAATAATTTTGGCCCGAATTTAAAACAACCCAATTAAAACCAAATTTCGATTAAAAAACTGAGAGGATGGGATCAAGCCAGCCCAGCTAGATGGAACAAGTGTGTCTTCAGGGCCGGACGAAAAGTCCAGAGGTCTGATATCATGCGTATCTCAGGGGGCAGGTCATTCCAGAGGGCAGGTGCTGCCACGGAGAAGGCTCTCCCCCTGGGGGTCGCCAGCCGGCACTGCCTGGCCGACGGCACCCTGAGGAGGCCCTCTCTGTGTGAGCGAATCGGTCGGTGGGAGGCTATCGGCAGCAGAAGGCAGTCTCGTAAATACCCCAGCCCTAAGCCATGGAGCACTTTAAAGGTGGTCACCAACACCTTGAAGCGCACCCGGAAGACCACAGGAAGCCAATGCAGCTCGTGTAGGAGAGGTGTTACATGTGAGCACCCCGTCGCTCCCATAATCCCCCGCACGGCCGCGTTCTGGACCAACTGCAGCCTCCGGGTGCACCCCAAGGGGAGCCCCATGTAGAGAGCATGAAGTTGCAGGAGTTAAATTTGAATCAAATGAGTTTTTATTTTGACTGTTTTTTTATGTTTGTTTATATCAAGTGTGATTAGATATGATGATGATGATTGATGATGATGATGATGATGATGATGATGATGATGATGATGTTGATGATGATGATAGGGAGGGAGGAGAGGGAGATAGGAGAAGGAGAAAGAGAGAGGGGGAAGGAGAAAGAGAGAGGGAGAGAGGGAGTGGGAGAAGGAGAGAGAGAGAGAGAGAGAGAGAGAGAGAGAGAGAGAGAGAGAGAGAGAGAGAGAGAGAGAGAGAGACCCCTAATGTATAATTAGCAATGTGATTCATGTTGCAGTAATTTATTTGGGCATCCTGGAAAAAAAAACTAATTGTAATTTTTACTTTGGAAGGTGAATTTCCTAAGACATGTTTGAATATATTTTTAGCACTTCTTTGCAATTGATGGTGCACCAAGTGCTTATCCGATTCAATTATGCTTCTG
The DNA here is from genome assembly GCF_029215685.1 of Pituophis catenifer annectens. Lineage (NCBI taxonomy): Eukaryota > Metazoa > Chordata > Lepidosauria > Squamata > Colubridae > Pituophis > Pituophis catenifer. The sequence goes on along the minus strand of NW_027256883.1, from coordinate 56,068,362 downwards.
CTTTAAGTGACCCACTCACATTTGTCAAATCACAATGCTAAAGCAGCTAAATTCTTTCTGCTACAGACCCTTATTTATTTAAATCATTTTTGGACTGCATAATATGCAATTAATTAAAGGAGCTGCACAAACCATTTGGAGTGACTGGAACAGGAAAGTTATAAAATAAACGTGGGCATCCATTCATTTCTAAACAGAATCTTTAAAGCCTATTTAAAACCAGCCTTGAGTGAGTCTTGCACATATTAAAGAACAATGATAGCACCATATAAAAGAGCTCTATTCTTGAGTCCACCAACTAATATATTATCTATGGATATGTAAATAGAGCCTTTGGCCATTTTTAAAATGCAGGTGAATTAATCTAGTACTTTGAATTAAAGAATTTTAAATATGGGCTTAAAAATTATTACCTTAACACTTTTAATTGAGCCTAAAGGCACAGTAGTCATTAATGCAGCCAATACAGTATCCATGTTATATCCTTTGATCTATACTGTGAAAATTAATAAACGATGGTATTCTATATAAGAAGAAGCCTCTCTCTCCATCCCAAAAAACACCTTTTAAAGGCATCATATAATATATTACAGAGCCTTCTCCCACTGCCAAGTTCAAATGAAATGCACCCTCATGGACATGGCAGAAAACTACACCAGCATAAAAATGACTGTCTCCACTGCCAATCCCTGTCCAAAATTTATTATTGATGGTCTTGCTGCTAAAGATGGTGTCTTGGTTTTGAATGCAAGATATGTTAAGTAAAACAATTGGCGAATTTGAATTTTGGTTTCTTTACACAATGTTACCAGCCTCTGGGAACTAGCCACCAAATCTATCATGAGACATATATGTATATATCAGGGGTGAAATCCAGCAGGTTCTGACAGGTTCTGGAGAACCGGTAGCGGAAATTTTGAGTAATTCTGAGAACCGGCAAATACCACCTCTGGCTGGCCCCAGAGTGTGGTGGAAATGGAGATTTTGCAATATCCTTCCCCTGGAGTGGGGAGGGAATGGGGATTTTTTTAAAAAATTATTTTGTCGAATACATATTAGATAATATATATAAGAATAAGCATGAATTGAATACAAAAAATGAATACAACTAAAGGGAATGAATACAATACAGGGACAGTAGGCACGCTGGTTCTCTTATGCATGTCCCTTACAGACCTCTTAGGAATGGGGTGAGGACAACAGTAGACAGTTTTAGGTTAAAGTTTAGGGGGTTTTGGGATGAGACCACATAGTCTGGTAGTGCATTTCAGGCATTAACCACTCTGTTACTGAAGTCATATTTTCTGTAATCGAGTTTGGAGTGGTTCACTTTAAGTTTGTATCTATTGTGTGCTCGTGTATTGTTGTGGTTGAAGCTGAAGTACTTTTGCAGTATCCTTCCCCTGGAGTGGAGTGGGAATGGAGATTTTGCAGTGTACTTCCCCACCAAGCCACGCCCACCAAGCAACACCACACCCACCAAGTCACACCCACAGAACCAGTAGTAAAAAAAATTAGATTTCACCACTGGTAATTATGTATATATGCATGCATTTTATTCAATTTGCAGAGCCCTCCATCTCAAACCATTGACTCTGGTTGTGTATTTTTTATTTAGAATATGGGTGGCCTGCCACTTTTACTTTACAAGGAAGCTTCACCCACAAGAGAGAAATCAAATTGCTATTGTTTTCATGGAAAAGAAGGGTGAGGGGGCACAGCATCAGGGGAATTGTCCAATGTGAAGATGTGATCATCTGTTGCCTGGAATGAATACACCGCAATCTGTTGGCAAAGAGATCAGATAGGATTTCTAAAAAAATAATAATTTAGAGTGAATTGTTATGAAAAAAAGGACAGGAGAAGTTGTCAAGTATCTTTCCACGTCTGTTCAAAATTTCGGGTTATTATTTGGTAATATCAAATAATATCAAATCTCTATATAATTTCTCCCATTATAAATATTTTTTTTAAAAAAAATCAGATAAATCAAAACAGAGGACCAACTGCCATGAGGTAGAAACGAAAAACCCTAATATCACTTTCTGACTACGTTCTTCTAGAAAAAAATTGAGCCACTTTATAATAATGGCCACGACAATCTAATTTAAAGGGTATCAGTTTCAGTGACTCTGGCCATAAAATGAGATTCTATTTCTCCATCTGTTTCTTAGTAGAAAGATAATGGAAAATAATGGCCTTCCCCCCAAAAAAGGCTGAAAATTAACTTGGAATGTATTCAAAATATACAAAACAGAAGCCACAACTTTTTATACTTTCTTCCCAAGAACTTTATACAAGATAACAATTATTCAGAATGAAGGATATTTTTAAAAGTTTAGGTGAAAGTACCTAGTGACATCTTAAAGGTAAGCGGAACAATACCCTTTGATAATTATTAATTTCCTACAAGGTCCAGATGGTCACTTGAGATGCAGCAGGGTTCAGATGGCCATGGATAATCCAAGAATAAGTGTTGGGTTTCAAGCTACCAGGAAAGGTCATCCTTTCTAAAACAGCATGAGAGATGAAATTTTGGCAAAATCTATATTTTATTCACTCTAGTGGTCTCCTTGCTAGGCTGTTTTGTATGTTGTACATGTACCTTCTCTGATATCCTCAAAGTCACAGTAAATTGATTTAAATGTCATCCTCAAAAAAATCTTGAAATATGAAAAAAAAAGATTTAAAAACTATCTTATTTTATTTCTATTTACTTTAATCAGTTTAAGAGATTTGTCTGAAACTGGGCATAGGTTCTGAATATGCAACATATTTTTCCAGAGTCTTAAGTGAATAGAAGCTCAAGTGAAAGGAAAAATTGCTTGAAAGAAACATCTATATAGATTGTTTTACAGATACATGTACTTTTGTTCACAATCTTCTCAAGTTATGATTTAAGGCCCATTTGAAACACAATGGAAAAGCATAGTTACATCCAAATATATATTCTTTTAGTCCTATTTTTGTACAACATCCTCTGGTATACAGTGGATAAAAAGAAATACCTTTAGGCATAGAAGAACTATTGGTTACAGATATTTGAAATGTACAGTCTTGGATAATAGAGAAAATAGAGAATAGAGAAAATAGGAAAATATTTTCTTTGGGGGGAAATACATTATAAAATGATCACCAGTAGCAACAACAATATTATTCAGACGGGTCACAAAAATGGCTGAGCTTACTTTGTCTTTTGGAAGCTGCTACTTCCCTTCTGCTACTCCAGAGAGCCATCTTGTTCCTGAAGCTGAAAGCAGGAAAAGGGGATGTTTTGGACATTAGCATGTAGGATGAAGCAAATAGTACTGGAATGGGCCTAGAGTAGGAGTAACTGATGTAAGGCCTTCTAGTCCTTGCTAAACTCCCATTTCCATCAACCTTGACAAATATGGCCAACAGCAAGACATGATGAGCATTCCAATTTATCAAACTTCTGGAAAGTCATATGTTGCCCTCCCCTGTCCTAGACATGGAACCTAAGCTTCATCATACCTATCTGATAAAAGTTATAGATAAATATTTTCCCCCTTAAATTCATGGCTGGCTGGTGTGACTCTTTCAGTAGGACATACGTAAAAATGGAATCAATTTAATTCCAGATATTCATAAAAAACATGCACCTCTATGGAAATTTTTGAGAGGTTTTGGGAGATTTATTAAAGTTTTGTGGGGCTACATGCAGCACCGATTTTTTTAAAAAAAGCTTGTAGGCAATGAGAAAGACTTTAGTCTGGGATTCTGAAAATTAGAAATGACAATATTAGATTAAGTGAACAATTGGATCGACTTGCCTTAAAAAGCCTTTTCTATCCCTGCATTTATTTAATTATAACAACGATGAAATGTCTTTTTTTAAAAAAAAGTATTTACTAAAATTTCTGTGCTACTCTATTCCCAATAATTCAAAGCAGAATGAATTAAAAAAAAACAAAATTAAAAACAATTTTCAGTATGCGTTATTATGATCCTGATTAATACGAGTAGATACCAATATCTAATTATTCCCCAAATACTTTTTTCTAGAGTCAAGTTATTTTTCCTTGGGGAAATAATTAGTTCTTATGTATGATGGCAAGCTAATCAATCTGAGAGATGCCACCATTGAGAAGATCTTGATACTAGGTCCTTGTAGATAGAACTTTCTTAGAAATGGCACCTTCAGCAGAGCCTCTGTACCATATTTTACCAGACAGGCAAACTACTTTGGAACAAGTGGTCATGGAGCTAGGTTATGAGCCATGTGGTGGTGGTGAGTGGATGAAACATGCTAAATTAAATTGTACCCAGAAGCTGACTGGCAGTCAATGTACTTCCTAGAATAGAAGAATCAACAGGCAGATCTTGAAGCATTCATTACTACACACACACACACACACACACACATATAATAGGTGTGTATATATGGGTGTGTATATATATATATATATGAAATAGGTATGAAAAGAAATACATATATATATATATATATGCAAAAAATTAAAATCTCAGGTGTTTTCCTCTGTCATTATAAATAAATTGGTTAAAATATTTAAAATCCTGGTTAAAATCCCAGCTTAAAATCTTCTAAAATTCCTTACAGAGCACTCTGCAAGGTCCTTTAAAACCTCGGCTAAAATCCTACCAGTGACTTTAGAAGTTTTTCTTAAAGCAACGTTTCGACAGGCTCACAACCTGTCATCTTCAGGCTCTGTTTCATGTAGAAGCTATGGGTTCTCTGTTGCAGGGCTGGAGCTGTCGCTTATCTATATTTGCTGCTGCTGACGTATGCTGGCTAGCCTGCAACTCTGTGTTCTGATTGGAGGACAACAATTTTTCTTCCTGTTTCCTCCTCCTAGCTACTTGGCTTCGTGTTACAGGCCCAGCTTTCTCAGATTCTCTGCTGTCTGCTGTAGAGGGGAAAGGATTCTGGTAGGCATCACAGCACCCTTGATGGTTAGTTGAGATCTCAGCCTATCTTCTGGCTCGATCCTCTCTCTCTCCCTCTTGCTAGCCACCCTCTGCAAAGAAGGAAGAATTCTGGCAGGCCTTACAACACCACTGGTTGCTTGTTGGAATCTCTGCCTCTCTTCTGATGTTAACACTCAAGTTTCTCTCAGTGCAGGTCTCCAACTACTTGATAACCTAGAGGTGTCGTCTTGTCTGTTCATATTCTGCGGCCTCTTTTCAATTTCGATGGCCTCCCTGATTATTCTTCTGTTGAGATGTTCCTCTTTCGCCACTGTTCTGGTTTTATTAAAATCAATATTGTGTCCCGTGGCTTTCATGTGTTGTACCAAAGATGAAGTTTGCTCTTCTTTCCTCACTGCATTTTTATGTTCTTCTAAACGCACACTTATTTCGTCTATTTGTCTGTCCAATATAAGATGACTGACAGGAGGCACATGGCACTTCATATATCCCCTGGTTTTCCAACTCAATTTTATCCTTAGGGTTTCTCACCATCATTGATATTTTTCTATCTGTACGGAACACTGTTTTTATTTTTTGTTTCCGTAATATCTTACTAATTTTATCGGTGGTCCCTTTTATATAGGGCAGGATGGCAGTTCCCATATTCTGTTCTTCTTCTTGGGTTTTGCTCTGTCCTACTGTCCCTAGCCTGAAGATGACAGGGTGTGAGCCTGTCGAAACGTTGCTTTAAGAAAAACTTTTAAAGTCACTGGTAAGATTTTAGCTGAGGTTTTAAAGGACCTTGCAGAGTGCTCTGTAAGGAATTTTAGAAGATTTTAAGCTGGGATTTTAACCAGGATTTTAAATATTTTAACCAATTTATTTATAATGACGCGGGAAAACACCCGAGATTTTAATTTTTTGCATATGCACACCCGCGAAAACTTAAGAAGACATATATATATATATATATATATATATATATATATATATATATATATATATATATATATATATATATATATTTCATAATTCAAAATTTATCTTGCAATAAAGATTATTTTCTTTGCCCCCATTCTGACTACATATTCTAAACTTGATGAAGGGCACTGTGATCTTCTAACACATATCTCAGCAGAATGAATATTGAATCGGGGGAGACGAAGCTAAATTAAGGCTGAGGAATTAATTTGTTCCTCTCAGTGTGTTTGGGAAAAATTAATGGATACATTTCATTTTGTATTAATAGAATCTACACACTTACTCCTTTGGAATACTAAAATGAGAATATATTCCCCAGAACATTGGAAGGAAGTTTGTATGACAGCAGCTCTAAGATATAAAGGGAGACTCACAAGAAAATATTGAGTCTATTATAACAAGGCAAGGAATCTGTGCACAACATAGATTCTGAAATGGTTTCCAAACTTTTTAATAGCATGAACATACATTTGGGAAACATGAGGTGGACTTCATATGCTCTGCTTTGGGTCACATGACCAGAAGGGAAGAAAGTCAAGCTATTATCCAAAGCACCTGAGGGTAGGGGAAGCAATGGGAGAGAAGCAACTTAGAACTAAGGAGAAATTTTCTGACAGTTAGAACAATTAATCAGTAGAACAACTTGCCTCCAGAAGTTGTGGGTGCTCCAACACTGGAAGTTTTAAAGAAAAGATTGGATAACTATTTGTCTGAAGTGGTGTAGGATATCCTGCCTAAGCAGGAGGTTGGACTAGAAGACCTCCAAGGTCCCTTCTAACTCTGTTATTCTATTCTAAAAAATGGACAAAGAAGGAAAAATCACCAACAGGGTTGCATTGGGAATTGGTAGACCGTATATTTCTTTTCTTTCAAATCCCAGAGTCCACTTCTGAAATCCATCTTTCTTTTTGTCCACTTTTCCCTGCATAATATATTGGCTCTGTTTTGGAGACTGAACATGCTGACAGATAAACAGATTGGATGGATAGACTGAGAAAGCCCAACCTTTGGTAATAATTTCATTAGAGCTTTCTTCTAGGTTGGAAAAAATAAATAAAACTGGTTCTAAACTTATTTTTATGTTCTGAAGTGATCAACATTTTGATGAACCTGCTGTTAAAAATACAAAAGTGTAATAATGGTTACCTTAAAGGTATTCTGAATCCAGGATCTGTTAATTTGCAATGCACTGTTGCCTTTTTTAAAATCCAAGAAAATAAGTACTCTGCTGTTCCAATGTTTTTGCTATTCTCAATGATACATGATAATTAAAAATCAAACAACTCCCCTGGAAAACAGGAAGGATTAACCATTAGATATTATATAATTTGAAGTAGAACACAATGTTTACAAATTCCTTTTATAACTTTCAACTCACAACAAAACAAAATTGTCCTGGCAAGATCTTTGTTTTTCTGTTATGCCTCCACAATGTGTACATCATTGTTCTCAGCTCGCAAGTGAGACAAAGTCAAGATGCTCTTAGGTGTATCAGTATCAAAGAAGATTTATTTATACCAGTGGTAGGTTTCAAAAAAATTTACTACCAGTTCTATGGGTGTGGCTTGGTGGCTGTGGCATGGCTTGATGGGCGTGGCAGGGGAAGGATACTCCATTCCCACCCCACTCCAGGGCAAGGATACTGCAAAATTCCCATTTCCTCCCAATCAGCTGGGACTCGGGAGGCAGGGAATAGATGGGGGTGGGGCCAGTCAGAGGTAGTATTTACCAGTTCTCCGAACTACTCAAAATTTCCGCTACTGGTTCTCCAGAACTGGTCAGAACCTGCTGAAACCCACCTCTGATTTATACCCACTCTACTAAGAGAAGAAGATGATTAGAAGCAAAGTGGTTGGACTCAGTTACAGTGACGACTATGCACTTAGATGATCTGAGGAACCATATTGAGAATAGATCATTATAGAGAAAAACTATCTTCTAGTTACTAGAAGTCACTAGTAGCTTGATGAGCCATAATTAATCATTATATATTATGTTTATCCAGAGAAACATCCTTTTCTCAATCATTGTTTTGGCTTGTCATTTGCAAACCACTTTTGATGCCACGTCTACCTTGTCAGATAAACTTGAGAACTTTGTGTCTTTAAAAGTCTTCACTAGGGTTGCATGCAAGATGGCTAATCACATAGTCTCCCAGGATTTAAACCAGTGGTGGGATTCAGCCAGTTCGCACAACTTCGGGAGAACCGGTTGTTAACTTTCTGAGCAGTTTGGCAAACTGGTTGTTGGAAGAAACCATTAGGGCAGAGAACCAGTTGTTAAATTACTTGAATCCTACCACTGATTTAAACCAATGGAAAACTTCTGTCCTGCAGTCTCCATGAGGATGATCTCCAATCATCTCCTTCACAAGAGAGGTTCTAAATATCCAATCTGTTCACAAGTTCTTTGGTCTTTCCTGTGGTTGTTGGCTCTCTTCAGTACACCATACCTCCCATAGAAGTCCAAAGAGAAGCTTGTTATCCTTTACTTTGGAGACAGATAATGATTGGGAACTGAAGTAACAAAGGCAATACGATTCTTTAATATGGACAGCAAATGTCACGGTATAGTTTTCTAACAGCTTGAGAATGTGTAGTTAGCAACACAACTCAATCATGGGAAAAGACCCTGAGAACATTTCATAGAAACTATTTCACAGATTATAATTAGCTGTACAGCAGCAAATATTAGAAATGTGAGAGCACAGCAACAAATAGAGCTGACAAATACAAAGCTAACCATTCATCTTCCTGTATTTAGTACCTCAGGGAACCACCCTCTTAATAACAAGGCAAACACTGAACCTCCAGAAGCACATCATTGGAATTTGTGTTGAAAAAAACAGAAAGTGCAGAAAAAATTCTCCTTATCTTCATTGTCCTTCCAAATTAGCAAGTTATAGCATTTTCTAGTCATCTAACCATTGTTGCACCAAAATAATATAAATGTTGCATATTTCGGTGAAGCTGGGTGACATTGTGATTATTCTGTAAGTGATTAATTGGCTAATGGCTTTAGAGAAAGTGTAATTTCCCAGAAGAATGGTGTGCACTCACATCCTTTTTGAGGGAACAAAACTAGGCACTTTCCACTAGACAGATCTAGACTGGCCCGATTTAAAACACAATCTACTTTATTTTTATTCAATCTATCCCTGTTGAAATAATATTAGTTACTAAATACTTTATACAGGTAGTCCTCAACTTACAACCACAATTGAGCCCAAAATTTCTGTTCCTAAGCAAGACAGTTGTTAAGTGAATTTTGTCCCTTTTATGATCTCTCATGCCACAGTTGTTAAGTGAATCTGGCTTCCCCATTGACTTTGCTTGTCGGAAGGTCACAAAAAATGATCACGTGATCCTGGGACATTGCAATTGTCATATGTCACTGACTGATATCACATTGCAATTGTGATATGAGTCAGTGCCCAAGAGTCTGAATTTCAATCATATGACCATGGGGATGCTGCAACAGTTGTGTGAAAAATGGTCACCAGTCACTTTTTTCAGTCCTGTTGTAACTTTGAATGGTCAATAAATGAACTGTTGTAAGTTGAGGACTACCTGTAATTCAGGAGTGTCAAACACAGGACTTGGGGTCAGATCCAGCCCGCTATAGGCCACAGAGTCATCTGTGGATGGCCTGTGGGTCATCCTGGTAAGGGCAAGGGACCAGCCTCTGCCGCCCCAGGCCCAGCCATGCCCACTCAGTCGGCCACAATGACCAGGCCACACCCATCCCAGCCACCCAAAAGGGCAACAAAATCCAAATACAGCCTATGATGCAATCGAGTTTAATACCCCTGCTGTAATTGAATTATTTAGTAATTAGAATTACATTTTGCTGTGGAAAAGCTTTCCAAAAGCTTTGTGGAAAGAAAACATTCCTATCCAGTGCAAATCATTCCCAGGTGTTTTGTGATTGCTCTATGAAAGGGGGGTAAATAGCCAGGATTAAGACATGCTCACATACTGCTATGTACCCTATTTCCCCCAAAATAAAACACGCCCTGATAATAAGCCCAATCGGGTTTTTGAGCACATGACAACAAGGCCAAGAGCTTATTTCAGGGTTCAAAAAAACATAAGACAGGCTCTTATTTTTGGGGAAACACATTATTATGCAGAGAAGTAATTATGAGGGAATTGCTTGATGAAGAGTTAGCATTTTCTTTCTTGGGTTATACAAATACAAGTTCTTCATTCCAAAATAGGTCAGCTAATATTAATGAAATACTTACCAAAAGAAAAAGTTATTTGAAAATTACAGCTTTATTGATCATGACTGCCCGTTGCTTAACCTAACCAATAATATTCTATGTTTCTCATTCGTTTCATCCAGTTTATAATTAACTTAAAACACTAAATGAAAAACACTTTAAAATAAACTAAACAAGCTGTCAACTTCAAAAGCTATCAAAGTAAATGAAAGTACACCCATTAAATGCAAGAGTATTTGTAAGAACTAACATGATGTTCCAATAACATTCTTCTAAAGTTGCCTTTGTAATTGAGGTGGGATTCAAGTTGATTAAATAAACAAATACATCATGTTTTTTCTCCTCTTTAAGGATGACTCCAATTTCTTTTAATATGTATTATACATAGGCTTCATAACTAAGGGGTCACTCATTCAATGCACTGCTGATCAGATAGTTGTAGTGCAAATCTTAATTCAAAAGAAAAAGCCACTCAGTTCAAAACAGCTTATTCCCAGGGAAGTTTCATTCAATTTTAAACGAAATGTATTTAAATATATTATAGGGAACTTATAGCTTCCCACATAACATCTTTGTATTTCATGAATGTAGATGGGCTCATTACTTTTAAATGCCATTGGCAGGTTACATAAAGAGGGTCCAAGAATGTATTTGAAACATTTACTAATTCTTCAAAAGGCATCTAAGCATTTTAATGAAAGTTATGTTGTGACACATTGACATGCATTAAAAATAAATCCTGGAGAGTAATGAATGTGAAGAAAACCAAACTAATCTTTCTGGGAAGTATCTTCTCTAAAATAAGAATTGAGCTATGCTATCTGATGATCAGTTTGCCACATAGCAATTCTTTTTCCTCTAATGAATTGTAGATGTTCATTATTGAAACATGAATTTTGTCTACCCCATTAAGCCATTTCTAAAGCCATAACCATCCACTCTTGATATCGCAAGCCAGTTAAAATTGAAGACTGCTAGTTTAGCTATACTAAATTCAGCTGCAATAGCTTCTGGACTATAGCTTAGGGAGACTTTTTATGTTCAGTTTTGATAGTCAACCATCTTCATAAGATGATCTTTTCCATTTAATGGCTGCAGTAGTTCTTCAAAATACATTCCCACATGCTATGCAGTAAATTTACTGCACATATTTTAAATCCTTCTTTGCCATGTGAGCAAATTTGTAACAACGAACTATAACGAATAAAGTTGGAAGAAGCCTCATGGAGCACAGCATGGAGCAGATCATAAACGTGATAAATGTAATTATTTTTTATTAATAAATTATTAGTTAAACATATACATTTCATTGTTTTAGAACTGGAGGAAGAAATATTATTAAACTATGCTATACTGATGATACTCATCTGATAGCTAAAAATTCAAATGATCTGCTAACTCTATTAATGAAAGTCAAGGTGCATAGTAAAAAAAAATGGGGCTAAGATTAAGTATAAAGAAGACCCAACTAATGACAATAGGTATAGCCTAATAACTGACAGTGAAAATGTTAAAGTGATGGATAGCTTCTGTCTTTTAGAATAACTTCTCAATGGTAAAAGCAAACAGCAGTGAAAAAATATTCCACAGGCTTGATAGGGTAGCAATGAAGTCCTTGGAAAAGATATTCCCCTGCTGATATGTCTACACCAAAAAAGATCAGAAATATTTCCCTGTAACACTCTATGGATGTGAAAATAAGTTAAAAAAATATTTGATCTAATTTTATTGAACTTTGGGGGCTGGAAAAAACTTGAGAATACAGTGGATAACCAAGTTAAAAAAAACAAATGGTTAATAAACCAGTTTAAACTTCTCAAACAAGGCTCTAATGATCAGACTCAAAGTACCATTTCTTCAACACATTATGCAAATTAGCCTTTGAGAAATCTCAAAGTGCTGGGGAAGATGAAAGGAACAAGAAAAGAATGATCAGTAACAAGGTGGATAAGTTCAATTATGGCAGTGATAAGGGAAGCACTGGTAAACCTGAAGAGCTTGATTGGGAATAGATCATCCTAAAGAAGGCCCATGTAGGCATATGCTAACAATCAATATGAGTTTAATGTCACATAATCAGTAAATCAATTCATTTTAGAATAGAATAGAATAGAATAGAATAGAATAGAATAGAATAGAATAGAATAGAATAGAATAGAATAGAATAGAAAAAGATCCTAGTCAGGTAGGAACCCCTATAACCGTGATGGTGAACCTATAGCACCCGTGCCACAGATGGCACACGTAGCCATATCAATGGGCATGTCAGCTCAGTTCTGGTGCTCATGGGCGCGCCAGCCAGCTGATTTTCGGGCCTCCTGGGCCCTCCAGAAGTATTGAAACAGGCTGTTTCCTGCTGTTGTGGCTCCATCCTCCGAGGCTATTTTATAGGAGGAAGAAGGCTCCGAACATGAAGGAGAGGAGATGGCCAGGCCTCCCTCTCCAGGACCCTCCTCTCTGTCAATGCCTCAGGTGTCTCCCGAAGGAGAAGAGATTGGCCAGGAGCCAGGTGTTTCCGAGCCATCGGATAGTGACGAAGAAACATTGTGGTTGGACCCACGCCAGCGTCGGAGAGACAAGCGGGCGCAGCAGAAAAGGAGGCGTGCCAGAGATTAAGCTGAGTCATTGGACCATACCCCACAGGCTATAAAAGGGAGTGTGGTGGCCATTCAGACTCTGTGACGGACAAAGCTAATCTCTGGTGAGGCACTTTGCACCTTCGGACACAACACCTATTTGCTGTGGATTTAATTACAAACTGGACTATTCAAACTGTGTGTATTTTTGTCTGTGTTATCAGAGTAAAAGTTCTTGGCAGGCAGCCACGGAGTTGCTGCCAAGTTCCTTATCACTGACATTGAGTGTTTGAAGAGTTTATTTAACCTTCGGCTGGCTGGTTGGGTGTGTGCATGGTACGGGGACAGAACACCTGCCTCCGGAAGGCCTGGGGGGGGGAGGCCCATTTTTCTTTCTCACCTGACTCCAGATCCTCTCTATGCACCTGGAGAGGGCAAAAACAGATCCACTGTTCCCCACCCCCTCTTCCCCACCCCCTCAGAGGCCCTCTGGGGCCTGAAATAGCCCATTTCCCAACTCCCAGTTGTACAGGAAGTGACTTTTTTGCTGTCCCCAGCCTACAGAGCCTCTCTAGGAGTCTCTGGAGGCTGGAGACAGCAAAAAAGTCACTTCCTGTCCAACCGGGAGTTGGGAAATGGGCCGTTTCAGGCCTCTGGAGGGCCTCCGAGGAGGTGGGGAAGGCTGTTTTTGCCCTCCCCAGATTCATAGAGAGGATCTGGAGCCAGGTGAGAAAGAAAAACAGACCTACTGGGCCTTCGCATGGAGGGGGGGTTGTGGGTGCATGCGCCAAGTGGGGCACATAGAATTATGGCTGTGGGCGCACACACGCGTGAACCTGCCCCACCCCCCTCCTGGCACGTGATGGCAAAAAGGTTAGCCATCACCGCCCTATACCATTTCAGACAAATGGTTGTCCACTCTCTTAAAACTTCCAGTGTTGGAGCATTTACAACTTCTGGAGGAAAGATGTTCCACTGATTAATTTTTCTGTCAGGAAATTTCTCCTTAGTTCTAAGTTGCTTCTCTCCTTGATTAGTTTCCACCCATTGCTTCTTCTCTTGCCTTCAGGTGCTTTAGAGAATAACCTGACTTCCTCTTCTTTGTGGCAACCCCTGAGATATTGGAATACTGATATCATGTCACCCCTAGTCTTTCTTTTCATTAAACTAGACATACCCAATTCCAACAACCATTCTTTATATGTTTTAGCCCCCAGTCCCCTAATCATCTTTATTGCTCTTCCCTGAATTCTTTGTAGAGTCTCAACATCTTTTTTTACATCATGGCTACCAAAACTTGATGCAGTATTCCAAAGCAATTGTTCTTACCAAAGCATTATAAAGTGGTATTAACACTTCATGTGATCTTGATTCTATCCCTCTGTTTATGCAGCCTAGAACTGTGTTGGCTTTTTTGGCAGCTGCTGCACACTGCTGGCTCATATTTAAATGGTTGTCCACTAGGACTCCAAGATCCCTCTCACAGTTACTACTATTGAGCAAAGTACCACATATACTGTACCTGTGCATTTTGTTTTTCTTGCCTAAATGTAGAACCTTACTTTTTTCATCACTGAATTTCATTTTGTTAGATATCATCCAATGTTCAAGTTTGTCAAGATCCTTCTGTATCTTAAGCCTATCTTCAGGGGTGTTGACTATTCCTGCCAGTTTGGTGTCCCTGGCAAATTTGATGAGTTCCTCACTCTATTCCCTCATCCAAATAATTGATGAAGATGTTGAAGACTACTGGGCCTAAAACAGAGCCTTGAGGTACCCCACTGCATACCTCTCCATTTTAATGGTTATTAAATGTTACTGATTAATAATTATTAAAGGTAACTTAATGCTAAATGCCACATTATAATATGATTTGAAACCTGTTGCTTCAGTTTTGAGGGCTGAAGAAGCCTTTTATATTTATGAAAAGGAAATCCATGCTTTCCTAACAATTTGATTCCAAGTTACATTTTTCATATTAAGACAGCATCGATTTTCAAGAAACATGTGTTGGTAGGAGTTAAATTCTAAAAAAAAAACAAAAAAAAACAACAACAACCCATAATTATAATTCTACCAATTATCTTTCAGAGCAAAATTTGGTACTATGTTATGCCTGAAAGAATATGAAAGATAAGAGAATATAAAAAAGGGAATGTTTTTTGTAACGTATTACAAAATGGAAACAGATAATTATGTAATTTTACTAATTACAGCAAGCCATTCCTTGAGTTGGACGTTGACAAAATCAATACTTGTATTTATTTAATTACACTTCAGTAGAGAGAGAGTAGAGTTATTTCTGCAATTATATAAAATTAGATCAATTTCAGTAACCTGTTTTTCTCAGTGGCTTGATATGGCCTGAACACAGTTCTGGAATTAATAATTCCTTTATTGTCTCTGTCTGGAGCCCTATAAATAACTTTATAGAAGTGAAGCATCAGAGAGGTGTTTTTTTAAATTATTATTATTATTATTATTATTATTATTATTATTATTATTATTATTATTATTATTTCATGAGACTACTCAGTGTCTTGTTTTGACTTGTTCTGACTAGAGATAGCAGAAGCTGATCATGGAGTTTATGTGTGTTTCTGATCTAATAGTAAATCAACTGGGATAGTGGTGGGATGCTTGAGTCTGAAAATAATTCCGGGGTGGATATCAAAATTATTCTTAATAACATGGCCAATATCACCATGTTATAATTATAATCATAATTGTCTGATATTACAGCCATCAATCTCATTGGATTTTGCCATATTAACGTATTACACATATACATGATTGTGAAAAATACAGTCTCAAACTCATTGGACATCTAGAGATCTTAACTGAATTGCAATCATTTGGCTAATTACAATTTTATCTTTAAATGCAAGCAATAGCAATTTGATTTTGCCAGGACAAGACAGCAAAGGCTATAATGATACTAATTAAATATATCTAATCTCTGTCTGAAGTATGCACTAAAAATAATTTCAACAAGCAATGAATTTGACCCTCTTCAGCATTTTAAATATTTGACTTGCAATGCTTAACTCATCTTACGACTGAACTAGCATGAAAACTGAAGGCAGCCTATTAAGGTAATTCAAGAATATGCACCTTCTTGTACATAAGACATTTATTCTAAAATTTGTTAGCGGAAGAGATTGGACAACCATTTGTCTGAAATGGTATAGGGTCTCCTGCCTGAGCAGAGGGTTGGACTAGAAGACCTTCAGAGTCTCTTCAAACTCTGTTATTCTGTAATTCTGTAAATCCAAACATTTAAGGAATATTCTCAGACTTGGATTAATTAATGTAAAATTATTATTTTTATCCCATTGCATTGTATGATTGCTAGGACAGAAATGCTGCTGTAATAAACATTAGTCCAGTTCTATCCAAATATGTCCATACAAATAAGCATTGAGATAAGGAGAATCATTCACGATTTGGGTGTAGCCGGGGTTTAATAGTATGAATAATTATGAATAATGTCAATTACTGAATACTTCTATGAACCATCATGAATGAAAAAAGAGATAAATTATGTTTGAAAAAGCTCAAAGGGGCGGGGGGGGGAGTCTAGATGCCACTGTTCAACCTGCCCCAGAGTTATGTTTGCATTTGGAGTGTACAGTATTGGAGTGTGCATTGCTGTTTTCTTTTAACTCTAAATTGTGTCAATTTTTACAAATGTATTTTATCCCCAAGCACATCAGTATGATTTCATTCCTCCCTCCCTCCCTCCCTCCCTCCATTCCTTCCTTTCTTTTTTCTATTTTGAAGATATATTGGAAAGTCATATCCGAAAGGTTTCTTTGAAATGTTTGTAACATTAAAAATAATCCAATTACACTTGGCCTGCCTATGTGAGAACTAAAAGCAGAGAAGGGACATGATTGCAGGTGCATGCCTTAGTTCCAATGATCAATCTCTGCAGCTGTTAATTCCTATGCTGTACAGAGATATTTGAAGTTTTGCTCAGTTTTGTTCAGATTTAACAAGAAAAACATCAATAGATGCAATACGTTGTTTCATTATACCATTATAATAATGGTATAAGAGAAAAAGGGCAAGGGGGGAGAGAAAGGGAGGAGAGGGGAGAAGGGAGAGGGAGGGAGGGAGGGAGGGAGGGAGGAAAGATAGATAGATAGATAGATAGATAGATAGATAGATAGATAGATAGATAGATAGATAGATAGATAGATATGGAAAGATCATAGATATGCTCAAAAAGGAGAAGAGTAGGTAATCTTCTATGACCCACTTTGCCTTTTGACCCCAGTGATGGTCACCCTGATTGGAAAAATGAATGATTGAAGCTATATAATACCCAAAGAGAGGCTAGATTTTCTGTGTTCTTTCCTCACCCATTAAGTTTGGGGTGAATTTTAACTGTATTACATTTATTTTAAGGCTTCTATGATAGTTTTCATTTCTTTTCCTCTTTAAAATGATAAGCACAGTCTTACTAGTTTTCAGTTTGATGGTTGGAAGGGATACCAAAAAGAGGATTCTGTGGCTACAAAATCCCCCTCAAAATCCAAAATACCTCCCTCTCAAAATTATTTAATGTTCCTTGCATCTACAGACTTCTTACCAGTTCCATGTGCTCTTGTTTTCATCATATCTGCAGACTTGAAGACATTTTAGAAATTCCTAATTAAGCCCTCTTTGAAATACTGTGAGCAATAAAGAATGATGCCAAGATGTTGAGAGGCACAATTTTAATCATTTCACTCCAGACTTTCATCTGTTAATCCAGTCAGTACTATAAAAATACTAGACAATTATAGAGTTATGATACGGTATAAGATTCATGCTAATGTGAATTTCCTCTGGATAGCACTGGAAGATCTTTGCAGTTTCAATCATGACAGAAAGCAAAAGAAAAAAAGATATATAGTGGAGGAATGAGCTTCCTTTGGTATGCCACAGAAGGCAAAACATATAAGAAGTTTCAATAAATTGAGTTTTAAAGCCTGCCAAATCATGGCCTTAAAAGATTCACCCTGTTTGATGACCTCTAAAATGGGAGGTGTGTTGTTAAGTTAAAAGAAAATGTAACAATCAATATTTGTCCCATGAAAAGTTTAAAGGAAATAAACCTAGTTAGTGTCACTTTTCAGTGTGAAGAACATGTACAATATAAATGAAATATTCAGAATCTGCATTCCTTTGCAATTACCACAGCAAAATAATACTTTGGAGCAAAATCAAGTTTGCTTATTGTATGGATGGTACTGCTACACAGAATTATGTGTTTTCAAAGCGAAATATTGCTCTATGTTACTGACCAGTATTTGTGCATCATTTGAAATTGTTAACAAAAATAAAGAGCACAGTTACAAGAACTATTGCTAAAGTCGAAAAAATTTTCAATGTTAAATCAAAGAAAACACATGAGCAGTTTAATTTCTCTTCTCTAGCATGTAGATGTTGTGGCCCGCCAGTTTGCAGCAGACTTGGACGATGAGGAGGTTGGGGAGGAACTTGGGCCAGTGCTGGAGTCTGGGGAAGGCTCTGATGGATGCTCTGCATTTCCCAGCCACTGGAGAGGCAGCTGTCTTTGGAGGCTGATATGAGTGAGGAAGAAGAACAGCTGAGGCCTGTTCATGCACTCTGTTCATGTATGTGCAGAGCAGTTAGAAGAGGTGAGCAACGGAGGACAAGGAGTCAACTCAGGAAGCAAAACTCAAGTGTATGCTAAATAGCCCCTCCCAGGCGGGGGAATAAATATAAGGAAAGGGGAGTGGTTGTCATAGGAGACAACAGTTCGTATTTCTGAAAATTTTGCTCATTTCGTGCCATAAAGACTGCTTGCCAGAATGTAATTTGCAGCCTTTCGTCTGGGAGCTCACGGCCTTGCAATTATCACAAAGAACTGATAAAGTCTGTACTGCAGTTAATCCCTTGAAGGACTATTGCCTGGAATTTTTGGTGGGTGAATGCAATTAATCCACAAGAGATAAATAAAGAGGTTTTTTTCGTGACAAGGAGTCTGTTTCTTGTTTCTGCTAAGGCTGTGTCAGAACAGTAGATTGGACTCTCAAATTGACCATTGTCAAGCTTCAAACAGCGTTTTTTGCTGTTGCAACTATTTTCGCTTCTCAGCTTGCCAACAAACTATGGGGGGAGGAAGGGGGGGATAGAACGAAGGTCCAGATATCAAGATGCCAGCCATGGGAACCAAGGACATTTCGGCAGATGTTTACCAGAGCCGAAAAAGACTTTCTTACAAAAATACCAGAAGTCTCCATTGGAGAATGTGACCTGGCCTAATAGGGGGTAGGGAAAGCTTGAACTTTAACTGTATGGGATTACGCAGGAAATAGTTAGATCTGGTTTTGCCCTCATCTTTGTCGACATGATGTACTCATTAAAGTTTTTGCATTAAGAGATTGGATCATCTCAAACAAGGGTTGGATGGGTTCATCAGTCAGAATGTTGACAACTATATTTTCATTTTTTTATACACACAATGGGTAGTCCTATAGGTTAGCTTTGAACATAAAGTTGGTTTTTGGAAAGAAGATGGAGTGATATGCTCTAGAGCCATTAAATTACAATGCGTGGAAAGGAACAGGTTACAGAGAAAGTACTTTGCACCTTTATACTATTAAAAGTCTCTCAATGTTGCTGGATTTCAAGACTACAGGAAGAACCCTACTGAGTCAGTTAGGCAATCAGTGTAAATTAAATCTATTTAACTGCTTAGTTTTCAGGGCAGATTTTCACTTCAGCGGTTTTATGTCGTATTTTTTTCCTTTAAATGTAGATAAATTTGCTGGTCCATCTAAGGGCAGGAAAGATTATTAACATTTTAAAATGCATTAAATGGTTGGGGCTCCTGGTCTTTCCTTTATTTTCCACCAAAACGGCTCATATGGTTGCAAATTGTCAAGTAGAGAAACAGGAAACAACCAGATGAGCCTTCTGCGTTTCTTTCTCTGCCTCTTATGAAACTGTGGGCTATGCCCTCTTTTATCTGATTGTTCCCAAAGTAGCATCTTTCCCCATATTTCCCAAAGTCCTCCCCAAATACCGTTACACAAAATTTGTGTTTCCTTTGGAGCAATTCTAGCCCCACTCAGGTGCCTACATATAGGAGGAGAACTCTAGACTAGAGGAAAGTCATGATAAAGCATTCCTGTGAGTTTACATCAATTGGCTGTGGATATAATATGACTGTGCAGTACGGCTACTCAGGTGTAGAGTTTAAGATGGGAAGACTTCTATATCAGTTCAAATCTAAATAGTGCAGGATTTAGAATTGCTTGGAAATTTTTATTCCATAGATTACTTTAGACATCCATATTAAATGTATGTACAGGTGGTCCTCAATGTAGGACCACAATTGAGCCCAACATTTATGTTGCTAAGTGAGTTTTGTCCCATTTTACGACTTTTCTCACCACATTTCTTAAGGAAATCACTGCAGTTCTTCAATTAGTAACGCGGTTGTTTCCCCATTACCTTTGCTTGTCAGAAGGTCGTAAAAGGGGATTGCAGGACATTGCAGCTGTCATAAATGTGAGTCAGTCGTCAAGCATCTGAATGTAAATTATGTGACCATGGGGATGCTGCATGTGTGAAAAATGGTCATAAAAATGGTCATAAGAAAAATGGTCATAAGTCACTTTTTTCAATGCCATTGTCACTCCAAACTAAATGAACTGTTGTAATGCCTGTATTCATGCATTTTATGAACAACTGCTGCTACAGCATAAACTTTACAGAGCAGAGGAACTGTTCATCATTGCAGACAAAATGTTTTATATAGTCATGCTTACAAACATAAGACTGTTCCTTCAATCTGGCAGGTCCAGTTTTTCCTCCACTGGTTTTACTTGGTATGTGATATATGTATGCATGTAACATAGTTTTTTTCTAATGGTGTTGCTGCAGCTTGTATTTTATTGTACATAAAATACAAGAATTGCAGTATAGTTCCATTTTGTTCCAGAAAAAGAATGAAGCTTTGTAAATGGAATGTTATTTTGTTGAAATAAACAGCAGAAAGGGAATGCAAGATTGGATTGAGCAAATCCAATCTGCATAATATAAATCTGTACTTTGGCTAGTAGACTACAGTGAAATATGGTTAATAGATGTTTGTGAATAAAGCAGAGCTACTTTGCACAGTTTTTAATGTAGAGACATTTGAAATGAAATTCTACATTATAGAATTATTGTTACAATCTCAAACAATAAATGATACATGGCCCTGAGGCAAGAGAAAAGGAACAACAACAGTATGGCAAAGGTGTGATACTTAAAACTGCTCTATGTCTATGGAGATTCTCAGTCATCCAGGTATTGGTTGTCCCAAAGGTGCTTTTTCCAAGAGGCAACTGGACTTTCTGGTTTTTCTTTAAAGATGTTTCGCTTCTCATCCAAGAAGCTTCTTCATCACTGACTGGATAGTAGCTGTGGTGAAATCCATTTTTTTTTACTACCGGTTTTGTAGGCATGGCTTGGTAGGAGTGGTGTGGCTTGGTGGGCGTGGCTTGGTGGGTGTGGCAGGGGAAGGATATTGCAAAATCTCCATTCCCACCCCACTCCAGGGGAAGGATACTGCAAAATCCCCATTCCCACCCCACTCTGTGGACAACCAGAGGTGATATTTGTCGGTTCTCTGAACTACTCAAAATTTCCGCTATCGGTTCTTGGAACTGCTCAAAATTTCTGTTACCAGTTCTCCAGAATCTGTCAGAACCTGCTGGATTTCCCCCCTCTGGATGGTGGGGAATTGAAGGATTTATACTCCTTGAAGACAGCTGGTCATTTGCATTCTTTTAGCAAGTCATTAAGACCATCTTAACTTTGATGGCTTCTTTGACCCCTCTTTCAAACCAGCGGTCCTCTGAGCAACATAATATATGCAGTACAAAGCAGTGAGCCATGTGCAGATCTGTACATTGGGGAAACAAAACAACTACTTCATGGCATGGCACAACATAGAACAACAAACACATCAGGAATACATTCAGCAGTCCATCTGCATTTAAAAAACAAAGGCCACTCTTTTGAAGACAGCAAAGTCCACATTTTGGACAGAGCAGATTGCTGGTTTGAAAGAGGGGTCAAAGAGGCCATCTATGTTCAAATTGAACAGCCTTCTCTCAATAGAGGAGGAGGAATACCACATCATCTTTCTCCAGTCTACAACACAGTCCTATCAACAGTTCCAATAAGGCTCCACACCCATTTGCACCACTCAGGTGACCCTGATAACAAAGACAAACCTCCAGGTGGCCTTAACGACTTGCTAAAATGATGAAAATGACCAGCTGTCTGCAAGGAGTATAAATCTTTCCATTCCCCACCGTCTAGTCAGAGCTGAAGAAACTTCTTTGATTAGAAGTGAAACATCTTCAAAGAAAAACCAGAAAGTCCAAGTTGCCTCTTAAAAAAAGCACCTTTGGGTTAAAACTGCTCTGCATTCAGTTATTACCATGCACCACATGGTATACAGACATCTACAAATTCATTGAACCCCTAAGCCTAAAAATTATATTTGGTTCAGAGCAGTGATGCATCTTTCCACAAGAACTCTGCGAGACATTAAATATTTGGAGCCAGTGATGGATGGAGCAATTTAGAATAAAGATGTTATGTCATCAAATATAGATACATTCTTTTCTGAGAGCAAATAAAACTATGGTAGCATAATTGCCAGTGAGGTTTCAGACAAAGTTTTGGACTCTGAAATGTCTGTGATGTACATCAAGAAGCAGAGATAAGAATACACATTAAATAGTGTGCAATAGTTTCTTTAAGGAAAGATGATAAATTAGAATCAAAGGGTTTCATAAAAAAACATCCATGAGAAGAATATTAGAAAACTGAAGTAATCCTAGTTGAACGAAGGGTGAACCGTTTAAATACATTGATTTCAGTCTTCTGTAACATACTTCTACTAAACCAAGAAGGGAAGCGAAAGAAACAATATTATTGTTCCAATATACAAGTAATCCTCAACTTACAACCATTCATTAGCGACTATTCGAAGTTACAACAGCACTGAAAAAAGTGACTTATGACCGTTTTCCACACTTACGGCCATTGCAGTATCCCCATAGTCACATGATCAAAATTCAGACACTTGGCAACTGGCATGTATTTATGACAGTTGCAGGGCCCTGGGGTCGTGCGATCACCTTTTGTGATCTTCTGGCAAGCAAAGTCAATGGGGAAGCCAGATTCATTTAACAACCGAGTTACTAATTTAACAACTGTAGTGATTCAGTTAACAACTATGGCAGGAAGGTCATAAAGTGGGCCAAAATTCTGTTTGTTTGTTTGTTTTTTTTAATTTGATTTATATGCCGCCCTTCTCCAGAGACTCAGGGCGGCTTACAATGCATTAAGCAATAGCCTTCATTCTTTTGTATATTTTATACAAAGTCAGTTTATTGCCCCCACAAACTGGGTCCTCATTTCACCTACCTTAGAAAGGATGGAAGGCTGAGTCAACCTTGAGCCTTGGAGAGATTCGAACCAGCAGAAATTGCAGGCAGCTATGTTAATAACAGGGTGCACTAAACCACTGTACAATCAAGGCTCAGAACGAAGAACGATTACAGGAATTGGATAGTCTAATGAAAAGAAGGAGTAGGGGAGACATGATAGCTGTGTTCCAATACTTGAAAGGCTCCTACAAAGATGAGGAGGTCAAACTATTTTCCAAAGGATTCAATTTGGGTCGGTCACCGGGACCAGTCTTTTACTCTTCCAAACTTTCAGACTCATGCTGGAGCCCATCTTCTGGGAACTTCTCTCTAGCCAGACTCACACACTCCCTGAAGATGAACTCCAGCATGAGTCCAAAAGCTCAGAAGACTAAATTTCTGGCCCTGGTGACTGACCCAGATTGGAACTTTATCCTGTGACATGTATATTTGCCTTCATTCATATTTTCCAAAGCATGTGAGTCCCTCTTTGTGAAGTGGGGCCGTGGGGTGCAGATGGGTTTGCTGACTGCGTACCTGGCTCCCTGCCACGTGGCAGCGACCCTGCCCGAGCTACTCAACGTCATTGCCGGGGTGGCAGTTGACACCCCCAGACTTATTGTCATGGGGGATTTCAACCTTCCGTCTGCAGGTGAGGCGTCAGAGGTGGCTCGGGAGTTCATGGCTTCCATGACGGCCATGGACCTTACCCAGTTAGTTCAAGGCCCAACTCACATAGGGGGACACACTCTGGACCTGATTTTTGTCTCTGGTCAGTGGTTGAATGATCTTGGTAGAGGGGACCTAGACATCAAACCCTTGTCATGGACAGATCATTCACTCCTTCACTTAGACTTTCCTACCGCTTTCCCCCGCCGCAGGGAGACGGAACCGATCAAATGGTTCCGTCCCAGGCGCCTGATGGACCCTGAAAGGTTCCTAATGGAGCTTGGGCCGTTTCCTGGGACTCTGGCACACGACTTGACTGAAGAGCTGGTGGCCGCCTGGGAGAGTGCGGCCGCCGGAGCTTTGGACCGCATCGTGCCTTTGCGGCCTCTGACCCGATGCTGATCTCAATTGGCTCCTTGGTTCTCTGAGGAGCTGAGAGACATGAAGTGTCGGAAAAGACGCCTAGAGAGCATTTGGAGGACTAGTCAATCCGATTCCGACCAGACACAGATGAGGTCTTATATCAAGACCTACCTAGTGGCGATAAAAGCGGCGAAATCTAACCATTTTTCCGCTCTTATTGCATCTGCAGAGAACCACCTAGCCGCCCTGTTTAGGGTGACCCACTCCTTTCTTTGGGGGGGAGTGCGGGAAGATCGCTTGCAGGGCCGCGCTGAGGATTTTGTGCAATTCCTGCATGATAAAGTCGCTCGGATTCGGGATGGCTTGGACTCCGATTGGATGAGTCCAGGGGAGGAGACAGGGGCAGGTCTTGAGAATGTTATCTGGGAGGAGTTTGATCCTGTGGCTCCCGAGGATGTGGACAGGGTTCTGGGTAGGATTAGTGCCGCCACATGTTTATTGGAACCGTGTCCCTCCTGGTTGGTACTGGCCTCCCGGGAGGTTACACGACGCTGGCTCCAGAGGATTATAACTGCTTCTCTGAGTGAGGGTGCCTTTCCCGCTGCCTTGAAAGAGGCGGTGGTGAGGCCCCTCCTCAAGAAACCTTCCCTGGACCCGGCTGAATTAGCTAACTACCGTCTGGTCTCCAACCTTCGTTTTGTGGTGAAGGTTGTTGAGAGTGTGGTGGCATGACAACTGCCCAGGCACCTGGATGAAGCTATCTATCTAGACCCGTGCCAGTCGGGCTTCAGGCAGGGGCACAGCACAGAAATGGCATTGATCGTGTTGGTGGATGATCTCTGGAGGGCTCG